>NW_024044681.1:22259035-23459035 GCF_014851395.1 Micropterus salmoides
CAAAAAGAGAGAAATGCTGCATTTCTTTCCTTTTAAACTTCCAGAAGCAGGGTGCAGCAGTGTTGACCAATTAACCCACAGAGTGTGAGCAGTAATCTGTTTCTGCATCTAATTCTGCTTAATCAAGTAATCTATGGCTTTATTGACCTGTATCGGCTACCAGCAGGAATTGCATGAACACTGATGCCACGTACCTCAGCCTCCAAACCCCCGGAAACACTGGTCTATAACTGACACAATGTTTTATTTTCACATTAAAGACGAGTAAGTTAGCTAATTAGAGCCTACATACAGCAGCAATAGTTTTTAAAAGATTTCACTGTACTACAGTACTCAGGCTAATTTAACTAAATTCAAATGGTTTGAGTTCTGGCTGGCAAAATAAAGGCCTATAAGGAAAGAGTTTCTATCAACTACCCAAATGATGCATGTCTACAATAACCCGAGGCTGTAAAATGTAAAAATATTCGGCCTCGTACAGAACACTTGTAACCACTGTTATAATAATCACCCAAACAAATTACAGCAAATGGTCTTTGTGGCTGTTAAAGGAAAATTGTCAGCTTTCACTGTTTCCCATCAATTAAACTGTTCAGTGTGGCATACAAACCTATGATGCTTTTGTTTACCTCTGCTCTGTACAGGCAGGCAACTAAGAAAGAGAAGTTTAGAGGACATTCACAAACAGTATGACTGACGTATATTCTGAAATAATGAAAAGTTAAAATTTTGGAGGGTTGTAGTGGCAAAGCATTGGACATGTGACAGTTGCCAAATAACACTGGGATGAAATTTCTGTTAAAATGACTGAGATATGACTGCCATGTCAAATATGAGTTTTCTGTACAGAATGAATGTAATTGCCTGCTGCTGAGGCACACTCTCATTTGTGTTGCCCAGTACAACATCATTCTGGATAAACTGGTGGTATTGTAAATTAGCTTTTTCATTTCTGTGCTATTCACTTGCATGACAATCTTTTGTGTTTACTTTATGTTCTTTCTTTCATGGTTGACTTTGCAGACGGAATAGGAATCAACCCTGCCCAGACAGCAGGTGAGTTGTTTGGGAGCTCATGCCTTGATAATCTGTAAAAGAAGACTTTTTCCACAGAAAAAAAAAAAAATTGGTTGTTATTGTTTTATTATCTCCGCAAAAGCCTCTTTAGTTGGGGTAATATCTTGTTTTTCCTTTTGGTCCTTAGAAGCATAATCAACCTCAGGGCTTTTTGTTAAGCTCTTTGCCACTTGTCTATGTGCTTTCATCAAAGCATTAATAATCTAAGGAATTAATTCAGAACTTGAATAAATAATGTTTCATAATGCAGTCTGATAAGCTGGTTGCGTTGTCTTAATGGTCTAAAAGATTAATTTGATAAAGCCCCCCGAGGCAGTGACTTCTATGGGTGGTTCCTCAAAGTAACGTAGGGCTTAATATGAAACGTCTTACTTGAGGTAATGTAACAAATTGATCTGAGATCTAAGCAAATGATATAATCAGGGTTGCTTAAGTCAGGTTTGAAACAATTAAGTTAAATTGGGATTACTGGATGTCAAAGGCAGGCAAGAGATGCCAAGCAGCGACCATTGGTTCAGGATTACAAAACAGGAACGGTTACCACAGTCGTTACCAGCTTCACAGATCACTAATATGCACTCTGACATAGGCAGTAGTAAAAATCAATTTAAGGGTTTGTTAAAGCCACATGTCAGTTTCTCATCTCTCTCTATGCCCTGAATTGTCTAGCAAAGTGGAAATGCCTAAAGTTTATTTTTAGAAGGGCTGTAATATTATAATAATAATAATATACCACAATTCAAGGTCACATCATGCTTAATTATCCATTGGTGGTGTTTCAGAACTGCAACATATATAAATAGTTCAGAGCCCACAGAGGTCACTGCATCAAAGCTAAAAAGCTATGGCAAGCCTGTATAACCCTTGTCTAAAAAGATACGTTTCCAAGAAAATGAATTCTGTAGAAAAAAGCTTTAGTAAAAGAAATAATCCAAATTTAAATGATGTCTCTGTGTTTAATCAGGCCTCATACTTGTTTGCATGGAAATGGTGTTTACTGATTCATGAATATAGATGCAGTGCCCCGGGAGGCAGTATTTAATGTTAAATAAAATTTAAAAGTGACCTCTGACTGGAGGTGAACTAGATGCACCAGGCATTCAGTCAGAATTCACTTGACTTTAGATTCCCACATTATTACCGAGCCCTGGTGAATCACTTATTCCTCTGGGTCGGCCCCCTTGGATGTTCCCTGAGGTTCGCACTTCAAGTGTAGCCCACCTCTCCTTATGTAAGTCATCATTCTCAACAAAGACGGGTAACGGATGACTGGGTTTTCTGCATAGAGCAGGATGAGGCAATGCCTGCTTTGACCGACAACAGCTTTTTATCTGCGTAACATTCATGCTGTGTGCTGCCGAGAATAGCCTCAGTTCAGACACCTCTGTCAGACTGCCTTTTTTTCACACTGCATCCACTCTACTTCCTATGGTGGGAATTGATCCAGTGTAATTTTACAATCACCTTTTCTTTACACATCTCTATAAGGCCATTATCATATCAACAGTGCATCTATACTGATGGCCCTGGGAATTATACTTATATTATCTCGGCATGATTGCTGGATGAATGAACAAATGAATGGAATTGCTGTCTGTGGTTCCATAATACAGTATTATAAATTATTCAAATGAGCTTGCTGTGTGCCCCTGATAAAATGGGCCTGATTTCTGAGTAAGTGGCTACTGTAGAAGGACAAATAGGCATCACAAAATAATTATATCCCTCAGTTCAGATATCTCTGATCTTGTTTTGAAATCTCTACAATTAATACAAATGTGCGTAACTACCTGACTCGTGTGCAACTTTGTAAACAAATCTATGAATTTTAAGTAGAGATTATTTTCTTTCATCTTTATATTAAGGTTTAAGTTATTCAGATACAGTTAACAAATTCAAATTTCTGTATTTTTCATCACTATTTTGGACAAACCATCATTTCTGAGTAGAAATTCTGTCCTTTGAGGAGAAGGTCAAAGTTTCTCTCCCAGCTGGTTATTACACGGATGTGGTCTTTATGTGTTGTTTCGTCCTATGTTGCAGGGAATGTGTTTCTAAAACATGGCTCTGAACTTCGCATCATTCCCAGAGACAGAGTGGGAGGACAGGGACACTGATGCTGCTTTTTTCCTTGTTGACGGCATAATGACTCACCCGGCAGAATCACGTAACACTTGAGACCCAGGAAACACCCCAGCGTGTGTCATATTTATTTTCTGGCCCACAACTGACAGTGATTCACATGAGAATATATATATATTTAAACGTGATGATGACATGCGCGCACACTTGCATGCTCCCTGCTTCTTCATTCTCAGTCAAGTTATACTTCTTGCTGTAAGTTTAGCTGCATCAAAAGATTGTAGGGACATTACCCAGAGGCGATGAGTAATTAATCAACATAAACACAGCAGTTGCATCCTGGGAAAGATTTTAGCTAAGATTAAAAAACAACTGAGTCAACAGTTATAGCTTTTGTATCTTTGTAAATGACAATAAACAGTCAGGATGGCTAACGACAACACATGCTATGTTTACTTTTGTCTTCATTAGCACTGTGAATGTGGTAATGTGAGAGGTGATTTTAAAGTATATGTACAACATGCTTTTAGGGATTGGTTTTGATTTTTTTTATTATGTCAGACAAGTATTCTTGTCTAGCACCATGCATCTCTACAGAGCTTGGAACGTGGGACCAGCTCCTTCCAAAACTAGAAGAACATATTTACACGTAAGAATATTTCTGCTGATGGCAGGAAATGTGATTGTTCGTCTGTCAAACTGTGCAGGCACGTGGATCTTTACTGCCCTCTGTCAGTTTACACTTTAACATGAGTTTGTACTCACCTAAATACCTTGCATCTGTATTTCAAGTCATGTATGATGCCCCATCTTCACACAATGAATATGAAAGAATTGAGTACCATAATTTTTTTTTAACAATACACTGCAAGCTGAGGAGCAGGTGGTGAGAAAACAAGGCAACACAAACACTGGTTTTCATCTGGGAAATAAATTAAGTGTTTGCAGTACTTTGTCTTTTCTTTTGGCAGGATCTGCTGGCAATTTGAAAAATCAGTAGATGGAAAATAAACCTTTATAGTAAGTCTCCAGTTTATTCTCATACAAAAAAACAAAACATGACTAATATGTAGACGGTGTAGTTGGTTCTCAAATGTGTTTTTTTGTTTTCTGATTAATGAAGGGAATCAGTTCATTATCTCCTTCACATTAATCATTATCATCCGAGAAGGTCTGAGTCATTTGTTCCTGAATTGGTTCTCCACCCATGAAAAACAAAAATACCATACTCGGGGAAGAAATATAGGCTAGAGAGAATAATGGAGTGTGCGGGCTGTAATACACGAGAAAAGCAAACCCTTGTTTCTCACCAACGATCAGGATGCAGATGGGTGGGGTGGGGGTATTTGGGGGCAGGAGTGCCATCACAAATGGATTTTCTCATTTATTTTAATCAAAGTCACTGCTGGGCATATTCACCAGAAATTTCCTTCTGAAATTGGAAAAGACTACAGAATGCCATGGATGTTGCAGATGCTATCTGTTGCAGTGCTACAGTGTTGGCCCCAAAATGCTGCAGTTATTTGCAAAATAATATGTTTTTAGAAGCACGTGTACCTGGTTAAAATGGCAGTTTAAATCTTTAAAATCTTTGTGCTTTTGCTTTATCAAATTTTTAAATTGAAGTGGTGGATGGTTATTTTCAGGCCAGCATCAAGATTTCACATTTTTACATGCCGACCATGTACAAAAAAAAAGTTAACATGGATTGATTAAAAAGTAAGAAATCAGCTCATTTCATCAAATCCTTGATTTTGCGCTCTTTTAGGCATGAAATTAAAAATTCACACTTAAACAAAACGCATGCTGCAGTATAATCTTTACAAGCAACGAAGTAGAAAGATGCCTAGTAATCACATTTCAGGTTGTTCTTTCTGTCCTGAGCGATGAGGATGAACTGCTGCACAGATAGACCTGCAGCTCACAGTGTCACATCAAGTCCATCATGGCTCCCAGGAAACATCTTTTCAGGCAGCCTAAAGGAAGACCAATGATATAATTGCTGAGAGTCTGCAACAATGGTGGGAGTGAGAGGAGACAATGCAGGGAGAAAGTGAGGAGGGAATGTGTAGCTGTTGGTTGATTCAACATTTTGGATGATGAATGGGGGAAGAGATGTTTTAGTATATGGTCAATTTGGTTGTATTTAACTGAGCGGGGGCAGGTCTGACCTCCGCCCCTCTCAACCCTTTGTCTGCCTAATTAGTTTCTAATCAGTTTCTCCTCAAAGTGCACCAAAATGGGTGGTAGGATGTGTCCCCTGCTCGGACACATGAAAACCCAACAACTACTGAAGCCCCTTTTTCAACTCTTCCCACAGTCTGCATTACCAACATGCATCTTGGCCAAACAGTTAATCTCACCTCCAAAAGTCACTGAAACCACCAAAACACTTCATACAAGTCTCAAAATAAACGCGTTCAATCAAAACACTGGGGACAGTTCTCACTCAGAAAGCATTCATTGTCACTCTTAACACACTGACCTACAAAACACTGACAACAGGGAGCACGATGTAAATTTGATGAACTTTTATCTTCGAAATGTGACTGATATTTTCAGATAAATCAGTATTTCATTCTAGAATACAGTTGTTCTCAGTCATTTTCTCAGATCAGAACTGAAATTCTACTTGTTCATGCTTCACATCACCCAGTAACTTGTGCACATCATATGTAAAAGCAATTTTTCAGTCTTTTGAGAAAAGATGTAAAAGCGTAACTGTGAATCCTGTCCAATCCCTTGCAATGTAAAACTCTGAACTGTTAATTTCATTTTCATCCAAACCTAGTTTACCAATACAAATAGTTTTGCAAATGTTAAGGATGATTCTAGAAATGTACCAAAGCGAGAATCGGAAAAGCATAAATTTCCTTCCATATCCTTTTTTTTCTCTATATCACTGCATTCAGTAATTTCCTTGTGAAACAAAAGTTCCTGAAATTTCTGTCCTGCAGTACAGTTTTTCTCAGTTGTTTGCACAGTGAAACTGGTATCTGAGACACAATGACCACAAGCTATAAATGTACCAACCCCTTGAACCAATTCTGCTCAACCTGCATTGGTCAAAATTGAAGTCACATTGTCAAAACTCTTCACACAGTCAGCGAAACAGAAGTGTATGTGGACCAAACTGTGAATCATTTTTCATTGCTTTCACACAAAATGCATTCAATGACCACTTTCTCCAAAATCCATGAACTCTTCCCATTACTACTTCACCACCTGCAAAACACTATATCTGCAGCACATTTTTCAAATACTAACACACTGTGTCCAAAACTGTTAAAAACACATTCAAAAAAAATGTTTGCAAATTTCCTGCATTTTTGCTGTAGCTGGACAGATATACATAGAAAATCTTTGCAGAACATTTATATCCATTTCATGTTTTAGAGAAATATGTGTAATGTTTTGAATGTGGTTTTACAGTAAAACTGCAAGCTGAATGTAAAGCAGGAAATGTGCTTATATTTTAGCAGAATTGGTTCAAGGAGATGGTACATCAATTACAGACTGTGGTCATTGGGTCTCAAGTACCAGTGTTAACTATGTAAACAACTGAAAAAAAAAGTGTATTGCAGCACTGAAATGTCAGGAACTTCTTTTTTGCACAAGTAAATTACTGAATGCATTTCTGATTCAGTCGCTTTGGTTTGGTACATTTGCAAAACTATTTGTATTGGTAAACTATGGCTAAACTTTTGATGACAATGATTGAAAATGCACAAGGCTGTACTTTTTCTGTATGGCATAGATCAACTTCAACAGTACAGAGTTACAGTAAACATTGCAAGAGATTGGACAGGATTCACAGTTACACTTTTACTGTATGCACCGTAATTTGTCATGTCATTGTGATGCAGAAAAAAAAAAAAAAAAAAAACAAGACTATTTTACAGCACTGCATAGCACAACGGAAACAATTACAAAATAAGAAATGGAAACATGAAAACACCTCCTCAGGTTGATGTTCCTGTCTATTGGGCCACAGATTCTTATTCACAGCACAACAGATCAGAACACATTTACAAAACAAGTCTAGACATATGTAGGAAAATGCAGAACAGTCTCGGGAGTTAGCGGTTCGGCATTGAGATGTCGTCTCGCCCACCTTCAGCGTTTGGGGCTGCGGCTCAACGCGAAGAAGAGCGTGCTGACGCCCGCCCAACGGACTACGTTCCTAGGGGTGGTGTGGGACTTAACGACGATGCGGGCCCACCTGTTTCCCACACGCGTCGAGTCCATTTTGTCTTCAGTGACCAGAGTGCAGTTAGGCCGCGCCATCACTGTAAAACACTTTCAGAGGGTGTTGGGTCTCCTGGCAGCAGCATCCAGTATAATACCTTCTCGACTACTGCACATGAGAGCCCTGCAGTGATGGCTAAAATCCAGGCATTCTCCCCGAGGGGACATCCGCTCCGTCTGATACGGGTTACGAGCAGGTGCCTTCGTTCCCTGTCTGTATGGAGGAAATCTTGGTTCCTGTCCCAAGGGCCCGTGTTGGGAGCGATCTGTCGCAGAACAATTATTTCGACAAACACCTCACTCACGGGGTGGGGCGCGGTCATGGATGGCCGCTTTGCAAGAGGCTCCTGGCAGGAGCATCATTTCTCCTGGCACATAAATTGCCTGGAAATGTTGGCAGTATTCAGAGCTCTGAGGAGTTTTCTGCCCGCTCTCCGCGGTCGCCACGTCCTTGTCAGGGCCGACAATACGGCAGTGGTGGCCTATTTGAATCACCAGGGGGGTCTGCCCTCGCGCCTGTTATGCAAACTGGCACATCAGATCCTCCTGTGGTCCCAGCAGAGACTGCTGTCTCTCAGAGAGATGTACGTCCCTGGGACCCAGAATCAGGGAGCAGACCTCCTGTCGAGACAGGGGCTGAGGCTCGGGGAATGGAGACTCCACCCTGAGGTGGTGGAGTTATTATGTGAAAGGTTCGGCCCCATAGACGTGGAGTTGTTTGCGTCTCGAGAGACTACGCACTGTCCCCTGTGGTTCTCCCTCTCGTCCCCAGCCCCGCTAGGGCTGGATGCCATGGTGCAGATGTGGCCCAGGCAGCGTCTGTATGCCTTTCCCCCAGTCGCTCTGCTCCCGGGGGTTCTGGAGCGGGTCCTTCAGGACAGCGTCAGCCTACTACTTTTGGCCGGCACGAGTGTGGTTCTCGGATTTAATATTGCTCCTGGAGGGCCCGCCCTGGCAGGTCCGTCTGAGGAGAGACCTGCTGTCCCAGGTGGAGGGCCAGATCTTTCACCCGCACCTGTGGGTCTGGCCCCTGAGGGGGCGCAGTTCCGGCAGGAGCGGTCGAGACACTACTCAGCTCTAGAGCCCCATCCAGGAGAAGGATGGGGTTTCGGCGCGGCCTAAGTGGGTATCTCGTTCCCATAGTGTCGTCACAGTGTCTCGTTCCCCTTCTCGGGGAACAAGGGTTACATACGTAACCCGAGACGTTCCCCTTCGAGGGAACTCGAACTGTGTCGGTCTGCCACACCTCACCCCGCGTGGATTGCCTTGCTTCATAGAAAAGGGCTAATGTGTCCTGTGTGCCAGCGTGCTTATATACACCTCTAGCAACACCAATAGGATTGGAGTATTTTCATTCATAATTCAGCCCTGCCACGCCCAGAGGCGTTCCCATAGTGTCGTCACCGACGCAGTGTTCCCCTTCTCGGGGAACAAGGGTTACATAATTAACCCTACAGTTCTCTCAATTTGAAGATGGTAGACACGGAAATAGGAAACAGGATGCTGACACAGAGTAGTCCGGCTGTGCACAAAGGTGGGAGGAAGAAATAGAGGAATCAACGGCCACTTGCTACAAAATAGGTTTCCTCATGCACTCCTCTGTCTTCTTTTCCCCCTGTCCTTTGTGCCCCGAGTGTTTTATAAATGACACATTGAATGTGCTCTTTGGCCTCACATTAAAAGAGGCCAATCTAAAATGAGATCTGGTGGTCCTCAACAGACAAGGCGCAGATACAACCAGCACTGTGGCCAGAGGTCAGTGAGCCAGATAAAGGAAGGGGGAACCAGGGAATGGAAACAGCCCCCCTCTGACAGCCCATCCAGCTCATTTCCCCTTCATTCTCACACATCTGTCTGTACCAAACTCAAAAGTAAACAAAGGATGGCCAACCGGCAGAGCGTGACACTAATAAGCTGGAACCTCAATCCTCACATGCACACAGCCAGGTGCAGGGAAATTGATTCATGTACAAAACACATTTCCACATTAAGATTATTTAATTATGTGAATGACCTAATTCTGCCCCCTTCTGTCTTAAAATGAGAATGGCAACTACAGGAAAACCCCATGGCCAAGCAATCCATATATCTCTATCAAGAAGCAGATTCTTCTTAATGGTAGATCTGAGCAACTGAAATCGCTCAGGCTAAATGGACACAGATAATTTGGCTTTAAAGCACAGCTGCACTCTCTTGGTTTTCAAATATGAGAATCCACCCCCCAGTACATTCTCAGTACATATTTATTATACAAATGCTACACATTGCTTCCCATCATCTGTCTTTTGAAATTAAAAATGCTTAATAGTTTTTATTTTGATATAAATCACAATTGTTGCTGGGCTATTTCACTTCTCTTCTTCTCCTCTCAAATGCAAATGAACATGTGACTGATTTGAATTTTGATATCCAATCAATATCTTTTTAAGAATGGTAAACCTGTCTGGTCTTGTTTAGGCCCACCCACCAGGCTCTTCTGATGCAAAATGATCCACTCACTTCATTTCCAAAATGGGACTCATCAACCTATTAATGAGTTCATGGAAAATACGCTGTAATTCTTACCACCTCTTCTTTGTCCCTGCTCTTTGTCTGATAGTCTATTCAAGGCCCTAGATTAAATACAAGCTGAATGTCAGCTTTTAGATATGAAATGAAATTTTGCATCTGCGGAGCCTCTTATAGGGCGGCGCGGTGGTTAGCACTGTCGCCTCACAGCGAGAGTGCGGGGTTCAAACCCCGGTTGCCCCGGCCTTTCTGTGTGGAGTTTGCATGTTCTCCCCGTGTCTGCGTGGATTCTCTCCAGGGTGCTCCGGCTTCCTCCCACCATCCAAAAACATGCAGACTAGGTTGATTGGTTACCCTAAATTGTCCTTAGGTGTGAGTGTGGGCGTGAGTGGTTGTTCGTCTATGTGTGGCCCTGCGATGGACTGGCGACCTGTCCAGGGTGTACCCCGCCTTGCGCCCAATGTCAGCTGGGATTGGCTCCAGCCCCCCCGCGACCCTGTACGCATGATAATCAGTTGACGATGGATGGATGGAGCCTCTTATAGTTTTTGTAAGTGTGCAGACTTTATGTAACTGTTCACCTTGGCTACAAGCACCTTGGTAGTAAGTCTGGATTCAAAGGTGCAAATCATGACATACATAACAAGATACTCTATGACTTACTATCACACTCCTGTAGTCTACTGTTTCAGTTGTGTACCATGACTTAAGACTATGTAACTGAACTCATGAACTTATTTAGCAATAAGCAGCACTGACATGTTGTATGACAATGTTGTATAAGTTTGCTAACATTTACCAGTAAGCCAAGTAGCCTAAAGTTACTGTATTCTTCATATCCACTACAACAGCTGAGATTACATTCAAATAAAGTGCTAATTTATAAAATGGTCTGCAGGTTACACCCAACGGCAAGGATGCACTGTGATTTCCCCAAATCCGTACTGTTTTTCAACTGCGAAAGATAAAAAGTTTTAAAGCATTTGAAAGTCGCCTCACTAAACAGTTTTTCTCCTTTGAGTTAAGTGGTCTCCTAAATCTGTTGAGGCAGCCCTAGAGCTAATCTTTTATAATCCCCTCTTTCTTTGTATCTCTTCTCTCTCTTCACCAACTTGTGTTTAAAGGACTTGTGGGAGTATTATGATACTGCTTGGAGAGTGTATTTTAAGGACACAGCCACAGGCTGAGTTTAGCTTGTTTGTGCGATGTCCAAGAAGCTTGGTCAAAACAGAAAGAGCAGTCTTAGCCAGTCTACTTTTCCAACAGCAGCTCATTTTCCCTCATTGGCAACATGCTGTGTGTTTGCATCCACGATGCAGAGATGTACTTGAGGTTCACTACTTTCTGTCTTCTTGTCTTCTTTTGTTGCTTTTAGCCATGCTAGCATTTGTGGCTCTATGGATGGCAGTGTAAATCTGTCAGCCCACCACTCTGGTACAGGCTGAAATTTCTCAATAACTAGGATGGATAGGACATTCATGGTCATGTCAACAACCACTGTTGTTGACATTTTTGTTTTGTAGTGAAATGTCTTGACAACTATTGAATGGATGGCCATGAAATCTCATACACATTGATGGTTTCCTCAGGATTTATTGTAATCATTTTGGTGATCCTTTGACTTTAAATCTGGCACCACCATCAGGTCAACATTTGTTGTTAACTCTCTGTGTGGGTGGCTTAACTTTCTGTGTGTGCCTGAGTTTATAGGAGGTAGTAGAGTGGTAGAATAGATTTGTTTCTGTAGGTTAGGTAGGGCTGTCTGTCTTGTGCTGTCTGTTTTGTAAGTGTAGACTGGTTAGATCTAGATAGGCTGGACATTATATTGGACATGGATATTAAATGTCTATTTGCAGTGTGTGTGTGTGTGTGTGTGTGCGCGCGCACGCGCGCTTGTACAGCATGTGGTAGTGAACAAGGAACAGCTTGTTTGAACAGAGGAAAGAAAAAAGCTGTTGTAAAGGGGAAAGGGTGTCATACCGAAGGTTGTTAACCTCCAAACACTTGCACTTGCTGGTCTGAATCTGTCTTCAGCTGTGACAGCTGAAACTTCATTTGGCGCTGAGACTCTCTTTTCTTTTCTATTACACACAATTGCAGATATATGCTTGTAATGTGAAATGTCAGTGTGAAAATTCTCACTGAAGTTAGCTTGCAGGTTGAACATGATTTTTTTTTGTGTATCATCTGAGGTCTTACCTTACATGCAGAAAATGTGGTAACCCTCTGATTCTGTTTTCCACTGTCAGCCTTGAGCCCGCAAAAGCTTTAGTAGCCATGACCAGTGAATATAAATCACTGTGACACAACAGTAGCATGCCTGATAGGCTCCAAAACTGACAAAGACAGTTTTTCCAGTTCTGATTCTGAACTCATTGCTACATGATTCTCATTTAGTTGCTAATGCAACTTGAGATATGTCAACACCTGATAACCCTTAGTACAGACTCATAGGCTGATTCCTGGAATGCTGCTGCTACTCTTCACCACCAGAGAGCAGTAGCCTATTAAAAAATGATAACACCATTTCTTTCCATGATCATTTAGATGGAAATAATGACTGAATTTTAATGATTGATCTGCCTTATTCAAATTCAAAAGAATGGAGGTGTTTCTTTTCTTTTTCTCACACTACTGAAATCTTTTGATTACACTGTAAGATGGAAAATAATCAGCAAGGTACTCTTTACAAGGTACTTTATACAGCTACCGTGTAACTAGAGAATAAGTTTCTAATTTTACCTCAGGAATAAACAGCTCAATTTATTCTTCTCTGTGGGCCTTCTATTTGAATCTGTAATTACGTTTATGTAAAAATTGGAAAACAATTAAAGTGGAAGTTTTGAAAATATGCAAAGAAACACAAAGTTTTGTTGCTTTGAAAAATTCTTCTTCATCTTTGGTTATATTACAATTCACAGTAACAAGAAAATGCTGTGAAAGTTCTGTAACAAATCCCCAACAAGCCACAAGAGCCGACATCAACCGCAGCAAATTGACACAGCCTGCAGGGCTGAGGGCTGAGTGCTTTGTCTGATGTGTGATGGTGTGTGGCAAGCTTGTCCCTTATTAGACTCATCAGCTCTGTGAAATCACATGAAATAGATAGAATGTATATGCTCTGCAGGGGGCATGTCACAAAGTCAACCAGCTGGGAAAAGATTCTCACATGAGCTGTAAACAAGTAATTAATGCCTAACTGTTCAGTATAGAGATAATGGGAATGACAGGATTTCGCAAAAGTACAGTAGCTGGTAGTCCTGAAAGAATGGTTGCACACTAGTCTTTCAAAAGCCAGAAAGGGAAAAGTGGATCATTGAAAGTCTATCTTTCCTCACAATTTTCAGGGCTATTACTCTAATAATAGATGCACAGATACAACAGATATTTACCCATTCCCCCTATAATTCATAATAATAACCTTATTCCTCTAACTGAAAGGCAAAAGCCTGCAGGAGCCATCTGTGATGGAAATGAGTGTGTGAGACGCAGGAACAAACTGGCTGTTTCACCAGACAGTAAACGTTTACCAGGATAGCACTTTGTTTAAACTCAATACGGTCATTGTTATTGATGATTACAGAGCAGTGGTGCCGCTGAGATGTCTGTTTGAAGAGTTCCTGGTGTGTCCTCTGAATACCTACTTTTTCATGACTGTTATGTGGGAACAAAGATGGACCAGATGTGAATCTACTCTCGACGGTTTGTATGTCCTTGTGTGAATGTGTGGAGGAAAAGTAATTGCAGGTTGGTTTTGTAGTAAGGTAAAATTTGTGGTCTTGTATGTCAAGCTATTTGCTTTTATGCGTGGTCTTCCTCAAGAAGCAACAGGTTCTGTGTGGTTATGGAGATGGTGAGGATAGGGCGGAGAGTGACAGGAGGAAGGCTCCTTTCATTGCTGTTGAGAGTTGAAAGCATGAAAGTAACAGCTGTGTTGTGTATATACATGAGGAAGTGATATTCTGCAAGGCATTCAGATCCTTTACTTACAGTAAGTAAATTTACTGATACCGACAAATACAAATACAAATAAATCACCAAAAAATTTCCTGCACTGAAATGTTTGACTTCAGTGAAAGTGCAGGGTTATCAGTAAAAAACAAAAAAAAATCTTTACTTTACTGGATTATTATTCATATTGCATTTTAATATTTGAAGTACATTTAAATGGTATAGATGGTCAAGAAGCTCATTATAACTACTTTATATACTATTGAGTATTGTACTTACTTAAAACTGTTTCTTACTTATATGTAATGTATGTGTGTGGTATATTGTGCTGTGTTTGACAGTACACACACTGATGCTCAGTACAAATTAAGTTCCTAACAGATAAATAAATTTCTTTGAATTTGAATTGAAATTGAGTTGTTTGAACTGTATAAATACATCATATTTCAGACTGATCAAATGTTTTGTATGTAAAAAATGAATGTACAAGATTAACTATAGATGTTAAAATATCATTATATTACTGTATTAAGAGTTAATTCCATCTGAAATGTAGTGGAATATATTATAAAGCAGCAGAAAATGACAATACTCAAGTACTTTTATTTCCACCACACACAGGAAATTGTTTTCTGTGCTTCACTGTAGGAATAAACTTACATAATGTATTTTATTGATTTGGGTTATGGGTCATTTATTAAAAAACAAAACAAAAAACTGACGAGTAGTGATGTTCTCCTATGGCAATACAAGCAACTCATTGTAATCAAGATGCACAGTATTTGACTCTGATTTGATTCTGTGCATGGACTCAGTACAGATTTTAGTCAGAGTTTAGGGGACTATTGCAGCGAGAATCTGTATTGCTTCATTAACAGTTATTATGGGTCTTTTTGATGGCTTTTATATGGTTACTCCTCCTGGTAACCAGACAAGCATACAAAACCTGCTTCATACATCCTCAGGCCAAACAACAATAATCTTAAGCCATTGTCATATTGACTGTAAGAATGACACAAATATGCAAGACTGATTTAGACAAGTCTGCTCTGTTGTGTTCCGGCTGCTGAATAACAATGTGGCATACATTGGTGAATATTGATTTGGCTTCTAATAGTGACTCCCCAGCTCTCACAGACTGTCTATTCAAATAAATTAACTTCTGTGATAAGTAGGGAATTTTTTTTGTCATTTGCGGCATGCACGCCAAGATGTTATGCAAATGAAACAGTCTGATGAGTGCCCAATCCTCATACTCATTACCTCGCTCATTACCTGACACTTTTGAAACGTTCACGTTCCCATATAGGCTCAAACCCCAGAATCGCCACATGTGGCCTTATCATAGCGGAGCAGCTGCTGTGCAGAAAGACCCCATATCCTGTATACTGTATGTATGTCACAAATCTGAGGCTGGACTTTCCAAAAGTTTCATTGTGCTTGGTGGGTGATAGAGATGGGCTGCAGGGATGAGCCAGAGTTTCAGTGCTAATTAGTCAAATGTGAACAGAGCAAATCCAGGGAGTCAAAACAATAGGAATTCACCAGTAAACCGGTGCTCACCATGCCATCATATAGACTGCTTTATATTTTTATAATTTTGTGGGAAACACACATTGTAGCTTAAAGTTCCACGTGAAAATATTCACTAGCCTGTAATTATGTTGACTTAATAATAATCTTTACACCCCTCCTATGTTCCTCATCACGCCCTCTGTCTCTCATCATACGTTGCTATTTAGTATTATCTGTCTACATGTACAGAACAGACCTAATACGTATGTATCTGAATGGTTCCTCTCACAAGAAGAATGTTCCAGCACACATAAAGAGTATGACAGCTGGAAAAAGATGGGGGTGTCATGTACTTTGAAATAACAAGGCACTAGAAACCCTCTAATCACCTGCCATTTTCCACGTGGGTAGTGGTGAGTCAAGAACAAAATGTGGGACTACATTTTGTTCAGCAGTACCTCAAAGCTTCTGGCTTGTGTATAAGAATACAAAAAAGACTCAAGGCTCTATGTTTATAAGAGCAACATCGAACTTTACAAATATTCATGTCCTAAACTTGTAACCAGATTCATGGCGATCCTTCACTAGTACTATAGCTATATGAATTGGCCTCGTAATAGCGTTAGTATGCATTGTTACACATCCACGGCACTGATGCCCAGTCCCTCTTTGATGAAAAGTACACCATGTTTTTCAGTAAATGCACACATTTTTGCACAAACCTTATATTTGATTAATGCACAGCCATGCTTTTTATTGAAAAATGTGGAAGAACTGATCACATCAAAAAGTCAGTCTGCAGAGCAGCGAAGTGGGTTTGTTCTCTCATGACTTAGCCTTGACAGATGTTCCAACTTGCTGCACAACTTTCCCCCTAGGACCACCAAGGTCTAGCAGAATAGATTTTTAGTCTTAAGAAACAATTTGCAGCATTTTCCCCCCCTGACAGCCGAATGTGTATTTCTCATTTCAACACTGCTGCTTATGGCAATATTTTGGACTCATGTTTTTTGCATTATAGTTCACTGATTTAGACTGACAAGGACATGGTCATTCTTTCTCCAGCATACTGGATAATGTTAGGTATGTAGAGTGACTTGTGGCTTTGAGGGAAGATCAATGTGTTTCAGAGACCCACATTCAACTGCTTGTTCACCATAAAATAAACAGCAAAATGAATAAATGAATTAATGCAAACATGAACAAGAACTAAGCTGCCCTGGCTTTCCCTTCTCTCATATTATTTACACTTGGGCTTTTTGTAGAAAGTGTAGAGTTAGAGCAAATGAGGAGGAACATTTTAAAAAGCCAATGAGCAGACTAATGACAGTGTGCCTTTATTTGGGGGGAAAACGCCAACGCTCAAAGTTTATCTCATCAATATCACATTTGATTCATATTTTAGTCATACATTGAATATTATTGAGCCCCTTTTTTTCCTACGGTCCTGCCGCTGCCATAGTCAAACAACCATAGTCAAAATAATCATTAAATCAAATCTCGCGGTTTTCTGTTATGTTTTCTGTTAAGATTAGATTTAAGGCCCTATGGATTTGTGTTGGACACTTTCAAGGAATACCATGACGTGCAAAATCCTGTGTAGTCACTGGGTATATATGAATAAGTTTTTGGGGGGACAATTTGACAGTAGAGACAGTAAACATTTGGAGAGAGTGAGCAAGAGAGTGAGATGTGTCAGTGAGATGACATGCCACAATGGCTCATGATCACACTGAAACTGGGGACTTTACTGCCATTAAGCAGTATACATCTTATATGCCACAACAACATGCGCCTGAGGTTTGTTTTCTGAAGGTGTAAAAAATCATTACTCTAACAATTATAAATGAACATTGGGACAGACTAGACTCCTTGTGGATTGCTGTATTAAAGTGAAAGAAACAAATGTTTAAGTTTGTTAAAAATTATTTATGCAGTCATTTCAGCCCTTTAGTACATTAAATCGGGCTCAATCATCAAAGCAGTTGTTAAACTTTCTCTTTCAGACAGAGCACGGAAAATATTGACAATCTCTGCAGTCCTCTGGGTTACAATGTTGACATTTCTCGCAGTTTCATCAGTGTGTCTGTATGTCCGGATGACTTAATTATAGGATCTGTGTTATGTAGAGTACTCGTGAGCAATACATAAATAGACTATTTTTCTTCAGGGTAATATTATTTTTAAAATCTCTAGCTATAGCTTGCAAAGCGAAGTCCACCAGAAACTCAGTAATTGCACTAAATGTAATGAATCACATGTGTGATCAGCTCATCTTCTAGGCCCCGCCTCACTGTGAATGTCAGCTTTACTGCCCATTGGCGAGAAGGTAGGGGTAACAAACCCTCATAATCCTCCAATATGTGCAGAGATGGGCGGTAGCTGTTTTACGCAGGCTCTCAAGTGTCTGAAGTTAAAACTCCTGCGCGCTATTCTCCCTGAGTATGTCGAGGGTCCGGACTGATAGACGCATGGGAGTTACCGTGTAAGCATCCAGCGCATTCCCCACACGGAGTAAAAAAGATCGGTGTATTTTTTAACGTCCCTTTGGCAGAGTGACTGTTTTAGGATGGGTTGGATCACATCCGTCGCCAACATGTTCTATAGACTTCTCCTGTGTTTTTCAGTAACAGGTATGGTTTTTGCTCAGCCTGACAGCACTGGATTATTTTACGCACTGAGATCTGAACTGTCAGAAGATGCAATCTTGGTGGCCAATAACGGAATACGTGTGCCTTTCGGGAGATCGGTCTTCATCGACCCCGTTAATGATTTGGTGATTCAGACGCAGCCGGGGGACCGCTGCAGCATCACCGTCTTGGATAATGATCCGCTCTCACAGAGACCGGGGCATCTCTCTCCCAAAAAGTTTCCGTGTGATTTCGGTCCCAATGATGTGACATACTCCCACTACGGGTCGAGAAGTCCGGCTAAAGACCGAGTGAGGCTGCAGCTCAGGTATGACGCGCAAACCGAAACCGTTATTATCCCCTTTATGATGGAGGTTGAAGTTGTTTTTACTCAACTAGAGTTACTCACCAAAAACATGCCTCTCACTGTCAATAATCTCAAAGGGATCAGTAATCCTATTGATAAGAGGATTTTAGAGTTTACTTACGACAGAGACTCTCATAAATGTGAGGCGGCATCCCTATCTACTGGCAGCGCACTGCCGAGATATGGAAGGCTTATTGATGGGGGGAAACTTTCCAAAATGATGGACTGTGATGAATTCACACAAGCTGACATCCGCTACCAGCACACATTTGGCCGTAAGTCTCCCAACAGGGACTATGTTCCCATGGTTGTGGAGCTGCATGATAAGGAAGGCAACCTAGTGAAACAGGAGTATTTCCACCTTATGATTCGCATCAAACAGGGAGAAGAAAACACTCCTCCTAAACCCAGCTTTGTGTCCATGATGATGATGGAGATCAGCCAGTTTGTGATGACAGCACTCACCCCTGATATGCTTGCTGCTGAGGATGCAGAGTCAGACCCAGATGAGCTTATTTTCAACATCACCTCTCCCTTATCTTATGAGGAGGGGTATATAGTCAGCACTGATGACAGAAACCTCCCCATCACATCTTTCTACCAGAGAGACTTGCGTGATCTGAAAATAGCTTATAAGCCCCCATCCCTGGACTCAGACACTGAGCGGATTTTCCAGCTTGAGTTTGAGGTGGTAGACACTGACGGGGCCATCTCAGACCCCTTCGCTTTCATGATAGTTGTGAAGCCAATGAACTCTCTGGCCCCTGTTGTGACACGTAACACGGGTCAGCTGCTGTACGAGGGGCAGTCTCGGCCTCTCTTCAGCGCCCACAACTTGGAGATCAGCGACGAAGACAACCTGGATGCTGTCACCATCACAGTGGTGGACGGGCTGCGCCACGGGGACCTCATGGTGCTGGGCTCTCAAAAGAAATTCTTCACACCCGCTGACCTTACAACAGGGGTTGTTGTGTATCAGCATGATGGGAGCGACACATACAGCGACAACATTGTCCTCAAGATGTCAGACGGAAAAAACGAAGTCGAATTCCTTTTTCCCATTACAATTGTTCCCACTGACGACGAGCCACCAATTATAAATGCCAACACTGGCCTGGTGCTGTTCAAAAACCAGTTGATGCCTATATCTCCCCTCGTGCTCAGCGCTGCTGATATTGACTCTGAAGACTCAACAATTAAATTCACCGTTGTCCCTCCCTTTTCTACTATTGGCACAGTTTTCCTAAGGCAGTCAGATGCCCCAGAGGATCCCTCCTCTTGGAAGTTCAACGCTGAGGATGAAGTGTATGAGAAGGAGGTGACAGAGTGGCTTCAGAAAGATATCACTGATGGGAAATTGTTTTATAAGCACACAGGCCCCCATAACACAGATACCATCATGGATCAGTTTGTGTTCACAGTTCAGGATGACAATGACCCCCCTAATGAGTCAGGGGAGAGTGCATTTATAATTCGGGTTTTACCCATAGATGACGTACCACCTGAGCTTTTCCCGGGAACCACCTTGCAGATGACGGTTCAGGAGTACAAGCTCACTCACTTTAGTAAAGAAGTTCTGTGCTATACTGATTTGGACTCTGAGGACCGTGACCTCAAATACACAGTTATCCAGCCCCCGACAGATACTGATGAAAATAACCCAGTTGTGTTCGGTTCTTTGGTTCTGACAGACAGCCCAGAGACTGAAGTCACTGAGTTCACACAAGCTCAAATTAACCATCATAAGATCTCCTACGGCCCCCCGAATGTTGAGCTTGGAATTACAGCCCACGTTGTGCAGTTTCGTTACACTGTTGAAGACACGGCTGGTAACAGTGCAGAAGGCGCTTTCACTATCTACCTCCAGCCAGTCAACAACAAACCCCCTCAGATTACAAACACTGGCTTTACTTTGTTTGAACGCAGTATGCACATTATCAGTATTGCCGAGCTGGATGCCACAGACCTCGACACAGAAAGTAAACAGATTACTTTTACTCTAAGCCAGCCCCCTAAACATGGCCAGCTCCAGGTTGCATTTACTGACCTAGAGAAAAAAGGGGTTTTCAGACTTGAGGAAATCTCAGAGGGGAAGATATCATATATTCATGGTGGGGAGGAGACTATGAGCGATGAATTTCAGCTGGATATCAGTGATGGGATTCATGTTGTAACTGTGACGGTCAAAGTTAATGTAAAGCCTGTTGATGATGAAACTCCAACCATAAACCTGCCTGCGGGAACAGTCGGCTCTCACATGGATGTGCTCGAAAACGGAGCCACAGAAATCACAACTAATGTCATTCAAGGCCATGATGATGACACAGATGACCTCCAGCTGACCTTCATTGTGGAAGATCCTCCAGTTATGGGTGAAATATTGCTTAAAGGAGTGCCAGCCACTAGGTTTACACAGGCTGATATTATAAATGGTGTGGTTGTGTACGCACACACAGGTGGTGAGATAGGTCTCAGCTCTCAGCTGGATGGCTTCAATTTGACTCTCACAGACATGTCTGATGATTGGACTGTGGGTGGCAATAAGGTCAACGGAGTTCAGGTTCGAGTCACTATCCTTCCTGTTGACAGCCAGGCCCCTGAGGTTGGAGTTGGGATTCAATTCAGTGTCATTGAAGGGGAGAAATACGCTATTGGCCCTCAGCATTTGAACGCTGATGATAATGACACTCCAACGGATGATATCCTTTGCACCATCATCGTCCAGCCAACAGCCGGCTATGTGGAAAATATATCACCCGCCCCAGGCTCAGAAAAGTCCAGGTCAGGAGCAGCTATCAGTGCTTTTACCATCAGAGACATAAGGGAGGGGAATATCTACTATGTACAGAGCATTCACAAAGGGGTAGAGCCAGTGGAGGACAGGTTCACATTTATGTGCTCTGATGGCATCAATTTATCAGAAAACCATTTCTTCCCAGTTGTTGTCATCCCAGCAAATGATGAAAAGCCGGACATTTATTTGAAGGAGATAGTGGTGATGGAGGGGATGAACATCGTCATAGACACTCCAATTTTGAACGGGGACGATGCCGATATTCCGTCTGAGGAGCTGATGTTCATCATTTCCAAACCTCCCAAACATGGTGCCATTTTAAACCAGCTATCCACAGGCTCAGTTTTGGTGACTAATTTCACTTTAGAGCAGATTAGGGAGGCATCAAGTATTATTTATGAGCACGATGACTCAGAGACAACAGAGGACAGCTTTGATGTCACTCTGACTGATGGAAAGTACACTGTGCAGAAAACAGCCCTGGTTTTGGTCATTGCTGTTGATGATGAGACACCCAGAATGCTCATCAACGATGGTCTGGAGGTGGAAATTGGAGAGACCAAAGAGATCAACAACAAAGTGCTCAAAGCAACAGATTTAGATTCAGATGATAGTGCACTCACATATATCATCCGGTTCGAGCCTGGTCAGGGTCTCCTGCAGAGAAAATTCCCATCCGGGTCTCTGGAGAACATCACGCTAGGCATGAACTTCACACAAGCTGAAGTTGATGCAGGGCTTATACTTTATTCACACAACGGTCAAGAGGGCATCCGAGACTTGGTCAAATTTGATGTCACAGATGGAATGAACCCCTTAGTTGATCGTTACTTCTATATCACTGTGAGCAGTATTGACATGGTGTTCCCTGATGTGGTCAGTAAAGGCGTCTCTCTGAGAGAAGGTGGCAGAGTGACTTTGACTACAGATCTTCTCAGCACCACTGACGTCAACAGCCCTGATGAGAACTTAGTCTTCACCATCACAAGGGCCCCTGTCAGAGGCCACTTGGAGTGTACAGATAATCCTGGGATGCCGATTGCGTCTTTTACTCAACTCCAACTGGCTGGCAGTAAGATTTATTACATCCACACCTCAGACGATGAGGTGAAAATGGACAGCTTTGAGTTTGAAGTCACTGATGGTTACAATCCTATTTTCAGAACATTCAGAGTCTCTATAGTGGATGTTGATAATAAGAAACCTGTTGTTTCTGTAAATAGTGTAGTTGTCACAGAAGGGCAGTTTAAGCTGATTACACCATTTGAGCTCACTGCTGAGGACCAGGACACAGCTGAGCAGCTGCTTATATTCACCATTACCCAGCTGCCCGTTCATGGTAAACTCCTCTACAACCAGTCCATGCCTGTCACCAGCTTCACCAAGCAAGACCTCAATGAAAACCTAATTGGCTACAAACACGATGGAACTGAATCATCAGAGGACTCTTTCTCCTTTACTGTCACAGATGGCACACACACTGACTTCTATGTTTTCCCCAACACCGTGTTTGAGACTCGGCTTCCTCAAACCATGAAGATCATCGTTTTGGCGCTTGATAATGGCGTCCCCCAGATCCTGGTGAATAAAGGTGCCCCCACTTTGAAGGTCCTGGCCACAGGTCACCTGGGGTTCCCTATAAGCTCCAAAGTGCTGAGGGCAAAGGACAGAGACAGCAGCCCAGCCTCCTTGGTGTTCCACATCACCACCCAGCCCAAACATGGTTACATCATTAACCTGGGACAAGGAAACAACTCCATCAACACATTTACTCAAGGTAAGCCCTGAAAAAAACAGACAGACGCATGACATTTGAATATTGCATGTGGATGACATAATCAAATGACAGTGATTTTGTTAAGTGCTGTTCAGTGTGAGTGATGGTGGACTCCAGAAAAAGGGGTTTTAAAATGTAATTGTTATATCTGGTAAACAAAATTACCTGAGAGGTTATTCCACTCAATATTACAGAAATTATTACAAACTACTATTAGTTAGCAAAATGACATAAGTGTCGATCTGTCTTATTTGAAATGTCTTTCCCTGCTCAAACATCATTGATTACTGTGTGTCTATGGCAAATGGAAGTGGTTTTAATCATAATTATTTATAATCAAATTATTATAAATCCCATTATAATTATAAAAAATAAATGTGTGATGTGATACTGTTTAACCTCAGAGAAAAATGTTAAAGTTAAAAATCCCTGCAAATCTGTGAATCTGCTTTGATTAAGTTTTCACACTGCCTTCCAAAGATTTTAATTTATGGAGTAATAATTATTCATATGTGTGACAAGTGCAGGCTTGGGAATTTCAATAGTTAATTTGTGGGCCTGATTTAGATGTGCCTTGCTCATCAAATCATAATTAGCAGACCAAAGTTGGAGGCTGATGTTTTGCGCAAATGTCTTGTAGACGGTTAGAGATAAATAATTTATTATTTCTGCATCTTCAGGGAAATGTTCACATCTGATGTTCATCCATAGTGGTGTGTTAAATGAAGCAGGACAGAAGTAGAGGATCATGTGAAAAGGTCAGCGCAGACCTTTTAGTGACAGGGTGGCATTTGAGTTGCAACACATTCTGATGGTTTGACCATGTCAGTTCAATTCGGAGACTTTTTTTTTTTGCAATTTGTTCATCATAAAAATGCATATAGAAAAGTGAAACCTCTTAACAAAATGCATTTCTATACACTACCAACACACAGAGCCATCTGAATTATAAATAATTTTTTTTGCATGTCTGCATATCTGGTTATTGACAATGCAGACAGAATCAAGGACAACAATACCGCTGATTGAGGTTTAAAACTATGCAATCAATGCAGTGTTTCGTATCATGCTGAGGCAATTAAATGGACAAGTAAGAAAATTCACCTGCTCATGCCACAGCTTGGCATAAGCACAAACAGGGGCTGAGAACAAAGCGTGAAAAAGAGCTTTTCAGTCTACAGGAGACGGACACTTCTGACAACCACTGTGCGGCTGCAGTCTGAAAAAAAAGGGCACAGATGAAACAAGAGTGCAGTGAGAAAGAGAGGCAAAGGGGCAGAAGAGGGGCAGAGAGAGAGCACGCAAAGTGGAAGAGTGCAAAGGAGGCAGGAGAAAAGGGGAGAAGGGGGGAGGTGTAGGTGGCATGAGAGAAATAAAGAATGAGCGAAGGGGCGTGAGAGAATGACTGAGAGAGAGCAAACAGGCTCGTCAGAAGAATCAGTCAGGTGAAAGAGACAATCCCTTGCTCTTTATTTACTCATCCCATTTCCAGGGCACATCCCTTGAGGCAGTCTCTTTAAATATTTGATCAACATTGTGCCCCTTGTTCATAGTGTTGACTTTATATTTGCAAGGTCGTCTGGTTCAAGGCTGCGTCACAGCACTCCAGAGAACACTCCTTTTCTTGCTGCCTCTCCTGTACCATCAGATTGATACTCACTAATGTGAAAATAAGGAAGAAGAAGAGGCAGCAATGACAGGAAGCCACCTAAGAGGTTTAAGAAGCATCCCAGCCAGGAGTCAGGGGTTTATACTTTTATGAACCTCCTTCCTCCCACATCTATTATTGAAGGAGGTGGTTCGCAGGGGCCAAGCCCTTTCACAGTCTTGATGATTTTTCTGCACTGTAATAGACGTTTTTGGAGAATGGTGGACAAAAAAACAAACTGGCAGAGCCCTGTAATTCAGAGAAGTTAGGAAAACAGCTGTGGAAGTGTAGGTGCCTGCCGCAATCCTGTTCTTAACATTCTTAACCTCGCCTGTCATTAAAAGATCCACTGTCACCTGGTTCTCGGGCTGTTGACAGAAGAGCTGGCAGGTTCAGGATTTAAGCATTTTCTCTTGGTTTAGCTCTAGTTGTCTTGGATTTGAGGTTGTGGCCTTATCGTCCTGGATTACGGATGCATGACTTTGAGAATGCTTTCTCTGGTAGAAAATTGTTCATGCTGAGTGCTGATAAGGAACTGAATCAGTGTGGTACTAGAGACCTGCTGTTACTGTAGCTGATATGGTGCTAAAGCAGGACAGCTTCCATCTTTGAACAATTATTTGACAGAGAGAGTGTTTGAACAAGCCATAAAGCCATAATTCAACTTCAAAGTGTGTTTGAGGTTATTTCTGTTGCCAGCATGAAACTTCACATGAAGGTTTTTTTTATCTTAAAATGCAGATTGTTTCATAAATATATATTTTTAATCTTGACTAGGTCAAATCACTTCAATATACAATTTATAATTTAGCTTGTCACCTTGATTTAAGTTGGAGCAAGGTGATTGTTAAAATGCTCCTCATGTATCATCTCACATTGACATGACAGTGTAACCCTTCAGCTTCAAATGCAGAGTGGCCCTCATTTACTTTCCCTCATTAATTAAATAAAAACATTAGCTGTTGTTTGCTTGTCAGTTTGATTTTCTTTTTTGTTGTTTTTCCTTTGTTGGTTTTGAGGTAACAGGGTTTTTACCATAATAGCAAAGTAAAGTTTTTTTACTTTTACCTGATTTTTATACCTGATCTATCATTCCAAAAATCTAAAGTCACTTTCCTGTTACAGCTGATATTGATGACCTGAAAATCTGCTATGTGTTACGGAATGAGGAAAATGCTACATCTGATCTCTTCCATTTCTCCGTTGAGGATAACGGTAAGATTTCACCATTTTTGGTGGTTATAATTGCATTGAGATTTAAGCCACTTTTCTCATGCACGCAGACTGCACAAGCAGAAAGGTCCCGAATATGTTGCCAATTGACATTTCCACAGAATGTTGATAGATACAGATAGATACAGATAGTGGGTGGATAGATAGATAGATAGATACCCCGCGACCCTGTATGCAGAATAAGCGGTTGACGATGGACGGATGGTTGATAGATACAAATTAGTGTAACCTGTCACTTTTGGGTATGGTGCAGTCTCTATAACCTTTAGACACATCTCTTCAGGTGAATCTGTAACTCTCCTCTCCTCTCTGAGCTTCTGCAGTAGTTGCCTGGGTTCAAAGAATCACTCATTACTCACACAGTAACTCACAACTCATGACTGTGATGGACCTTCTAGTCAGCTGCCTAACATTACATTCCAGCTCATAGTGAGTTTAATTTTGTAAATGGTTCTTGGTATATTTTACAAGCAGTTCATTAAAGAATATTTTTTATATTTCTGTTATTTTCATTCATAATCACCGTGCTAAATGGAAGCCATTCTCTGTCAGCATCACATGCATGAGGTGACTGATATTTGCGCTGACTTCATTTGATTCAGGATTTGCCAATAAAGTGATCTGCCATTCAGAGCAGCAGTGCAGTTGTGGGTCAGAATATTAATTTCTGACAAATCTGCATAGGCCGACAGATGGGCCTTTTTCCTGTATCTGTGTACTGCAAATGATGCTACATCATATTAGCTTACCGGTGAACTGATGAGACTTCCAGGTTCATCAAAGATAGGAAACTTATTTTTATGGTGCTGAGATTAACACACATCATTTTCACAGGTCAATGATTTAATGAGACTGCCTCTGTAATGTGTGAATATGACTGCAAGACATGTCAAGTAGTATTACTGTATATTCTGTCTTGATGCAAGGCTGATTTCTCATGGGTTTTCTGGTCAGCATAGAGAACATTGTCTAAACTGTCCTTTTGCCTCTAGAAGGTTAGGACAACTCTCCTACATCTCCTACAGCGCAATCAGTGCTTTCAGTTTGAAGTTGATACTCTGTTATGACTAACTTGAGCACCTCAAGCCATTCAGTTCCTGATTTATGCATATGTAACTGCCACTTAAAATTCAGTGCATTTCGTTTTATATGTCTGCTTGCAATGTATATGAAATTAGCATCCATTTACGAACCCAGCAGCCAGTTAAGCAATCAGCAACTGGGAGTGAGAGGCGGTTGCATTTGTCCAAGATCAGCAAGCTCTGGAAAGGAATTCAAATATTGTAATACTAGAACAGAAATGATCATTAATGAAGTAACCATATTTCAAAGAACACACAACACAGAGTGGAAGCACAAACAAGTGGGACATGTTGCAAATACTAAAACTTCCATTATCTTAGTCTTGTTAGAAGCACATTTCCTCATTGTTTCCCAAAAAATCAGGCCCAGACCAAATAAATTCTGTCTGAGCCCGAACCAAGCCTGAACCACAACAGCAGTTTTGGGCCCAAGCCCGACCTCTAAGTGTATTTTTGCTTAAAATGTTTTTTTTTAAATATTGATAATTTAAATATTTTATTACAAGCTAAATCGAACTACGAATAAATAAACTAAAATAAACAAAATGTAAGATCAAAACTGAAATAAAGATAACAAAATAGCCTTTACTGTGATGTGCACTTTACTTGCGGCTTATAGTGTGTGAGTCTGTGAGAGAAAACAGGAAATGACCTGCTAATTTTAATGTTTTAAAATATAATTCTAAATCTCTAAATTTTCATTTGTTAATGGATATATACATAAAAACAGCCTCATTCTGTCTGAGCCCAACCTGTCACCGGCAAGTTTTGGGCCTAAACCCGGCGGGCACATGGAATGATATAAGTCATACAGATGTCTGGATTTCATATTTATTTAAGTAATTTTTAAATTTTTATTTAAGTAAAATAAGTGCCCACAATGAACGCTTTTATAAAACCTTCACATTGTTAAGTGTCATAAGGAGCCACAACTCCCAGCCCACAACACCCCATCTCTCTCAGTCTGTTGATTTTCCTCCCGTACTATCAGATATGATGTTACTGTATTAAAGAGTAAGCACTCGGAAAAATTGATGTAGAGCCTAGTAAACCTCCCATCATTGGAGAATTTGAATTGAATTGACTTGGCAGAGAAATTCTTAGATTCACATTCAGAAACTCGGCTTAATAACATTTTTCTCAGTGAATCACAGGACTACAAGACTGTGTATCATCTAGTGTTAAATTAAAACATAATATCGAGATCATGGGTCACTTTTCAAGGTTATTTTGTGCATCAGTGGTTCTTTAGTCACAATGGGATATAACAGTCCTGTTAAGATAATGATTCTCTCCTTCACTTTAAGACTACTGTTAGCCTTAACCACCGACAACCAAAAATGAAATGTGCTCTCCACATCACACAAAAAGAAAATCATGTATTGCTCACTTTTTTATCTAAAAACATGAACTAATGGTTTTGTGAATTAGCCGAAGACTCATTTTTCAGAAGTGTTTTTCATACCATGCTACTAATGCGCTTATAAGAATGTGCTAAGAAGAACAGTTCCTTTATGCACATGAAAGGAGAAATATTGACTAATTGATTGTCAGTGCTTGTGTAAAAACAGTCTGTGTCACATAAAAAGGCCTGAGGCTTTCAAAAGAAGTTTATATTCAATCAGTCCATAAGTTTAATGGATCTACTTGGGTCTCCTCCCCTCTCGGGAGAGTTTGTGTTACTGCAAACTGATTCTGGATATAGAATTTGCAAAGGACGGACAATAATAAGATAATTGTTAAAACACTGATCCAGATGTGCACTGGTACACATTCACGCAAACAATCCCACACATGCATGCACAGCAGAGCACAGAGGGGTAGCCGTGGGCTAAGGTGCAGTTGGGCCTCCAGGACAAAGAGGTGTTTGATATTTAAGAGCCCAGGCAGCATTGTGGGTAATGAGAGCCCTGGGCGTTTGAGCTGGGCAGAGCTCCGAGGCAGCCACTGGTAATTACGTGACCCTATTACAGGCTCATCTACAGGGGAAGAAAGGCAGGAAGCACCCTCTGTCTCAGGTTAAGACCAGCTGGGATAACTATAGTTAACTGGTAATGGGTTGGAACACGGCGTCTTTCCCAAGCATCTCTTCGGCTGTGGGATGTACGGGTAGCTATAATGGAGTAGCAGAAAACAACAGAAATGAAAAACGAGTACACTCAGCAGAGTGCAGATCTCTGCCAGATATGTCTGGGAACATGTGGCTGGAGAACTGGGACTGCAGGGCAGGCTGTGTCCAGCTCCCAGGAATGAGAGTAGTGGAATGAAGGGGAGAAAGTTTTGAGTAGCATAGTGTAATTTTTCTTACATAGATGTAATGCCGTGCTTTGATAAAAGTGTTTTTGTATAGTATAGTCTCAGCTCACTTTAAGATGCATAATAGTATAATGTAACCGAGTATCCTAACGGTTTGAACTTAATAAGGAAACAATAAATCCAAATTTCTGACTTTAAACATTATTTGTTTAGAACATTTTGTTGTAACACAAAATAAAACCCCTCCCGACCCCCCTCTACCCACCCAAACCAAGAAGAGTTAAATCTCACTCACTCGTCCTTCCCAGCTACAAAAATGTGGATTAATTTATCTCGTATTATGCCTAACTTAAATTGATAATAACATATCGGGTAAGGAATAATCTGCAGATGCTCTATTTCAAGAAGACACCAAACAGATGTCAGTTTTTGAATCATGACAAAGTGTTTCAGTTCTACTCAAAAGGTCATGGAATTTAATTTGTGATGCTCATCACACTAAAAACAAAATGTCATAAAAATCAACAGCAACATATCCATCCAAGCAACGTGATTATTCCGGATCACCCACAGATCTCACTGTCAGTAGTTTTCATAGGAACAACTTTGTTCCACAGATCACAGCGAGATCTATGGATAATCCACAGTAACCAGAACGTTGTGTCTGGAAAAAGATGTTGCTGATTAATTTTTTAGATGTCTCATTGCTGTTAGCGCCACAAAAAACAACTTCCATTCACCTCTATTGTGTTTGGGTCGCAGCAGAAATCTCAGAGATGGATATTTTATAATCTGAGCAAATAAAACCAAAGCTCTCTACATGGCTAAATGCAGCAGAGGAGTGAGAAAACATGTTTGTTTTTTTTTGTGACCCCCATTTCATCCGCATTTCACTGCACACAATACACATTACATGCATTCACAAACATCTCTTGAATGTAACAAAATACTTTATGTGTAACTTTTCCCTCATTAGTGTTAGAAGACTAATGATAACAACATACTATTCTGCAAGGGCACCAGTTCCTTATCATCAGTCTTGTTTGTGCATGATGTATGATTGGGTGTGGATCTGTGGTGCCACTGTGACTTTCTTCTCTCTTCAAAAGCCCTTTTTTTCATAAAAGCAGTGGCAACACTTCAGATGAAGTGACCTCCTTGTGTCGCCCTCATCTCTGTTAAATGCGACACGCAGAACATTATTAATGTACATACAGACTTTCTTTCTAATGGATGAAAGAAATTAGTCAGGGAAAAAAATTAAATGAATGAGTCAATTTTAAACTGCTTCTGTAATAACCTTTACACTCTAACTCAATAGCAGAATGACTCATAGCATCTGATTATGTCTTGGCTCAGAAAGTGAAGCCATGAACACTGAATGTAAATGAGTTAATCCAGTTTTAGATGTCTAGATTTTCTGCCATTTATTTCCCCACTAGATGAAACACATTTGATGTGCTACTAACTTTTGCCAATTCTCTTTTAATACATCTTACCTGGAAGCTGTTACATGTGAAGGAACTTAAAACCAAACAATTACTTAAACTGGCTGTCACCACTGCCACAAATGGAGCAGGTTAATCCCTTGACCTTTTGGTTGTTGTTAACCCATCCAGCGACGTTTACTGATTAGGGCAGAATTGCAAAGTAATACATCAGCATGCAGCACAGCCTGACACACACACACACACACACACACACACACACACACTAACACGTCCCTTGGCTTTAGGAGAGGATTCTCTTTATCTGTGTGCATTCAGGAATTTACTGTCACTCAAGTCTGCCTGGGCCCAACTCTCCTATCTTTATCCCCTTCATCTCTACCTTCTCACACTGACAGTTTTAGATCTTGTTGGAAGTGATTTATTAATTTCCCATTCTTTTACTCTGCTCAGCATCCATCTTCATTATACATTTCGTTCTTTAAGTGTTCTTTTTGTCTGTCTCACTGCCTATTAATGCCCTCTTTTCCTCTCGAGGTACAGTCTTCAATATTTTACTGTCTCGCTGAGTTTAATACCAAAGTATGCTGTGGTTTATTGTACAGAGTGTTGACTCTGTCTTAGGCGTCAGGATTTGGTTTTACTGTCACACCCTTGCTGTCTGTCCTCGCCTGCCATGTTTGTCTGTCATTGTTGGTGCTGATGGATCTCTCCGTTGTAGGATTACACCACATTCTGCAGTTGCGAATGTCGCTTGCGATGATCTGCATCTCATTAAGGCGTTGAGATGACAGAGTGAGACTAGTTGAGAGACGTGAAGGGATTTTTCATCATGCTAATCATCTTTGATTCTGTATTTCTCTATGCTTGACAGACGATGCTCGGCATGTAAACACACAAGCATGACCAAACACCCTCTAATCTCAAGAATAAACAAAAAACTGTTTTCAACATTTATTTTGCCACTGAAATGTTATATTTTTTTTATATACATTTTTGAGGATGTGAATACTTTGCTCCCAATTATCGGCATTGGATTTTCTCTTTTCTCGTCTTTAGTTTTTCTGTTATTTTTTTTGACACAGTTACTTTACTCTTTTTTTATTTTAGCAGTTTATTTTCTTCATTTCATTTTCACCCCGTCCTCCCTCCGTTTTATGCTGCGTATGATTTTCTATATACAAGATGAAACTGTAGGAAAGTGACAATTCCAGCTCACATAGAATCTAATTTTCTTTTACTTTTTTTTTTTCTTTGTTTTACTGTCTTTATTTCTTATCCTTACCATCTGTGTTTCCTGCTATTTTATTTTAATGGATCTTAATGGACCTTTGATTTATATTTAAACCACACAAGCATTAGAAAGTAATGTGATCTTTAATTGTAAAGTGATATATATTTCTTCTGTTCACACAGCAATATAAAAGTACACAACTGGTGAGCTGTTCTGAGCTCTGCTTTATTATTTATATTTTGGAACCGTTTAATAAAAACCATACATCTTAAAGTAAAGATTAGGAAATTCACTGAAGTAAGTAAATTTATATTTTCTGGCAAAATAAAACTGTGTTTTAAGAGGAGACGATAAGAGCAGAGGGAAAAAAGTGGGAAGGAGAAACCAGAGATTTCAGTAGCTAGTTTATCATCTGTGCTCAGATAGTTTGCTCTCAAGAGTTCCAGTAACCGTCCTGAGATACATTAACCCATCCCTCTGATAAATATTATATCGGTGGCATGGGGAGACTGGTGCTGAAGCTGGAGTGAGAGGTGTGCTGCAGTTATGCCTCTTTCATCCCACCACCCCAAAATCCTGCAGGAGAACAATTGCTTTTAGGTGTTATGATTCATCTGACACAGACATGTAGGCGCTTTCACACAGATAAAGCCGTATGTATACACACACACACACACACACACACACACACAACCGTACAACTGCAGACACACATACACCTGAAGGAAGCCACCATTTCTTTGTCCTCAAGCCTTCTCCCTTTAAGCTATGCCCAGGGTCGCACACGGCTGTCTTTGTAGACATCAGCAGAAAAAACTCACGGTCATTAAGTGTATCACAAGAACTTCAAAGGAGTGCCCCAAATGTCAGTTTCTAATGGTTTTGTGTGCAAGGTTGCTTAAGGTGTTTCTGCTGCACAGTCGTGCCTGATGGCTATTGAATTTAGGGAGGAAACATCATTCTGTTGCACACAACTTTTATCTCCTTAGGATGGGATGGGGGGGAATGTATGTGCACTTCACTTCCTCTGTTGCCCACAGGCACACATGTGCAGTCACATATACAGTATATAATAGCAGCACCAGATTCTTTTGACATTTGCTTTGACACCCTGTGATGTGATTGATCAAATAGTGACAAGTGGAAATAATTACCCACACATATGTAAAAGTGTACTTGATCCTGGTAAATTAACAACAAAAAAACCCACGCACATTTGGCTTTAACTTGCCCTTGAGTTGAGCAGCATTTTAAATACTTGTGTTTGCCCAGGGCCATGAATTCCTGGTCAGCCTACTGATATCTCACCAAACCTCAGGAGTTATCCACTATCATGCTGATAGCCTTGGGCAAAGTGTAACTGTAGTGGGAGACACACATATTACACACACACAAACAGACACTGGATTAGGGTGCTGCTTAAACACCTGAACTTTCAGTCGGATATATGCAAGGCCACACACACAACCTACTTGTAGAAGAAAGAAACAGCTGAGTGCAGAACCTATCAGAATCTTCGTGATCCCCTTTGTGACTAGTTGCACACATGCAAAGCCTGCCAATATTAGTACAATATCACACATCTGTCTGGATAAACTAAAAGTTATTGAAACAACCTGAAGGGGAGTGAGATATTTGTATTTCGTCAACCATCAAAACGTATGTAAAGAGGCACTCCTGTCAGATGGATGGTGTGTGGGCTCCTATTACTGCTGAAAAATGATTTTAAGGTTGTCTATTTTAGCAGAACGAGTGTCGCAGCACTTCACATGCTACGTGCTTTGTAAAAAAGTACACATTGCCAACTGAATAAATAGCAGATTTAGCAATTACTTTCTAGTCCAATGTTTTTTCAAACACTTTCCATGGTGAGAGAGATCTCTGGGTTTGTTGGTTGCGTATAGCTGTTTGGTTGCCGTTTGCACTGGGAGTTGGGGACCCATAAACAAAGGAGTACAGAAGGCAGATGGAGACGTAACAGTGAGGGAAGGGCCGCACCGCCAGCAGCAGAATAGATGTACTGAGCAGCAGACGGCATCGTCTTACTGTGAAAAATTTCCTTTGATTTTGGTCTCAGACATGCAGACATGTACAGTACATACACACAGCTGAAAGTCAAGACAGCCCTGTGTTTTTAAGACTGAAGCTAAAAGCTTAATCTCACACTTGTATTGAATTTAAGCCAGTAAAATTGCCTAGTGGTGGCCACTGACAGACTGTTTTATTTATTTATTGTCTTATTTCTTTATTTACATTAATTTTCTGGGTCTGCAGCATGTAACGTACAGCACAAAAGACATTTTAACATATTGTGTAACGCATCAAGTGGACACTCTTCACTTAGTGACAAACAGTAACCTACAATCATAGCTGAGCTACAAAACCCAGTAAAGTGGTTGTAATGGTGATTTGGTTGGTGGGTGTAATAATGGTGGTTATTGCTTTGTGCTAAGAAAAGCCTGTGCAAGCAAGTGGTGCTTGCTAGGCTGTCAGTATGACTATCATTCTATATGAAAAAGAAACACAACAACTTTGTAATAGTTAGTGTGATTTGATTTTCATCCATTTTAATCCAAGAAACATTAGATGAGGCACCCAATATTGCTGATGTTCAGAGATATCTCCTGCTTTCAGTTTTTTCTTAAGCTGATCCAAAGAGAACTTGTATGGAAGGCCTGTGGAATCAGATCAAGAATTTGATAACAGCTTCTGCTTTACAAAATCCAAAATAACTTTCCATTCCAATTCGACTTAAACACTCACTCACATGGCTTTACAAGGTTTTACAAAGCTTCAAGTTTAATGACTCGAAAGAATCAATCCTCTCCCTAAGCCCAAAGGGTGAGAATCATGGCTGGTGCCTAGCAGCATATTCAGAAACAGAGCACTCAGGCCTATGTGAAGGTCAGTAGCACATGTTTTGATGTGTTTTTTAAATGAATGATTGTATCTCCATGGAAGGTTTCCTTTTTGGGGTTAAGGATCTACATATCTTAACAAAGACAAGGTCAGAGAGAAAAGAGAGGGGCGGAATTATTTGAAAGGAAATATAAGTGGCACTTAATTTGTTTTGATTTTAACAGCCTACGTCTTATTTGACCTGTAATTGCACTGCTGCATTTCATTTTGGCTGTACACACCGATGTCTCTGTCAAGGCCATCCATCAGGAAATTTTTGAAAAGTTATATCAAACATTACCCCCCACCCCCTCCACTCCCAAAATACACTAAAAGAGATTATTTTCCTATAAAATGTTGTGGCTGACATTGTAGCAAACAATTGCCTATCTTAATCCAGCAGGCAAGCAGCAACATAAGCATTCATTTAGAGTCGTGTGTCTGGCCACATTAGAAATAATCCCGTTTTCACTTTGCTCATAAGGCTCTGGTTAGGCTTCCAGTATCTTCTGAGAAATGTGTGTGGATGTTCAGCTTGCTCGATGTTCAAATTTGTTCACCTGCTGGTTGGTACACTACCTAATCAGCACTGTTTGTTGTTGGACAGGTAGTGTATATTGGGGTCAAAAGAAAGTAAATTTAATGAGAGCATTAAGAGTGAACCTAAGAAACCAAAACAAAGATAAAAGTGGCTAAATTTACTAATCTTCAACACATGACCATATAATTGAGACTCAACTAGATCATGTGAGTAGTGAGCTGAATATATATTGTCTGAAACCAAGACCCAAACTAGATATGATGGTTTACATGATGGCATTGTGCAGCACAATGTTTACTTACATCAGAATGTGAATACACGCAGCTGACGATGTCACAGTGACATGTCTTTTGATTTGAACCATTTATGATTATAAAATAGTCTCTTCAGACTCAACAGCGTCAGTGATTCTTCCACAAAGTAGATCCTACATCACAAGCCAGCGTCAAAACTGTAGCATCAAAGTTTTTCTCTGCAGATTTCTCAGAGTTACCTGATCCTCAAAATTTTCTGCACAGAAACTATAATCCCTAATTGGTTCAAAAGAGTAAAAGAAAACCTTGTGGTGAGTTTTTGTTGGCGAGCCTTTGAAAGAGCGTCTTAAGTGAAGCTCTATTGAGGATGATTTCAAAGCTGTTATGTTTTTTTGGATGGTCAGCACATGTGAGAGCTCTTTTATCCTTCTTAAAGGCTGGAGGAATGAGACAGCCTGAAGCCCACTGACTCAGATCCCTATTCGCCATGCATAGACCCTCACCTTCAGTGAGAGGTCACACAGAAGGACTAGTTACACACATAAACATGAACACACAAACAAACACACACACACACACACACACACACAGTAAGATTTCGGGCAGCTTATGCTGTATTTACTATCAGGGAACTGGGATGAAAGTCAAGGTTGCAGTGAAGTGAATTGAAGAGTTGTGTGTGTTTCCCCGTGTGTGTGTGTGATTTTATACTTCAGCTGGCTAAGTGAAGCCTGAACTTGGCTTTTGGGAGGATACATAAGCTCTGATAACATTAGCTGTCTTCTCACCTTGGCATATTCTAGCTATGTCTGCCAATCCAGGAAGTACTGAACTTTTCACCTCTGCTGCGTTTTAGCACCATGTTGGCATACCATGTTGGAGCTTTATTATTTTTTAACAGAGAGCTGAACCTGCATGTTGTGGGGATGGAGGGTATCATCTCCAGTCCTTGTGATACTATTTATGATATTTTTTCCCCTGCAGGTGGGTAAATTAGCCACACAAAGCAGCATCCTTCCTGTCCGCTTGTTGAAGTGGCAGCTATTGAGTATTAGCCTAGCACTAACAAGACCATTTACACTGCAAACCCTTCCTTAATAACACTGATTGGCTTACACGCTCAAATCCTCAGGATGATGTGCTATTTTTGCACAGGCGAGACGAAAGGAAACTGCAGTTTGATGAAGGCAAAAACAATTATAGAGCACATGAAAAGATTAACTGTTAGATAAAGAACGTTAGTGTGCGGTTTATTTTTTATGAATCTGTAAATATTCTGCAGCAGATGTTGTGGGATAATGAAAACACTATTTCTTCATTACAGTTTTACAGTAATTGCCCCTTGGGTCAAAGAATATCCCCTGATAGTTTCCTTTCCAGTTTTTATAGAATTTTGAACTCAGTCAGAGAAATAAAAAAGCACAGACCCAGCCCCCCACCATAAGTTATTTCCACAGAGATCTTAGTAAACAGTATGTTGACACTTGCATAAACTGATAATGAAAGACTTTGTTTTTAAATGAAACCTTACCAAAAAGAAAATAGGCTGAAAAAAATATTTACAGTCAGGAGTAACAAAATGTATTTATGTTCTTATGCATTATGTCCAGGTGGGAACAAGCTCAAGGGACAGCAGTTCCGTCTGGACTGGACCTGGATCTCTCTAGAGAAAGAGTACTACGTGATGGATGAGGAGGACAAGTTCCTGGAGGTGGTCCTCAGGCGAAGAGGCTACCTGGGAGAGACATCTTTCATTGGTTTGTGTGTTTGTCTTTCTGTCTCTCTTCCTTTCTGATCCAAAAGGACATGTTTTGTGCTTCTGCTGCACCGCGCTAGTGTGGCTCTAGAGATGGCTATTTCGGTCTGTCAATGGGTCAATCGCTCCACCACTTTGGAGCAGACTGAAATATCACAACAGCAGCCAGATGGGCTGCCACAACATTTGGTGCAGACATTTATGGTCCCCAGATAATAAATCCTAAATACTTTGGTGATCCCCTGACTTTCCTCTAGCACCACCATGACTTTAACAGTTTTAGTTTTTGCGTGAAATGTCTCAACAAGGGGAAATGTAAATTTCTAGTGCCATCATCAGGTTAGAATTTAGATTTGTCCAATATTTTGTTTTTGAACCAGATGCTTCAAAACCAACAACATTGCCATCAGCCTCAGCTGTGCTCTGTGTTTTGTGCTAATTTGCAAATACAGCCTCATAGTGGCTGCAAGTGTGGCTATAGCCTCTTAATCCTGGTTCTGTCTGTCAGATTGAAAATCTCTTACTTTGTCCTTTTCTATCTGATTTTTGTCAGTTCTGCATTCTTTTTTCTATGTAACAAGCATAAAATAAAAGGAGCACGGAAAATAACATCAAAACGTTATGGAATTCAGGTAATAACACACAACCCACACCTTTTTTTGCTTGTTTAATTTTTGATAGTGCATACAGTTTTGTCATTTGCTTCACTACAGAGCTTTATGTGCCTCCCATTCACTTGGAGTGCTGCTCTCCAATACACAGACCAAACAGAATCTCTGAAAGTTGACGCCAAAAAGCAATTACTACATTTTCTTTTCAGCACACACTATAAGCAGACTTATCCTCTAAGCCAAGTCTATTTGTTTGGCCTTGAGCCATTTTAGAGTTTGCAAAAGTAATTTTTTTGTTGTGGAAGAGGCTAGATGAGATAGCTGTAAGGTCAGTGTGGTATCCTTTGGTAACTCTTGATTTACCAGCACATACAGGAAAACAAAGTCAAGAAAAGTAGTTTGCCACAAGACTGCTTGAGAAGCAACTCACCATTTTCCTTGATGTTCAAGGTCCAGCTTTATTTGTCTTAGAGAGGAGAGGAAATAGGCATCAACACAAGTACAAGTCAAAAAGCAATAAAAATTATATGGAGCCAATTTGTCAGTTGATGTTTGTGAAGTCAGGACTCTAAACTACAGTGTAAAAGAAAGAATGGGGATGAGACTGAGATCATTAAATGAAGATCAGACCAAATACAACGCTACATTCACATTTTTACTTAGGAAAGGGACTTCGTGTACTGTAGATTTTGTGAAACATGCTCATCATAATCTTAGGAAAATGTGTCAATTTTCTGAGAAGAATAAGTGCTGCTGTTACATTTTGTTCCAAATTAGACCTGTTTTGCTCTTAAAATCAATCTAAGGTAGTTTTACCCTTGCCTTAGGTAGCGAAAGAATGGCTACTTTTAGCCTTTTAGCCATATTAGGGTGTAAAATGTCATGTCACAGCATTTAACAGTGACACCAGGAACATTTTGCCTCTGTCTAGGAGACTGACAATAAGTGAATCATCAGCAAACTTAAAAATAAAGTGAGCATTATGCCGGCTGCAACGCTCATCATGTATAAAAAAAGAGGAGGCAGACAACACAGTGGGCAGAAAACTTCTCAAATCCAGCCAGAAACACAAACATCATTGCCAGTGTTTTTAATAAGCTTTTTGACCAGCAGATGGAGGTGATTTTTTTGTCAGAAACAGCAGCACAGTTATGTGCTTATGATTAAATGTTTGTACAGGTTAAAAGGTTAAATGGATGATGATGATGTTGTCCCCCAATGCTCCTCTTAGCCCTTACTTTGTCATACTTCAGCGTGTTCCCTCTGAGAGAAGCAGCAGCTGTAAGCAGCTTTTACTCTCTTCCACCTCTCATCTTCATTCTGATCCCTGTTAATCGTTGGGTCAGGTGTTAGCATCACACCGAAGCAGTTTATGGAAGCTTTAAGACTTTTCTGCCTGTTTGAGTGCTGGTGTGTGCGTACGCGAGTCCTCTCAGGAAGGTTTTGAGTGTATCTCTTGGACAGACATGAAAGCTTGCGTTCTGACAAGGTGTGTGAAAACCTGGTTATCTCTGACCACACACACAAAACATGCACATAAAGCCCTCTCTCTGAATGAAAGTATAACATGGTATGTCGACGTGGAACTGAACTGCATCAATGTAGGCCGACGTAGCTTAACATTTAACGTAAGATGTTGAGCTGAGTGCATGGTTTGAAGGAAGATTAAAGAGAAGGAATATTAATTTGTAACCTTAAGAAAACAGTATCTAAACTAACCTAAGTTACTATGACAACAGTATTTTGTCTTAAAATTTGTATGTATGCTTGCAAGTCCGTATTTCTACATGCCCGTGTATCCAGTCAGTGGCCCAGTGGGAACACCCCACAACTACACGTTGCCATTTCTCACTTTGATTATGAAGGTGACACTGCTCTATAGAGTATATAGGCTACAATATAGTATATAACTGAATATGTATAGAATATAGTTTAGAGAATATTATAGATCCAAGACAAGAAAGGGCGAGACTGATAGAAAAAGCAAATTACAAATCTGTCATACTTCAGCACCATTCACATAGCCATGCATTCATCAGTACACAGTGAAATTAGGCTGCTGATATTTCAGAACCGTGGTCGGGGCTATAGATTCTAACTTGTGCAAACCTCAGTCAGATAAAGGCTCAATGAGTCAGATGAGTCAGACTAACGTATTCCACTAAACAACCCCTCTGCCCCTGCACTCTCTGGGGGATAGAGAGGGGACATGGCAGGTTAACAAGGGGGACTCACATTGGTCATTTTACTAATGAGGGGGGTGGAATCCCCCCTCATCCCCATTCAAAGTCCACTACGTGTGTCTATATGTCCAGTGTGGATCTGTTCAGGTGCTGATGATGAAATATGTCGAGAGGGCAACACAGAATGAAAAACAGAAACCGTTCAAAGTCTAATAACCTTCATGGATTTCAATTTGCTGCACCGGTGAACAGACGAATGAACCGAAGGAACCAATAACAGAGTGACAACATACTTGAGGTGGACAAAATAGCAGGAACACCCCACAATGTAATGCAATCCAATACAATAGTGCCACAGTAATGGTACATTGATTGATGCTTGGTGTCAATTGAAATGTTATGGCTGTAGTTTGTGTCGCTGTTCAGCAAATATCTCATTAAGAGTCAGTGCTGTTGGGGCTCTGCTTGTGTTCCTCTTTGCTCATTTAGCTTTCATGTGTTTGGCTCGAGTCTGAATGACTTTTGAGAGTTTTCTTGTTGCCGAAGTTCATACTTTTACAGTGTGCTAGAAAGATGCACTTGACTGGCTATTAAAGGTTGGTCAAAGGACTGGCTATTTTAGCTGACACATGCTGCTGATGCCACTCGAGTTGGAATACAACTTATTTAAGTGATTGCTTTTATAATTTTGATTTACAGGGGATGGACAAAACATCAGAAACATTTGAGATATCATTTTGAGATAGGATGTTAACTTTTAAGGTCAAAATCAAAGCTGCAATGGCAACATCAAAACTCTCAAAAACCTCCAAAAAATCATATACCAAACAGATAAACACCTGTGTATTTTATATAATAATAATAATAATAATCCTTGTAGAGAAAACAAAACAAAAACAAGTGCTTTAACAAAGTGCTTTAACAAGTGTAAAGACAATAATACCCAAAAGACAATAATACAAAAACAATACAAGATAAAAGCAAGAAAACATTGAAAAGACTAAAATATACGTTTAAGATAAATATAAAATTAGTAAAATAGAATAAAATAAAAGGGATAAAATAAAGTCAAATAAGATCGGGAAAGGCTCTCCTATAAAAGTATGTTTTAAGAAGGGACTTAAAAGAGTTCACTGACTCAGCTGACCTGATTTCCTCGGGCAGGCTTTTCCAGAGCCTCGGGGCCCTGACAGCAAACACTCTGTCCCCTTTAGTTTTCAGTCGAGACTCTGGAACAGACAACAGACCTCTGCCCGAGGATCTCAAGGTACGTGCTGGTGCGTATGGGACTAAAAGTTCAGAAATATAACAAGGCGAGAGGCCATGAAGAGCTTTAAAAGTGATCAATAAAATGTAATGAAGCTAAAATAGGAGTAATGTGGTCATATTTCTTTGTTCTAGTTAAAAGCCTGGCAGCTGAGTTCTGGACAGTCTGTAGTCGATCAGTAGATTTTTGGGTTAAACAGGTGAAAAGGCTGTTGCAATAATCCAGGCGTGATGAGATGAAGGCGTGTAAAATGGTCTTGGTGTCCTTAAAAGTTAACAATTTTTGCTATATTTAAGTTGATAAAAACATGATTGAACAAGCTTTGTGGGTGCTGCTCGAAATTTAAATTACTATCAAACCAAACACGAAGGTTCTTTGCCACAGTCTTAATGTGATTTACTAGGGAACCAGCAGATGGCAGTATTTGTTTTGCCATCTGCTGGGACCCGATGACCAGGATTTCTGTTTTGTCTGAGTTCAGCTGGAGGAAATTATTTGACATCCATTTTTTAACTTAACTTTTTAAGGCAGTTGTTAAGTGAACTCAGCATTCCAGGGTCTGTGGATCTGACGGGCAAGTATATTTGTGTGTCATCAGCATAAATATGAAAAGAAATACCATGTTTATGGATAATATGTCCAAGGGGAAGCAGATAAAAGGAAAACAAAATGGGTCCTAAGACCAACCCCTGAGGCACACCATATTTAACTGGACAGAACGAAGACATAGTTGTTTACAGACACGCAAAACTTCCTATTCGACAGGTAGGATGAAAACCATTCTAGGGCAGTACCAGAGATCCCCACCAGATATAAATGTATTTGCGTTACCAAAAACTTTCTGACAGAGACATAATTTCCAGCAAAGAATACTTTAAATAAAACTTAAATAACTATGAGGTTAAAGTGTCAACTCTCATCTTTTTTTTTAAAACCAACATCAGATGAGCAATGTAGGAACTGCAAACATGTTTACACATGCTACTGCCAATTTTAGGGCACAGAAAATAGTCATAAATGTGGAGAAAATAATCACAAATAATATTTAGTTGCAAATCCTTTTGAAGGTTTTCTGTCTTCTGTCTGGTCTTGAGCAGTGAAACACATAATCAGTTGGAGTGAAGTTTGGTCAATAAAATGACAGAAAATAGTTGAAAATGCCCTTCACAATTTTCCACAGCCCAAGATGACGTGATTCGTGTGCTTGTTTTGTCCTACCAACAGTCTAGTCCTAACGTATTCAATTTACAATGATATTAAATGTGTGTTTGAGGTTAATGTTAATAGCAGATATGGGAGTGTAGTAACCAAAATTTTAAGATCACATCAAAACCTGAGCTGTAAATGGAAAAAATCCAATAAATATAAAAAGAAATTAAACACACCTAGGCATTTGTAACAGAAGTAGAGACTGTACATGCAGATAGATGGATAGATTATATGAGATTAGACAGGGCTGTGGTGCCAGACGGCGGTGGAGGAGACCTGTTATACATACTCCATCACAACAGGACATAGAGGATCAGTGAAGGAGGATAAGATCAAGGTTCAAAGATACCCCCGCAAAGCAGAGCTCGGGCAGAACAGGGCGGGAGAGCATGGGGATCAGATTGGATTCGTCTACCACTGTTTTCAAGATTATACCTCACTTTCTCAATCTAATGAAAAAAAATCCAGACACAACTAAGATATCAACTTTCAGCTTAATGCTTCATGGACACGTGCCCTCTTCCTCGCCTGCTGAGTCGTCTTTTCTAATTGAGTTCTGTCATTTCTTTCCTATCTCCTGTGACACTGTTCCACTGACTTGTCAACCCACTTCACCTGCCTCACCTTCTTTGCTTTTCATCCGTAATCTCTCCTGGCTTCATCTCGCCGTGGAGAGCGTTTGGACTTTTTGCAACAAACCTGCTTTTCCTCATCAAAGACACCAACTCTCTTCTTTCTGATCCCTTACCGCCTTACAGCCCTGGGTCTGTGCCATAGGCTGTTTTATATCCTTCCTCCACCAACTCTCCATTTGTCATTCGTCTTATACTGTATCTACCTTCTTCCCTCCTCTCTATCTCACTCCAGTGCAGCACTCATTCACTGTTTATTTTTGCTCTGTATTCTATTTCCCCACTTCCTTGTGTGTATCCTGTATTTGTTTGTTATCCATCGTGGTGTATCTTTGCTAGTTCTTCTCTGTCTTGTCTTTGTCACATCGTCTTGCTCTATTCCCTTCATGAGACCCTCCACTCTGAAGTCCTCATCCTCTCCACATCATTCCTTTCATTTCATTTCCTTTCCTTTCTTTTCCGTTCCTATCTTCTTTGCTGTATGATACATGGAACCCCATAGGGAAACAAGATGGAATTGAATTCTCATATAACTCAAACCTCAATCTTTGAAGACTTTTTTTTCCTTTCTACTCTGCCCTTTTCTGGTCTGTCTTTGCTCACTGAAATGAATGGAGGATTATTAACAAGGTCTACATTTGCCAGGTTAATCTCACGTGGGACTATCCCAGCCTCATTATTGTTGCTAAGCAAGAGGGATGGAGAGATAATTTTATTTCACCAGGAGAGAGTATAAACTTTTTCCCCCCCTGAACCTCTTTTCTACAGACCTCCACCTCAGCTGCCTTGACGTGAAAGGACCTTTATGGAATAATGAGCATGAATGTACCAGTAGTAGTGGCAGTAGTCATACATTTTGTGATGAATTCTATATTTTGCATTCAGTCAAAATCAGCTTACTGCAGTATTTGCTTCCAAAAGTGAAATAAAGTATAACACAGAACAAAAGAAACGAAAGTTTGCAAATATAAACAGAATCTGTGTGTGTTTGTGAGCAACTCCTTGTATCTGTGAGTTTGTGTGTGTGTGTTACGGAGAAACAAACACAAGGGACTGTAGCTCTAAGGAACAGCACCGTAGAGATCAAAAGGCCCTCTGGTGGGTATACCTGCACCTGCTGAGAAGGAACCCCATTGCGACCCCAGGCAAAGCGTGTCTCTTCCCTGCAGGGAGTCCAGCAAGGCTGGTGCAATGAGGCTAACCCTTTTAAGATCAACACTTCTCACTTAAAGGCAGGTTTTTGTCTGTGTGTATTTGATGTGGATGAACTGATCATCAGGATTGAAAGATAAGATCGATTTCTTTCGACTTCAAGTTATAATCCTTCAATGTATCAACCCTATTTTTTTAAAGCACATGTCATGTTGAGTGAAACATGTATGTGTGTGCCCTTCTCATCAGCAACTGCAAGTGTCACCGAATCCATCAGGACTGACATTGTAAGGATGATATCTAGCTGTTATAAAGTTAAGACGTGTAATATATAGATAATAAAAATAATGAAGTTAATGTACATGATTGGACTATATACAGTATACCGTATATTTAATCATAAGAATACCTGTGTTTATATTTACATCCATAATCCTCAGTGTTTGGACGTACAGTACTGTGCAAAAGTTTTAGGTCAAAAATGGACGTTAAAATCAAGAATAGGTGTTAATAGATTATATTTATTAATTAACAAAATGCAAAGTGAATGAACAGAATTAAAATCTAAATGAAATCAATATTTGGTGTGACCACCCTTTGCCTTCAATGCAGCATCAATTCTTCTAGGTACACTCACATCTTGGAGAACTACCCACTGGCCTTCTGTGCATTTAGGCAGTCTCAGTTGCTTCTCTCTTCAAGTAGTACCAGACAGACTCGATAATGTTGAGATCTGATGGGCTCTGTGGGGGCCATACCATCACTTCCAGGTGTCTTTGATCTCCTTTTTACACCAAATATACTGTTGTCCTAATGACTTGACTGCTGGACTTATTCTGATCTGCTGCAGTAAGTTTCTTTGGCCGACCACTGTAACTACGGTCCTCAACATTGTGTGTTTCTTTGTGCTTCTCAAAAGAGCTTGGACAGCACATCTGGAAACCCCCGTCTGCCTTGATATTTCTGCCTGGTAGAGACCTTGCTGATGCAGTAAATCTACTTTGTGTCTTGTTGCTGTACTCAGTCTTTCCATGGTATATGACTGTTGACAGTGAACTGTCTTCAGCAGCCTCACCTTGTTAGCTGAGTTTGGCTGTTACTCACCAGGTTGTATTCCTGCTACACAGCTCTTTCTGTTTCAGTTAATCATTGTCTTTCAACGTACATATTGAATTGGTGATCGTTAGCACCTATTTGGTATAATTGTTCATATGCAGTATGTCTACAAGTTTAAGGCACACACACACACACACCCACCCCTACACACCCACCCCTACACCCACACCCACACCCACAAACTTCTGATGCTGGTGGCACAGCCTAAAGATAGTTTATTGGTTATTATCTCTTACCAACCAACCAACCAAAACCCTTGTACATAGGAGGCTATCTGGGGGTGGCGTGGTAGAGTTGTTGCCCACTTATCAGAAGGTTGGTTGTTCAATATTGATGGTATTTTCACTGTACTGTCTGATGAAATATAATCAGAATAATTAGAATGCAGCCATTTCATGATGAAGTGTTGTTAATTCACATGCTTGTTTTACCTACTTGTGCCAACCAGCTTTGTTCGACCGTTATCTAAGAAAACCTTACCCGGGTTAAGCTGACAGGGCCACACAGCAGCCAAACAAGTCAACCAAGAGTTGTCCTGACTGAAATTCGATTAGTCATGCCTTAGATTTCCCAGACTTTCAAAAGCCCCCAGAGAAGTAAATTTTTCGTGTTGCATTAGTTCAGCTGCAGTCAGCAATAGCAGCATCATTAGCTGTTCCTGTTGAGAAAAAGCAGAGAAACAGAGAAACTTGAGAGATAACCATGCCTTGATGTGCCGTGCAGCTTTGTTGACAAAATGAAGTGAATGAATGTTATATTTAATGTGCTTCTGGCTGCAGATCAGGTCTAATGTGAGATGCTGCATTGTGTTATGGTTGGTCTGTGGTGACCATCAGTGAAACAATTGGTTTCTCTGGACTTGAAATTGGTTTAAAACAGTGAGTCTAGAGAAAAATTTTTTTTTATATCTATAAATATTTTTTTTTTGTTTTGGTTTACGGCTGAAAAATAGGCCCTCAAACAAACGCATTCTCAATTTACTCACCAGAATATTTCTCCAGTCGCTCTTGGCAAAAACAAAAATAACCACAAATGCAAGGCATAACACCAACAAACATTTATAACAATCTTTCAAAGTCACATTTTTCTACACTCATGTTGGGGTTTGGAAATGAATATAATCAGAGAAGGTCCTCACAGGTACAATAAAATTAATGAGTGCGACTGAGGTGAGCGTTTGTATTGCTACGTGTATGCTAATTTCTAGCTTAAATTTTTGCATACAATGCTCACCTGTCAGATCTTATTGTGTGTATGATCTAATGTATCCAGTCTCATCTGCATGTGTTTGTCACTTTTTTTCTCTGTCTGTGCAGGCTTTTCAGAAAGAAAAGGAAACAAATCCTTGTTATTTACAGGCACATGCATCAGCCTGGTATGGCTCTCTGCTCACCTTGTTCTCATGAGGCAGTGTGAATGTAGAAAAAGGGAAATAAACAGCATATTTCCAAATGTAATACTGTGGTGTCCGAACAATAATGCTGCAATGATGTGTTGAGAAGAAATCCGCTTGACACTGTTCTTGATCATAAAAGTTTATTACAAGGAGTTCAGCATCAATTACAAGCTCTGCAGCAGCTTGGAGAGTGACCCAGCCCGATGGCCACTCTGTCTTTCTGTACATCAAACATCGCTTATATAGGGTGTGTTTTAGGTGCATGTTAGAGGGGTTTAGTACTATTCTGAGGTAACAAAACAAGGGTTAGAGGTCAAATTCTATAGAAGGGTTCACTCCCTACATAACCACCAATCACTACTCTCCCCTTAGGTCACTGACCCTCTGTCCAGCTGCTACAGTGCTATTTGAAACCGTTATGCGTCAAATGCACATATGTTATACACCACAATACATTATTGTATGGCTTATGCCACCTGGGTTTCCTTGATGTGTGTTTGATGTAAAACCCACGTGTTACCATTTACCGCTCCTACATGATGTTTCGATAAGTATGGAATGTTAGGTGGATCATTAAAAAATGGGTTCACATGAAAGACCTATTATTAATGAATGAGACATTAAAACAGAAAAGGAGGTGATACACAAACATACACACACACACACTCACATGCATACATAACCCTTGGGAAATAATCATTTTAACTAATCCATTTCAGTAAGGTGAAATATGCTTATTTAAATGCTTCAGTCACAAATTCATTTCACACATTCCTGAAGCCCTGTAAGTGATCAGTGAAGAAAAATAGATGCAACACTCTTTTTTTCTCACCACTCACTGAACAACATTAAAGGGTGTGAATATCTAATCTGTTATTCATCTGTTTCTCTCTCCTGCATGTCACCTTTTCATGGCTTTCTTTGTTTTGTCTCCACTTCTTCCTGTCTGTCTTATTTTTTAACCATATGTCCTGCTCTGCCTTCATTTCCATTTTTTTTTTTACATTTACCACTGTCTATATCTCTCAGGCATTGGCACCCAGGATGGTAGTGCAAAAAAGGAGGAAGATTTCAAGGGCAAGTCCCAGAGGCAGGTCCAGTTCAACCCTGGACAGACCAGAGCCACATGGCGGGTTCGGATACTGACTGATGGGAAGTACGAGCAGGCGGAGACCTTCCAGATTTTGCTATCGGAGCCGGTGATGGGAGTGATGGAGTTCCCTGCCACAGCAACAGTTGAGATCCTGGATCCTAGTGACGGTCAGTACTACTCATGTACATTAAATCCCGTACTCATGAATACTTGTAGGGTAAGGCGGCTGAATATTCTTTCACGGGGATAATCAGTGGTGCAAAGTAACACGTACTTCAAGTTCGAGTACTGTACTTACTGTACTTTTTAGCTACTTTACTTGAGTATTTCTATTTTATGCTACTTAATAATACTCCCCCAGATTTTGAAATATTGAACTTTTCACTCACTTTCCAATACATTTATCTGACAGCTTTATTTACTAATTATTTTGCAGATTCAAATGATTAATTCAAAATATAATCAACTTATATATTATGAAGTAATGTTATAGATTAAGCTATCCAGGAGTATATCAATGAGCCCCGCCGTTACCACCTGCAACATTAAAGTATTGCCCCACATGTATCCATAGTAGGGGTGTGACGAGACACTTAATGTTAGGAGACGGGACAGAAAGGACCCAAACGCTCAAATACTCAGAGGGAAGGAGGTTTTATTGAGGGTTCACGGAGGGGGATAGGGAAGAGGTGAGGGAGGAGAGGTGGACGCCAGGGGACGCGGGCACGGAGGACCAAGGAGCAGGCGAGGCACGGGTGGTGAGGCGAGGAGCAGGGAGGAGCCGGGAGGGCGCCGTGGAGGAAGCCCGAGAGGTGAGGACCGGAGGATGAGCCCAGCCGACTGAACGGATGACGAGGGTGAGTGAACCTGGGAGGGAAAACAGACAGAAAGACAGGGTTAGTGACTGGAGCGACAAAATGCAGGGAAAATGAGAAAAAACAAGGAACATGAGAGCCTGGACATAGAGGTGGCACCGGGTAAGGAGCAACGACGATCAAGCGAGGATGGTGTGGAGAACCGGGGTTGAAATACAGGCTGGGATGAGGTTGATTACTGGCAGGTGTGGCAGGCTGACGAGGTGGCTGATGAGGTGCAGGTGTAGGTAGTTGGCTGGGCTCAGGAGCCGAGGGAGAGAGGAGGAGAACACAGGGAGGCAGGCAGAGCAAAACAATGGGTGAAATAAAGTGAGAAAAAAAAGTAAAACCAGGACACAGCCCAGCTGACACCGTCAGTCCCCACAACACTTAACCCATGAGACGGGACGAGACACGATTTTAACACTATTTATCTTTAATCTTTAATGCTGAATTATATGAAAAGTTTGAGCAATAAACTTTATTTCCTACATTATGATGATTTTTCTGCACCAGTTTATGGTGATTTTTTTAAATTTATGTTTAGAGAAACACAAAATTCAGATGTCTTTCAGCTTCTGTGTTCCAGCAGGTTTTCTGCTCACGTTCAAAACGTTCTGCACATTCAGAATCTCTCCCACATAGGCTATCTGTGTTCTCTGACATGTCTTAGAAAAAAGTCATAATATTACAAGACTAACGTCATTATTTAAAGAGAAGTCTACCTGCCCTTTACTCTGCTGTGCATTATGTTATTGATCCGCTGGTAGGAACGTTACCCCCTTCAGACCGATTGACCAAAGCATTTTGGGACTGTATGTTCCATGTGAAACCGAAAATAAAATCATACCACAAATCCACACACATGTTAACTTCAGCACCTCTTACAAATTGCAGCTCACAGTCCCAAACAGAGCAAGGCAGCGCTTCAGTTTTTAGATGTTTATGTTGCAAAACTCTACCAGTTACGTTACCCTTCTTCACAGCTGTCTGGACTCACAGCTCGAACGGTTCAGTTGATTACTATCAGGGCATACACCAGTGTCACATCAGCTGGCCAGAGTTGATTAGCTCTTCAAGTATGCATTTGTATTTCACTGCTTGAGAAAATTAACATGTGGCTTGGCAGCATGTGAAAAATGTCAAGTGCGTGAACCTTGCGAGACACCTTTTTACCTGAAAAGAATTATTCTGAAAAAGGCCATTCTGCATAATGAGTACTTACACTTTTGGTACTTAGTCGCATTGCTACTTATATTTAAGTAAAAGACCTGAGTACTTCCTCCTCCGCTGGTGACAATATGATGGAAATATTTTTGTCCACAGTTGCATCACAACAGACTATAAAAGCTGAAATGTAATTATTTCTGCAAATTTAATCTGAATACTCTCAGAGGATTTTCAGTTTCAGTTTAGGGTCTCTATTCCATGTGATATCCATTATTAAAAGTAAAAATCAAACGCAGCCTTTAAGGACAGACAGTATGAACAGACAAATATGACTGCAGCTATAGTAAAGTTTCTGACATTTATAATGCACACCACACAAAACCCCAACTGCCACTCCAGTGTTCCTTTTACAAAGCAATGACAAATACACAACTCTTTACAGCATATCACATTTGTTGTGAGAAGCATCAGTCAACTTGGCACACAACGAATGCAGAATTGTCAATATGAATATTGTCTAGTGTAGATATATAGTCATGTCAAATCTGGCCTCTGGCAAAGGGGAGAAATACAGTTTTTACATGACAGCCAGTAGAGATTTATTTATAGGGATGATGACAGTGTTGTGTTTTGTCACTTGCCAGAAGTACTGAGTAGAATGTTTACCTCCTGAAACCCAACAATACAAAAAAGCAGTATGATTATAGTTATCTGTTCATTTATTTGTCCATTTTCATCGAGCCAAATCAAAGGTTCCCAGTGGACCAAATATGGCCCACAGGCCTCTTTTTGGGGACCTCTCTTCTAAAGTACTGACTGTTTAGACTGTTCATCCATCCATTGTCAACCGCTTATCCTACGTACAGGGTCGCGGGGGGCAGGGGCCAATCCCAGCTGACATCGGGCGCAAGGCAGGGTACACCCTGGACAGGTCGCCAGTCCATCACAGGGCCACACATAGACGAACAACCACTCACGCTCACGCTCACACTCACACTCACACCTAAGGATTTAGGGTAACCAATCAACCTAGGCTGCATGTCTTTGGATGATGGGAGGTGGTTAAGTCTTTCAATTTCTCTCCTCACAACACTGGGTGGTGATGGAGCAGTGGATAAGACACATGCCTTTTGTGTGAGAGACCTGGGTTCAATTCCCCACTGTGACACATACACATCCCTGAGCAGGACACTTAACCTCTATTAGCTCCAGAAGTGTGCGACCTCAGACATACTTAGCAATTGTAAGTCGCTTTGGATAAAAGCGTCAGCTCAATGTAAATGTTAATAGTTTGTAATCTGCCATTTTCACTCTCCTCATTCTTTGCGTCTTTGTCTGCAAATTGAAATGTTAATGGAATAGTGCATAGTGCAATGTTAAATTTACTCTTCTGTAGCTTTTATATTCAGTTTTTTTAGGCATTACTCTATTCCTCGGTATAACTTATATATAGTAATTATAGATGTGCAACAAAGATGGAAACACTGAAGCTTCCATTATGGTGACACACAAGAGCTGCTCTCATCTCTTTCCCTCTCTTTCTCATTTGTCTTCTTGTTTTCTCTCTTTCACTTGATCTCTCTCTGCCCCTCACATTCTCCCCTCTCAATCTATCCTCCCCCGTGGGTTAATTATAGTGTGTGCGGAGGGCAGGGGCTGGTTTGTTTTCTGTCATCTCTGGGGATTGTCTAATGCGACAGAGATGTGCCACTCTACTCTAATGGGCCAGTGAAGCTCTAGCTATGCTTGTGGCGTTAGCTGTACTCCAGCATCTTTCTCTAATGATGAAAACTGGCTTTGTCTGGTCTTCTGGTTAGCCTGAAGATTCCCTCCTCAGAGGACATGTCAGCTAGGCTAATAGCTTTAGAGGAGGAGAGAGGATCGCTTAGCTTTAACCAAAAGTGATCCAAAATTAAGGAGACCACAACAAGCTAAGTTTGTTCCAATAGCATGGACAGTCTGTATTTGTCTTTACAAATGCCTGGTGGTCTTGTTTATTGTTTTCTTTTTGTGTTGGTTGTACAAATGCATACCCTCTACTATCCTTCTGTATTAGCCTGTTGCTACTTTGATTAATAACAACGAGTGGGCATGTGCCGCGTTTTCCTGTGGTACACCCACATTCAGTGCGGCAGCAAACGCAAACTCTGTTTAATTACAGGGTGTGATTTTCCAGCTTTCCTGCTGCAAAACTTTATGACTTTCTTTCATATACTGTATATAATCCATGCACAATGCTGACTAGATTTGAAATGAGGGTGGCAGTCTGCTGTTTGACTGTTTGCTGCATGCAGTACCAGACTCCTGCTACAGTTAGTGATATCTTTCTTGCTTCCGTTGCAGCGAGGACGCTATATATCAGTAGAGCTGTTACTCGGCTGCATATTGCATCAAGGTCGATCCACTAAATGATGAAGAACAATTTTTTTTGGTCTGAAATTACAAGGCCAGTTGCAGTCAAGCACATCCTTGCGTTGTTGTGTTAGGATTGTAAAATCTCTTGACTAATGTAAGGCACATCAAACAAGGGCCTGCATCTTGTGAGGTTGCTGTTTCTTTGAACTGTGACATGGTGTTGTGCTGTGTTTAGGTGGATGGTGCCATTAATTGAAGGTCTCCAGGGGCTATTTTATTTTACATTTACAGTTACATTTTAGGTATTTAGCTGATGGCCATAAACAGTTGTACAAGCTGGCAATGGGGAAAAAAGCACAACTATCATAACAACAACCAGATAGTAGAAACAAAGAAGGTATCTCTACAGGCATAGAATATTCATGAAATTATCAATAATGTAGAAGTTCTAGGCTTACAGTCCAAACAGATTTTTTTTCTTTTACTTTTATGGCAAGATCAGGTGCAAGTATCACTATTTTCACACTCTTTGTAAAAGCATGTGTTTTTTTCCCTCCCCATCAATGTTTTAAAATGACTGTGTGTTTTCCTCCAGGATGTGAACTTGACCCACATGTCTGAAAATTAGCTTTTTTAAAATCTTGGGTGGATTTAGAGGCACCAAGGTGTGAGGTAAAATGTGAAAGAACTTTGAGGAGAGGAGGTGTGCATTATATGTGTGGAGAGAGAGAAGCAAACCAGAGTATAGTGGTGTGTGTGTGTGTGTGTGTGTGTGTGTGTGTGTGTGTGTGTGTGTGTGTAATAGGTAAGCAGTGGACCCTAATCCCCTGCTATGAGTGCCTGTACCCCCTGGGGAGTGACAGATTGTGGTTAGTGACAGAAAGGAGAAATGGAGGAGGAGAGAGAAGATTGAGAGGGGAGAGAGAATGATTTAGGGAGAGTTACCGTAAGAGAAGAGAAATGTTTGACCGCCTGTGGTGCGTAAGATTGTCTTATGTTGATGACTTCATCCCAAAGAGTCACCTCAGGTGTTGATGTCTTTTTACGCTGGGTGTTGATTCAAACATCCATATCTTTTCTGCTTCTTTTTTTTCACACAGATTTTTACCGCTCCAGCGCTTGCTATTTTCATACAGGTTTTTGTTGCACAAGCAAGCAACAAGTGTCTTGAAGTTCCCATTATTCAGGGGGAACAAAGTCACAAGAAAATCTGGGACAAGCTGATGCTCAGTTCACGCTGTTAGTATTTTTATTGGTCCCTGTGCGTCTGTGGAAAATAGCTTCAACATTTATTGTTTCTATAATGCCAGTAAGTTCTTCTCTTTGATAGATGATGCTTGCAGTGCCTCTAAGTCTCTCCCTCAATCACAGACTCCTCTCAGAGACAGAGGGAGGAGTGGAGAAAGAGCTGACCCCTCTGTGTATAGAGGAGTTGATGTGTGAAACTCCCAGCTGATTCACTCTGAGAGGCTTGCATGTGTAATTGTCTGCGACACACCAGGCAGTAAGAAAAACTTCCGGAGGGGTGTCTTTGAAGAGCACCTTTGGTTGCATCAAACCGAAAAACTATGATGGAGAGTTATTTTTGAATATGAATAAGCACACCACAGGACCACCACTTCAATAGATCTGAATAAAAAAATATCAGCTGCAGCTCACTAATGCAGAGCCAGAACAAAAGCCTGTACCAGTCCTTGATGGCCTAATGTACTGTGGATTTTTGCAGATTGTTATACATATCATTAGCCTTTTCTATTTCCCTCTGACTCCCTCCACTCATTCTCTCTCCTCCAAACAGAGTCGACTGTGTTCTTCCCTGAACAGATCCACTCAGTGGAGGAAGATGTTGGAGAGCTTTTCATCCCGGTGCACCGCAGTGGAGACATCAGCCAGGAGCTCATGGTGGTCTGCTACACACAGCAGGGTATGGACTAGTCTTTTTTCACCTCATCTAACCTGTTTAACCTCAGCATACCCTGCCTGTCTGCCTGCTCAATTTATCACCACATATGCTGTATTCATATAGAGAGTTGAATTTTTTGAGGTATAGATGACAAATTATTTCAATTATTTTATGTTTCTCAGAATGTTACTCAAATTATAGCAGTATCAGACAACACTTATACCACTAGTTTTGTTCACATTTGGATCACAGAATGTGCCTTTAAATCTGGTATCTATCTGTGTGGTGGAGCGTCAGGCGTATCTATCTTTGACAATGCAGGTGAAGTCTGTTTAGTCAATGCACTGGAAGAGATGCAGTTCACACCACATTTGCATATTTTCAAGTAAAAAGTAGCAGCATAACCTCAGTAGTGTCACAATTAGCTGTTAGCCTGTGCCTGTTCCAAGTTTTACAGTAGCTTATTCAAATCATTAACACGCTTCCGTACAACTTCTACAACAGCTCCAGCGTCTTTGTGATAATTTAAATTACTTTCATTTACTTTCTTTTTTGTAGCTGACAGTGTGTGAAAAAGTTACAGATTCTAGCCTGTATATTCTCCTCATGCAGTTAAATGCCATGCAGTTAATTTAGAGAAAGCATGAAGGGATAATGCATACACTGATTAGCCTAATGAAGGCGCTATTGTTAAATGTCAAAAGGCTTTAGTGGCTAAACCACGGATTTGAGTTTGAGAAATCCTGTAGTTTTCTGTGTGGGGGTGGTCTGTTCCCATTGTGTTCTGCCATTAAAACTAATCCACTGACTCACGTGATGGGCTTGCAATAATTAAAGGTCAAACTTTCGCAAGCCATAATATCTAAGTTGACAGTCTAATTTGTTTAAACTGAAAGGGAAAATACATCTTATTATATATGCTTCAGATGCAGTGGATCCATTATAGGAAAACAAACTGTACCTGAAGCTGTAAGTGTAAGATGCGGCCTTGAACAACTGTTTTCTGATGCCTTTTATAAATACGATATGTTTTAATTATATTCTAAATATGGGATTAACTCCTGTCGCTGTTGTCACCTTTCCTTTTGCTGGTCCCTGTGAAGGCTCTGCCTCAGGGACAATTCCCACCACCGTCCTGTCATACTCTGACTACATCTCGCGTCCGGAGGAGCACACCAGCATCCTTCGCTTTGACAAGGGTGAGAGGGAGAAGCGGTGTCGCGTCGTGATCATCGACGACTCTCTGTACGAGGGAGAAGAGAGCTTCAATGTCAGTCTGTCACTGCCTGTCGGGGGGCGTCTGGGAATGCACTACCCTACCACAAAGGTCATCATCTTGGAAGATATGGATGATGGTAAGGCATGCTGATGCTGTGCTGCTAATATATATGTGTGTGTATGTCTGTCAGTAATTGGTTTCTGTGCTTGCTCAGGTACTGACATCCCCATGTTTCTTTTTCAGTGATCTTTCCAAGCAAGCTATAATAGCTTTATAGAAAAAAAACTTTCAAATCAAGCTCTGGTTAAACACTTTTCCCTTTGAATGTGATGTACCCAAATTACACGGTTGAGAGGTCGTTGGGAACTTTGCAAAAGGTGTTTTGTCTCCAAAGAGAGGCTGAGAGAGGGATTTAATTTATTTCTGCTTAGTGGGTGTGTGCAGAGCTTTAAGATTAAACAACCCATGCATATGGGCATATACAGGTGCATGTAAACACAGTGTGTGGGTGTGAATTCATAGTGCTTTAATTTGTGGTGTTTTGAATTGTCATCAGCCTTTATATCACAAAAAAATTCTCTTAATAAAGCTTCTTGAGAAGCACAGACGTAATGAATGTTGAGATATGCAGCTTGAGAGAGTTGGAAACACCCACAGCTGACAAATGGAATCAAACTCCCATCTCGTTGTCATTCACACAGGTTTTAATTACAGTCGAGGCACACCGGAGTCCAGTGGGACTACATTATCACACATGTCCCTTGTCTGCTTTCATCCTGTTTCAGCATTGTATGGACAAAGTAAATTACCTTGTCTGAAAGGGAAAGAGAATAATGCATAGAGGATCTATCTGGGGAGGGTCAAGCCTGCTGGGAAATACCTGTTTCAATCTACAGGCGTGCTCCACCATCTCAATATTCTGCATTGATTTACTTTATAGACTTAGAGAGATTGAATGTCTCTGCTCAATGTTTTTTTGTTAATGCCATGCTGTAGATTGTTGCAGCAAAAGTCATACTTTCCCCACCCCCTAGAGACGAGACAGCACTGGGTCATATATCAGCAATGTAACAAAGGGGTTGACTTTACATCATCAGTGCCATATAGATTTTCTTTCCTGTCCACATGTACTGTACACCAGGGACGTGCACAGGGGGGTTGCTCTGGTTGCCCGGGCAACTGCCCGTTTGCCTTTCCTGACTCAAGTTGCCCTTCCGACTCGCCCTTCCGAGAAAAAAAAATAAAATAAAAAAATAATCGCGATCGCAAAGCCTCATTCACTTCCATTCGGGCACCGAAAGTGAAAGTCAGTAGGGGAAGGGCAAACTCTGTTTAAGTGGCTGCACTGCTGCAGCGCTGCCTGCACGTCAGTCGATTCTGTTCCCTACCGGAATTCCTGTTTCCTTCCTTTATGCAATCATACTACAACAAATCATGCGTAGTTTTGCCCAGTTACCATACGTGATACGTACCAACAGAAGTGAATACGAGCTAGAAGCGCAACTGAATGTACGGGAAGCCAAAAGGTTAAAAAAGGATTGTACTTTTTTCCGAAATCTAAGCGTTTTTTTATTTTATATTTTATTAGAAGCGAGTTTTCCCCATCTCTCAATTCAATCTAGATTATTTATTTTCAAATTAAAAAAAAAAGGAAAAAAAAATAAAATAATAATGATTAAAAAAAACAATAAACAATAATATAAGGAACTCTTTTTCTCATATGTATTTTGGTGACATTTATATTGTTAATACATTTTGGATACTGTGTTTAGTGCCTTTTTTCAGGTCAGAGCAACTGCCCTTCAAAATTCCTGTGCACGTCCACTGTAGCTCTCACTGTACAGGCGTATAAGCTCACTCACACATATGGCTACTAACTAGGGAAATGTGAACTGTAAAAAGGACCATGGTTTCTTGTTTTTAAGTAATTTAATAAGACTCAAAGCACCACCATGCTAACCAATATTTATTGTCTTGAGAAAGATATATCAACAAATCAAAAAGATGTAATTGGCCTGCGTCTAGTCCATTTTGTAATACGTGGGCCGAGGTGTATGTCCAGGTCAAATCGTAGAAAAATGAAGACTTCCTTCAGAGACATTTGACTATTTTTCATAGAAGACTCTCAGTGTTCCCTTTAAGTAGCTCTTTCATTTTGTCTTAAATTGTTTGTATCAGAAAAAATAGTGTCAGAGACTTGTCATGCTTGTCATGCCAGACTGCAGCCTGATAAAAACAAAACAAAAAAACACAATGATAACTTACAACTGAGAACTCATTTAGGGACGCAAACATTTGTGCCAAATTGAATGTGTGTGTGTGTGTGTGTGTGTGTGTGTGTGTGTGTGTGTTGTGAATGGAGGCATCTGGGGGCTAGTTAACGAGAAACCTGACACACTGTCTGATTGTTAGTAAATTGTCAGAAGACTTCAGTCGTGGTGCCGAGTTCAAAGGAATGGAAATGTGTTTGTAGAAGCCCAACCCCAGTGAGAGATGATGTGTCATTTTTAGCCTCCCGGAGGATAATACACCGTCTGACAGTGCTCTAATACTTGCACCCAGGCAGTCAAACTGCAACCTCCTTCACTTCAGCACAAATTCAACTCGCCACGGAAAATAGCGAAACAAGAGTTAGGCCGATCTGTGTGATGTGGCGGCCTGCGTCTGCTATGCATGTGCTTTATGTGTGTGTTTGTGTGTGTCTGCGCACGCCAAGTTAATGTTAGACCTCAAATTCTGCATCAAAGGTAGAACTCAAAGGTAAAGTGTGACTGCTAGTGCTCTCTCTGTAGCCCAATTTTTCCTTACCCCAGGTCAAAGTCAAGTTCAGTCTGCTGTTCTCCTTCCATCTATTTCTCCACTAGCAGCACTCTCTCTCCTCTCTCTCACCCAGACACACACTTTCTCTCACTTTAGCTGAAAAAAAAAGCCCAGGGGTGTCTGCTAGATTTAGTACTTTATCAGATTAAACTCTACAGTACCTGTCTCCCTGAGTGTTGCGCTCCGCATGGCTGCACATTCGGACTCAAAGTGCGTGTTGTCATCTCCTTGTACCCTGCCAAGGAGAGAGGACACTCAGGCTCTCTCAGTCGGGTGCATATGGCCACAGCTGAGTTTGTAGAATTGTAGATTAGCTCAGAGTACTTCTTGGAAACCCAGTCCTTCATTTCAATATTAGGGGAGCCTTACAGTTGGTCACACTCCCGAAGCAGCCTCATTGCTGGTTGGATAGAAATGTGTGTGTGTGTGTGTGTGTGTTTGGGGGGCGGGTGCTCATTCTTAAACCAAATTATTTAAATTATAAATCCTTCTATTATGCAAACATGTCATCTTTCACCACATGTCCTCCATTAGCATACAAGGAGCACATTGTGGCAAGCCCTTCTCTACAAATTCCTTCAATTATTTTCTCCCTACATTTTGCCTCCTGTTACAAGCAGCATACAAACTGTATTTAAAAATGAAAAGAAAATGATGGGCAAATATTTGCACATTAGCATCTAGTGAAACCAGATACGTGTGACCCAAGAAAGGTGGCAAAAAAATACATTTTACCCATGCATGAAAAGATTGCCACGATATCACCACGTATTAGATTGTAGTTTCCAGCCTTCTGGGCCAGAAGTGAAGTGAAGTCTACTTGCAAACACCTTGTGACAGGTTGCATATGTAAATTAGTCAAGCCAATTAGTTGTTAAAGGCCCGGAGATCTGACCAGTATTTCACAATAAAAAGCAAGGATTAGAGAAAACTATAAACATGATGTATATAGCTGAATTATATTTTTTCCTACCTTAATCATTGCGTGATCCCTTATATGTATGAGTTTTAACCCTGAGGACCAATGAGAAGTTTATAAAATAAAGAAATTCCCCTCGGGTTCATAGGTTTCATTTACAGACAATTTTGTAGGATCTTATTAGTCATTTCCATCTAAAAGCAGACGGGTCCTTCTTCAGAGGACAGCTGGGAATGCTCTATAAACTGTATTTAAAGGCACAGTGACATACACAAATGGCTACAGACACCCTACACATAGTAATTATGACAGTTTGACTTTACATTATTCCCAGCCCTCACACACACTTGCTAAACCACAGGCACTTGCTGGCCCCACAGGGGAGAGAGGATGCAGTTCTCACTCATCACTCAACTCCCTCTTGTGTTGTCAAGAATTTCTTGTCCCCAGGCACTTTCGGGACATGTGTGAATGCAGACATTTTTATTAACACTCAAGCAGAAGTTTCCTCTCTGTGCATAAAAGGTTTGTGCCAGACTACTTGTGCCAGACTGCTTCCATAGTGTTTACAGATATGCTATATGTTTTCCGCTACTATTGTTGACACATGTATTAACGCAATAATAATCATCCACAAAAACACACTCACCAGCTATCGCACTGTTACTCTGAGTTTTTAGCTAATGTTTCTTATCCATGTGTTTTTCCCACCTACACAATCTGTATTTTTTTCCTTTAACTCTTCTATTTGCATTACCAGCCACCTCTACATTTGTTAGGTGAAGCCGTGTGTGTGGGAGGAAAATGTAAGCAAGTAAGACAGATAGACTGATGGAGAGAGAGGAAGCTGGCTGCACTTGATGTGTGATACTCGCTGGATATTAATTGACCAGGGCTATCACTTATTCAATCAAATTTAGAGTTAAAAGTTGACGACAGTAAATTTTCTCATTCTCTTAGTTATGTACACTTGGCATAGCTTTTATTATCTGTCCCAGTTATATAATATGTTAAAATAAATATATATACCGGTGTGTGTGTGTGTGTGTGTGTATTTATATATATATATATATATATATATAAAAATCAGTAAAGTAATATTCAGGTTGAAAAATATATGGACTGCTTAAGTGTTTGATCATGACACAAAAAAACTGATAATACACGTGCTATTTTTGGATTATATGCTAGAATATAAGAAAGGAGCCGAGTGAGAGAGAGTGGCAGCTTAAAACAGTGGCAGAAGAACTTTTTATTCTGTCAGTTTTTTGTACTTGACAGGGGGGTTTGTGAGAAATGAAGCTGTCAAATACACATTGGACTGCCTCCACTTTGTTGCCTCAGGAAACAATGCCAGTTCAAACAAGCCTTTGAGCAGTCTAGGGGGCCTCTCTCTCTCTTTCTGTCTCTCCACCTCACTATAACACATTCAGAGAAAGAGACACACACGCACACACAAACACACACAGAGGCCTTATTTTTCAGTGCTAACTGCATCCTTTTTGTTGTTGAAAGTACTTAGTAGTTTCTGTCAGAAGAATAGTAACAATGAGGTGGGATAAAAGGCCAGGAGAGGTTGAAGGGTCACGCTTCCCTGTAGTTTAACTTCAGACTAATGGGCTGTCGCTGTTTGACCTCTGTGTCCAGCCGCTGGTTTTACAAATTAATCATGTCAGACTGCGGCTGGCTGCTGACAGGTTGTGTTACCACAGGTGAACGCAAAAGGAGAGATGACATGTAACATTAACAGTAAACAAAAAGTAAAGTAACAAAGTTGCGACTGTAAACCCTGCTACAAAGGTGGGTCAGATGAGGTTGAAGGCCATTAAACAGAATTTGTCCTTGGCCTTAAACCTCATTGTAGCAGGGTTCATAGTCGCAACTTTGTTACTTTACTTTTTGTTTACTGTTAATGTTACTTGTCAGGCACAAAAGTATCAATCAGCAGTTTGAGTTAAGTTTCAAAGCAACATGAGACAACTAGCAGAGTACTAGAAAGACCAAATCACTTACGCCCATATGTGCACTGATGAATAAAAGCTCCAAAAGTTAACAGGTTTGTAAAACAGTCAGAAAATGCATGGAAGGATGTCACACACAGTAAAAATGCATCAAATATAACAAGGAAACAGGAAAATTATGAACCTACGGGGCAGAATAAATAAGATTGTATAAAAATAAACAAATACTGGTCATTTAATTATTTCCTTTTGGCGTTTTTTGCTTTCCAGCTCCAGTTTTTTACTTTGGAGAGGTAGAGTATCATGTAGATGAGAGTGATGGATATGTTGAGATCAAAGTGTGGAGGACAGGCACTGATTTGTCCAAGACTGGCACCGTAACCGTCCGCTCTCGCAAGGCCGAGCCTGTCTCTGCGGAAGGTAAGCTCCCAGTCATATAGCCAAGCTTATTTCTTGCAATTGTTTGGAAATTATTGGATTTACCAATAAAATCATCTGCCTGGATTCTGTTTGTCTGCTCAATGTCTTATCACTGTCATTATTTCCAAACCTTCGTCCGCCACTCTGTCCTTCCTGCAGCCGGTATTGACTACGTTGGCATCAGTCGTAACCTGGACTTTGCCCCGGGCGTCAGCATGCAGACATTCAGGGTCACCATTCTGGATGACATGGGACAGCCAGAGCTGGAGGGGACTGAGAGCTTTGACCTTGTCCTACGTATGCCAGTGAATGGCATCCTGGGAGAACCTGGGAAAACTGCAGTCTTTATCAATGACTCAGTGTCTGACTGTGAGTGATTTGATTTACTTTCATCTAGAACATGTTACTGTATCTTTTCACACCTTTAGCATTCTTCCATGTTTTAAATTTATTTGTTTTTTATCCATGGGCCCCAGAGGATGAATCCTACTGAATATAGTGATCCCCTGACGTTTCACCCTGCTAAACCAGCAGATTCACATTTTTTGCTTTTAGCAAAATGTCTTGACAATTACTGGATGAAGATATCCATGGTGCTGAGGAGATGATTATTACTGAGTTTGATGACCCTCTGAATGTTCTTCTGGTGTCACCAGCAGCTTCCACTTCATCCTGTAGAAATATATCATTGACTCAATGGATTGATGCAACATTTTGTATCCCTGTCCCCCTCAGGATGAATTGTAATAACTTTGGTGATCTTTGACTTTTCATCTAGCACTTGTCAAAATGTCAATGTGTCCAATCCTTTGGTTGTTTATGGTTTATGACAAAGCGTTAAACTAAGGTGAATGTGAGCATTGTCATTGGGACCATGTTAGCATACTGACTTAACATTAGTATTTAGCTCAAAGCACGAGTGTACCAAAGTACAGCCTCTGAGAGCTGCTAGCATGGCTGTAGATTTCATGGCTGTAGGTTTTCCCCTGGGCTATAATTAAACTATTCATTAATATGTTAGATTAATTGCATCTTTTTTTGCCAAATGGGCTACAAATAACTTTTATTGTTATTAGTGACTATAACTAATGTCTAATAAAGAATTGAAAAAACTATATGAAAGCACTTCACTTCACACTTCGCTGATTTAGCCTACTAAACATAACATAACAATTAATTTGTCACTTTTCTTTTACTGTGTAATCATAATTTCACAACATTGATTACTGATATTCAGTCATAAAAAAAACGTGCAGCTACATTATTTGATTATTTGTCATACCTGATGATTGAACTATTCAGTGCCAAAGGTCCAGTTCCGTGAGCCGGTGTACACTGGAGAGGAGAGTGAGGGTCAGATCACAGCGACAGTGTACCGCAGTGGAGACATCAGACACAAATCAACTGTTCGCTGTTACACCCGTCAGGGCTCTGCACAGGTCGCCACAGACTTTGATGAACGATCCAACACAGATGCATCTGTAATCACTTTCTTACCAGGTACTTTAGTAATCACACAAATACATCACACATGTTTTCTCTCAATTTGTTTTAAATTTATCATGTGTCTTAAGAGTTGACACATTTTAATTAAATAAACAGCTCTAAGAAATACAGGGTTTTTTTGTCACACTTTTTTTGCTAAATCAACAGCGCCTAGCAGACATCGCAAGGGGCTTGCAAGTTTCTACACATTACCTACTGTGCTGTCATTTTCAGTATTTTTTTAGTAATTTATTTTTTTTACAAAATTTCTGCAAACTGCTCCAAAAAACTCTGGAAGAATTGAACAAAGGGGAAAGTTAAGGTGTTATATGCTGTAAAAAGAAAAAAAAATAATTATTGTTGGATTTATTCTATCCTTCTTTCCACCTCAAATTTTTTGACATCCTGTCATCCCAATCTTGCTGTGCACTCTAGGCGAGGCGGAGAAACCATGTACCCTGTCACTGGTTGATGACACGTTGTATGAGGAAGGAGAAGAGCTGCGGTTGGTCTTAGGGAACCCGAAGAGCGACTCTCAGTTTGGCGCATCAGTGGGAGCTCTGAATGAGACCCTGGTGAAAATCAAGGACACAGCTGACAGTAAGTGAGATGAAGAGGGGGAGAGACAGAGGAATTAAATATATGGTCAAATAAAGAAAGTTGTTAATCCAGTAATGTTTATTATCTGAATAGTTATATGGTTCCGGCTGATGAATATGGAACATACTGTAAATGCACCTGAATACATATGGTTTCCATTTATAATTGTCATCAGCAGTGATCAGCAGGGTTTATGTCCATAATCCAACAATGTGTTAGCATTTTATTAGACACTGAGCAGTCATACATACTCGCACATACATACATACTCACCTCAAACATATATACATACTCACCTTGCGCATGCATACATACTTAACCTAGCGCATATATACCTTGCACATTCATAAATACTCACTTCGTGCACACATACTTCAAATGACAGTATGTATTTATGTGCAAGCGAGTTTGTATGTATGTGCAAGCGAAGTATTCAATTTTGGCCTAGGTGGCTTCTCATAATATTTTTCTCCCTTTCTGTGCTTTAGAACCCATCATCCGTTTTTTTGAAACCAAGTTCAGTGTTAGTGAACCGAAGGAAGCCGGCTCAGTGACAACTTTGAGGATCCCTGTGGTACGAGTGGGTGACACATCAAAAGTGTCAGTGGTCCGCGTTCACACTAAAGATGGGTCAGCTATCTCAGGAGAGGACTACTACCCCTTGTCACAAGGTAAACCTAACACACATGCTCTAATGACCCTCATGGTTAAACTTACACTGTGGCATTCAATCTGCTAAAACTACACAGCATGCAACAGTAATGTGGCTTGGACAAATAATGATACACACTTGATGTTCATAAGAGTTTACTAACTAGAGGAATAGGGAATGAATGGAAACCAGTGGAAGCATCCAAAATTCTAAAACTATGAGCAGCATGGTATGCAAAAGTTAATATGATTTGTACAAAATAGGCCAAATTATTCATGCATGTCCACATATACCACATAAAATAACTCCAAAACCTTTAAAGGACCACTAATGGTCAAACACTCCACATGATACATTACCTTTGTTCTTACTGGCCACTCAGCTTTTAGTGCAGTGAACCTTTCTTAGCTTAATCAAGGCTTGAAATATTTTATATGAATCCTTTCGGTCTATTCGAATGTCACCTACCTACACACTGTTCAAATAGTGCAAATTTCTCTGCAGTTCTGAATTAGACAGGGTTGAATTTCTCACAGTATTTTCTCAGTGCAGCACATTTCTAATGCAAAGCTCTATTACTCACCTTGTAAAGAGATGGACCACCTTAAGCATTATGCAAATAGAAACCCGCAATGCTTTTTAGCTAAGTGATATATTCCTGTGAAGCAATAAAACATGAACTGGACTAACCTGTGAGACTTTTCATTTTTTGGTGGAAAACTAAATTCAGCTAAAAAAAGAGAAACTTTCAGCTAAAAAAAGAGAAACTTGAGCTAGATGTCACCTGTCTAATGTTATCGCCAACAAAAGTTCCCATTAACCACTGATGCTTATTGTGCTGTACTGTGTGTTGTATATACAGAATATACAGTTAATCAGCTACATTTAAACCTGCTTTGCCTGTTATTCATTTGTGTATATGCGTGTGTCCCCAGAGATTGAGTTCAAAGAGGGAGATAAGGAGCATGTGGTGCAGGTGGAGGTGCTTTTTGATGGAGTCAGAGAGATGAGGGAAGCCTTTACTCTCCACCTGAAGCCTGATGAAAACATGGTGGCTGAAACTCAGGTCAGGAATGTGTTCATGCCATGCCTAGCCGTCACACAAAATCCAGAGACAGTTACGGAATTTAAGCTTAATGAAAAAGTAAAGACATGGAAAACCTCTTTTATCTTTTGTGATTTAACCCATATATATCCAGGTCAGTTCCTCTGAGAACAGGGATCTCTTTTACAAGAGTGTCCAGCAGCACTTTGCTGTAGTTGAAGTCGAAAGAACGATGAAAACATTTCACAATAAATAATAGATTATCTACAAAAACACAACAGTGAGCAGAAAAAAGACACAGGGTGAGACAAAATGAAAGAGAAGGGTAAAAAGGGAGAGTCAGCCATAAGATTGTAAACAAATCCAGCTCTGTGATGAGTTTAATAATTTCGTTGATTGTAATTTACGGTGTCTTGCTTCACAAACAGCACTGTTTCAGCAGTTCTATGTAGTCTTAAACCTCTTTTTCTGGAACAGGTAACTAAAGTGATAGTTTACATCGAGGAGACCAACAGCATGGCTGACGTCACCTTCCCCTCCCTGCCTCATGTTGTATCGCTGCTCCATTACGACGATGTCGCCAGGACACCAGACAACCTCCACCCACCAGCTGGCTACCCAGTCATCTGTGTCACAGTGAGTCAAACTGAAATAATATTCAGGGAGACAAGTGGCCTTTGAGATATCTTTGGAATATAATTGAATTGCTCGGTCTACAAGAACAGTCCACTCAAACAACACCTGGTAAACTGTAACTTTAAAAACTACATGTGTAGGCTTTTTCTGTAATGAGGTAGCAGCACCTAATCAGTACCCACATCCTCTGGGAGTGGAGGGCACATTGTTATCCCTCAGGATCCATACTTTTCTTCAGCCAAAGTTAAACTGTCCTTCCGGAGTTGGCCGGTCTGTCCTTAAAAGTCACATTACACAGTTTAGTAGGTCACAGTCCTCATGCTTTCAGGCACAGGAGAATGATTTCCACACTTGAACACTGGCTAAGTGAGACACTTCAATGGATTTTCGTGATGCGTTAAGACATTTGCTTCTCAGGTGACTGCTGTGTGTGTGTGTTTGTTTTCCCTGCGTTGTGGTCAGGTAGACCAAATGAAGAAGTCTTGTCAAAATTGAGATGTTGAGTGCTGCATCAGGAGGTTTAGTGTCAACAGGTTTAAAGGGATACACTTCAAAGCTTACCCCTCCATGTCACATTCCTATCTTTCTAAATGGATATATAAAACATTTTAAGAACTTAAATATAAAACATTACACACTCAAACATCTGGATTTCCCTGGCAACCGTCACTGACTTGTTTGTATTATGTACCTCTCTCTCCTTTTGTCCTCTGGCATCTGCTGTATCTATTTCCCATCTCTCTGCTGTCACTGCCCACCCACCCACTCACCCACCCACTCCTGCTATATTCCATCCTCCAGGCTTGCAACACAAAATACCCAGACTATGACAAGACGGGCTCTATCTGTGTCAGCGAGCACATCAACAACACCTTGACCCACTACCGCTGGCTCATCAGTGCCCCAGCTGGCCCCGATGGCGTCACCAGTCCCATGAGGGAGGTGGACTTTGACACCTTCTTCACATCCTCCAAGATGATCACATTAGACTCCGTATACTTCCAGGCAGGCTCCAGGGTGCAGTGTGCTGCTAGGGCCGTTAATTCTAACGGGGATGAGGGTTTAGAGCTCAGCAGCCCCATCATCACTATCAGCCGGGAGGAAGGTGAGGACAGTATAACGGACATCCATTTACTGTACATGTCTTATGTGGCCAGTTCTCTAGAGGAGGAATTAAACAGGGCTTTGGCCCCATGTTACAAAGAGCAACAAAAAGGCATTCTCCAAGGATCATGAATGTTGGGTAATAGTGCTTTTGCATTTTTTAATATATACAGTATCTCACAAAAGTGAGTACACCCCCCACATTTTTGTTATATCTCTTTATATCTTTTCAAGTGACAACACTGAAGAAATTACACTTTGCTACAATGTAAAGAAATGAGTGTACAGCTTGTATAACAGTGTGAATTTGTTGTCCCCTCAAAATAACACAGCCAACAAAAGTGAGTACACCCCTAAGTGAAAATGTCCGAACTGGGCCCAATATTTTGTGTGGCCACCATTATTTTCCAGCACTGCCTTAACCCTCTTGGACATGGATTCACCAGAGCTTCACAGCTTGCCACTGGAGTCCTCTTGTGTTGTTGATGTTAGAGACCTTGTGCACCTCCACCTTCCATTTGAGGATTCCCCACAGATGCTCAGTAGGGTTTAAGGCCCCATCCACACTACTCCGTTTTAGTTTACAAACGGAGAACTAAAACGAATATGATCCCCGTTTTAGCTGCGTTTTGGAGTTCACCGTCTACATTAAAATGACTGAAAACGCACAGCTAGGGCCCGTTCAGGTACACTGGGCATCCGCGTGCCAGTGTAAACATGAAGCAGATGGTCTATCCTGTAGTTATAGAAGATTTGGCGAAAGAATAAATAAATACAGATGAAGACCTTTTTTTTTTTGTTGTTGTTGGGACTGTTACTGAATGTAACGTGTGTGGCTGTGGAAAACAGACTGGGAGTCGTTGCAAAGGAAACGGCGACAGGCACAGTACAAGTGTAGGCAGATTAGTGTTATTTGCACCGTACATAATATTTTAACAAAAATACGATGTCAAAAACCCGGTCAGTAGCGTCATGTTTCTGCTTTGCAAGACCCAATCTGGGCTGCGTTTCCAAACTTCTCCTTTTTAGGTCTTCGTTTTCATTGTTTTAGTCTGGACGGGAAGTGCAAACGTAGCAAAAGGTCTCCGTTGTAATTCGAAAACGCAGTAGTGTGGATGGGGCCTAAGTCTGGGGACATGCTTGGCCAGTCCATCACCTTTACCCTCAGCTTTTGTAGCAAGGCAGTGGTCGTCTTGGAAGTGTGTTTGGGGTCGTTATCATGTTGGAATACTGCCCTGCGGCCCAGTCTCTGAAGGGAGGGGATAATGCTCTGCTTCAGTATGTCACAGTACATGTTGGCATTCATGGTTCCCCAGACAATGGACACTCACATCACCATGCTTGATTGTAGGCAAGACACACTTGTCTTTGTACTCCTCACCTGGTTGACACCACACACGGTTGACACCATCTGAACCAAATAAGTTTGTCTTGGTCTCATCAGACCATAGGACATGGTTCCAGTAATCCATGTCCTTAGTCTGCTTGTCTTCAGCAAACTGTTTGCAGACTTTCTTTTACATCATCTTTAGAAGAGGCTTCCTTCTGGGATAACAGCCATGCAGACCAATTTGATGCAGAGTGCAGCGTATGTTCTGAGCACTGACAGCCCCCCCCCCAACCTCTGCAGCAATGCTAGCAGCACTCATACATCTATTTCCCAAAGACAAGCTCTGGATATGACGCTGAGCACGTGCACTAAACTTATTTGATCGACCATGGCAAGGCCTGTTTTGTTTTTTTGTTTTTTTTGTTTTTTTTTAAACCTGTCCTGCCCAACAGCCTGGTATAGAGTATGATGAGCTGGATACCATATTGTGCCAGACATTTACTTTAACAAGAGAGTATTAATATACTCCTTTGTCTGTTTTATTATTTATTTAATTATGTATTGATTTGTCACCGGGCCGGACAGGGGGGCAGACATGGGGATGGGGGGGTACAAACAGACAACACAGAGAAAGGACAACACCTGTAAGAGAAGGGGGATGGAAGGTGGGGACAACAGGGAATAGCAGAGGGAAACACCAATTGCAGAAAGCAACGAAACCTGCAATAGAACAGAGAGGGGGGCTTGGGGAGGAGAAAAACAACAACAAACAAACAAACACAAACAAACAATAAAAATAGAAAAGACAACCAGCCGAACAGCAGCAATAAAAAGGTGACATAGTAAGACAACTAAGAGAAAAATGAAAACAAGAAACAGTCACGCGCACACTAAATAAGCAACACAGCACAGCCACGAGAGCTGGAATAATAACAGTTAATTTAAATAAATAACTGAAAGAAAAGCATCAGGAATAATCCAACCAGGGACACCCTAAATTTATTTGTTTGTGTTTGTATGTGTCTGTGTGCGTGTGGGTGAATGTGTCTGTATGTGTGTGTGTACATGTGTGTGCGCATAAGCCTGTTAAAGAATGTAGTTGTTAGTGAGATTGGGACGCCACGACTGTGCCACACCTACCTCAACAACAGGCAGGCAAGAACCCCAGTAGCCCCAGTAGTTCGCACAGCGAACAACCAAAACGCCCAAATGCCACGCATTCATCAACATCAATGCACAAGTGACAAGCCCAACGTGCGCACTGCGCGAGCACGGCTACACCCAATTCCCAGCAGCCCCCTGCGAATCCCGCGTGCGAGGCCAGGCAAACGAGAGAGAGCGAGCGCAAGAACACGACAGCGAAAGCCAGCGGAGAGAAACACCAGCAGCAAGTCGCGCCGTGCAGGTCACCGTGCACCCGCCAATAAAAGTTCGCCTCCCACCGCAGCCCTCCAAACCGCAACCAGATCAACCCACGCAGTGCCCAGAGACCCCCACCACCAGAAGCCAGGGCACCCCGCGACCTCCCAAAGCGCAAAAGACCCCAGCATGTCCCGGGGGAAGCTGTACCCCGCCCCGAGGAAGAACAGCAGAAAGCCGTGCCAGGAAGCTCCCCGCCGCCAGGGAATAATAACGCAGGAGAACCAGGCCAACAGTCCCCCAGCCCAGCCAGAGGCATCCCTCCCCAGAGTGCAGGCAGAACCAGCAGCCCCCGAGGCCAATCTCATCCCTGGACGGGGGCCCAGCCCCCCCAGTCAAGCACCCCCAAGGAGGAGCACCAAAACCTACCCCGACAACACCGGCCATGTGCCCCAGAGACTCCCAAATGCCCCCACTGTGAGAGAGCCGGCAGGGGGAAGCAGCGGGAGCACCACCCCTGCCGAAGAGGGCCCAGGCGAGGAGAGGAGACAACGGGCCCCCAGGCCCAGGGACACACCACCCGCCCAAAAATGAGCAAAAGCCAGAAGCCCGCATCCCCAGATCCCTAGGTCCAGAGCAGGCCCCCACGCCAGGGGAGCCACGCCCCCCCCCCGGGTAGTTGTGACACAGGCACTCCACAAGTGTCAGGTAGTGGAGCCTCCCATCGTGCCCCTCCCACCCCCCAAGCCCTCTGTGTCTAATGTGTAATTAAAATTGAGGGGCGGCCGATGGGGGAGGAAGAAGGGCGAGGCCACAATAAAGCAGCCCCACCCACCAAACACCCTGCAGCCTGCCTGCCCCCCAGAGTCCTAAGGGTGTATGTAGTGAGACATGACCAAAGGGGGGAAGGTGAAGGAGGTCATAAGGAGGCTAGAATGGTCCTCCTCACTGGGACCAGATTCCTGACTGGCCCCATCATTCAGTCCTGTCCCTCACCCCCCTAAGCAGGAGGACGCCAGGTCCCTCCAGCCCAGGGCTTATAGCAAGAGCCCCTCTAGCACCGGCAGCACCCCAGAGTCAGCGATAACCCCGCCCAACCCCAGGACGGGTCCAGGGGGACCCAGCCCCCCCAGCGCGCAGACCCGCCCCAGAGGCTCCAAAGCCCCGAGCCCCAGACCCCCACACATCCCCGAGGCAGGTTAGTGCAGCCCCAACCCAAAGTCCAACAATCCCCTGCCCTCTCCGGGGCCCCTCCGGCAGCCCCACAGCCACCCCCCCACCTCACCGTTCCCACACAATCAGGAGCACTCCGAGCACCACCAGGTTATCGGAGCTGGCACAACCAGGAGCCACCTAGCGGCAGGAATCACCCGGCACCCCACAACTCAACCCGACCACCATCCACATCCGCTGCGACGCGACCACAAAACAACCATCGACACACCCCAAAGCACAATCCCTCCCCACACAGGATCCCCGTACAACCACCAAGCATCCAGTCCGGGCACCAAAATCCAGAGGAGACACCCCCCAACCAGCTCAAAAAGGACCAGCCCACACCCCCAACCCACCCCGTCAACCCCCCTTCTTCCCGGTCCCCCACCCCTCCAACAACCAGTCACCAGACCCCTCAGAGAACGAAATACAATTATCAGGATGTACAGCATGCACACAGGACAGAGCCGCACACCAGCCCAGTCCAGGCCCGCACCTGATGCCACCAACCAACGCAAGCCAATCACGACCTACAGATGAGCCAACCAACACTACCCCGCTACCAATCTAACTAACGCCACACAACAGCCAAGTAATGCGCTGCACAGGAGAGATGCCAGCCGGCGCAAACCACCCCCATCCCCCCCCGGAGCCAGGGAGACCACAGACCCCCACCCACGGCTACACCGTGACCCACACCGCACGTTCACCACCGGACAGAAACCCACCACAAGCATCCCCCCCGCCAACCCCCACAGCCATGTTACAGTCCTACTCACCAATCACAGCGGGCATAGGGCGAGTATATTTTACAACAGCAAACAAAACTAGAGGAAAACATGGCGCTAGCCGAACCGACACAGGTGAACCAACACAGGCAGCAGCTGTGCCGCAATTTTGTCCGGCATCAACTCTAACGCGTTTAGCTGCCCTACGTTGTTAACGTGTTGTTAATTTGTCATATTGTGTGCTTCAACTACGGATAACAGCTCTCTGTGAGCCCGTTCTGTTCAGCTCTCTACAGGCTAACGTTACATATCCACATGGAACATTTCAGAATATGAGCGTTTTGCCCGTCTGATTTTGCTGACTTTTTCAGATTTTGCTTGTTCAGTTGCCCTTGATTTTTGTACTTACATTATGATTAAGTAGGCTACGTAGTTAAATTGTTTATTTTTTGTTCTGTTTTAACTGTGTTTATTGTTGATAAATGCTTGTTAGTCTGCAACGTGTGGTTGATTTTGAAAATTGACTGGACTCTCAATGCCGTTCTGTGTCTGACTTCCTGCCTGTTGCTGTTTGACACGGCTTCCGTCAAAAATAGACTGGCAGTGAATGTTGAACTTTACCTAAAAACTTAAATAAAAAAATTAAAAAAATACGCAAATCGAATCGTAATCGCAATATTTGGCAGAAAAATCGCAATAAGATTTTTCCCCAAATTGTTCAGCCCTAGTAGCAAAGTGTCATTTCTTCAGTGTTGTCACATGAAAAGATATAATCAAATATTAACAAAAATGTGGGAGGTGTACTCACTTTTGTGAGATACTGTATATTACTTTCTATTCTATTTTCTTTCTATTACTGTATCTGAATTAAATGGTAAAAAGAGGTGGAGTACAGATCCTTTACTTAAGTAAAAGTAACAATATCAAAATTTAAAAATACTCCATACATTGTGAGTGTTATAGTATTAAATAATATTTTTACTCAAGCATTAATATGTACTGTTGAGTGCTAATGGTATTATTATAGGTATTCATCATTTTATGTACTGTTAGCTTAATCTGTAATAATGTATTATATTTAATAAGATCACCATATGTTTTGTATTTAAAATATTAATCTGCAAAAAACTGCATTATTTTCATTGCTTACAACATCCCCAATAGACCGTAATCCACTGCCACTACAAGCTGTGTGCTATGAGAAAGGGCTGTCATTCTTTTCTCAAATGAAAAAAATAAAAACTTGCCCTTTTGCTGTTGCTATGTTATCACTTAGGCTGCGCTCATTCCACCTACACATCCTGAATGCAACAAGTTTAGGCACACTCTCTCAGGGTGGTCGCAAGGTATTCTTAGAATTGTAGAAATCATTGCCTGACTCAGCAACAGTTACGGCAGGTTAGGAGAAAGAAATGTATTTAACTATGTAAAAATATCTTACAGTGGATTAAGCACCTTAGTTAGATGTAGACACAATCATAGCCATGCGGTTTGTCTTTTTTCCTCCAAAGTGTTGCAGTCCGTCCTTGTGTTCAGAATCTCTCCTCTTTGCTCCTCTGTCATATGAAGGTATGTGTCAACCACGTAAGATGGGGACTGTTGGCGCTGAGCCCTTCTCTGCCAAGCTACGCTACACTGGAGCAGACGACCCAAAACACCCCAACCTCATCAAAGTGACTGTCACCATGCCTCACATAGATGGTAGGTAGGAGCTGGAGGCAGGACTCGTACCTCAGATGAAGTGAAGTGTAATGTAGTGTGTGTAATATTCACGTCTGGGGATCCTCAGGAGCGTGACAGCCAGAATATAGATCTTGCCAGGTTATGTCGAACCCCGCTGTAGAAACCCTCCAGCACACCTTACTTTACATTTCCTTCTTGATTTTTAATCAGTTTCCTTCTGCCTCGTCTCCCCGAGGTTTCCCTCTTCTCTTTTTTTCTGTTGCTCCCCTGCTTTGCTTTTCATCACTTTTCCCGTCTTTGCTCAACTATTTCTTTCCTCTTAAGTTTTTCAAATAATAATTTCTTCAGAACACGTATCAAAGATAGTTGGACACAGTCAGAATCGTCTCTTTTTGCCTCGCAGGCATGCTTCCAGTAATCTCCACTCGCCCTCTCATGAACTTTGAACTGACTCTCAGTCCCGACGGAACCCGGGTCGGAAACCACCGCTGCTCCAACTTGCTTGACTACAAGGAGGTCACCACAGGTCATGGCTTCATCACCGTTTCGACACGCAGCACTGAAAGTATGGGAGACACGGCGGCCTATCAGTTCAGCAACTCTCTGCGGGGGAACAGCACATTGCGCTTCTACAGGAACCTCAACCTGGAGGCCTGTCTCTGGGAGTTCACCAGTTACTACCACATGTCTGAGCTGCTCACTGACTGCGGAGGCACCATAGGGACTGATGGACAGGTGTGTGTTTGTGTTTCTGTGTTTGTGTCTGCATTTGTCCACAAGGTATACATTCCAATCTACAGTTTGTATGCACATCTGTTTGACTATTAGCCTTTGTGTGTGTGTGTGTGTGTGTGTGTGTGTGTCCGTGTCCACCTGTGTGTGTTTCTGTCTGTATGTTCAGTCTATTTACAGCCTTCTGAATGAGAAGGTTGCACAGACAGAACGGCACCAAATCTGTTTGCCTGCATTTTACGTCTCATTCACTGCATGTTTGTGTGTATGTGTGTGCATGCACGCTTACCAGCTCTGTACCTCAGCAAGTGACTGACAACCTTTACTGTGCGTGCACACATATGCACACGAATCATACAAAGTGCTGCCAACCTGTCAGCCATTCCTTTAATGCTTACGTCTGCTATCAACATGGAGCTTTAAATCTAAGATTAACAGAAAATCTGTGAAGTCATGACAGGAAAGTCACTTCTTTGATATCTTGACTACACCTACAGCCTGTTTCAGGAAATCTTCTACCTATCAGGTAGCTTTGCTCATTTTTTGTACTTGCTTGGTGGGATGTCAGTTGAGCACACCAAGAAGTGCAGTTAAATTTTTGCATTATGGCCGGCGGTCAATTAGATAAAAAACTTCCAGCAGCTAATTGCTGTTGTTGCATCATTGCGGCAGATGTTGGAGTTGTTATTTGTGTAGTATACTGCACAGAGCTGCAGTATACTCATGTTTCTTGTTATTGTGGATTAGGAGACTGACTCTTGCTCCTTTGCTCATGTCCTGTTGCTCTTTTGTGTTCCTCCAGCCTTTGATCTGTGAGCTTCTTGTTGCTGATCAGACTGCTGAGTGTGTGTGGCAGTTTTGTGTGTCTGTGTTTGAATAAGAAAGAGATGAAGAGAGAGAGTGAGTGAGTGAGTGTGTGTGTGTGTGAGAGAGAGAGAGAGAGAGAGAGAAGGAGATGAAGTCAGAAATGAATTTGCTTGTCTCCCCACATTGGTACACATGATGCCCGTCATCCACAAGACCTCAAGTCCACTTCATTAAGGGAGATCACTGTCACACTGTCACTTGGGTTATGTTTTTTTTTCTTCCAAGAAGTGCCAAAAAGAAAAAAAAGAAGCAGTCAGAACCTTGCATCTGCACCAGGGTGCATGAATCTAAAGAAAGTTTTTTCACAGAAAATTCACAGAAAGAATTTAATAATTCAGCTACCTCTGAAGAACAAAAGATTATCAGCATTTTATTCCTGGTTTTAGACGACAGCTTTGTATTTTGGTTTACATAAGTGCTGAGTTATTTTCTTTGTCTGGGGAGTACATGTACTAATTGAAAGGGTGAATGCACAAACACAGAAAAGACCGTGAATCGCACAGTGAACATTCGCTATCTTTATTCTGTTCCAGTCAGTATCAGTTTATTTAAGGAGGTTATTGTAATGAAATCATGACTTTGTAAAACCCTAAAGCTGAGGTAGTTTGTCTCTCAGCTGTCATTTAATTTCTCATTTGGATCCTGATTCAGCAATTTCACAACTTACTCTACTGAGACTTCATAGACACTGTGGTGGATTGGGTAGATATTTTTAAGCAGTGCGTGCAGTGAATTAGAGATCTTTGGTGGAGAATCTCATTGTTTGCAAAGATATTTTACCAGACTCTTAATGAAGTGGCACTTTGTGTCCAAATTTTATTTTAGAAATAAGATTGGACGTCACAAAATATGTACTGAAGTGATGATAGATGGTTAATCAGAGAAGTACCAAAAACATCTACTGCCAAAAAGCTTTTCTTCATTTCTCTTGTCATTTGATCTCCTGCACGGTATTCAGTTTGGTAATTGACTATGCAAATTGAAAGTGTTATTACTTCAAGTCAAACAAAGATAATGTGGTGCATTTTCAATCAGTTTCTAAGACAAACTCAGGCTTTGTCAAACTTGTGTGGGCACACAGTTCAAATCTTTCAAGTCACACAAAGTTATTGAGTTGAGTGGTGGTGAGCAGAGACACCTAGTGGCTGCCTTTATGGATAAGATTACATGTTTACATGGTCTTAAATTATATAGAATATTATTCAGAAAAGGGTGTTTGGTAGAACTGTGACAAAAACTGTAACAAAATAAAAGTAAATGTAATCATTGTTTTCCAAAGTTTGCATTAGATTTTAGAGATTATACATGTGCATCAATAATATTTAACAAGAATAATCAAGTTTGTAAATACTTGGAAAACTTAAACAAGACAACCAAGATGGGAAAGAACAATAGAAGCCTGTATCACTGCCCACTGTGGGAGACTTTTCTGCATCTTTGACAACACCGAGTAGGAGTGAAAGAGTTCAAGCACCTTGTGGAGGAGAACAATGTGTTCATCTGCTACATCTACTCAGTGCTTATTATAGCAGATTGACCTGCAATCACCCCTTTATCTGAAAGGATAATACAGTTGTTGTCATACAGTACATGTTGAGAAGTACTTGCTTACAGTGTGCCTCATCAATGATGAATTTTACTATTGTTTCTGAAAGCCCTAGTTCTTCACTCATCACTGATCATGAAACATCCTTACAGGTGCTTAACCTGGTCCAGTCCTATGTGACCCTGCGTGTGCCTCTTTACGTCTCCTATGTGTTCCACTCCCCCGTGGGAACCGGTGGCTGGCAGCACTTTGACCTACAGTCAGAGCTGCGCCTCACTTTCGTGTACGACACGGCCATTCTCTGGAAGGACGGAATCGGCAGCCCCCCGCAGGCCGAGCTACAGGGTAAGTTCCAAAGACTGTGAGAACATTACAGTTTGTGTTTCTGGATTCAGTGTCATCCAAATCGAAAACAGTTTTAGTAGAATCCAATGTGTTTGTGTGTGTTTTTGCCAGGTGCGTTGTATCCAACCAGCATGCGTATCAATGACCAGGGACGTTTGGTAGTAAACTTCCGCACCAAGGCTCGGTTCAGGGGTCTCTTTATACAGTCTCATTCTGGAGGCAGAATAAAAACAGCAGGTGAGACTGACAGATAATTGTAACTATATCAGTTTTACTATTCCTGAGTAGTCAGCATCAACATCCTTGGAGCTACACAAACATTGCTTTATTGATTAATTTAATGGCCATCGTATTTCAATCACTCCTCCATTATGAACTTCTCTTCTTGTCATTATACATTACAAAGCAACCTCCATGTCATCCATGGTGATGAGTGTGGACAACCCTGGCCTGACCTTTAACCTCACCTTAGTGAGGAGTGAGCCCACCTACAACCAGCCAGTCCAGCAGTGGACCTTCACGTCTGACTTTGCGGTAAGTATGACTGGAATTTGTTTGTGCCCTGGTGCACGACATTAAACATCCGTTGTATAAATCTGTATGCTCGAGTAGATAAAGACTATCTGTCCCTTCTGCTCTGTACAGGTGAGAGACTACTCCGGGACCTACACAGTGAAGCTGATCCCATGTACAACAGCACAGAATATGGAATACACTGTTCCACCCGTCTGCAGTCCAAGAGAACCAGTCACATTCGATCTAGACATCAGATTCCAGCAAGTAAGGCAGTCTTAGTTTGTACCTTAAGATCCAAAAGTGGCATGTTTCTTTGTTATGGGAAGGATTTTCCTTCTTTCTGTCACTCTGTCACTGGCTCGCTCTCTCCGTTATGATGTCCTTCTTTAGGTGAGCGACCCAGTTGCATTGGAATTCAGTCTGAACACTCAGATGTTCCTGCTGTCCAAGAGGAGCTTATGGCTTTCTGATGGCTCCATGGGTTTCGGTCAAGAGAGCGACGTAGCCTTTTCTGAGGGTAAGTCTCTTACTAGGTTTAACGAAGTCATCTGTGCAGTGTAGATTTAAAAGCCTATGCTAGCGCTTAGAGATGTTTTTATTCTATAAGCTACAGGTGGAATTTGCTTTTCATTTACATCCGTCAATTTTGCAAAGCTGTCAGGTTTTTAGATTAATTTTCTACCTTTCAGTTAGACATTGGATTGAGTTCATGTCCGCTCAGGATTTGGGCCTTGCTTGACCTACTGTAGCTAATCCCTCACAGTGAAAATTAAATCATCTTTTTGTTTTATTGAAAGTTATGTTGTTGCATGGTATTTAAAAGATCTGAGATTTGAGCTGAAAAGCATTGAATTCACAGTCGGAAATTAACACCTGGGATACAACCAATACATCATGGTTTTCAGCTGATACGATCTACGGCCGTGTGATGGTGGACCCGGTGCAAAATCTGGGAGACTCCTTCTTCTGTAGCATAGAGAAGGTGTTCCTCTGCACTGGTGCTGACGGATATGTACCAAAGTACAACCCAACCAAGTTTGAATTTGGATGCCTGGCTGACTCCCCATCATTGCTATACAGATTCAAGATTCTTGTGAGTATAATAAGGTTTTTAATGTTGCAATTTTAGTATCCAGAGAGATGCAAAATAACATTATACAACAACAGAAAAAGTAAAAATAAATGTCCTTACAATTCAATCTAATACATATCGCCAGGACAAGGCTCAGCCAGAGACACAGGCACGTCTGTTCGGTGATGTCAGTTTTAATGCTGTGCTGGCAGTGGACGATCCATCAGCCCTGTCCCTCGTCAGACAGCCAGGGTCTGATGGCTTTAGGTTGGACTCTACAGCCATGTTCCAGGTATTCTACATCTTACTGTTCTTTATAGCAAGTCAGATGTGTATTGTGAACCATCAGCTACAAAAGTAAGCAACTTTGTCATTCAATGTATAAAACTTCAGAAGTTCAAAGTGTTACTGTGCTTGTGCGATTTTGGGCACAGTTGTGAAGCTGGGATATGAAGAGAGCTTGGAACACGTAGGCTTTTCCACTCCACTATTGTATGTACAGTACTGTACTCATATTGCTTCGACTGGTATTATGGTTTTATGTTGTATTGTGTCAAGATGTGTTCATTTGGATCACTTCTGTTTGCTTTCTGTTATGTGCCAAATATCAGTCATTTTGTAAATTAAACATAATTCTAAGATATGCATAATTTTCTGTTTTTCTCAGGTTGCTGCAGGCCGTGAGTGGTACATTCACACCATTTATACAGTCCGCTCCAAAGAGAATGCCAACAGAGGCATTGGAAAGCGCAGCCTGGAGTACCACTCCTTGGTTTCCACAAGCAACAATCTCGCCTTGACCCCATCAGGTCATCGCTCCAGGAGGTCAGCTGGCAATGACATCCCAGAGATCGCTGAGGATATTGGAGCAGACAACAACCGTGGTACCAATATTATGCACATCGCTTTGGACCGCACCAAGCGAGCAGGGGGGTCTAATGAACTCTTTACCAATGGGCTGGCACCTAGTGAGCTGAACGCAGCTGAGGAAGAAAAGGGGCTGGTGACTGTGGTGGGAGCACTGGTGGGGCTGCTGCTGACTGTCCTTGTTATTGTCACCATCGTTCTGGTCCTGAGATCCAGACAAAAGGATGGAAAAGAGGGATGGGAGGGGGTGCAGGAGGTGGTGAAAGGGTCTGTCAGTACGGAGCCCATGCTGGTGGTGAGGATGCAAGACTGCCACAACAGCTCAGAGGTCTGAGCAATGGATATGTAGATGGACAGATGGACAAAGGGATAAAGAGTATGTGGGGGCTTTTCTAAAATTTTGGATTTTCTTTTTTTTTAAACTGGTATTATATTACTTTCATAACACCAAACATCAGAAATTAATCATATGCATTATTTGGTGTGTTCACCTGTTAGTGGGGGGATTTCTACGGTATTGGATCCATTTACATACCTTGATCACTGCAACAGAAAATGGCACGACAGTCCTGTACGCTGTCATCAGTAAACATTCCAACTAGGGCTGCTAGTAGCATGGTTTCTCCTTTCCCTCTTACTGGCTTTATGGTGTTAAAGTGCCTGAAGCAGCTATATCCCTTGAGGACAGTCCCTGTTACGGAGAGCACTTTTCTCATAAAGCTAGTGTCACACAGGCCAAGTCAGAGATTTATTGCTGCAGGTGTACCTTGGGTAAAGGGGACTAGATGATGTCAACGTTCATACTGAAAGGAATAGTTCATCTCAAAGAGAACACTCAGATGTTATCTACCTGCCCCTGTGTCAGTCAAAACTTCACTGAAGTTTGTAAGCTCTGGTACTTTTGTGTGTCTCCCAAAGTGTAAATGGTAACAAGACCATCCTTCCCACAACTTGCAAAAGACAAACTATATTTTGGCACACATATTGTGCAGCATATTCCAAGTATTTAGTAAAAAAACCAGTCCATTGAAGTCCAGTATAATATCACCTACTGTCCATCCTTTGCCAGGGGATCATATCATTTAGGAAAATATTGGCAATTGAAAAGTAAATATTGGAGTTATTATAAATATTAAACCCATAGTGTTTGGCCACAAACCATTTAAGACTATGCTGCATTAGGTAGATTGATATCCATTCTGGGGTAAACTGTGCCTTTAGGCCTACGATTCTGTCCTGAAATGGTTGCTGGGACAGTCATTCTGGATTACACAATGTGTAATGAAAAACACAAGATGCCACCACTTGTTACTTATCTGTGAACTCACCCTGCAGCACTCTCTTAGGAGATGAACACCACTGCTGTCAGAATTTTTGTTAATTAACCACCTAATCATTTTTTAATTCACTATGTCTACTGTTCTTTATTTTGTTTGCCATATGATGAGGAATGCTTTCCTAGATGTATTGAGCATTTCTGTTGCTGATGAGTTGAGTTGTTCCCATTGTTTGTTTTTTTTCTCATACGGTACTGTTTGTATTTTTGTAAACCCAGTAATTTACTTTGTTATGTGTTTATAGCTCATCACTGCTTCTGTTACCACAATGTTTACTGCTATCCACCCTTGCAGTGTTGTTGCTCCACTGTGTGTTTCTGTGATATTGTCATATTTATTCAAAATACTTTGGGCATAATGTTTCTTCTTTTTTTTTTAAACACTGGTTAAGGTACCTAATGTATAAAGACACTCATCTCAGGAGTTATTTCTTTTACAGAGAATGGACTGTGTGTTGTAACACAATTTACTACTGTTGACTGAAGAGAATCTCTACAGAGATTTCCACCTCTGTGTTACACTGCTAATAAGTGTGGTGCTGTGAACATGCAAATATTGTATCCATATCCAATGATGTGACCCCTATTCTTCTCACATTATGTTCCCGTAAGGTTTATTTGTCACTAGTGCTGTGTGGGATTTCAGTGTTCTGAGTCATGTTTTTCCAACGAAGGATGCAAACAAAATAGCTGCTTACAAATCAGTATGTCACCATGACAAATTTTGTGTTTGAGACATTTGATATAATCTGCTGTCTCATTATCTTGTTGATATCACTGGTGAAAATTCTTGTTTACATGTGTTGTTAAACCTGTGTCTTACTCTGCTATGGATATACAACATGCTGAGATCAGTGTTTCTAAATATTTGTCTTATTATGGTGTTGTCATTCATCATTGTATAATTATTTCCAATATTTATCAGGGCTAGCTAATGTGATGTGAATATGAGCCGGAAATCAGCTGAGGTGTGTCACAGAGGTTTATACAACTAATAGTCTGCTGAAACCAGGCTGTGATTTTTTTTTTTTTGGCCCTGGTGAATTCGGAAATAACACCATGTTTGACATCAAATGCACTTTTTGAGTCACATCCCTCACATGCCAATCCAAGCTATGCAATGCAGTGTATACCCCACAGCCAGTTATCCCCATGTATATGACAATTTTAGCACAATCAAACTTGATATTCAGTTTGTGTCTTTTTATGAATGGGTTTTTATGTATGTATTTAAGAATAAATATTGTTGCTTACCGGTTGTTGTTGATTTACTCGGTATTTATGCAGATATGTTGAAATTTGAGACATCACTTAATTCAGACTGGATTGGACTTAACTGCTTTAAGAGTGAGCATACTTGAGACTTTACTCCTTAAAGATTTGACTTGACTTGAGACTGGAAAGCAAAAAACATTGAAATGTCATGTTTTGACCTGTTAAAGTCTCGGACAAATGAAAAATAAATAATGCACAGGCATAGCAAAACAAACAATTGTGCCTATTGAAAGCACATCATCTCAGCTAGAAAACAGTATGTATGTATATATAGCTATATAATATTTTAATGGTTAGAATTCAGAGATCTGTTAAACTTCCAATTGATTAGCAGTTTGCCCTCAAGGACTTGAGACCTGGTTTGGTTGGCTAAGAGTTTAGACTTGAAATAGACTTGTCTCAATGGTTACCTGACTTGGACTTGTCCCTAACAAGTTAAAAACAGCTCAGTTTATATGTACGACTCACAAAAGGGGCAAATGTGGCTCACGGGGTAGAGCGGCCGTCCACTGTGGTTCGATCCCCGGCTCCCCCCAGTCTGCATGTCGAAGTATCCTTGGGCAAGATACTGAACCCCAAATTGCTCCCTGTGAATGTGTAATTCTGCTTCCGATGGCAGAGGCACCTTAGCCTCTCTCCATCAGTGTATGAATGCATGTGAAAGGGGTGAATGTGATGTAGTGTGAAACGCTTCGAGCGGTTGGAAAGACTAGAGGGCTCTATACAAAGTACAGACCATTTACCAAGCACACATTTTAAAAGTTCATTCATTAGCAAATTATAATCAGTTAAGGTGATTATGTGGTTACAGTGGGTCCCCAGCAATTGACCCTTCGCTAAGCCACGCCCCGAATACGCAGCTGGCCAATCACAGCGCAGTATAGGACTCGCTCTAACTGAGGTCCACCACTTTCATGTCTGCACTCCATTGACTCTAATGCAAAAAAAGAGTCGTTTTCTATCTTTTCTTTGCTGTATTTTTCCAAGATATGGTCAAACGCTGTTCCTGGGGCACTTGTAATAGTTACAGTTGCTACCCAGAGAGGTTGAAAGGACAAGTATGATTTATTCCCTTTCCAAAACCTAAAACAAATCCAGAAAAAATGTAGGCTGTGCATTGTTCCTAATTTAATGTTAGTTAACTAACGCTAGCTAACTTACTACTGAATGTAATGTTATAAAGCCCTACTGTTCTGCTTTTTAATGATTGTAATAGTGAACAGAGATACCCAGCTGTACACAAACAGTGTTGATCCTTAATTTAGTAGTCCTGTTTCTCAATAGTCAGGTAATAAAATGGTTCACTTTTACACTGTGATCGGTAGGCTTAAGCTTCTGTCTTTGTTTTTTTCACGTCTGTTTGACAGCCTGAATACAACCTTCAAATGCAGAATGCAACTGCAAAACTGTCTGCTTCTTTCTGAGATCGCTTTTTCCAAAACTTAGACAATATTTCTCTGTTATAGACAGTGGCAGTGCCGTGATAAAAGTCTGACAGCTACGACAGTTTGTCGGTCTTAGCAACAGTAACTAAGGGGGGCGTGGCTTAGCTAAGGGTCAATTGGGTGAATAGTTTATTTTCACTATTATTCCATCCATCCTAACACAAAGACAAAATATATGACTATTTTGGTCATAGTTTTCATAAACTTTTTGTAATAAAATATCTGAAAGCAAAAATGCAGATGGGGACCATGGGACAAAATCTTATCATATGGGGGTCCTGGTCTAATTTGTGTCAGTTCAGGGGTCCTTGATGTGAAAAGGTTTAAGAACCACTGCCCTACCCCATGCCAGTAGCATCTCCAAATAACACCAAAAGTTTTATTTTATTATACTCCCCTCACCGGACAGTGGCCTTAGAAGTGAGAAGTGTCAGTTTTCACGGAATACCGCGGTAGTTGCACAAACACATACACGGAGAGACAGAGAGAGAGAAGGAGAGAGAGACAGAGAGAGAGAGAGAGAGAGAGAGAGAGAGGGGGGGGGGGGGAGTATCTGATTGGTTAATTGATTGGAAATGACGCACCACAAATGTGCCCTCTTCCCTCCCTCCTTTTCCTTCACTTCCTGCAGTAGCACTGTTGTGCTTCTTTTGGCTGATAAACATGGCTACTGCTGGAGCAGCTGGAGACGACCTGAGGAAAGAGCTCACATGTGCAATTTGTTTGGACTTCTTCAAAGACCCTGTCATACTGAAATGCGGACACAATTTCTGTCGGTTTTGCATCTGCATGCACTGGGATGAAAATGGCGGAGACTACGGGTACCAGTGCCCTCAATGCCGAACGGTAGCGTTAAGTTAACATTAACGTTAGTTCATACACGTTATCTGTAGCGGTATTTTGTACCGTGTTTTTCTTTCTCCAAACAATTTTTGGTACGCTTGTGACAGTATTACGTCCCAGTGTTTATCAGCAAATTTAGTGTAGCTGGTTGACAGCTGTTTTTGGATAAGTGACATTAAGTAACGTTAACGTTACGCGGTGCATTTCGTGGCTAACGTTACCGTTGTTATGGCAGCGGGCTAGCTAATGCTAAATTATCAGTTAGAAGACACGAATGAAAACAAACTTAACGTTAGCTATTAAGGAGCTTCAGAATAAATAACATTACTACACATATTTTACACACTGTAAAAACTTAGTTTAAGCTTTGGTACAAGCTGGTTTCTGCGTATTTCTCAGTTGCTCTGTTTGTTTTCCCAGGTGTTCAACAAGAGGAGCTTCACTAAAAACTACCTGGTGCAGAACCTGGTGGCCAAACTGGACGATCTGGAGTGCCTAGGGTCTTGTCCTACACCCTCTAAGCCCGTCAAAGTAGATGGAAAGTGTGAACAACACGGAGAAGAGCTGAAATTATACTGCCAGACTGATAAGAGGCCCATCTGTGTAGTATGCAGGGAGTCTAGAGCACACAGGTTGGTCGTGTTCTCAACTTTTTAATATGGGGATATTATGGTGTGTGTGTGTGGTTGTTGTTGTTGTTGTTGTTTGTTTTTTGTGATTTTTTTCTTTTTGTTTGCTCTGAAAATTAAATCCCACCTGCCTTTATCAGGCCATAGCTTTATCATGAACATACCGTGTACTAAGTTCCACCCTATTTGCTAGCGTAATCTGTGCTTTTGATCTGTTTAGGTCCGTTTTGTTTACATCTGTTTTACAGCACATTATTGTCCCTTTTACTCTCTCAGGGTTTGGTGATGTTCTACCAGCCACACTCTGAAATACTAGTGATAAATATTATACTTTACTTAGCTTATTAATAAATCAGTGTCTCTTGCCTTGCCCCACACGATGCGTGTTGCTCCATTGATGACTTTGATGTCCCCGTGGTTCCCTGTAATTTACCAACTCTCTTATCTGTGCCTGCTGGCCTCAAAATTTCAACAGTGTATTACCACATTGTGCCTTTTTAGTTTGTTGTATTTTTAAACCGTTGTAATAAGCTTCCAGTTTAATGACAGTTGAGAATTTGAAGGTATTGGCCAAATTCTAATGTGAAATTAGTAAATTCAGCTGAAAGTTAATGGCGTTTTTCTGTCTATTTTAAAAACCAGAAGGGAGGAATTTGTTAAATGTATTGGTTTTGTAGTGGTGCCAGCTGCTGTTAATCAGACAGACATGTTTTTATTAACAATATATCTTAAACACATTGACATTGTTTTTGACTACAAAAATGACCAAATATGCTTTCAGTTGGACTTTGAATGACTGGATTATAATTTTGACTTCAAGAATTTAGAATTGTCCTTGTTTAAAATTAACTGTATAAATCAATACCATTCATAATGAAAAGAGTGGACTACAGACCTAAAAGTTTTAAGTCTGTTTACTGTTATTTGTCTGTGAAAATGTACTATAACAGACAACTTCAACCCGTTTGAATTAGTAATGTACACTGTTATCGACAGTGTCTTTTGCTTTTGATCATTATGTTTAAGAAACATGTACTTGACTGCATTCCTTTACAATCTCAGCCAGCGAATATTTCTGTCTGTGTTTGGGTGAAGAAAGTGGTAAAGGGAAAAACGGATCCAAACAGTAGTGCTATCTTCCATTGCAGAGGACATTTGATACGACTGCACAAATTCACATGGACAATCCAAGCACTTTAACAAATGTCAGGGTTGGTGATATCTTGTCGAGGGTGATTAAATTGCTAAGCAACGGGGCTGTGTGCATCTTTTTTTCAATGTGAATGGAAGTAAGATTTCATCAAGCATACAGTCAGTTTGTTGAAATGCATCTTTGGGAAATTACTCCTGTGTTTTTGTTTTTTGTGTGGGTTTTTTTTTCTTCTTAAAAGGTTCTCTGTGGAGTTTTTGACCAATGAATTGTGAATGTGATGTCACGTGAAAACTATGAATTTCATAGCTTTCAAGTGACGTCACATTCCAAGGAAAACACTCCCTTGGAGGGCCAAAAAAGATGTTTGTTTTTCTTCGCTGCCTGCCAACCAGGAAGCAAGTGATACAATGTTAATTTGAGTTTGTTACTTTTGCGTTGCAAAAATGCTGGATGGTTGTGCTTTTGGATGCACTAATTGAGGAGGAGACAAGCCTGAGCTGTGTTAGGTGAGGGATTCCCTAGAAGGTAAAAGTAAAAGTAAAAGTAAAAGTAAGTAAAAGTAAAAGTAAATTATCGCAGTCGCAGCGGTTATTAACAGTAGAAATGCGGCAGTGGATGCTGTAATATTATATGGATCGAATATGCCCAACACTTGCAGTTTGTGTTCATTTCTATTTCTTAAGTTGAAAGGTGATCCAAATATTGTTGTTTGCCCTCCGGGTCACCGCGCATGTCACGTGACTGAAAACTATGAATTGTGCTATAGAGCAATGTGGGTCCCCATTTTGTTTGTATTAACATCTTGTGAAAAAGACTTTATTTTTGGTTTGTTTAAAATGTTTTGAGGAAGGAAATGCACTTCAACACTTTTTGATAGACTTTAAGGATACACATGTGGTTTGGTATGAAACACTGAATGTCAACACTACTTCTTTATTTACAAGTGAACTCCACCTGACACTGTTTGCCTGGTCATTTGTTTTGTCATTTCAGACATCATGAGGTAGCACCAGTGCCTGAGGTTGTGAATGACATGAAGGTATGTATGAATTTGCTATGATGTATTATCTTCTGTGATGATGATGATTCATTATGTCCTATTTTCCTGTGTGCATGTGTCGTGATGTACGTGTTTGTTACAGATGGAACTGAAACTGAGGCTAATGGAGCTCAACTGGCAGAAGTCTCAATGTGTAAAGATTATGACGGCTGATGAACGCACTAAAAGTGAAGTGAGGGTATGGAATGGACCTTTTTTGTTTTTATGCACATTTTTTGCTGGTATCATACATGTTGTTTTGGTTCAAGTGAGGGGTGTGCAATATGTACGATAATGATCGTTTTGATGATGTGTAAGCAGACATTATCGAGTAGGCTATGTCAGTTACTTTACAAAAAACACCTTGTCCATGCATTCACTGTCATGCATGCAGTACACGTGCTAGAGTTAAACAAGCATAAGCTCATGACTCTGCTTTAGTCTTAAGAAGCTGCAATCTTTATTCACTGGCCATTGTAACCTACACTGTACATTACTGCTAAACTATGGGCTTATTGCTGACCCATTGCTCTCTGTCTGCCGCCATTCACCGGGTGGCTAACCCATAACGCACTCTTTTTTTTTTTTTTTTTTTTTTTTTTTTTCATCTCTTCCTCCTCTGCTATGCTTTACTGCCTACGTTACTTTTAAAAACACATTTTTGAAGAATGCCAAATATTGTCCCAGAAAATATCTAGAGAATTTTTGTTAATATAGCACACCTTTAGACCAAGTGGTCTTTCAAGATTACAACTTTCTCTAACTTACCAATTTTATCAGTTCAGTTAAATGCAATATTGCAAACCAGCCAGGAAGCCTAATAAATGGATATGAAGTACTTGAGTGAATAAACATTACAGTACACCTTGCACTGAAATGGTAGTTAACACCTAACTCATCCATCATCCTGATCCTCTGAACCCCTCTCTGTCCTCCAGGTGAAGAAACAGAGGCTCAAGGAGAAGATTGAAGCGGATGTCGGTGCCTTGGTCCAATTCTTGCTAGATGAGAGAGACTCCCTGCTTGAGAGCCTGGATGCTGAGGAAGTGGCCACGATGGCCGTCATAGACGACAACTTGAAGACCGTGGAGACGGAGGCGGCAGTTGTGGACAAAGCTATAGCTACTATCCACAGCCACATTAGTGGGAAAACTAGCTTTGAGGTCAGTCTAACATATCAGCCCTCTGATTCACAGGTGATTTAACTCTTAAATCGCCATGCCTATGTTAGAGCTTCGCAGTTGAGATGGGACAGTGTTTTACATAATCTTTATTGCACACTGACGTGAACTGAGAAATGACTAAGAAATACTGCACTGAATTTATTTTTAAAAATATATCCCTGAAGTGTTAGATGAGAACATGAGGTGCATTTCTTAGTGTTTTAAATTGCACATTAAACCAGCCTCTGACTATAAACGAAATTCTCTTGAGACTAAAAGATACGAGGTGTGTTCAATAGTAATTATCAAAATATGTCTTTTTGTTCTTTCAACAGAGTCTTGCTCAGACATTTAACGAGTAAGTAACTTACAGTTGTTGTTTGTTTGTTTTTTTTTTTTCAAATATGGACCTATAAATATCCAATTTAAAATGTACCCTTTGTTTAATCTATATTTTTTTTTTTTTTTTTTTTTTTCCTTCCCAGAGTCATTCATTGCAAGCCTTTCACATCTCTTGAGACTGTTAATTGTCAGACTGAATTTACAGACTTCTCAGGGCCCTTCCAGCTTATCATGTGGAAGAAGATGATGCACGTGCTGCATACCAGTAAGCTTACTCTACGCACAGAATCATGCACTGAGCACAGTCAAAAGTGTTATTTGTAGTATTTGAAGTCTAGGACTGGCAGTATACAGACAAGTTATTCAAATGTATTTATCTTAATTACATTTAATGTGGGCGGCATAGTGAGAACCAGCTTCACAGGCTCAAGGTTAAGTAGCTCTCAATGTACTGACACATGGAACAATTTACAGGAAGCTAGAAATAGCCATGCAGCTAAAAAAAAGCACAACAAAGTTGTACAAAGAGCTAAAAGGTAAAAATAAACACAAAACTATTATGTTCATACAAATAGGTGAAAAATATGTGCATAACTGTTTAAAAAAACAACAACAAATGCCTAAAAAAAGGAAACGATGACCAACAACATACAATGTCTAGGAGCCTTGTCTTTGATCTCACATTCATGACCTTGTTGTCTGGCTGGCTTTAGCCATCGTGTTGGTAGGCTATATCGCTACATATCCTAGTTATCGCAAAATGTCACGGCAGTTCAGGGTCTGAAGTTTCTTTTAGAAAGCCCAATAATTGTTTGATGGTTGACGAGGTGAAAAACAGAGGAATTGGTACGATGGTGAAGACGAGCAAGTAATACTGATAATGTCCGTCAGCCACCGCGGGAAGCAGGTTGCAGCAAGGAGGTAAAAATCATTCATCTGCTTTATGTAGGTGATATGAAAAGTGGATTTTAAAGGAAATTAAAATGACAGATTATGATGGAATTGTTACGTCTCTGTCAAATTGATAGACAACAAGATGGTCTATCACACCATCTGATGTACACTACATGACTCACTATATACAGTGATCAGGATTTATAGTTGGGTAATATATACATGCTAGAACAATATATTAAATTGTGAATGTCATTAATAACATAGGTTAGTGGATGTTACAGTGTTGTCCTCAAGTCCATCTCCATAGTTTGGAGCATGTTCAGCACAGGCCAAAGAAGAGCAGTTTAATTGTTCATAGACATCAATGATTGTCTATGTGTCAGACAACCTTGCAAAGGATAAATTGGTATAGATAATGGATGAATTTATTGTGCTCTCAAAACTATTGATTATGATGCTGTGTGCAAAAGCAAGTGTACTGTTGTGTTTGTGTAGTAAAGGAAATATTTCTTCCCATGTTTTATGCGTCTTTTACAGCTTTTACGTCGTACTGTGCCATTGCAATAGAGGCAAAACGCCCTCATAAAAGGGATATTTCAAGACCATATGACAGAAAACAAAGGAGTAGTAGCTGAAGAAATTCTAAATCCTAATGTTTTTGTTTGTTTTTAGCAAGATGATGATTAAAAAATATTATAAATGGCAAGTGTTCTTCGAGTGTTTGAAAGGACACAACTGCCTCATTGAAGGTCTGATTATGCATATTACGCAACACAGACTACATTCTACATATTGAATTGTAAGCTTGTTTGCATGTAGTATTTAGTATGACAATTTGGATATAGCTATTGGTTATACTAAAATTAAAGATGCGAAGCAAACCAAAAACATGCAACCATAGGACATGACAGAGGTTGGTTTCACTGTATTTGAAAATAATGTAAGTTGTTGGCCTACTTCCACTGCAGCAATGAATGCCAATTGTTTCTGGTTTGTAAATCTGCCAGTTTTCTTGGATGAAAAACATAACATTTTTCCAAATGTACTAATCTCTACCTATCTCTTTCTGCGTAGTGCCTCAGAACCTCACCTTAGACCCAGACACTGCTCACCCGAACCTGCTTATCTCAGACTTTGACACAAAAGTGGAAGAGGGCCGTGTTCGTAACCAGGAGCCAGACCTGCCAGCCCGCTTCACCCGGTTCTGTGGTGTTCTTGCCACAGCCCAGTACGCCAGCGGCCAGCATTACTGGGAGGTGGATGTGAAGGACAAAGGTGTGTGGTACCTGGGAGTCACCACTGAGTGCAGCAACAGGAAGGGCTTCGTCAGCCTCACTCCCTCTGCGGGATACTGGAGCCTTTGTCTGCAGGACCGGCTGTATGCCAACGGAGAAGATGGGCGCATCCCAGTCGCTGACTACTGGAACTCTCCTCGGGTCGGTGTGTACCTGGACTATGACAACGGGCGTCTTAGTTTCTATGACGCCGTCACAATGAAGAGACTTTTCATGTTTGACACCTGCTTTGAGGAGCCTGTCTATCCTTTCTTCAGCCCAGGGAAGAATGATCCAGGCAGCAGGCTGCAGATATGCCACTATTACTAAGAGCTGTGATGAGTGTTTTGAATTTAGTTATCTAAGAGTAAACTCATGTATGCCAGTGTTGTCAGATTTGCTATTAGCAAGGTTTTACTCACAGACTAGGCTGAGGTGACAGGGTGATGTTGACCCTTGGAGCCATGTACTGTGTGCATTTGAGCTTTTACTTGTTGGTCGTACTGGTGTTAGAAAATAAGGGTTACACAGAATATGAAGTACCAGGTGTCTCATCAGACTTTGGTTGTTATGAAGAGCGTAATGTTGCTCATTTTTTGAGGTATAACATTTGAAATTTGGACACAAACTGTAAGCTTTATACCCCTGACTGCTGAGAAGGGGGTTTGGAGACGTGCTTTGCTGTCTATCACTGTGTCTGCTGGGATGCAGATGCCTCAGATGCTCTTGTTAATTAGAGCATAACAAGTTCTTATCCCACTGGCAACCGCTATGCCATAAAACTGTACATTAACACATATCGGCTACATTTTGGCCAGGCAGGGTCAGTGCTGTTACCTTGTTAGGTAGAACTTGTAGGACACGTTGCAAAGTTATCACATTGATCGTTGTTAAGATTCCCTACTTCTACACTGAAGAACAATCAGTCAGTACTAAATATAATAGAATTATTCACTCAACTTGGCCAACTTGTACTGGGATTTCACCTCTCAGACAATGGTTAGGCTTCCAGGAACAAACGGCCCAGGTTGGTTGTTTTGTAGTCGTTAACGTCAGTACAGTTAATTTTGTCATTCTCTCGGGGGTCACATTTTACTTTTATCTGGGAAGTGATACGGAAGGAAAGTCATGCTACTTTGTTTTGTTAAAATCTGACATTTTATCAGCCTGCCTGAAAATGAGCAGGTATAAGACAAAGCAAACATTTTTCAGCAAATTGTTAAGCTATACAGCCATGTCTGCAAATATAATGTCACTTAGTAGGTGACCATTTTTAGACATGTATTACATTCCATCAATGTCTGTCAGGATTCACAGCCACAAGCCTGCTAGACTAAAATGAAAACCTGTGGAATGCTGAATGAAAGTTTTATTACATGTTCATGTATTTTGTTCGCTTTTTACAAATTACCTGCAGTGTTATGTTTTTGTTTTTTTTGAAATCCTATTCATTTTTCTTTTTAAAGAATCCTGCTTTAGATTATTGATTGCTAGCTGTTGAGTTGGTCCTTGTGCTGCAAATTTGTCCTGACATTTTAATGTCTATTTTCCAACTGCAGTGTGATTTTTAACTTTTTATATTTTTTAGCAATTGCTCTTTTTATTTGATTTTGAATGTAAACTTACATGTATCTGGACAATTATAAATATTTCCATCTGTCCTAACCCCCCCCCAATCTGTATGAGTTTTTAATCTATTTTTCAAAGGATCTTATTGAGGAGCAAAGTAATGTTTTAACAGCATGAAATTGTGAGAATGACAATCCCTCCAGCCAATGTCAAATTGCCCCCCCCCCCAGTTTATTTTTAGACATCTAAAGTATAGTGTTGGGACTGCAAAAGGCTCTTTAACTTTGAATTTTTTTTTTTTTTTTGTCTATTATTGTGTACCTCATTTAATACCTATACGTACATTATTTTGCTGATTTTCATTCATGTGTTCAGCTTAGAAATTGTCTTGATAAATGTGACAATGTTGTTTTTTTTGGCCCGTTCATCTACAAATGTGCTTAGTGTTTCTCAGACTTGAAAATAAGATTAAAAGAAGAAAGAGACTTGTTTTATTTCCCTTTGAGCCCCTACTATCAAGTTGCTGTAGCCACTTTTCTCAATATTATTGCCCTTCTTCGCAAAATAAACTGTTAGCAAAACAGCAAATATATTAGTTATAGGTAAAAAATCTTTGTTGGCCTGTAATTTGTTTTCCCACAGTGGCTTTGCAAAATAACCTGTTGAAATAGTTAACCGTGCACACTGTCCACTAGTTATGTGAGATTCAACACTTGAATACTATGAATGCGAGACTGGTTTATTAAGGTTAGACCTAGTCAAGAATCTCAACACTGTCTTTAGGAAGACCATTGTTCTGGTTTATGCCACATTGCAGAAATCAAACTATTGAATTAGTTCACCATTTCCTTCACAGACTTTTGTAGGTGTGCTGGCTGTTAGATGGTCTGATCTTTATAACTGAATAACAAAGTACTTAAACTTCGGTATGTGTGAGTTCCTGGCAAATGCTCCTTTTGTTTACATCAAAAATTACACCTGTCAGAAATGCCAGAGGAACTCTGCAGATCTTTGCAGTGACTAAAGGTTTTTGCTCCCTGTTTGCTATTCTGGTCCAACATCTTCATTTAACCATCTGAAACAGTTTGTTGTTGCTGATTGTTTTCTTGCTTCCAAAACATTTAAGGAGGAGGTGAGAAAACGGAGCTCTCTTGCTTTGTTAATGACTCAGTAGTGACTTATTTCCCTGTCTCTGTGCAGAGATGTGGTCTTAATGATGCTGGCCATACAACATGAATGATATGTCTACTCATTAGACTGATTAAAACTATACTTATAAGCTGCACCATTGGCTGCTTGGCGCTATCACTGTAGGGGAAAACTTTATATCCATGGCAAAGCCTGGGCTATTCCGGAGGAAAAAAACTGTCCAGCATTCTCATGAGCACAAACTGTAATGGATGCTTATGTAAACTTATGCAAAAAATTCTGAACTTCAGTCTATTATGAGTAATTTGATTTACAAGAAGGGGTCTCTATATAGATGCAGATTTTGCATTAATATTCAATACCATTAATATTGGTGTTAATTTTGCAACTGTAAACATATGTTATGGGAGGAAGTTGTTAATGAAATAGTTTGTATAAACAAAATGGCTGAAGAAAATGGTGCAAAAATACACAATAGAAATGCCTACAAATCATATTACTACTTAAGATATAAGCTGAAATGTTCATTCATTCTTGATCTTTCAGGAATAACTCATGTTAAATGACATGGTGTAACAAGCAGATTCAGGCAAGTTACCATTACTTGTACAATTACTACTACATGTACACATTCATGTTTACAGCTTATTTGACAGTTTTTCAAATAGCCACTGGGGAGCAGGGGAATTTAACAAAAAAGGCCTGACTGGATATGACTCAGAGTAGCTACTCTCCTTAATAAGGCAGTGTAATTTTGGCAAGAAAAGACACGGACACTCTGATTTCTAATATGCCAAAAAGAAAAGAAAAAGCATATAAAAGTTAACCTCAATTCAAATACAATATATCATTGTAACTCTTACTACACACACAAAAGTGCATTAATTAATGGAAGTCTTGTTATACAAAACAGACCATTTGTACAAGCGTTCATAGTGTCATTCTTTAATATTTACAATCATACCATTGCCATGATTACATACATGTAGTGATTACTTCTTGAAACACTGGCCTCTTGTAGCATGCAGTATAGGCTACACAAGATGGTTGATTTAGTGTTTCATTTATATGTGCTTCCTTTATTTCACACAGACATGTCAGTTACAGGTGAGAGATAGACATAAAAAAAAATCATAATAACACAGGGGTCCATTTAATGGAGGAGGAAAGTCAACTAAATCTGTCATTACAGAGGGTTTTCCCCAAGTGAGAAATGCAGATGGAAAGACAAATGAATTACAGATCAATTATCGGGGATAGACAATTTATTGAGAAAGCACAGGTGAAACACTTTCTGTTTTACTTCATGTTAGCTGGTGTTGTGTTCCTCAAGGAGCCACACAGAAAAAGTTTTGAACTACCAAGCAAATGAATGCAAATACTGGAAAATCCATGATAAAGGTGCTTGTCAGCTATAACAAGTATTGTGATTGTAATATACAGTACACTTTCTGATTATGTTAAATGATAACTATACACAGAGGCATATATTACTCTTGCAAACTATATAACTTTTATAATATTTGTATTTTGTGCAAAATTCACCAAGACTTACAACAATACGTTTTGGCAGAAGGAAAAGTTACTATTTGACTGGATGTGAGCTCTGGGGAGAGGCAAAAAGAGAGAGCTGCTTTCAGTGCTACAAGTTACAAGGCCTATGTACAATGATGTTTGGCAAAGAGGAGACAGCTCAAATGCACCGATTAGAAAAATAATTTGCAGAACAAATTATGTAGAAAAGAAAATCAAAAATAAATTAAGTCCTTTGAAAAAATAAAACAGCAAATAACTTTGTTTGTTTGTTTGATGTCAGGAAGTCATTCAGTCGGCTACTACATGGCATGACCTTCTGCTGTATTAGTATATGCTCCAGTGTTGAAATCCTTGATTCATTAAGTAGATTATATAGTGAAGTAACATGGACACCAAATCCATATATATATATATATATATATATATATATATATATATATATATATATATATATATATATATATATATACCTAAATATGCATATATACAACTAGAATACACAAAAGTACAAGAGCTAGTGGGGGTTTGTTTTGGTTAATAGAAGAAAAAGGCCGGCTAGAAGAGACTGAACTTAATGTTGAAGTGGCGCTGGTTCGGATGTATTCAAAAACCTTGTGGTTCTATTATATGTTGTGCTTCTTGATGTCTTTGGGTACCAAAACAAAAAAAAACACTTGCATATAGGTCGACTCATCTTATGACTGAAACAAATTATCTATATACATGTGCTGGGATCTTGTCAGAGTGGTAAGGTGCAGAATTAGAACATGAAACCATTTCTTTTGCACACTCCTGTCTGCATGTTCTGTTGTGTTTACCGATGAGAAATTGAAGGCAGTGACGACAGGGTCGTTTTTCTTTTTTGGAGCACACAGACATGCAACAGTGTTCGAGGGAAAGGCCTGAGCGTTGTTCAATCACAAAGCATCATCTTCTCACCACGTAGTTGACTTCTGCTTCTGTATCTTGCTTTGTTTGCTGGTTGTCGGGAGTGTTGCCCATCCGCACTGCCCTCCCAAAACTGCAGTTTTATCACCAACTTCACACTGGCAGGTTATCTTTTGTTGAGGTCCCACTTGTGAGAAATAGAGTTGAAACAGCTGTTCCAGAAATGAATTTCCAGTTCATTTTTCACAAGGGGATTTGGTTAAAAACACATTTTGAGAGTTTAAGGTAGACAGATAGTTCTGGATGTTTTCTTTCTTTTTTAACATTTATCAACAGAATATTTGGGGAATTAATGTCACTTCCTGCAATAATTTTTGGGGTAACTAGCTTATTTTGTCTTTAAAAACCATTTTAATTATAGTTGAATTTTAGGGGGTTTGGGTTGTTTTTCATGTAAACATTTTTTTCTTCAGATTTCTTTGTCTGAATATTAGATCTTCTAAAATACATGAGTGCACAAAATGAGAAATAAATTAATTTGTGGAACCTGGGGCCACTGTAAAGTGTGCAGGCACATTACAGCTCTGTGTCCACAAGCGGTATGTGACGTTAACTTGTCTAAGCAAGAGTTGTGTCGGCGATGTCTTCCCTTAGTCTACTGCAGATATCTGTAAACCTTAAAGCAGTGGTTGCCAGAGTCTGCAACAGCCACATGTCCATCTGAGGTGAGGGCGAGGCCCTGGGGGCCGTACAGCGGGTCTGCTGATGTGTTAATGTAAGATAAAAAGGAGCCTGTGCTGTCAAACACCTGAAATAGAAAAACACAAGGGTTAGAGTTTTTAGTGTTCATTTTGCACCAAAATACTTGAAGCTGCAGGTTTTAAGTCACAGTGACTTGACTGGGCAGTTTACTGTGCTGTGCTTTTTATTTTAAAAATGGATCTTTTTCCATAGCTTTTCATTACTTCATGTACGTTTAAATATGACCTCACCGTTTTTCATTTCCTGAACAGCTAAAGTGAAGAAAATAAGTTTCAAGTCTTGATAGCTGACTGTATACCGCCTGTCTCACCTGTATTCTGCTGTTACCCCAGTCAGCTACAATGATGTTTCCATTGGCATCCACAGCCACACCAGTAGGAGCATTAAACTGGCCATTGCCTTCACCATGAGAGCCAAACTTGAACAAGAACTCGCCATCTGCACTGTACACCTGGGACAGGAAGTCAGTAAAAACACACATTTTGTCTACATCTCCATGTGCATTTTGACATATAATCGCTGTGAACTATATAGAAAATGTGCTTGTACCTAAATGAAATAACACTATATTTGTACATTATGCTTGTGGCAACTTCTATGATAATTCAGAACAAATTGTGTCTTACCTTCACAGAGTGATTGTGAAAATCGGTCACAATAATTTCATTCTTGTTGTTCACTGCAACAAAGTGCGGACCTAGGTAAGGAGAGAGAGGCAGGTTTATCGGGGAATTTGCTGTACTTGGAACAGTAACGGATTCTTGTAGTTTGCAAAATTCCCATTGCTGTTAGTAGGCTGTTTAAACAAATTTCAAATTTCAACTAGCTGTGCCTAAAGCTGCAATTACAAAACCTTGTCTAATTAGACTTCTACTATTCTGGTTTTCATGGAGTAGTTTTATGGCATTCTTTTCATGCATTGGATGCTTTAACTTGAGTTACACAGCTGGTTTCTTGTTTTTTCAGAGTGCCTAAACAGTACTAAAACTCAAAGTTAGATTATATGGAAAAGCTCATGGCTCTGAGATTCAATCCCGCTAACATCTGGAACATCGGTTAGTTTCATGGTGCTGGAGTCAGAGCAGTGAAAATCATTCACACTGATCTTTTCACAGCCATTTACACAAAAAAGCACAATACAAAATGACAAAATGTTGTAATAGTAGGTGATTATTACAAAGTGCATGTACTTGGAGAAAGAGTACTCTCCCTCTGTGATTATTATTGTACAGGCACAACATGATCCAGCAATTTGTCAACAATCCGAGTTCTCAGGAGGTCAGACACATAATCAGGGAGTCGGGTTAGACAGAGGGCACTGCACTGTGGGATTAAGGTTGCAGCAAGGCCACACTTAGTACTTACTGAAAATTGAGCCAGATTTATTTAAGTTTGGGCCAAGTTTTTCTGGATTGAAAAACAGGAGGAAGAACAGAAAAATAGGTAGTCAGAGAAAAAAGATAAGCAAAGAAGAAAATAGAGTAGGTGTGGAGGGAGCAGGGCGTCACTGCATCGTCTGGGGCTTTGCTTTAAAGTATATATAAGCTTATATTTTTAAACAATATGTAACATGCGACATAATGCACTGATCTATACTGAGAAATAGAATGAGAGCACAAGCATACATTATTGTTTTTCTCAAATTGGCAGTGAAAGTTTCAATTTAAAATAAGGATTTTAATTGGACATTGATGCCTCAGAAACACACCCCGTCTTCTGCATTGGGCTTAGTGATGAAAATGAATGTTGAGGCTAATGCCTTATTGCCTGCTTTCGAGCCAAGTGCAACGCCACATAGTGATTGTTATTATTATTTTTTAAATTCCTTGCTGTTAGTTTTATTTCCCGTATGTATGTATTAATTATTTATTATTTATTATTATGTAGTGCACGGTTGAAATAGAAGCCTCAACTGTAACTTCTGTTCATGTTGTTTGCTGCCACAAGCTGGCATTTTAAACTGAACCTATGCTATATATATATATATACAGATATATATATCTATATATATAGATATATATATGATATTTTGTGTTGTCATATATAAATAAATACAAACATCATGACAGATGTACTTTAAAAGCCTCACTGACATATATTGATATATTGTTTGTGAGCTCCATGTCAAGTCCTCCTTCTCACCTGCAAACTGTCTGTCAGACGTCCCCCTGCCTCCAAACTTAGTCACCAGCTTCCCATTGGACTGAAAGATGAAGACACAGCAGGCCTTGTTGTCCACAGTGATGATGTGCCCGTTCTTATCCACAGCCACTCCCTTAGGACCCATGAGCCGGCCTGCACCAATCTTATTCTGTGAGGGAGGAAGACAATGAAGACAGGGAGAGAAAGATGTGAATGACTTTGGAATTATTTTTAACAAGCTTCTGCCACTTCTAATATTTTGTTATGTTTCACTGAAGAAAGTAAGAGTATAATCCTGCATGATAAATTGCACAAAGGATTTTCTTTTCCTTCAGAAATCATTCAGTTGGGAAAGACATCATAAATGAATAAACCTTAAATTAGCAACAAACAATGAGACCTCACCTTAAACTTGCCGTCAGATGAGAAGATGCTGACCCATCGATTGTCGTAGTCGGCCACCACAATGTCACCATTCATGTCCACAGTGACACCTGTCGGTCTCTGTAACTGCCCCGGAGACCGACCTCTGACCCCAAAGCGCATCTTAAACTGGCCATCATTGGAGAATACCTGCAATCAGTTCCATCAAAGAGACCTTTTTGAGTGAAATTATGATCACAGCACTACAACAGTATTTTCCAACATGGCATACATGGTTGCACTTACATGCATTTTCCTCTCTGTGTCTGTCTCACCTGTATGCACTGGTTGTTGCTGTCAGCCACCACCACTCTGCCATTACAAGAGGCTGAGATTCCCTGTAGATTTGTGAACTCCCCCTTTTCTCTGCCCCGGGTACCTGACAAATAAATAATTACACACTCAGTAAAAGTGCCATTTGGTTATTTTCACCCCTGTCTCAGTGTGTGATACTTTTCCTTAAAGGCTGGTTTTGGACTAAAATGTGTGCATTGATGCTGATCATTTCATTCTGTTGTCTGGTACAAAGTGAAAACTGTAGCTGCTGCTAAGAGGGAAGGATGTCAATCTAAAAACTTGGTGTATGTGATAAGTATTCCTGATTCATAGTTAGAGGGATAAAAAAAATGCAAAAAAAATAGGCTGTCTTTATGGAGAACATTTTCCCTGCTATGATGTTGGTCTGTACAGTTTCTTTCCTGGACGGGTCATCTTTCTTACCAACTCTGTAGATGAGCTCATCCTCGATGGGGTTCTCCTTTTTCTTGGTGGTGCTGTACATGCTGGAAGGCCGTCGTACCGCCTTCTGCCGTATGTGGCCCCCTGTCCCGCTGGGAGACTTCACCCTCCTCTTCACGTCATCTGGAGATTGTGGCACATCTGAGGGCTTGACCGCCCGTAGGCGGAAGGGGCTGCCACGTATCGGCTGGCCGTAGAGCAACAGAGAGAAAGAGTACTCTCCCTCAGAGCGTAATGTGTAGCCCACCTCATATGTCCCATTTTTATTGTCCGCTATCTCTGTCTCTGCAGCGCGGCTCCCGTCCGCAGACACTATCTCTGCTTTTAAAACAGCATTTCCTGTCCGGACCAACTCTCCATCCTGCAGATAGAGGTCTCTGATTCAATTTCAGAACAAAAAAATCTCTTGTTGCTCAAGCAATAGGCACATGGTTGCAGCCTCTAAGGCAACACCACAAGCTCCCAACAGATTTGTTTTTGAGAATAATAATCCTTAATTAATTGCCTTGGTGACCACAGTGGCCACCATTAAATAACTGCTTATTGCAAGAGAACAACAAGAGCATGAACCATGAATTTGAAAGAAACTGAAATATGTGACTGAAGCAAATACACACATTAGTCAAAAGATTAAAGCTACAACAAAATGTTCCAGGGTCACTCTGCACATGCAGCAAATGGCAGTGAGACTAAATCATTTAAAGACAGTACCTTGTCTTTTGTTGTCACAGTAATCGTGTGGTGCTGCCCAGTTGCTGCGTGGCGGAGGCCCTCTCCCGTGGCGACGGAGGTGTGAGCCACAGCGGCTGTGGTGATGAGAACACCCAGGTTCTGGATGGAGCGGCGCAGACCTTCAGTCTCCACCTGGAGCGGACACCACACAGGATATACAGTATTTTGTGCTGCACAATCCCTAAATTGCTCTCTAAAGTTTAATTTCCATGGTTGGTTCCATGTGATGTATATACAGTAGTAGTAGGCAGGCAACCACAAAATAACCCACATTTTTACAAAAGCATATGAAACACAAACATTAGATTTGAACATGAGATTATTAGTGACAACAAGCCAAAACCCAATAGGGGGTACAAAGTGAATAAGAAAATATGTAGAAAAAAACCTGTGGAACACATGCTTCATTTTTCATTTGAAATAATCATGTGGGAATATCAGTCAGACCACCATATTGAAAACCCAGAGCAGAGAAATAGTTAGAATCAGAATAAACAGCTGATACCTGACAATCCAGGTGCGCATTCTGGTGTGGTCTCTCTGGGAAGTCATGTCTGGCCAGCGCTGTTACCCGCTCACTCATCTGCTTCTGAACTAGCAGCACCTACACTTGCAAGAGACACATATTATATTCAAAGTCTTTTTTCCCCCCTGTTTGTGTTTTTTCAGATGAAAATATTTAATTATTTGCAAGGGCTCACATACTGCTACATTAGTGCAACACACTTAATAGCTAATTCCCATATGTGCTGTAACCTGTTTATTAGCTTGCTTGTACAAATTACAATTTGCCAGCCCACCTCGGTAGCACTCCCATGGCTGAGAGCCTGCTCCGTAAAGCTGCAACTGCTCTGGATGTGTTCTTTCCCCTGGAGGAGAGATGAAAGCTGGGCCTGCAGGACCTGCGCTCAGGTAAGTGGAAGATATGGGAAAAAGGGACACAAAAGAGCAAGAGGAGGATGGAAGTCAGCAGGCTGAAGGGTGTTAACAGGAATGTGAGGCACGTGTCAGGTCATGTTTCGACTACTTGTTTGTAAAATACCTGTATGTGTTGCCGCATCTGACATTGAACGTGCAATGAAGTAAGTGCACCTGCGTGAGTGCATGCACTGTATATAGTATGTAAATGTGTGAAACATAACTAACCTTCTGCTTAGTGCTGCAGATGTTCTCCAGGTCTGTAATGAGGGCTGTCTTGCGCTGATGCAGTGCCCGCTCCAGCTCCTCAAACGTACTGGTAATCTCTGCGACCGCCTCAGTCTTCCTTTCATTCAGCTGGCGAGAGATCTCACTCACCAGCTCGATGGCTGCTGTCAGCTGAGGGAGCCTGCAAGATCACACAATAGGAAAACTGAAACTAAAAAGAAGCAGCAAGAGTTTAAACTGAAAAAAAATAAAAAACACAACTATGGTCAATCCTAAATAATATTTAAATACAAAATATGATTAGCCTAACTAGCTATAAAGCTACAAAAACAAAATAATTCTTCATAAGTGATCTTTCATGGCAGATGCCAAATCTGGGCCAAATGCTTAAGCTTCCAACCACTGATGTCAAGGTAATATTCTGAAAGCTTTGTCAAAGTATCAAGTCCCCACCTGCTTTGTATGGCATCCAGCTGTGTCTTCAGCGCAGCCTTGTGCTGTTCTACAACATCCGGCAGAGGAACAGTCACATGCTCCCGGTGCTCGCCCTCTGTACAGTCCAGACACATGGCTGTCTCACACGACTCGCAGTAGAACTCCATCACCTGCAGAGGGCGACAAGCCGAGTAAAAAAACATTATTTTCTCTTGCTGGGCATTGCAGGTAAGTAAGGATTCAGTTTCTTTTACATTAAATATTGCTAAAAACGAAAGAGGTAGGGTGGTTTCAGTGAGGTGATGACTGGGCTGAGGAATCACAAAAGGGATTCCCACCTTTCCCTCATGGTTTGGGCAGCAGAGGGGCTTCCCTGCAGCTGCAGCGCTGACTGACTCAAGGACACTGCAGGCCTCTGGCCGCGAGCACTCTGGGTCTCGTTGAAGAACCTGGTGAAAAACATTTTAAACGTTATCATGCTGTTTTTCAATGAGCAAGTGTCAACAGATTTGTCAAATTATCATCTGTTTTCTTGTCTAACGGTTGACATGGATTTATTTCTTCTTCTTTTTAGAAGAATTGTTTGGGGGATGTTTACTTTAATTAGACCGTGGACAATTAAGACATGACAGGAAACAAAAGAGAGAGAGAGGGATTCACATGGAACAAAGATCCCCAGCCAAAATCAAATTAAACTGAGTAGATCGCAAAATTGTTTAAATTTCCTTGTTCATTCTATTCAGGACAGGAACACCCATTCTTATTCACTTCTATACTTTTGTGGAACCTCCATTTAGTGCATTCATTCCCTATGTTCACAATGTTATCCTTAATTATAACCCCTACATGCCTGATGGAAACCTTATAACCTTGAATTTAAAGCCAATCCTAAAAAGAGCCCCTTGATGAAGAAAGGGCCGTCGAGAATTACCTCACTCTACAAAAATGTCCTCCCTCTGTTTAACACCAAAAGTGGTTCTCACAAAGGCAGCAGCAGAGTAACACACACCCACCCTCTGTCCAATTTCTTTGAGTATACAATGAATAATTGTTTTAAAGAAATCTTTGCTTTGTTGTTACCCTCATAATTGGTTTCATCTGTGTTTTGTCTTGTGTTTCATGTGAGTGCAGGTACTTGAAAATCCTGTTTGGCTAACAAATTTGTGCCTGACTTGAAGTAAAAAAAAGGGATTAGGCAAACCTCCATGAGATTAGTGATGAAGAAGTTGTTCTGTAGAGCACAAACTCCTTTCTCTGGCAGGATAGATGTCTGCCGACACACTGGACACGACAGGGTCAGAGACTCTGGGGGAATGTAGTTCTGGAGACAACTGGAGGGAGGGAGTCAACAAATAGAGAAAGCATGAATTAGAGTATGCAATCTAACAGCAATTATTTCGCATTGTTCTGTGTGTAAATATTAGTCATATTCAATTTACCAATACAGCAGAGAGTGAAGAAGAGGAACACACCAGAGAGAGAGCTGTCACATTATCACTGTAATTGAGTGACAGTGCCGAAATAGTGCTCCTGTCACAACAAATAGGGGAAAAGTGTGAATCCAAGTCAATATGCAGAACCCACAGCCTCAGGAGAAAACACGCACACTTTCGCTTTGAGTGAGTGAATCTCTGGCAAACCAATCTGCCTGACAGAGACACAAAGAGACAGAAGACTTTAGGCAAAATAGATGTTAGCGTGGAACATGTTTTTTTATGCTTCTGCATGTTTATGTGTGCAAGTAAGGAGGTTTTGCATTGTGATCTAGCCCGCCTCCTGGCAGCCGTCACACTTCTACCCCACTGGCCCTTAAAGGCTGAGGATGTTATGCAGGTTCAAATAGCCTTACATTAGACACCTTCAAGCCAAAACCAAACCCACAGTCGGCTGTAATATGCAAATTAAACCACACTTCAAGGCCCTGTTTCTGAAAGCAAGTTTAACAATCATTAACGGTGCCTAATGGTGAACTCTGAGTTGACGAACCTGACGGGAAGATCACCACAGCTAATGAGTACTCAACTCATAAAATCATAGTCAGGTAAATCACCAATACTTATTTCTGTGATTTGCAGTTGAAAATGTGTCTAGTTCAGAAAGTAATTAAAGTAAATTTTGAGACGTCAGTTTTACATTTTAATCAACAGCATTTAAGGACAAGCTATATTTCAACGTGCAAATATCACACGCAATATGACTATATGCAGCCTACATTCTATACTGTAGCCTGTGTTTGATTATTATTGTCTTATTGTATAATTGTATAAGTAAGGATATTCTGATTCTGATTCTGACATTCAAAAACTCACTTCATTCATCAGTGTCATTATGTGTCTAAAGCTTAATACAGGTTTGTTTTATTTAAACAGCGATTATTTCAGTATTGCAAGTATTGCTACAATGTTCCAGTGCAAGGGAACTGACAACCTGATACCTGCCTTAATGTCACAGCATTATAAAGCGGTCATGTTAAAGATAGTCCTTGGGTAACAAACTTGCCTTTCTAAAGACGTAAACTTCTGCAAATGAATGAGTTCTGATGTGTGCTTTGATATCGACTATATGAATGAAGAAATGTGTCAGACACCTCCTTCAGGCTCAGCAGTCAGAGAGAAACTCAAGAGATTGTTGAAGAAAAGCTGACAGCGAGCAGGTTAGGTTACCTCTCTTTCTGGCTACCATCCAGCATGTGATGCACGATTGTTTTTGTGTTATCGCTAAATTGATGGTTAATGCTGCAAGAAACCTGAGGTCAGTCTCTGTTGCTGTACACAAGGATGTCTAGCAGCGGTTTGGGCTGCATGTTTCATTTATGATACCACACTGCGTTGTAACCAAACCTTGATAAACTGCAGTTGTGAGCTTCTGAGAACAACAGAGGGCTTCAACAAAAGTCTCTCTCTACCTACCGCTCTGTCAACACCACTGTAATGCTGTGAGGCCTGAATACATTACTGTTGGATTGTCAGACACACAACCAGCTGGGGACCACAGGACCACTCAAACAGTTGAGTGATATGACATATCAGAAGAAGAGAAAAAGGGGAACAAAATTTTAAATTTAAAAGGTACCATACTAAACAGACTAAACCCAGCATGGGGTTGCCAGCTCAGTCTTAAAACCCCTAAAACTACATCAACCCATCCAGTATTAAAACATCTGTCTGGCAACATCACGTATAGCTCCAGACAAAAATCTGTTCACCTCAGCAGGGCTCCACATCACATGCCATCCAGTTAAACCGGGGATTAAACTTGCCCTCCGGTGGGCAAATGCCCCTCGCACTGCATGGAAAAAGGATTTACCCCGATACTCTGTGTGGCTATACAAAACTATTCCGTAAATGTTTGTTTGATCATAGGTTTAGAACTAAACCAGTCTGAAAGATAATACTAGCTATCCCCGGTACCTAACAACATATCTCCCTCTTCATCCTCCCACCCTGACCCACAACAAGCTTTCCAAAAGCCTCCTCTGCTTGGCCCGGCACGGAAAGGCCCCAGTAAGTATCGCCTGAGGCATGGTAATTGTGTCTCCCAACAATGAGCCTTTTCTCAGACTGTGTTCGTTGGCGGTCCCTGATGCTGAGGAATGTACTTATCCCAGGGGAGTCGGTGAGGAGAAGTGCTCTGAGCTGTTTAATTGTGGGCAGGGATTTGCAATAGATGAGGTTCCTCTATTAGGGCACATGTAAATATGACAAATAATTCTTCAGTGATAGGATTGGAGAATAAGTACTGGCAGGGAAAGAGCTACAGTAGGTATGTCGAAGAAGCTAAAAAATAGCAGACAGTGTGAGCAGGGGTGAGCAGAAGCAGTTTTGTGTCAGGTTTATCTTGAGGGAAGTGTAGGTAATTAGGACTTTTGCCAGTTGTCATTGATCAATGTTAGTTACCTTTCACAGAAGGTGTGAAGACAGGGCAGGACCTTGGGGTTGCTGTAGTGATCCAGACAGATGCTGCAGACCAGAAATTGCTTGTCTATCTGACGCACCACAGGGCTGGTGCTTCCAGCCTCGCGTTTTGCCATGGCAGAGGACATTTAAAGCCACGGACAATGACAGCAGTTAACCTGCAGAGAGACAGAGATAAATGCATGAAATATTTGCCTATATTTTTCTATAAAAAAGAGAGAGTGTAACTTTCAGGGCTGATAATGCTCAGCAAATTTACCACAGGAGGCACCAGGAACCGAAAGTAACAAAGCTGTTTAATTCCTTGATTAGTACAAAAATGCATCCATTGTTATGATGTTATTTCTAGGTTAATACCAGACAAAGGCCAGCTGAAAGAGAACTGTGTGAAATAGCAGCAGGCACCAGTCCTGAGTGTACAGACAGCAGCAGATGCAGACAAACCAGTATGACCATGTGGTTGGTCTGGTTCAATTAACATCCCAGTTTACACCAAAGCAGGAAACTAAAAGAAAGTAGAGCAGTCTGTGGTTAAAGGTGAGCCCTTCATTACAAAGCCACAAAAATGCATCACAACATTCTCGTCACACAGGTACACAAAAACATACTAAAAATACACACTCTTCATGTACAGGACCTGTGAACTTCACACACACACACACACACACGATAATGTGCTTCACACATTTTGGTCTGTTTACAAATGACCAGTTCTGTTAAGTTGTTTTGTGTATTAAAATAACTGTCTATCAATTTGTGAGTGATAGCAGGTTAAAATCCTGAATTTAAATCTTGGTGACTGGGCGCCTTTTGCTTAAATTTCGAAATTTATGCCTTTAAACACAGAATTCAGTGTATAACAATGTATACTAAATACATAGTAAATACATATACGCTGGAACTGATTTAAACTCCATTGAGAACACATAGTCATTTTTAATAACACACTGAATAAATGACCATACACATCTGTCAGTGACAGGGTGAAATAGTAGCAACACTCTATGAGGTCACCAGAAAAGAGGAGCCCCATGCCTTAAATATTATCATCCATTATGGAAATACAGCTGCAAGGTATGAATAGCAACACCTAGCAACACAAACAAGAGCTGCTTCTAACATGACCCATATTCACATTCATCAGTGCAAGCCCTAACACATACGGCTAAATAATTACAGTGGCATGTTAAAGATGCTACTGCAGTCTGTTCTCATTGCTGTGCACCTAATGTGTAAATGAACCGAGAAGAACATCCAGTCTGAATCACAAAATGTACACATGCCATGTGCAACTTTTTTTAAAAATAAGAGGCAAGAGGCCATGACAACTTGTACTTGCTGGAAAACGTTTCACCTGACTTGGCCTTTGGTTGGAAATTGGCACCTTTGATAAATACTGCCACCCATTTTTATCTCTGTGTTGCAAACTGGGTCCAGCAATGTAGTCTAGAGACACATTTTCTCAGTAGGTATTGTTCATATCAGACACAGACATGCGCTGAAATGCTCATATAAATAGCAAGTGTCTCAAACAAACATGAGTGACCTTAAGATACACAGTAGTTATGAACGTTACACACTCAATGACAAGGACACACACAAACACACTGATAATCATCATCCCCCACCAGACCCCACCCCTCTGTCTGCACATCTGTCACTGCTGGATCTAATACAGCACTCAATCCCCTATGTCCCATCTCTGCTCATGTCCTATTGTCAGTTGTCACTGCTGGAGAGTGAAGTGAGTGAACTGGTGTCTATTTGTTTACTGTTGGTTATATTTTAAGAACACATTTTATTGAGTGGACCACAGTAGAAGAAGAATATGGAGGCTAATGAATCCCAAAAATTATTATTTCTCAAAACATTGGACAAAAAAGTAGCACAAATGCTAAAATTATCTGTTTGGAGTCTGACAGAGGATATAAAAAAAGCTCATACATGTTCCAGCTTTACTGCCATCATGTAAACATAAAATGCATACATGGTGCTTGTGGGAGTCATGCATGCATGCATGCACATGAGTGGGTGGGTACTCATGTGGATGTTTATAGTTACATGCATTCAACAGACTGTGTTTTGACATGGTCCTTAAACTCCTAAGTAGGCCACCGTGCTTAGATGTGATGCTCTAAAGTAACCATGACCAGCTAACTGACAGCCTTGGCAAGTGAGTGAAGACGTGCAGATTCATAATTTGGGCTCTGGAGTTAAAGGCAGCTGGGTGGGATAAAGCAAAGCCCAGACAGAAAGTTTAAAAAAAAAGATTTACGAAGAGGAGACATCCTGCAGAGAGCTGTAAACTAATACCATCAAAATGAAATGTGTTATAATTCTCCTGGCCATTATATGTGCAGCAATAACACCAGCAATGTTGTTGGTGAACTTAGCCCTCTAAATTCCCCAAACTCTCAGGATTACAGCATTTGCATGTGCAACTAATTGTTTGTGTGCGTGTGTGTGTGTGTGTGTGTGTGTGTGTGTGTGCAACATGTTTGTGTGTGACAACAAGCTAACACCCATGAAGCTAACACACAATGAGTCTATTCACTGCTGGCTTTACCGAATACAACAGTAACAGTTTTCTTTGTCTCATTCAGCACTACAACCTCTGCTGCTGCTTTACTGTAGGATCCTCACAGCTCATGTGTATGTCTTAAAACACACACGTGGAAATGAAGTGGGGGAAAAAAGGGAGGAGGCAAGACAGGAAATTAAACGGCTTCTTCCCAGTTCAACAAGAGGACAGGGAAAAGAGACAAAGAGACAGTTTAACAGGGAAAGGAATGAATACATTAAACGTATCAGTCCGTTTGCTCTCTGCTCACTGTGATGCACCTGTATAGCACCAATGAATATGTGCTGACAGATTAGACAAACACACACTCTTCTCTGGTTAACAGCTGAGCTGATACTGTATAGTAACACACGCACACATGTATGTCCATGAGGACTAACACACTCAGAGTTGACAGAAAGACTACCTACTGTCAGAAGTGTGGAGTAGATCAGTCTGGAAGGCTCCATGGCAGCTCTGTGTTAAGTCAGTATAACACTGAAGAATCAGCACACACCCTGACTCACACATGCACACCCACTCCCCCCTCTCTCGCCTCTTCCCCTCGGCCCTGCTGACCACTCTTCCTTTTCCCTTTTCCTTCTCTGGCTTTTTTCTTTTCCACGAAACACACACACACACACACACACACACACACACACACACACACACACACACTGAAAAAGGCTGAACGGGGATGACAACAGAGGGTGGGAGTGCGAATTTAAAGTCCCTCCTACTGTCAGTGATGTTTACAAGCTAGAGCTGACTGGGAGCCCTCCTACCGCCGCGCTCTGATTGGCTGGGAAACTAGCAGAGAGGAGGGATTGCATCATAGGCCAACAATTCGTGCTGGCCAGAGGGAGTGAACGGTAAAGATTGAAATAGACAAGAAGAAGGCTGTCAAGGCTGGAATGACAACAGTCTTGAATCCAGGAACATAATTTACACACACACTTAATCTGCGGCATAATTATTTAATTTGTGAAATGTTATGCACACTCAAAACAATGATGAGTAGTGCCTAATAATGATCAGAAACAGCAGCTGATCATCTAAACATTTGAATTATCTGGCCTCCAGTTATAGTAATGAAGAACAGCCAAGTACACACACATACACACACACACATGCAGGGCTGCCAGAGTTATATAAATCATGATGTCACCTTTAAAAAAACGTACAATGAGAATTTTCAACATATGCCTCTCCGTCCAGCATTATAGTATCAAATTACACTTAAGAAAGACCCTTAATACTGAAAAGGGGATTATCATTTTGAGTTCCAAGTCAAATATCTTGTCACAGGGTGATTTTGCTGCCAATCCCTTAAATGCCCTGTCCGTATGAAGTGGTCAGAGTTTAATCTGGAGAAAGAGGTGACTATTCTCTGACAATCTCCAGTTAATCTGTGCGGATCGAGTCCAGCCATCTCTCCTCCCTCACTTCCAGCTCCGCTTCCACCCGCACACACCTTTCCAAAATCTCATCATCCTAAACTCACAGGCCAGACTGCTGTGGTGGGTGTAACAGGAAGTAAAGGATAAAGAGGATAAAAATACCACTCAGAGAATGACAATCAGTAGCTCTGTTCATCAAATTTATTGTTGACGTCCCGATACAGACTACTGTGGCACATGTTTTTTTTTTATATATATTGCTGCAGACTCTTAAACACTTAAATACTAAACACTGATTTTATTAGGACCAACTGGTTATGAAACGTTTTTATACTTGTTAACCAAACAAGTCCAACGCTAAGTCAACTTGACAGTAGATCTGATGCTTGTTCTTTCTAAACTAAATCAACTCCCACAAACATATTGCTGCTGGATAGAACAATCTAATAGGATGTCTTGTTTTCATGCTCCACAGAAAGTAATTAGAGAGAGGGTATGTGACATGCCCAATATACCAAATGCAGCACTCCAGCGTGGGCAGCCTTTTGAAAAAGACTGTTGTCATCCCTGCAGTGAGCACTCCACAGCATAATTGGTTTACCGCTGTGCTTTCTGCTGAAACGACAGTTTTATCAGAATATACAACTCCTGCAGTTATTACATGAGATGAAGGCGAACCACCAGTGGCACCCGCAATGAGTCTCTCGAAACTAGTAAACATACCATCATTGGACTACTACTAAATAAAAGAATGATTAATGTTACATTACATAATTTAAGATACTAAAAGGTTTATACCACTACTTCTGAACTATTTTCTGTATACAAATAGTGAATAGGCTCCAGCTAAATAAGGAAGCAACTCACTTGTGCAATATCACCAGCCAAAAGAAACCGTTCTGCCCCAGGGTCAGTAAGAGGTGGAAACAACAACAGTAATAATAGCAAATTATAGTGATGTTCTCCAGGAAATCTAACACACAAAATCCACACCCACTTCAGGCTGGTGTTACATTTTTCACACGACAAATAATGCGACAAGAAAGGTTCTGTAAGAGTGAGTAGGTAGTAACGAGCGTTAAGGGTGCTGCAGTGTTTGCTTGCAGCCAATAAGGTGCCTCCACTCAGCGCTGAACACCTGATGCCTTGATATTTTTTGCTCATTCTTGTGTTTTATGTGCTTTATGTGTCCTCCTGCCTGTGCCTTCTGTTCTCTGAAACCTCATGATTGGTATGCTTAGAAGAAGTAGAGAGGCAAATGAGGACAAAGAGGTGAAGGGGAAAAAGATTCAAGAAGAAGATGAGAAGGAAAAGTGATGATGAGGAGGAGGACATGCACGCAGAGGTGGCATGTGTGTGTGTGTGTGAATGTACTATATATATGGTACATTCACACACACACACACACTGAATAACGAGTAGGTTATTGTGTAACAGAGCACTGCCGTGATATCTTTGGGCTACCATGATGGTGTTAGAGTCTGACAGCTCCGGCCTGACACCATACCACACACACACACACACACACACACACACACACACACACACACACACACACACACACATACAGTCAGCTGTTTCAATCTGAGTCATACTATGGCCCACCTCCCCCTTTCCTCCTTAGCAACTCAAGTTACACCAATCGCATACAAAAACTTACACACCTCACTCTCAGGGTTTGAACCTTAATTTGGTCCTCACAAAGGCATAAGTATACACAAGAATACACACCCATAGCTGCTAGATGGCGTGTATGGACCAGCCTGTGTAACCTTCATTAGTATGCTTGGCAAGCCTCCATTCTCCTGCACAGTCCAGTCTCAAGCCTCGACATACATATACTTCTATATATAGAGCTATCAGTTCTCATCCCCTTCACACCACGGCCAGGCACGTGCGCTGAGCTGCACACACGCAAAAAAAAAAATCGCAGGGATCCTCATATGACCAGCATAGTAATGAATACTTGAAAAGGATCCACATGCTAAACATTTACATCAGTCTGTCCCATAACTCACCAATACATGCAATGCACATATCACACAGATTTATCTCTGCACGCTGTCACTTACTACATCATTAGCATCCCAAAGCACTGTTGTCATTTCCTCAGGGTTAGTGTCAGTGGTTAACGGTTGTCAGTGATTGTATGTAAAGTTAAGAATGGGAGAACAAGATAGAGTAAGAAAGCTAACCTGCATAGTGCTTGCATAGCTACTAATAAAGTTTGTGTTTTATAAGGGAATTATCCGCATGCGTCCAGTGTCTCTGCTATTCTATACAAATACATCATAAATGCATCATACAGACACATTATAGCAATATGTAGACATTTGAGACTATGCACATACTATTGTAAGAAAGAGGCTTGTTATTGGCAGCTCATCGCAAACACACAGGTCTATGCAAATCACTGATTGGTCGATGGGTTGAAAAGAAAATACTGACACTTTTTCTGAAATGCTATGGCAGCTACACAGCTGTCTTTACACCACAGCTGGCCTAAGGGAAAGCAGGTGTGAGCATAACAAATATACTTTGCTTTGCTTTATCCACACAAAACAGCCCAGCGTAAAAAATACATACTCACATTCTTTAATAAGTTTAAAATATCAAGATCACAACAAAAACATCTGTGTAGTAGCGTAAACATGAGTAAAAGTACGGAGAAAAGCGCCCCATAATACAGAAATAATTACGTCAAGGACTAATATTTCAACCCCTTACACCTGTGAAATAACATGTGTTTCTGTGACTACTGCAGTCATTAAACTGTTCTCTGCTCATAGTTACTATGTTGCAAACGGCACTTCATCAAGAGACTCTTGACATGAATAACATCAAGGCAGACATCAGAGCAGCAGCTCAACTCCACTGAGCCTTGAGAAATGGATACATGAGCAGCTCAGATAGGGAGATACAGGCTCCTTCACATCTCTTGGAGTACACAATACAGAGCCAGAGTGTGCGCACTCTCATACTGTCACAACCTCTTGATATTGGTCCAAATTAGGGAAAAAGGCAATCTTTCTGCTCTCATTTGTAGTGAATAGTGAACATCAAACAAATTCAGTCGGTCATTTTTCGTGCGTGTGTTTTACACTGAACATCAACAGAATTGGCATGGGCGGTTATAATCCTGTAAAACAACAGCTTACGCATAAGAAATAAGCCCATTATATAATCCACATTTTAAAGTGTATATTCAAAAATTTTGAAGTTAAAGACATTCAAAGGGAATATTACATGATGCTCAGATTATTTATCCTCTTTCTTATCCTACCCAACCCTCTCCCAGCAGAGAGAAATATTTCAGTGAAAGAGGAGTGTGTGCTACATGGTAGAGGAGCTGATCCTGAAATAATTTGTTTCTTTAAATAACTGAGGGAATAGACGCCTTGAGCTAAACATATATTAACATAAACAGCTTTGTGTCACATGCCATAATAAAACCCCGACCACAATGATGCTTCAGGTAGGCTGAAGTTGAACAGACCTTCCATGCCTTTGTGTAACTGTTTGTATTTAACCAGATCCATGGGAAGTCTAGATGTTTGTTATCATATGTGGACTTTTAGAGAAGATAAGGGTCAAACATGAGGTTTATGTAAGAGCCAAATATCCAGAAAACAAGCAGGAAGAATAAAAGCACTTAGCCATGGGCGTTTTGCTCTCATGCCCTTCACATCACAGAAACACACACACACCAAAATCTGACTCGAGGGTGTCAGAGATAAAATACATTCTTTTATGTAATGTGACCTGAAGATTTATTTATTTATTTTTTTACTCTCTGGTTGTAAGGTGCAGAATAGCCTGACTCAATGTGAATGTCTGCTAGTTGTTGGGTTTTTTTCTCATGCTGCTCATTTTAAACAGACATCATGAAAAAACCTGTAATCAAATCATAAATGTGCATTATGGCTCAGATTCCTAACAGGGTGGAAATTAATTTACTTAAGGGGATTAGAAATTCCATCATTTGTACATCACACTGACAGGTCAGCAGATTTATGATTTGCATGTCTGTCAACCTGTGCACATAAACCAGGAGAAGTAGGAGGACTAAACCACTCTCAGGGTGGAGAAAATAAATTCAGTCCAGCTCAAAAAGGCCTCAAAGTGACCTCTCTGATGCCATCTCAATACAAACTGAATACTACAGGCTTTACAAAGGCAGTGCAGAACTGTACTACATTGTGTTGCATGTTCCTTGTATCTAAACAAAATCATATACTAACCACACATTTGTGATGCAAAATTCAATGCTGCATTTCTTGTAGTCAGTCTGCTTGAAACAGCATATTGCTGCTATGATGGCCCATCTGCTGACTAACACATTACAACACGCACATTTATCATGTATAGTCCACAGGCAAGAATGACGTAGTGGATTACAAATGTCGATGAGTGGTACCTTCTCTTCACTGTCCACACACGGCGGGACTGACTGACACAGGCACGGCTAAAATTATCAGCTTGCCTGATCTGAGCCAAGCTCAGCAGGAATGTGTCACAGGAACCGCCTGTATCAACATATTAACACATGGCTCACACTCGAGCACACACAGACATACACATACACAGACACACAGGTGCACGCAACTCTAGCTGTACGTCAATGGAGGGGAAAAAAATGCAACACGCGGAAAACAGATCAGGATTTCCATAAAAAGATTCTGAGTTCAGTAAGAGGGCTGTAGATATCAAATCTGTTTCTTTTCTCTTTTTCCTAACTGCACTTGCAACATGGTGATAGCCTTAATTTTTATTTGAAGAGGTTTGATTCAAGATGATTACATGTGGTTTTACAATTATAATTTGATCCCAGAATAGCATACAGACACTAAGTGCTCCAACACAGGGCTAAATTACAAGTTTTCTGTTCATCTAATCTCTTTGGCCTGTGGACTTCTAAATATATTGCTTTCATATTGTGCTATAGCCTTAAACGCATTACTACTACTACTACTAAGCACTACTGTATTACATTTGTTGGATGTGGTGTATTTTGCCAAATTTTGGCATATGAAACACTTGGCAAGCCATCACCAAGCTATTTGTTTTACTACCGCAGAGTCACCACAGCCTTGCTTGTCTCATTTCTAGTCTATGGAATGAGCGCTTTTACAATAAGGAGAACTCAGTTTTATGGCTATTATGTTTTCATACCGGAATTAACAGAAACACTGCAAGTGCTGTATTGCATGCATACAGTACATGAGGGAGATGATTTGCCTTTGACACATGATAGATTACTATCAAGACAGTGAACACAGGAACATCAATTGTACATTGTTTTAACAGGTCAGTGAGTGTAACTTATCTATCCTTCGGTTGTATTTATATTGAACAATAGCCTTACCTCTGCACTTTCACAGACAGGGAAATGCCAGTGCTATATAATACCAATGGCATCAATATACAAATCTCTGTGTTACTATAAAGGTCAGAATAGCAAGTCTGGATGAAAACAGGCAGTTGTTTTATTGAGCAAAGAATTTTCAGTATCCAAATGCACTGTATTGAGATTCATAGTTTTTATAGTTTTAATATTGGTCTGCAAAGCAATTTCTCTCTAATAAATGTTTAAGTGACTTTAGAACAGGACCAAATTGTTTTATTATATGTTTTACTGCTGATGTTATTTAAAATATAGTGCAATATGGCCAGTGCTATTACTGAGCCCCCCCCTCCCCGAGGGATCTATCTAAATATATCCAACATGACATGACTGCATCTCTCAGCTCAGTCACTAAGCTTTCACCACATGGCTCTCCCCCCACAATGCAAAGTAAACATGGTTGAATAGGCTTTGCAAAACCTATGTGAGTGCATGTTTGTGCTTTGGCTGTGGGCATGCCAAAGCACAAACATGCACTCATGTATTTATTCCACACATAAATACCATACAACATGCATTCACATTTAGCATCTGCAGACACACATATCACTCTTATTTAGTAACCAAACAAGGGACAAGACTCGATGAGTAAAGCTGCTGCCAGACAGCAACTGTGCCTGCAGGATCTGTTGGGATCTGCCAGCAAAACACATGAGGCTGAAAATTAAGTACATAAAACACAGACTGTATATATATTAAAACCGATGATATAACATACAATGCACATAGCTGTTGACACCATAACGTAGAACAAATAAGATGGCAATGTCACTTCCACATTACTTCAAACCAATTAACAAAATGACCTTATTGGCAGTCTGTGTTTGGCATCTGTGGACAAATTAACAAACAAGCATGTAATGTGATAGCTGAGTCAACCATGGTGTTGAAATTTGGAGTTGGAGTTGAATTTTGGAGTTGTTTGGAAAAATCTATAAGAACTAAAATTTAAAAGTCACTAAAGCTATATTAGCCATCACAGCTTTTACAGCAGAGGGTGATAACAATTAACCCGACCCGACTCTTACAGAATTCCCAGCTGAAGCTGTTACATCTCTCAGGGGATCACCTCTAGCTGTTAGACCTCACTCAGACTCTCTCGTCTTCAGACATCACAAAGTTAAAACTTAGAATTAATTAGTTGATGAGCCACACTTGTCTGATACAAGTACAAGTTTTTGTGTTTGAAGTTTTCATGAAGACCTTTCCCCCCCCGCTTTCTGATCAAAGTAGCATTAAAAAAAGTTTATATAAAGTTGGACTTGCACAAACATTTCCTTGACCATGCAGAGTGGAGGAGGAATTCTGTTGCTGTGGCAACATGATCACCTTAGAGATCTGATCAAGTCTGGAAGGAGGATGAAGAGAGCAGCACACCTTAACACACTCTCTCTCTCATTAATTTAGATTAATGAGCAAAGTGACAGCTCTCTGACAATGACAACATCAACACCTGAACAGAAACAAGCTAAAAATAACAATAATAATAACTTAGAGCTTAACAAACAAAAAAAAAATAAGCTAGACAGAAGTATATGACAGTTATGACACAAATGAGGCAGAACATCCAGTAGTTACAGTACTGGCGACCATGCATTTAATCATTTAGTGCATTCACATCCCTCTAAGACTCCCACCCCTCCCATGCAGCTCCAGTGACATTCCTCCCATGCCAGCTGGAAATTCCAGTCTCCACTTCCCCCACAGCGACCAGAGGTGCTCCTGGACCACTATTTCAATCTTAAAAAAAAAAAAAGATAAAAACATCCCAGCTTTTCTGCACATACATGTACAAGAGTATATACCTCTGTTGCAGTCATCTACTCCCTCATTGTCTTGTCTTGATGGACTTCTATTCCAAACATATGCCAAAGTGTCAAATGTAAAGGTTCTGCTCACAACATCATTAACTGTATCTTGGTAGATTATAGCACGGGACCAAAGTGTGGAACTGGTGAAGTTTAAACCTCCTGAAACCCATTTCACTGGGCAAAGGGAAACTTTAGAAAATAAAAACAGTCTTGCTTTAAGATTGATGTCAATGCATTATTGATAGGCTACTAGGAGCTTTGAAATGTTTTTCTGGGACTGGCAGGTTGTAGAAGTTGCCCAATCCATGTAATGTGTGTAATCTGAAATTGTAAAAATCAACAACATTGTGGACCAAAGGCGGTTTTCATCTGACTGTGATGGTGTGGAACAGCCTTGTTCAAAATATAAAGTGTAGTGAATATCATGTTGCACAAAAAAAATGTCCTCTAAGGAAGAAACACTGCTTTTTTTCTTCCAATAAAACACTCTTAACAATCAAGTTTCTCCATACACAATGTAAACAACATATTTTAAAAATGTGCTGCATTGAGCCACAAACCATCATTTTGAGTTTCCCCTAGTGTGCATTCACATTTGAATATCACTACACCACCTATTCTGCACAGGTAACTGCAGCCTATCTCTCCACTCATCTATAATCCCAGTCAGGTCAGTCTCACAGAGGGCGTCTAACATACACAATGAGGAAACATTCTCAGGATATGTTGCACAGTACAAACCTATCATAGGCAAGCAAATGGCCTGCAGCATTAGTTTGCATACAGACAGCACAGGGTGTATGCGTCCACCAGTTGTAGGGAGGGGATACAGGAGGGAGGGATGGAGTGCAGTGAGGGAGACATGAGATGGAGGAAAGGCTCGCACCCTCTGCCAAGGGGAGAAGGGTGTCAGATGGAAACAGTGGAGGATGAAGGAATGAGCGCTGGCACACAGTAGGGACTGGCATGAAAGAGCAAGGGTGGGAGAGAAAGATGTACTTACAGTAGGTTCCTGACAGATGAGAGAGAGGTTCAAGCAAGTTTCAGTGCGCTCTACTCCATATGGAGCAATATCCATCCACAAAACCCGACATAGCCAAAGCAAAACGCACCTCATACACAGGGAGGAAGGAACAGGGTGTGTGTGTGTGTGTGTATGAGTGTGATCGGGATCTGGCTTTAATGCATGTATGTGTGCGCTAGAGGGAGAAAAAGCAACAGAGAGAGAGAGAGAGAGAGAGAGAGAGAGAGAGAGAGAGAGAGAGAGCTCTTAAGAGGCAAGAGATACCAAGAGATACTGACAGATTGTACAAGCTGACTGGCTGGTGTGAAAATGGGAGGGGGCTGGATTGACCAATAATGTAAGAGATGAGCAGAGTGAAGGGGAGATGGCAACAAAGAGAGATACATTTTTTTAAATTCCTGCCCTCTCTCTTTCTGTTACCTCTACCATCTCTTTCTATTTTTCATGTGTAAGGAGAATGAGAAAAGCCCAAACTATACGAAACATGGTCATGTTTCGTATGAGAGAACCAGTCAGTCAGTGTGATAAACAGATAAGGCAACCAGTCTATCGCTCTCTCCCCTCCACACACACACACACACAGACAAAGTGTAGGTGTACAGTAACTGATGAGAGGAAAAAGAGAATCCTGATGAGAACTCTAATAACTGATGGCTGGAAAGGGTGATACATGTGGAGCTCAGCTTAAAAGGGAGATGCAGTGGTTGATGGAGTGAAAGTGAGAAGTGAGGGACAGAAAAGCATCAATTGAGAAAGGAAATGGATGTTTAGGGACACAGGGTTCAAGTTCCTCGCAAGAATAAATAACATGTTTTTTTTTTTATTGTGTTGTTGATCATGTAGAGCTGGATTAGAACAGAGTGGTGAAGAGGGGCCTAACAGTGAAATGATATGGACAGGACGATTGTGATAGTGGGGTCTGTAAGATCTGTGTGTATGGACAGCAGAGGCATGAGCACTGTGCATGCGCATGGGGGTGGGGACCAAACCATCTTCCCAGGATTTTGCTGCGGGAGCACCATGTTGCCATGGAGACTGCATCCAGTGCAGCAGAACATGCAGATGACTGCTCTCTCTCTCTCTTTACTTCTCATCCCTGACCAGCAAATCATAAAAGCTGGTTTCTGTGCAGGTTTAGAAAATCCTCCAGGTACAGACAAGCTTTTGACTCAGCATGCAGACAATTATTATTTTTTGTGTGTTTTCAAGACACTGCATGGGGGAGGGGGGCAAGAATATTATTCACCTTAAAAGAATCATCCAATATATTAAAACATATGTATATAACACACCAATTATGTCATCACATATCCAATAGGTGAAAAAGCTAAAGGCACATTTTACTACTGGTGTGTAGACCAGTCATCATGTGCTTCGATTACAGACTATGTAACATGTACATGGTCTGCATTTGAATGCAGACGGTGTGGATAATATTATAATGTGATGGCTGAAGCAGAAAAGGTGATGTAAACACACTGTGGTTTAATCAATATCACTTCCGGCTGGTCCTATTGCCCATTACTTTCAGTTGATGCCAGGATATTATGGAAATAAATATTTAAAATAAATATTCAGATTCTTACATTTTTTGTCTTTGTTTAACCCCATTTCAATTGTCCTTGCCCCACATGCATAGTACCCTTTCCTTTCAGCATAAAGCTCTCACTATATATATTTATAGCTATAAGTCTGACTATACAACATTTTGTCAACGTATATATGTAAGGTATAAAGCTGCCAGGAACCTAAAATAGAAGAAAATAAGAATTTAGAAATCTTTGGTGATAATCACTTAAAATATTATGATAAAACCCTAAACATATATAGTTTCAGTGTGTATACACACAAATGCAGCACTTTAAGAAATAAAATTATAATACAATCTTTTACAAGCAAGTTATTCTTTTCAAACTCATTTTTATCTCCTTTTACTTAAAATACTATTTATGTAAATCACTGAAAATATTTAGCACTTTTCACTCGTTTTCTCTTCTTTATTCATCATTTATATCAATAAAGTTATGTACTATATATGAAACATGCTAAGGGTATTTGTCAATTAATTAATGAATCCATTATAGTGAACATTTAGCTAATTCATTTTACAATATTCAGGACCAGGATTTTTAAAATTTGCTGCATGTCATTGCATTCATTCATTAAAAAATTAAAAAACAATTGTTTCAAGGAATTCTGCAGTGATTGTCGTACTAAAATTAATGGAAAACGGTGTGAATCTGGAGGGGGGATTAGTATAAAAATGGCAGGTATGCTTTTACAAAATGGTCAGCAGTAATGAGAAATATAGGCAATTTGCAAGTCACTGACTAAAATATGCTAAACCACTGACAGAGTTGTAAGTATAATGGTCCCAGTCTTTATGTTCAGAAACAATAACTTAAATGAACTCTTCTTCTTTAAGAGAAACACTAAAAGCTTTAAGTCACCACTCAAATGCAGTGGTACTTTCTGTCCACAATCTGTCCTTGATTAGCTCCTACTACTTAACACTGGTAGATCATATATTAGATGTTTTTTTAAATCAAGCCAAACCCTCGTGAATGTGGTCAGATGGCTATTAGTTGAGGGAGAGTAGCCTGAGAATGTGAGGTGTTACTGCTGTTTAAAATAGATGGAATAGACTTCTTATTCTGTTTCTAGACAGCAAGAATAGGAAGTGTGACTTATTTACTAAACAGATTTATTAAAGATTTTGCGTCTGTTTTTCGGATATGACGGATTCTAACCCAAAAACAGTGTTTGCTCAGGTGCAGTTGACCAAAGTAAATGTGCTGAAATCGACCTTAAACAATTGATTCAACCAAATCAACCGCAGATGATAAACCACAAGCATTAATGTCTGACCCCTGTAAACTGAGTTAGGTGGCAGGTTCACTAACTTTTAAGCCACACTGGCAACCAGGCATCAGCTTTTGATTACAGAAACTGAAAATATGGTTTCCATTTACATTCACCTTATATTCTGTGTAATTAGGATAAAAATGTTACATAAAAGAATGTTTAAAAGCTTGGAGGTGTTCATCTGCTACTAATGGGTGTGGCAGCTCTGGCAGCCTCCACTTTATGACATTGAGCTGCCTGCTCGTGTTGCTTTCAGCTCCAGTGCTTGTCTAGCTCCGTGGTTCTGTAGGATGTGCTACTTTGAGCTAGTGAACTTGATGTGTCACTTATCAAGGTGAATGTTGGACATGCTTTGCAGTATAATTTTCTGTACAGCTCAAAGATGCTGGCATACTTTGCCTCCCAAGACATTCTTCATCTTTGACAGTTGAATTAATTTGGACATTTGTTTATGATGCTGATGGGTTGTTCAAACTTTTCACCCCACAGTCAAACAACTTAATCTGCATTGCCATTGTCTCTAAAAAAGATGCCTGTGCATGCGAGTAAACACATCAACCCATGTGTAGTGTTGTCTAGTTACAGTTCTGACTGTAATATTTACAGAAAAATATATTGTTTTTTACATGTTAAAAAACGGATGCAAATGGCAACCTGTCGAGACCCGAGCTTACAGCAGAGAGACGTGCAACTTTCCGACTGAATCCCAAGCTTCCATCTCTCCATCCATCTAGATTTTTTTTATTAAGATAAAGTAAATCTGGCTTTGGTGTGATAAAAGTAGTGAAATATGAAATAAAACAACTGAATGGAAACATACATATTGACAGCATCATTCACCTTGCTGGCAATGTGACATTTACCCAGCTAATCAATGTGCTCTGCACTGCTCCAACTCCCTGATGTGTAAGCCCATCTCATCATTGTAGACAGAAAACAGCATGCATCCTAATCGGAGCAGCTCCAGCTGCAGCAGGAAGAACATTAATAGTGAGTGTTTTATGTTACCTTGATGACAACTAACCCTGTAATTGTGAGAGAACTAAAGAGTACTGTAACAGTTATGGGGGGCACTTTTTGTTTTACCTTTTTGTGGTCAAACATCAATGCAAAATATAGGCAACCCCCCCTCAACAGATTTGACATATTTTGTGTGCACTTACCCATCCATTTTAGTAATTAAACAGACTGGGCACTAATGAAGGTTGGTCTTAGATTCTCCAGATGCTCCTCTTCTTTTCTATGTAGAAAACAGCTGGGATTAACAGACAGACCTGCGAACCTGAATGCATGTGAATTTCAAAATAGATTTATAAAAATAGCACATATTTAAAACACTTGTGAAGATCACACAAGGATTCTGGAAATTACCACATAGTAATTTGTGTCTTGTTCTTTTTGATTTGTATAAAGACATCATAAATGAACAACTTTGCATTCCTGAATAACTTATTACGTCACTCACTTACTACTTACACATATTTCAGAAGACCAATTATTAGCCTAGCTTGTGGTGGGCCTACATGGCTCTGTGCTGGAAGTAAAAGCAAGAAGTTCGGAACATGGGATGACAGATGCTGGCGACCAAATCAGAAACCAACTAACCTCTATTGAATTGCGCCATCTAGTGACTGACTGGGGACAAAATGACCAACACCCACCAAAACTCTATATGTTCCAGGATGGTGGGGACACCAGACTTTAATGTCATGTAGATAAACTGACAAAGGAGAGCTGTGATCTTGTCTTTTCTCGTCTTTTCTTTTCCCTGAAAATTGAGAGACACATTCTCAATGAAGCCGCGCGTTAAAGTGAAAATTACGCTACGAGATAAACACTCCGAGAAGTCCACTGAGAAGTGTCTATTGTTGTGTGTTTTGACAAGGAAAGGTGACATAGGGTGCGTAAAAGATTGCAATATAAAAGACATGTCGCATCAGTCAGCAACAGGTGGAAAATGATGACCAGTAGTCAACAGAATTAAACAGATGACCTCGTGGCGCAACGGTAGCGCGTCTGACTCCAGATCAGAAGGTTGCGTGTTCAAATCACGTCGGGGTCAAATTATGTGTTTGCATCGTCTGACGCTAACACGCTGATGTTAGGAATTGTCCCTAAAATTAGGGTTTCCTGTGCTCAACTCTTCAACGAGTACAAAGAACATCTATCTTCTGTGAAGCTGTGACTCCTTAAATACTGCACATTATGAGTTTACAGGAAAATTTGTGCAAGACATTTTTTAGCTATACACATGTAAAATTAATATTTATCCTTAGTACTGGCAGTGGGTTTCTTTAATACATGGGATGTATGGGATGCACAGAGGTTTGGGAATCACGGTCAGTTAAACATATACAGTCCCCTCGTTTTCACGGCTGGGCATGAGGCTTGAAAAGTAGAGGGCTCTTTCTACCACAGAGCAGCAATTCAACATTCATGTTTCCTTTAAAGTCAGGAATCACAGAGTATACACTTTAATGGAGTTAAACCCTAACATGTAATTCAAAATGAAACTTTTTAGACACATCTCAGTGCATCATGAGTGGATTCCTTTCATGGTTTTCCTCTCCAAACTCAAATCTGATTACAACACTTTCAATGCCCAAACCTGCTATGGCGGATTAAGTTCACAGCATAAACCACCACAGTTATGTTTTTAAAGAAACAAAAGCTTTTCTGCAAAACTATTAGCCTCTCTGCTTAATTAGGCATTTAATTTATATGCACACAGAATAATAACATGGAAATATGTTACTTTGAGCAATGTTTTTACTTACTAACATTTCATAGCTCAACTATTATTCTGCATCGATAAGCAAAACAATATTAATCTACCTTTTCGATCCAGCTGCTAGTTCCCAAAAAATATCCACGATTGTCACTTTACAGATTTTTTCTTTGCTTTTCTTTCGTCTGCAAGTCCCCCTTTTCTCTGTCTGTTTAAGATATTGGCTTCCTCCCTCCTTCTCACATGCTCTTCTCTGCTTAAATGCTTCCTCACAATTCAACTTGTAAGTCTCCCTCCCTCTCTCACTCAGTCCAAGTTTCCCCCAAACCACCTTCTTTCTCTTCTGTTTCTCATCTCATTTTACCGGGACACAGAAATACACACACTCTAAACGCACAGTTGATTAGCATAACCCCGGCGAGAGACTGCATGTCAACTCAAGTCCTCAGGAGCTGACTCACATGAGATGATCCTTTGCAGCACTCAACGTCCTATCACAATGGCCTGATTGTATTATGAAGTTCTCATTTTACATCAGGTCAGTCGCTGCTAACGTAGCACTCTGCTCCAAGAACCAGAATTTGTTATCTCTGCATGTATACAAGGCCATACATTGATCTTTTGTTAGACTAACATGAAGGAAAGCTTGCATTCTTGCAACAAAGAGACTATACTTCCATCAGAGTAGTCCTAATTCCTAAAAACAGCCCATATTTCTCCCAAATTCTTTCTCTTCTATTCATTGTGCCCCTTGATCCGAAATGCCAGGCGACTAAAATGTCCCCATTGAGCGCTCGCCAGTGGGAGGACTGGATGTGGGAGGACAACAAAACAGTCAGAAAAGAGCCTGTATTCAGCAGTTTGATCAAGAGTATTATTACACTGCAAGAGCTCGAATGAAATGGCTGTAAACAAACCTTGTTGCCCAAGTAACACAGCTGAATGTCTTCTCTTTCTGTCCAAAATCTCAGCTACTGCTGAGCAGAGACTTCAGGGTGGCACAGTGGTAGCAGGACAGATAATCTGTAAGCCAAGTTGGGGGGGCTGGTAACACACAGCATGGGTTCACCAACAGTAATGTGTCCGATTCAAATGGTCTTGTCACTTGTAATGACAGCATCAGCTAGGAGTTTAGGTAAATCTCATAGCCGAAATTACCAATTGTGTTGCTTTTTTCTTTGTGTTTGTCTTTGTGTATTTATCCTTAAAGGGTTAAAAGGCTGATTCCTCTGCTACCCGAAGAACTGCCTTCAAGCCAGACTGACAGAAATAATACATGAAGTGAAAGGCAAGTACTGGAAACTGAGCATGTAACACCAGTCAAACTTTAAGGATCTCATGAAAAGGGAGGAAAAAGGAGACACTACAACCCGAAGAGCAGTAAATAATAAATGTTGTTGAGTGCATAAGCCATATACAAGTAAAATGTAAAAAAGGTACAATGTCACCCTTTATTGTGCAAAAAGACAAAAAAAGAAAGAAAGATGTTACGATTTTTTAAATGTGGTTTGACTCCCACATCAAAACCTTCACAGTCCACAAGCAAGTCCTCATTTGCCTTGGTTCCACTGAAGGGTAAAAAAAGATAAAGTAAAAAAAGACAAACACATTTTATCAATTTAAAACACAGAAAAATGACAAAGCTTGGTCTTTGTCTCTTAAATAAAATAATTTAATCAAGTATTAGATCCTTTGAAGTTTTGTTCTTCCACATCACCAGGCTTACTCTTGCCTCCAATGCGTTTGAAGAAGGATATGAACCCTGAGGTGCTCACTTGTCCCTCTCCTGCTCCTTCTTCTGTCATATTTTCTGTCCTTGATCCAGAGGAGGATGACCTCTGAGACATGCTTCTCTGGAACAAGTCTCCCAGACGGAAGAGAGATGCTGGAGATGGTCTGGTGTCCTCCATAGAAACCGACCTGAGCATTGGACCTTGCGACACAGCTCTCTGATTGGGGCACTCAGGAAGAGACGCAGAAGCTCCACATTGAGATGTCAGACCGGCCCCTTTGGACGAATTGGGGGGAGAATTGCTTTTGTTGCTCTCCCAGACTCCATCATCAAGGTCATCTCCAGCGGACATTGAGGACAGTCTGCGTCGGTGTGCTTGTCTGTTTTGCTGGAGGGGGGTTTGTTGGGAGTAAGTAATAGGGCTCAGGATAGTCCACGGGGAGCCAACATCCCCATTGTTGGCAAAGAAGAAGTCTCTGGTTCTAGGCCGAGGGGTTCTTGGGGTAGCTGGTGTGGCTTGCACTCTTTCCAACTGACGAGGAATGCCTGAAACTCTGTCCCCAAGGAAGTTGCTTTTGCTGTTTTGGTAGCGAAGCACCTTCCGAGTTATCTCACGCATCTTCTCAGCTTCTTCTCTGTTTGCCAGTTGTTCGTCCTCTTTCTGCAGTTTGGGTTGTTTCTTCTCAGGCCTTTTTTGTCGAGTATGGAGCGTAGACAAAGTGTTTTCTGCTGATGGAACAGTCTGAGAACTGTGCTCAGATGGGGATCCATTGATTGGGGGCAAAATGTTCTTCCTGTATCTGGCTACTCCCCCTGGAACGGTGGTGAGAAAGCTGTGTAAGGCCGACTCCAAGCTGGGAGAGCCCCGATCAGGCTCATGTCCTGGGCAAGACATTGTGGAGCGACGTTTGACTGCAACATGCACGCTCTCCCTCCGCTTGCGCCTCTGCTCTGCTGCTTCTCGCTCTCTGTTCTCCTACAGCAGTGTAAAGAGAGGATATATTCAAGTTAGAGACAACACAGTGCCGACTAATGACACAGGGGAACAGGAGCTTGTTAAAATTCAAAGTACTCAACATCAAACGTTCCTTTTTTTGGGAGTACCCCTTCATTTATAAATTTACAAAGCAATAGTATCATTTTTCCTTGTTATGCAATTTCATAGTAGATTTAATTATTATTGTAATTTCATTCTATTCTTACCCGTACAGCTGTGTCAAACCGCTTGCAAAATGAATGAAAGATAGAGCAGCACTCCTCCAGTTTGAAGGTAGCTGGGTCTTCACAGAAGTACTCAGCGACAGCATCACTCAGACCTTTTAGCTCCTGGAGAGAGGACTCCAAATCGGACAGCTTGGCCTCAGCCCTCTATGAAATGAAAACATAAAAGGGTATAAAGAAGCTACACATATAGGTGCTTTTACACGATTAAGGTCAAACAACATGGGGAAACTTTACCATGAGAAATGTATCCATTTGTTGTATGAGATCCGGCTGTCTGCTGCTGTACAGTTTCACTTCCTTGATCTTCTGTACTTCCCCCTCAAAGTCAGTGATTATCTCTTCTTTACAAATTCTGTGTTAGCGAGCAACATTTACACATTGACATGATATATTCCAGGCAATACAGAATTGTGCATCATACCAACCAGCTTCAAAATATGACAACAAGCTACTGCTACCCGATATATTGTCAGTGTGCTAATGATAGCCACCTTGATGCTATCCCAATGTGTTCAAGCTGGGTGGGAAAAGTCAGCAACTCTGCATCAATGTCCTCTGCTTGCTGTGGGAGGAAGATAAAGGAGGAGAGCAATAGTGAGTAAAGAGAGAGAGTGGGACAATAAATCTGTTACATAACCGTTTAGGGACATAGCATGATAGCAGGGTTTTCACAAGTATTTTCTTCAGGCTTCCTCTTCACCTTGGCAACATAGTGCATGAGGTTCATGCCAGGCTTGTTGGCTTTGGTGTCTGCCAGCTTGAGCAAAGAGGTCATCCTGAATCCAATGGCATTGGCACTGTAACCACCCTGAAAATTAATTATTTGAATGGTTCATTCATCAGTATAATATATGCAGAGTAAAAAGCCCCTGAAAGCACATGGGCAGCTCAAAAGCATCAGATGTAATACATAACTGTAGGTAATATAAACAGAATTCCTAAAGAAAAATACCAACAGCGTTCATGTAATTCCCAGCTTTTAATACCAGCCGAATGACTGAGTGGAGTTCATCACAGTCCAACAGCTCTGAAGGGAGAGAAGGAAAAGAGATGGAGATACAGAACATCAATAAAACACCAAGTGAGAACAGGGTGATGTAAAAGAGATCAGAAGTTGGGATTGTTTGCAGCTTTGGTGGATGTGTGTGAAATGTTACCATTGGCTCCTTTGGTCATAACAGCGACTGAATTCTTCAGCTCCTCCATAAGAGGAAAGAATTCCTCCCTCAGCACCATCGTTTTCAGGCGTTCCTCATAGCTAAAAGGCAAAACATCAACAAAACTGCGAATTACTGCATCTGCTGTTGAAATGTTTTCAGTTTTTATTACAGGTTAACATGTGTCCATGTGTTGTATGTGAAGTCTGTGGTGCATAAGTGGTAGTGTAACAAAAACAAATTGGCATTTGCAAGGTAATATATGCACACAAATCTATCCTATACATTTCATCACAGTAAACATTAAAGCAAATAACAGGTTTTTGTTGTTGTTTTGTCACACATGACAGTCCCTGACAAGTGAGTGACTATGTGTAAAATCTTTACACTTTTTAATTAGTTGGTTAGTAATTAGTTGGTTTGAGATTGCAAACAACATTTCATGCAACCAAATATTTCAGAAATTTGAGTTACTATATAAACAAACTCCAGACTCACCCTGGCACTTTGACCAGCTGCACCATGAACTGGTCTGCCTCAGGTAACACGGAGAGTTTCCCAGTAAATGACAGCAGCTGCTTCACCTGTTTCAACAAACAGTGAGGACATTTGTGTTATTGTTCCTTCTTATAGATTTTCAATTTCTCAAGATTACATTGGAGAAAGAGAAAAAGAATTTTGAACGTGCAAGTATCATGCAAGGCTCTAAAACAATATGCACAAGGAAATCAGATCAGCTGTCTCCTTTAAGTCCCATCTTAAAACATACTTTTATCAGGGGCCTTTGCTGATTTTAATTCACTTTAATTAAAAAAAAAAAACTGATTATTTAATGACTTGTCTATTTTATGTTGCTGCCTTTGTGAAGCACTAACATTTTTGAAAAGTGATCTTTAAATAAAGAATATTCTTCCTGTTATTATGTTATGTGTAGTTATGCAAATTATGAGCTTCTATTTTCTATTTTTTAAATAGAGAAATATGTAATCAAAATATAATGCAGGAGGATACAGTAGATCTTCTTCCAAGACACTTAAATGTTCATTATGCAAATAGGACCAATGGATAGATAAGAAGAGAAAAGTGGAGCTGTTGTTACCTCACTTTCTTCTGGCAACAGTTTACAAAGCTCTTTCAGTTTGCCTGTTCCAAAACTGAGCCAGTTCCCCGTACAGATGTCCTGGACCATTTCTGTCACTGGTCTGCAGAGGGAGACAAAAGCCAATAGTAATAAAAAGGCACTTACGCTGCCTTATATCCTGCAATAATCAGCATGACTTATCAAACATGATCAGTCCTGATCCTGAGATCCTTCCTGCTAATTACAGAGGCAAAGCCCCAAGAAAACAATAACCAAACATGGATGTTATGAAATAATAATGTTAATTTAGTAGCTTATTGCATTCAAAGTTGTTGATTGGCAGCCGATTTTCACAGATTGGATGTCGCAGCTTCAGGGGGGGGAGGATACTGTGTGCTAAGTGACCGTTTTTAGTTTTAATATGCACATTTCTGCCGCATGGGGCTCTAAAAATGAATGTGGTCATGTTGGTTGGTGCAAGTATGACGTTTCTGTATTGTACTGTTGTATTTACAAGAATGTGCCTCTCAGTCACATATGTATTGGCACACACAGATGCCATCTCTCTACTGCGGTAGCTTGACAAACACAAATGCCTGCTGAGATATTCAACACGTCACCCTTTCGACGACACAAATTAACACTGGGAACGTCCAGAAAACAACAAAATGCATTCAAATAGCATCATCAAGTGCACTTTTGGCACTACCACACAGAAGCTGATGCAATTTAAATTTGACTAAAACGCTAAAGCAGACATCATTGCAGTGCATTTGGTATTCAAAGTGAGAGCTGAGTGAACATTGGACTGAAAGTGACATCATCTTGATTAGGTTCAGACACAGAAACTCAAGTGCTGAGTACAGCATGTTAAACTTTCTACTAAACTTAGAACTAGATCTAAAATAGAATTTAAGGAAAAACCTGAATAAAAGAGTGGTGAAACACAAAATCCAGATGCGTCTTGGGTATGAAAATGACGTGAATAAAATGTCACAGACTTTACGGTCACCAGATCTCAACCCAGTTTCACACCAACGATTTTGGATCAACGTGTAAGACAAAGCTTTCCACCACCACTAACACCAAATGATAAAATATTAACTTTCATCTTTAAGTATCTTTAGTGATGTCTGTGACTGTCTTTGATGCTTTATGTCATTATGTCTATGTTTGTTTTTCTTTCCATCTGCTGTACTCAGGTCTCTCTCAGAAACCTTCATCTCAAGGAGATTACTTGTTTGATTAAAAGGTGGTACATATAAATGATATAAATGATAAATATCTTGTGGAGGAATGGTGTTCATCCCTCCAATGAAGTTTCACAGACTTGACAAGGAGCACTGAGGCTGTTCTGAAGGCTTGTGGTGGCCTGATTCCATTCTAAGACACGTCATGTTGGCATTTTATTTAATTTATCAACCATCTGTATATGTCACAGCTACTTGCTTTAGGAGCTGCAACGAGGGATTCATGGGACCTGGGATTTGGCCTCTCCGGCTGCATAGAGGCCACCCTATCTTATCTATAAATGATGTTGGATCTGTATCTAGCCTGAGAGGAAGACAGCAGACGCTACTCAGAGTATTTACAGTTATTATTCTCCTATATTATGATATATAAACAAACAAGCACAATTGGCCAGATTAGGCCATGTTAGTAGCTAAGTAGGGACCTGACAAGTAACCTGTGTCCCTGTTGCTACACTTAAAACTGGAGGGAACAACTGACTCCACTACATGGAGAGAATGACATACGCAATTACAGTACATCACAGTGGTAATCCAACATGGATACAAACCTGCTGTGTGTATCCTCCCTTTCAATCCTCACTGCTCAGCCTCACATATAGGTCAACTATGTTTTCCTATATTTTAAGTATTAATAAAGTGAGTCATCAAAATGTGTTGTTCTCTACTGTATGTTGAAACTGAATGCTCTCTAGTCATATTTAAAAGGCATTTCCATTTATTTGACTATGGTCCGCTAAGATAAAGAGCCCGCTAGTTGGGTAATGATTAGCAATGGAAGCACTGGAAATGACCAGCGTGTGTATTTATGACACTATTTTGGACATAAAAGGAAGGTCCTTTGGTAATCACTTTGTTTCCATTTTGTCATCTATAACCCTGATGTGTCCTTTCACCAAATCATACTTCATTTTTTTTTTTTTTAGGACAATCTCTCTCTCTCTCCCCCCCAGATGGAACTTCAGCAGTCCTTACCGCTTGAAATGTCTTAGGAAGATCCCGATATTCATACTCTTTTTAGAGTCAAGGATTTTGACCTAAAGAGAAAAGTAACAACAATTAATACCAATAAAAGTTTTCACCTCTGTATAGCCATATTCAGACATTATATTTCACATAATTTTTGGGGAAGCAAAAACACTCCCAAACACTGCTTTACTTCCGCAGTTACTCACTGATTAGCGTGAAACTTTTGAAAAGCAGTTCCTATTTGTGTTGACTACTTCCCTCGTGCATTCTGAGTGAGTTTACATGCCCATAAAAACTTAGGATGGTCTCCATCAATTACTGGAAATCAAGCTTTTTTATATCTAGCAAAGTTTCAGATATGGCCTGAGTGCAACCATTGCTGTTTACCTGAGGCTCCTGTAAAAAGAGATCCATGCCATCGCAGTTCTTCAGACCCATGACTCTTGAACTGCGTAGCGAGGCGTGTTTGTCTACATGACTAAACAACTCCTCCATGCTCCGAATATCCAGCACAAGGTCCCTCTGAGGCCGCTTAGATGTCCAGACATTCAATTTGCCCAGGACACGCTGGCTGGGGATGGTGTCCCAGTTCAGCTTTTTCATGGAACGTCGCTGGACATTACGAGAGCCAAAAGGAGGGGGAGAAAGAAGAGGAAGAGGAGGAGGAGGGGGAGGAGGAGGAGGAGGGGGGGGAGGCGGTGGTGTTACAGTGGTAACTTGCATGGGGGGAGGCACAGAGGAAGATGATTGGAGATCTGAATCTTCCTGCACAACCGGTGAGAAAGGAGGAGAGGAGTTGTGAGCGGAACAGCTGGGAGGAGGAGCAGATTTTAAAATCAGCACTCCCTCCATCTGTATCCCTCAAATCCAAAGATGATGTGTTGAAGGATCCCGTTGTTGGCCACTCAGATCTGAGGAGAAATATAAATTCATAAACATTGCAGTATTTTAGACAAAAAATAATAAATTCATTAAACTATGTGTGCTTTGTTTGTCTCTTATGTTTAAAAAGCCATCAAGGACAGCCTGTGTCAATGTTAAATTTTCTCATTATTTCATAGCTAGAGATTGTTTTTTATCCAAGTAAGCACATACCACTCACCTTCCAAATATCAACATCACATCCAAGTAACAAAATAAAAAGATCATGTTTCTCCAACTGTTGCTTTGCTGCCTAAAGCCTGTAACATTTTAGCAAAATGCCTTAATTTAGTAATTTAGTGATCAAAAATCCAACAGCATTTATTAGTCTCAATTCTTGGGTTTGAGTTATTTTGAGTGACCTGTGAAATGGCACTCCAAAAGCAGAAAATGTATTTGGTCAACATTGTGCCATCACTTATTCACTCACCTCACAGAAAGACATTTTCTTTAGGCCTACCGTTTAACTTTTTACTTCTCTTTGAACCATAGCCTATAACATTTTCTCCATGTGTGCTTGTGTACACAAAACATCATTGAGGAAAATCTCGCTTTTTAATACTTGGGTCTTCACAGCAAATTTAAATGCCTCATATAATGATACCTTATATTACTTTTTATAGCCCAGTGTTGTATTCGGTATAGATGCCATCCATCACGCAGTATATTCACAGATAAATTTACTTAGAAATTTGGTTCAACACCATTTGCTGCCGATATCTCCTGCTTATTTTCGAGGAGGGAAGTTGTAGAAAATAACAGGCGAACCAACTGCAATTACATGTGATTATACTCAAACATATTAGATGGGATATATCTGAATGCCGAATATAAACGTTGAGACAAAAGTGTTTCCCAAGGCACCATATTTACTTCTTTTTAACAGTTTCGTTGCCAGTTCTTTACATACAACCAGGGCTCACATCCTTACCCTGACTTAGCAGAATGTCCAGCAATGGCTACACAATAAATCGTACAGCAGCGTTTTAAACCTGAACGTTCACCAAAGCACTGCTCAACATTAAATTTACTCACCGTGCTTTTAAAATGTAGCTGTCAAATAAATCCTTACTCCGATCTAGCCTCGTGCTTCTGCAGACTACCACAGTCTGTCTGTCTCACAAACAGCAGTCACAGGTGCAGGGCGCGCCTCCACCAATCAAATTCAAGTCAGCTTCCAGGTACGGAACGCCCTTTTTTTGGGAGAGGCCAACGAAGAAGATGGGTAACCGTTTCCATTTGGTGATCAACAAGGGTCAAACAACTTCTAATATTAACAACAGTGCATTTAATATATAATATAGGTATATAATATTATAGGTCTATTATGTCTTGGGTTAGCCAGGTAAAGCTGCGAATAGTATATGTATGTGAAACACTACCATGTCATTTATTTCAATAGATAAAAATAATAAATTTGTAGACCTGCAAATTTAACAACACAACTGCACTCTGAAGAGTGAAAATGTGCAGCTACAAGTGACACTATAATGCAAATAAAAATTGCCACTGGTGCAACTTCTGTGTGAAAGTGTGAACTTTTGGATTCAGAATATATTTGTGATATTGGAGGGGGAACTTTTGTTAGGGCTCTAGTTGTCTAAATAATCAAACAGGTGAACGCACTTACATTACATAAATTTGATAAATGAAGCTTGATCAAGATTACGTCTTAAATACCAGTGTATGATTGTAATCACTAGGTTAAAGTTTTATTTGACTGAATTCAGATGCAGCAGAAAGCACATAGGACTACAGTTTAATAGGAGATGAAAGGGCAAACAGAAAACACAGCCAGAGCATTTTGAAAATGTGTACTTTTAATTTGGCTCCCTCAGGGTGGGGTGGGACTTTTCAGGTCTGAGTGAGGAATGAAGGAAAGAGTATCACATCAATCCATGACACGACTTCATTTATCATCTTAAATACTGTTATGTGCAATCATTCATACAGTACAACGCGCCAGCTCAGCCTAGAAAACATTGATTGTACACAAATAAAATCTCTCATTTTATAAATCTTGGTTCTCTCTCTGCAACAATGTAAAGACAGCTAGTAAGAGTGACTTGCAATGCTAGCCACACTTTTTTCACTTTACTAGAGGTTTCACAACTACAGAACAATAAAATTCCTATTGCCAATCGTTTAGGTGTTGGGGTTAGGAATTTCCAAAAGGGCAGGTTTGGAAAAGAGGAATCATATTTTGTTAATATTGCTGTATGTTGGTCAAACTGACCAGGTGCGGGCCAGTGAAACTGCAATTTTAACCACAAGTGAGGCCACGGTTTTACTGAGTGACCTTTCAGCCAGGATAAAACACACCCACTTGACACACTGACACATAAGAAATCCACTTTCTTTCATAACTGTCCTTAATAATGCAGAATTATGGGGAAACCCAAATGTTGGATTCTGCTTCAGCCAGTTACAACACTTAAATCATAAGCATGGCGTGATGCCAGTCCATGCGAACTGGCGCGCAGAAGCATCAGTGAATTCACACATATCTGCACCTACACTTTGGATCGCTGCCTACTATGCAAATACAGGAGAGACAAGAAGCTGGACGACTGGAACATAAACTGATAGAGCTCTCCCTCCTGTTACTTGAGACTTATGAGTTAAATTCAGCATGGTAAAACATTCATTAGACTGGATTATCTTCATTTGACTTCACAGAGGTTTGACACTGGGAAACTTAAACATGTTCTATCGGTTAGTTTAGATTTTTTTTTGGAGTATATCAATAACAGATTTGGTTATCCTGAGACATCTTTTCATTTTAGTTTCTCATCTGAAAAATGCCATAAATGGAATACTCATAAACTGAGTCATTTTCACAAACCAGAAGTTCCAGTGTACAATATGTTGATTGACCTTACAGATTAACACACACAATGAACATAATAAATACAGTGATGAATAACAATTCAACATTATATATGTAGTACCATAATGATATTTTGTGGTAACACGTTCTCTTAATTGTCAACAATTGATGATTGTTTACCATCATTATTCTAAGACGACATTTCAGTTAAAGAAGGTAAACAAAAAACAATTAATCATTAGTGTCATCCCGTTTCCCAAACGACTACTTTACAAGATTTTATGTGGAAATGTTTAGAATTAGTAATATTAGATAGCTGCAGGGTCATATCTTTAAAGTCAATGACATGTCTTTGACTTTAAACATAAAAAAACAAAAAAAAGACAAAGACACATTTCATTGTTATAACATCGATGAATGATACAAACAAAGATGATACAATGAATTCCTTTAAAATACAGTCTATTAAACTATGAAATAATGGAGTTAATCCATTCAAGTTTGTTAGATCTCAACTGACAGTTGACCATCTTAACAGTCTCTCAAATCCAATAAATGTTGCTTAAAACAGTGGTTCTCAAAGTGGGGTCCAGGGACCCCCAGGGGTGCTTGAGGGGCTCCAGAAGGTTCCCGGGAATCTTTTTTTAAAATTATTATTAGAATTGCATCCATAAGTAACACAATGGCAGAATTTGAGACTATTGTGGTCACGGTTTCATACACTTTCTGTAATAAAAAAAATCTACAAGCAAAAATCCTATCAGACGGGGGTCAGTTTAAGAGTCCTTGATGTGAAAAACTTTGTGAACCACTGGCTTACTCAACCCATGAAAACATAGCAAGGCCCACCATCCAATAAACATCTCTTTCAATTCTCTTTGGATAAATAAACCATAATTAGTAAAGACTCAAACAAGTATAGCTTTGGGAAGCTGTGGCAGTGTTCCCTAAATGATCGTCGCATGTATGAGTAATGTTTTGGAACTTAAATAATTACAAAGTAAAGAGATGACAGTCAAATTAAACAGCAAAAAATAAACACAACATTGTGTTTTTTTATAAGCTACAAACAATATTTATTTCATATGTGTAACAGTACTTAGTTTGAAATGTACATGGAATTCAAATGTCTGGACATACCTTTGCAATGTACCATACAAATCCCCTTCATGTGTAATTTGAAATCTTATTCTTCCTGCAGGCAACATGTTGATTTAGTACTTATCTCATACATAATGAGGCACTGTAGGAAAGTGATATGGTCTGGAAGAGTTTTGATGCAGTGTTGTAGTGGTCACATCGGAGTGTGTTTTAGTAGCTTTACCATTTGTTCCTTTTCTCGTGTTAATAACATGGTGTGGAGTTGCAGTTTAACTCAGAGCATTGGGAGCCCTTGAGGAGTACAGTAATGGCCATGAACATGACTAACACAAGCTCACCCAGCAAAATAGTGTTGATATAGAAGGTGGTTAAGTCAAATGGGAAAGAGGGAAAGAAGAGATGAAGTTTCCCTGGGAACAAAGAGAAGGTTAAAGTGGTAAAAAAGGAAGTGGGGAAGAGGCACTAAAAGCCCCTTAGACTGTTCATGAAACTGGCCACTTGGTTTCCTGCTGCATCTAAACCATTCATCAATAATACCCTGTCCAATCCTCCCTCATCGGTCCAATCATCCAGCCACATGCTCATCTCATTTCTTCATCATGGTCCTCTGTAAGTAGGGGGTTTTCAACAGGTAGCAGGAAGAGGTGGTCAAGAAGGAGGCTGCAGGAGGTCCAGCAGGTCCTCTCACTGCTCCTCTAACCAGGAGGGCTTGTCGGCTCCTGGAGGCCTCAACTTTATGTTGAACTGCTTCAGCGTCTGCTCCAGCTGCTGCTGGTTGCCAGCAAAGTATGCAGAGATGGCATTATGGAAGAGAAGGAGCTGCTTATGCATGACCTTCACCTGACAGCGAGAAACAAGGGGAGCTTAGGACATTGGTTTCTGAATATTATCAAAAAGAAACAGACTCGAGTCAAACCTGGATGTAAACTTGTTTTTACTTTGATGGCTGGTGATGATGGATGCCTAACCCTGCCCACTAACCTTATTCTCCTCCAGGAACTTGAGTTTAATGATGACATCTGAGCGGAGGCGTTCATACTTGTCCTTCTGGACTTGATACTGTTGCTGAGCAGCATCTATGCGGGCCATGGCTACAGCGTCCCTCGGACCCAAACTCAGTTCCTCCAGGTCTGACCGATAGGCATCAAACTCCAATCTGTTCACAGAAGCAATAGAGAAAATACAAAGTTTTAAAGGCCCCAGAAACCTTGATCGATACTATAAGTGATGGAACACAACATGATGCGCAAAAGATTTCCAGCCACAACTGTGAGAAGTTGACATTTTTAATGAAACCACTCCCCCCCAGTCCCGATTAAGCAGATTTGTGTTAAAACGCTCATAAAATATTCAAGGATGTTATTTTCCAAACTCTAACATTTGTCATCTTATTTAGTTATCAGGGATCCAAGCAGCGAAGCTGCTGAAGCCCTTTTGGTTTTGTTCTGATTCTTCTTCTTCTCCTCCGCTAAAAGTGTTTGGGCAGCAAAAACTACTGGACAAAAACTCAGCAAAATTGGCACGTAGGTTGCAAATTCCACCCACTACTCAGGCAAAAAAACTTCTTTCATTATTTTAATCTCTGGATTCATCTGCATCTTTGCTCCAATGGTCTTGTGTTTTAAAAATGTCAAATTATATGACTTTTTATCTCTTTTCTCTAAAACCTATTTTTGCGAACTCGTCCCAGACGATTTCGCCAATTGACCTGAAACTTTGGCAGGATCATCTACGGACGTCGCTGATCAAAAGAATTTTGATACATCAATCTGTTTTTTTTTCATAAATTTTTACTTTTGTGTCTTTACTTACAATTTTACATAAATGCCCGTACATCCAAATTGGCTAAAGCGATTGTAACCAAACTCAAAGCGTCTGTTCAGATGCTCGGCCCGAGCTTCGCTGAGCAGTCCTGGGTTATTCTTCCACTAGGTGGCACTACACTTGCAAAGAGTTTATACCTCATAATTCGCTGGATGGATTCGTACGAAATTCGGTTTGTACGATCTCGGGTCCCTACTCAGTAGATGTAAAAAATTTAGTAATGTTTCCACAAAGTGGGTGTGGCTTATTACAAGAAATGTAAATTTCTAGACATTTCTCATTCCTAACTTCAAAAATTCTAAGAAAATCATATGTCCTAGAGAGTTGAAACTTTTCAGCACATCCACCGATATGTGACATTTGACTCATTGCAAGCTACGGTCAATTCAGAACTCAGTCACTCTATATTTTTTTAGAATATGCTAATTCAATTAACATCTATAAAATTGCCACAAGTCTTTCTTCAAACACTACCAAACTCGACAGAGTCGTTCTCCAGATGGCCACTATCAAGTGTTTCAAAGGGTTTTCAGATCGATTAAACGGAGAGTCTGCAGTGATATTCAGTATCTTGCTGTAACTTGTACAGTATGAACATTTCTTTTTAGAAATTTTTTCAGTTTTGGATCAAATGCCACCAAAATAATTAACAACACACCCAAAACCAGCAGAATGATGTGTGATTTTTTTCAGAATTATTTCACCTACATCTTGACTGTTGTAAGCATTTTAAGTTTAAACTGACAAAACTATCCGGCTCTTGCACATGTGACATCACCACCTCAACTTGTGAGAAGGTGGGGGAAAACCTCTCACCAGTCAGACTTGCTAACAATGTGGGTGTTCCGATCATATCAGTTGTCTATTTTATTTGGATCCCATGATACTTTCTTATTTTTCTCTGCTTAAAAGTGTTTGTGCAGCTTAAACTTTAAATCTTGGAAACACAAAATGTCGCAGGTGGGTTGAACATTTCACACAGTAGTCAGGTACATATAATGACACTCTCTGACCTCAAGTCGATGCTGTAAAAATTTGCGTTTGCGTTTCCGCAATTATATAAAAGTCCAAATTCTTTCATCTCCTTAATCTCTTAAGTTGTCTGCGTCCTCTGAAAATGTCAAATGTTGTATTTTTCGCGACTGGCTTGGATCCTGATCATTGCCGCTCACAGCTATATTAAATATTTATTGTTACTGAAAAGAAGTTAAAAACTGAAAACAAAAAGTCAGGTGATTTAAGAAAAAGATGCAGACTGAATGATGAATGATTTTATAATAAAAGCTACTCACATAGCATTCAGTCTGGGCATCAAATACTCATCTTAGCCTATAGAGATGGAAACATTTCCTTACCTTATATTTCATTCACTGAATATAGTAATTCTAAAATCGGTCAGTGTGGAGATTCAATCGGCCTGGGACAGACAAATACACAGTGCATTAACACTGCCTATACCCTATCTGTCTGTTCCTCGCAGTAATAATAAATATATTTTTCTATCTATTTGTTTGGGAGGTTCCATATTTATGTCATTTATTCTCATTAATCCTGAATGATTTTTAAACTGTGGTTCAGTCTAGGATTAATGTATTAAGATTTGCTATTGCTATATCAATATTTCTTACAATACAGGCATTTCATTGGTATTATAGTCTGCATCATTACAACATCAATATTTCTGTTTTGTCCATATCCCCTTTGCTAATCCTCCTTTAAAAAAAAAGGTTTCCATCCAGTCTCGTAGATGAAAAGAATAATTCATGTACTGCCTTTCCCTACCTTGCGTTTTCATACATCTTGATCGTCATCAGGGTGTCCTCCATGGTCTTGTTGACCAGTGTGTTGATGCTGGACACAAAGAAGTTAATGGCACCAAGGAGAGTCTCCCCATTCTTACAGAGCAACTTCTGAGTCTCTGCATTGTAGCCAAATTCATCCTGTAAAGGCAACCAAGGCATTAATGAGCACAACAGAGCATGAATAGTGTTAATGCTTTTTTAATGTAGTCTACATAAATCTAACCAGTGCATCCTCACCTAGGGCTGGCAATTAATTACATTTTATTTTCAATTAAGTTTTGGCTTCCAGCTCGTGGCAAGATGACCAGGGTTATAACTGCTATACCTTGTTAGTCAACATTATTAGCTAAAGCCTACGGCATTTTACACTCATAAATTAGCCTAGCAGCTAGCAGACTTTTCCCTCTACTCACAGTACAGAGGAAGACTAGAGGAAACCCTGTGTTGCGGTCATCCTGTTGCGCTCTAAGATGCTGTTTAAAGTTAATAATGTTGGATTACTATTTCATGGGACGATGCATAGATATTATAATTTTGAAAACATTCAATTTCAAAAGTTTAATAAATGCATAATGTTTCCTGAGTCAAGGAGTAATTGTGTTAAATAATCATGATCTCAATATTGACCAATGTAATAGTGATTATATTTTTTGCCATAATCAGGCAGCCCTACCCTCACCTACTTTTAGTCAAGCAGATCAATATCTAAGAGTCACGACAAGGCTGCATAGAGGCTCCATGAACACATTTTGAGGCCTCACCCGTAGCTCTGGAGATTTCTGACTGAGGTCAGCAAAGGTGTCACCAAGCGCATGCTGAGTCTGCACCATGTTGTAGAAGTGGTTGGTCAGCGCTCTGGCCAATCGCAACACGTTCTCATATTTCCTTTTAGTGTCTCTCAGCACCTCAATCTGGGCCTCCAGCTCCAGGTCCACAGTACGAGAACCCCGACCAAAGCGCTCCGAGATCATTTGTTTTGTACACTAAAAAAACAAAGGAAGACACACAGTTACATCAGTAAGACAAAGCAATTCCTTTCTGCGATTGTATCATACTGCATAAGGACATAGGGGGAGGGGGGTCTGAGTGAGAAACACCGCAAAGAAAATGATCTGATTCCAGATGATCCTCAGACAGGCACAAAAATAAAAATCACCAAGTAGCTCTTTATTTAAAGCTATCATCTATTTACACTTTTACTCATGTTGGTCAACATTACAGAACCTCAAATACCTTGTAAGTGTTTAGTCCCCACTTCTTCATTGTTTCTAGTTTTTCAACAGCCACACCGCGGGTCGCTTCATCTGCCGTCATTGATGAGCTGCTGCTGCTGTGGTGCATGTTGGAACCTGAGAGATGAGACCCAAATGTTGAAACCACAAGAACACGGTAAATAACAAACACAAGCAAACAAATACTTTCAGCTAGACCAGAAGATTAACCCCAGCAAAGATCAGACCAAACAGAGAATCCTAAACTATTTAAAGTGCAAAAAAACTGAAGATGGTTTCTGAAATCTGATATCTCCTTAGCCCTTAAACCACTGTGAAACATGCACAGTACTGAGATAGTTAATGAGTGAGCAAATAGGAGGGTGATGCAGAGAATTAAACTGGGAGGAAATGTTAGGAAATACAGAGAAAAGCAACCTTAATACTGTACACAAAATTATTTTTATGGAGCTGTGATGAAAAGGTGAAACTATGGACTGGGTCACTGCTAAAATGGCATTTTCATTAATCAATGTTTAATATTTGAGCATCCAAATTCAACCTCTTTCCCTCACCAGTACCTTGGGATTCATTTGATTGGCTTGTTTTGTGGCAGAAGAAAGAATCGCTCGGGGGAACGCTACTTCGCCTGGCCTTCATACGCAGTTCTGTGACAGCGGACGGGTAGTCGGGTATGGATGAAGCAATCGTTCAGGGGGAGGATGAGTCCGGGTAAGGTGTGGGAGTGGCACTTACATTGGGGTTTTTTTTACATTATGGGAATGTTTTTTTTTTTCCCCAGGATTTAAAATGATAGTTGGATATTTAGGGTTGAAACATTAAGTAATTATTGAGGTTGACCAAGCATGCCAAAAATGGAACGACAACGTAGGAGGAAGATTGTGGGGAGGAGCGGGGAGATGCATAAAAGACCAAAAAGTAAGACGACAAAAGGGAGAAGAGGAGGATGAGGAATATGTAGGAGGGAATGGTGAAAAGGAGGAGGAGGACAAAGATAGACAAAGATGAAAGACAACATTTAATGCGTGACAATCAGTGAATAATGCAGACAAATGTGTTATGATGAAGACGGGGGCAGTTTGAATTGTAGCAGTACTAAATAGTGTGACACTACATAAACTAGACAAGCCTTTCAATAAATAACAATAAATGGAAATGACTAATACAACCAAAGGTTTAAGGTCCTCCTATTAACATCTTACTTTTGCCATCAATATTAGAGTCCCTGATACAAATACACACAGTGACAGACATGAAGATTGTTTCTGTTTTGCTATAGAGAAGTTCAATAATCAGTTTAGTGAGTTATTCTGGGGGAGGAAAAAAAAAGCGTGGACACCTTAATGAATGAGCTCAAAACTGGAAGAGAAACCAACCAGAAAATAGAGGAAGAATATGTAGGAAAATAAGCTGTGATAGAAAAAAGCCACAATATGTCCAAGAAGAAGAGCAGCAGGCAGAAATGAGTGTCCTTCTCTCCACCAATAAAGAGAACATTTGATGAAGATAAAAAAAGGCACAGAGAAGCTGCTCCCCAGCTATATAAAAAAGACACACTCAGTATAAAAAGCATCTTTCCAAAATGAGATTCATTCCATTGTGAGAAATATCCATTAAAAGTGCCATTATGTGTATTGCAGTTAACAAACTAAGGTCTTGCTTACCAACAATGGCATTTACAAAACTGGATGTTAGAGTCTATTTACATCCCCCCAAAATGATTCTATCACATTTTGGAAATAAGCTCATTGTTATTAATAATAATAATTAGGTCTATGGAGCCACCTAATCCTGTAACTGGGATCCTTTTGTTAAATTCTGCATTGTAGCGCACAGCAGGGCCTGAGAGAGACACAGATGCAGAAATATTAGTATCAAATAAGTAGTAAAGAAGAGTGTTTTTATCCCTTTGACACTGTGAATACAGCTACGCTAATCCCTAAGTGGACTGTCCGTATCACACAACATGTGAAGAAACTCCAGTGTATTTTATCATTCAGTATGAAGCGAAAGCTTAGCTGCGTATGAGCTAGAAGAAACATTATGCTTAATGGAGAGTATTGGTGTTTAAAGTGTGGGTCACATGCGGAATTCTTGAAATGATATGGCTTTATACCATTGCCTGATATTTATAAACATGGACATGTTTGATAATGACCTTTTCTTTCAGTAGTGTTAAAGTTACAGTGTCACAGTATATCTGAAAACTTGAGATGGTCTTCAATGACATTTAGATATAAAAACCATTTAAACCGTGTGATAAGGACCACTAAGGAACATTTATTTTCAGATGCGGTGGAGGGTAGGGAAACTAGGGACATATGAGTGCAAACTGACCACCAATTACTGCAAATATATTCTCATGGGAAGAATGATTGGCAGCCCCAGAAATCCAACATTATACTGTCATCTGATGGAACTCACTGTAAACTCCAGAGGCTAAGATGGCACAGAGTCAAGTCAAAATGGGACAGCGACAGTATTGCTGCAAAAAGACTGAAAAGATGTCAGAAATAAGTGAGACACCAAGAGTGAAGCGGGACTCTACCTTTGATTGAGCTGGTGGGGATGATACCCTCTGCTGTTCCTCCATAACCTCCGGATACGATGCTAGTCTCGTTGAGATTGGGACCCGATACCATCACCTGCTGTAGGTCCTGTAAAGTTTAAGTGAGGAAATAAAAAAAATAAAAAGAACAAGAACAAAGGGGAGGATAGAGGGTTTTGGGTAGGGATATGTAAACAGGAGATTATGACTTGAGTGTTAAATTCAGGCAGGTAATGTAGGTTAAAGGCTTATTCACTAGAGGGGGACAAACACTACTATGTTAGGAAGGTTAGTCAGGACACCCAGGGCAGTCAACCACTTATCTGGAAGCCAACAGGGGAAACTACAAAGTGTGTGAAAGACAGAAAACACCCCACTAAAGTGCCCAGTCAATGATCAACAGAGCTAATGACTTGGACTGAATCAAGCGAAGCCAGAGGACTGCAGTACAACAGCGGTGACAGACCCTAAGTCTAACCCAAGCAGTGACTTCAATGATCCATGTCACAGGAAATGCTCAAGCAAACTATTTTCTCCTTCCAAAATAATCACAGGCTTAAGTAAAGCACTGGATGCTGAGAGGACCTGTGTTACGAGACACGCGATCCATCTTATGTGTTTTCTTTAATTTAACTAACTGTTTTTCTCTTGTTTGCCTTCCTGCTCAAGTATCAGCTAGTAAAAAAAAAAATAAAAAATACATTGGTGAGAGATTTATGGAAAAAGGAAAATCTGGTCTGAGTAGATTTCTCACTTTGGCAAACCATATGTGAGCCTTGGTTCCTACAAAAGTCAGGTTTAATTTTAACCCCTGCCTGTGCCGCAAGAAAGCCTCTTATTCCATTTGCTACAAACACGCACAGTAACTGAGCTACGGGCAAAGACCCATAATGTCCAATGTAAAATGTAATCGGGAGCATAATTTTATATACAGGACACTTCCTGGAAACTAGGGCTTAGACTCTTCAGTAGGATTGTGATAAGGAATCTCTAAACTCGGGCAGGGAGGTAGCAGTTTCCTTTTTGTAAGCAAACACAAAAAGGATGTTTGATACTACCAAAAGGGAAGTTAAAATACAATTGCTGTGATTTGTGCTGTTGGAGGTTAAACAGCATTCAATGAGGAAACATCAGCATTAAGCTAAACGTGTCAATTACAAATTTTATATATATATATATATATATATATATATATATATATATATATATATATATATATATATATATATATATATATATATATATATATATATATATATATATATATATATATATATATATATATATATATATAATATATATATAATATATATATATATATATATATATATATATATATATATATATAGGCCTTATCGGTTTATAGTCATGGTCAGGTCCCTCTTGGCTTTCTTGTCAAAACACAAACACATTTCTCATAATGACTGAAACACCAAAACAGTGCAGCCAATTCACATCAATATTATAGCAGTAATATGACATGGCGATTATTAGTATGACACAAGTGTTTTTTTTGTCATCTATCAGCCGCTAACATTGAGGAATCACACTCACACATCACCCAAGTGCACACAGAATCTAGGCTACATTAGCTCAATGAATGCTAGCTGATTATGAATCTAATATTCAAACGGAAACAGATTGTAATGTTGAGACCTGAAGTGTTAGCCATTTGTTAACACTACACAATTTGGGGGGTACATCTCAAAACATCCCACTAGAGTTAGTAGGGGACAAGTTAACAGGCAGCTGAACAGTGGTTTGGCATAAAAATGAAATATCTGACATTCAGGGAAATAAACCAACAAAGTGGTTTGCGAGGCAATTTAATGTTGCATAAAGGCAAACCACTAAGCAGTACTACACACCAACATAAACACACACACACACACACACACACAAAATGGCCTGCTCACCCTGGTGCCTCTGGAGCTCCCTACCTTCTCATCTAAGCTCCACTGCAGTTTTGCAGCCTGCACAGATATGGAGGGGGAATCGACAAACACAAGAACAACAACAACAAACACAAAAGAAACAAAAAGAAAAAAAGGAAAGGAGACAAAAAGAAAAATCCATGACTGAAATCAAGAAACAAGATAGAACGATGTAAAACTAATCCCAGAGAAAATTATCATAACGTCCACAGACATCAGGGATGTAGGGTGGAGAGCAGTGATGACTGATATCACAGCAGGTCTGGTCAGGATTCATCATTTAGCTGGTTTATGTTTAAGTTTCGAATGGACCATCTAGTCAACTGGGTGAGCATGTTTTGCTTGGTGTGTTGTAGGTCATCACTTTACATCTATGATGCGTTACCATAGCTTTGCCATGATATTATTCCATCACCGTCTGGACAAAGGAAATACTTATTCAACAACACTGCAAAAATGAAGATTTAATTTACAAGACATTAAAAGTGACATCCACATTAACGGGGGAGGGGTCAAGAAGGAGCCGACACAAACATGGGTTATTTCAGGAGTTCCATGCAAACTCTTAGCCAAATGACCTGCATCATAGCTACAGTTCCAGTGTATGTAGCCTACAATTACAGTTTTCAACCTCTTGTAAAGATATTTTAACCACACAGACACTGAACCAACAAACAACCAGCACTTCAGAAGGGAGGACAAAGCCTGTTTAACTACATTTTCTCCTTCATTCTGTGTCTCTTCTTTTAGAGATCTGCCTCATGTTGATTTGTGACATCTGCTCAATGTGGGAGAAAGCTGACGCAGAAGCTGATCCCTCCCTGGACATTTTGTTGACACAGTGCCTGTTCCCTGAGCTGAAGGGAACTACAGCGCCTTTCAGCCTTCATAAACTAATGTAGTAGTTATATCTTAACAGAGAGGTTTGGTAGGTTAATGAAAATGTCTTCCTTGTTTATGTACAGACCAAAAACAGAATGATATGGCATGATAGAGGCTGAAAGGCTTTGCTTTAAAATGCTACAAACCACTTTAGAGCTGAACAAGTAATTGAAATCTTATTGAAATTGCAATATGGTCTACTGCAATTTTCAAACTGCAGGAGGTGCAATATTTGTCAAAGGCAAAATACCATTTTAAATGAAATATTGTCCTGCTGCAAAGATGCCCTGGCCTACACATCATAGTCTACAGTCTTAAGAAAACATCTTTGTCAAAAAACACATCATAATTATTTATGAATTTTATATAAAATGAGAATATTAATATTTAATAATTTCCTGTAATGTTGCAAATCGTATCACAAGTGCAATATCAGTCAAAATAGTGATTCTAATAATACAACTGGGATATCTCCAAATAAACAGCACAAGTAGTCACATAAGAGGACTTGTGTATAACAGTATAAGCATCTTCAAATGCTGTTGATTGTGCGAGTAGACAGAAGTGAGCTGCTGTGATGCATCCAAGACTTTTGCCAGGATGCTGCTGGCAGTCAATCCTATCTGTGACTGTCTAGTTGCCAGTCATCATCCCTGTTCTGACACAAGCGCAATGCCTCAACATCTGAAACAACTGCTCTTCCTTAACCTGCCAATCTTCATCTCTATGCACATGAGCAAGTAGCCTGCTGCAGCTTTAAGTGAAGTGCTGCACAGCAGATATCAATCTGATTTCAGAGGGCTTTCACCCAAGAACAAAGCAGTCTCAGATTAATTGCAGAGTTGCTATGACAACTGGTTAATATCCAGCACTAAACAGTGCTGCTTGCAGTGTGTTCTCATATATGAGCACATTCAACTGAGGTCGCCACAACAAACGGGTGAATACTTGCTCACCATACAAAGCTTGGTGAGAAGGTTCAGTTTTCTTTTACTACTTGAGTGGAGCCACGCATAGTTTGGTAAGCAAACAACACGATTAACTGCCAGTGCTTCCTCCAGGATCTTCAGTCTGTTTGCCCAACGAGGTGTGCCTTGGGGCGCAGGAAAAGCTTGTTCAAACTTACTCTGCAAATTGCAAAACACTGACTAAGGCACTCCTGAAAATCCTAGAAACAAAACGCTGTTGCCCAACTTCTTTGCTGGACTATAGTGTCTTTTGCCTTCAAATGAGTCCAACAAGCGCTTCTATAAATGAATAGACCCCACCTGGACAGCAATAACTACATCTGTTTAGAATTTCAGTTAAACACATAGCATTAAGGTTAATTAAATACACCTGAGATGTGTCTGCAACACTGAACACGAGGCCACATAAGCTATTAATGGGAACAACTGGTTCCCAAGGAGACAGCTGGTCTCCTACACCTGATTTCCCAGAGAGACACTCTTTCCACAGCTGTAACTGAGCCAACCCAAGGACCTCTGGCAGTGTGCGACAGGCAATACATAATACAATAATAGTTCAACACAGGCAGAGAACAATAATTAAGCTCACAACAAGAGACTGGAATACAGCTTCTGAATAGGCGTTCTGCTCTGAGCAGTTGAATACAGGTACATTAAGGCAAAGTGAGAAATAACAGTAAGTGACACGGTACAAACAGCCAGTGCTCAGGACTGACAACTGGATTTACTGAGAAGAATGAGTCCTAAATTGTACTGTACTGCAGAGTGGTACCATGGTGTAAATGGTATTAAGAGCCAGGTCACTTAGCTAATCTTGTGATAGCTGAGAACAATGCCCATAACCACAATGTCAACTCCAACAACTGAAGGCATGCTATAAGAAACCAACAGTAATACTATGTAATGACATCAGCTGGCTTAAGTACAGTATATTTTGTCATGTGCACTCATGTGAATAATATAATCTTTAGGGCTACATTTAGAATTTCCTTGGGAGAAAAACTAAGGCTAAAAAGAAAACTAACAACTGTTTTCTTGGTGACTGATGAATGAACTGAAAGTCACTGTGATCTTATAAAGTGCAACCAGACAAAAAAAAATAAAAAGGCGTAGTACACTCAAACTGACAAATGCAAAACTAATATATATTTAATAACTAAACAAAACTAACTAAAAAAAAAAAAATAATATATATATATATATATATATATATATATATATATATATAAAATTAATTTTTATATATTTTATAGTCTGGATCATCAGAACACTTTTATGAAACAGTCTTTAAGTCACAAAACAGCTGTAAAGGTCCGAAAACGAGCCAAGACCATGAGAGCTTTTGTTCTATATAATCAAAAACAAAACCCTCCTATTGCTGCAGTTTGGTTTTCAGTATGCAAATGGATTTTTGTTGGCTTGGGATCACAAGTAGGTAAACACTTACAGTTTGGACATGTGTTTTCTTGTGTAATAGCTCTAAATAGGTAAACAACAACTAGGCTACAAAGGGTGGTCTCAAACTGTTACACACAGTAGATTGTCAACAGATACAGTAGCTGTGACCCACCTGTTCAAGGCTGTCATCTTCTGGTAGTGTCCCTGTGTCACCATTACTGTTGATAGGAATCTCCATTGTGGCAGCTTTACTCATAATGCTGTCTGTCATAATGCACTATTTCTGTGAGAAAAAGGGAGGAGAGACAGAGAGGTAAAGTGTGGATACAACAAACTACTAGTTGTGAAAAAAGGCAGAGATGGAAAAACAGCATAGGCCTAAATGCTGCTTTGAAGAGGAGAGACCAACGAGAGTTGTCAAAACAGCCAAATCATTAGGCAGATGGGAATATAATTGCCACAAACAAGCGAGGAGCTGGTTTTCAAAGAGCAAGGCTACCACTCTGCATAAAAACAACACACCTATGAAAGCCCCACGCACAGGAGCCGCCACTACAAATCTGCTGTCTCGTTGAAGTGGCCACTCTACTCCACAGCTCAGTTACAGGACCATATTTTAGAAGCACCCACTCCCTATAAATCACAACCAGAAGGTAGACAGCAAAATGTTTACATTAACATTGTCTAGTCATTCTAATGGGTCAAACTGAATTGGTCTGCTACATGCAGTCACATATTCAAGTTGTACATCAGAAATGCATGATGATAACATTTGCACACAAAACAATGCTGGACAAGCAGTAATATAGCTCCTATTTTTGGCTTGGATGGAAACAATGCTTAATGAATTCACTTGCACAAACACTAATGAGAAATCTGAGTACTGTGTGTGTGTGTGTGTGTGTGTGTGTGTGTGTGTGTGAGACAAGGCCACAGTGCAAAATGAAGGCCAATTTATAGATGGAAAACAATCAACTGTAAGTGAATGTGAGGCTAAAATGTAACTAATAATGACTGTAGGGTAAATGTGCATTATTCAAATGAACTAAGGCAAAACATTTCGTCAAAAATAAGCTTGGTGCCCTTGTGAGATTTGCTACTATGTTGGCTGACTGTAACTTGAACATTACTATATAGTAGGTTTATGCAGTTAGGTCACCTGCTGACACCAATACACCACAGATACTACCTGAAGGGAGGTTCAGGTACCGCTTGTTTACATTTGCTCTGACGTCACCTAAGTGGGCTTGCCATTACAAATGCGCACTTGGCCATGCCAGCCCATTTCCTGAGGAATGACTCAATTTCTGTTGACTTTAGACAAAAGAACTTGTGCTTATCCCACTTCTAAGACAACCTACGGCACCAGTTTTGTATGAAAAAATAACTGACTTGATATCTTCTCCAAATTAATCCAAAATGATTTACCTATTTATGCTGGAAATCCAACGAAAAGTATGCTTTTTGAACTGGGATGCTACACTTACGAGACAATCACCAAAGCTGTTAAACGGAGACTAAAGCTCCATAGACTGAGCAACCAAGTCAGCCACTTTGCATAACCTGAACTGAGCCTTGATCTAGCTAGTGCCTCAATCCACTACGTTTTGTCTCTCAGTCAAGTCACTCAAGTCAGGCTGGATCAATGTGAAATAGGAACAGGGTGAGCTGAGCTCGGAAATTAACTTAAATATTGGTAATTGACAGTCTATTATTAGAAATGGGCAGCAAAACAACAGAAACATTAATTAAACAGTGTTAATTGATGTTTCTGCTCAGAGTTAAATTGTCTGCACGTTATTGTTCATCATTATTACTAACACGAGATAACCCGAGTAATAATTTACTTTTATAGTGAGAGACTGGAATGTTTGACTTGAAATATCCTGGGAGACATAACAGGTGCACCGACACAGGTGCACGGTTCTCTCTACGGCAGGTAACGCAAGATGCAGGCCCCCAGCGGGTACTATCTGCCCAGCACAGTGGGGTTTAATTCAAGGCAGGAGATAACAACAGATCCTAATCACCATTTGTGGAGAATATATTAAAGCAGTTTCTCTGGCTGGAAATGAATATGCTTTTTTAGGGGGAAAAAGGCCTGCTTCTATAACGTTACATGCAGCTGTTAAGAAGAAGATGTTTAAACATGGTAAACAACCCAGCGAGTTCACTGTGCAAAGCTGACTGGTTAACAAAGGTAACGTTAACGTTAGACATGTAAAATCCCAAAACCCAGACATTAAGCAATATCACCGTCGTTTCCAAACGGCTTGACTTACGGTGTGCTTGATCCCGTCGTAAAAACAGAGCTGTTCGGGAAGCTAGCGAGCAAGCTAATAACAGGCTAGCGGCAGTGCATCACAGTTCATGCGCGGCTTAGAGGAGACTGGTGTGTCTTTTGTCGGTCCAGGAGAAAAACTGCCCGTGGGAAACAATGAGGCGCTCTTGTTTAAGAATATTTAAATGACATAGCCAGGTAAAGTGTTGTTTTAAATGCGTTTGTCTTCTGACTATGGTAATCCTCTCCTTTTTTAATGAAGCCAGGAGGAACGCTTTACGGAACTGACGACACCGTGGACTTCATTTTGGAGACGCGCTCTGATCCGAAGATCGTCTATATATGAGAAGACGATCACTCGTCACAAAGGCAAGCAGATTGAAACATTAAGTCATTTTCAGTATTTTAATTTTTTTAGGAATGTATTTACATTGCATGTATGTGTAACATGACTACCTAACTGAGATAGTAAACAATGTGACACGCTCCTAACAACGTTTTATTTCAGTTACGCCCCTACCCGCATGAAAAATGGTGAATGTGTTGCCTGGTGATTGGAGAGTCTGGTCAGGACTATGGGTTTGCCTTTACAGTAACAAGGCCTTGTTGCAATGAGCGTTTTCTTTATTTACTCAAGGAGGTGCATGCCTTGTAACCTACTGGCAATGATGACACTTGTGGTTTCTGAAAACCATAAACAGAATACAACATATATGAATAAAGGTAGACCCATACAGATAAGCTAATACTTACACAATAAACTTTTTATCTATGAAATTCTTAACATTACATGTAGGCTACTTCTGCAACTTCATACAATTTCCTGTAAGTTGTATTATCTGACTATGCAGTTCTAATTTACAGCATCTATAAACAGTGATACTGAACTGTCTGTACATTTTTGATATATAACCTGTAGGCTTATGCGTTGCGGTCTGAATGACAAGGCACAGTCTATGGGAGCAGTTGATCAAAATGTTTTGACTCAAATAAGTGCAAATAATTATCATTATCATGATGTTTTTGTTAAACTAGTGGTTACAGATACATTCTGTATTTGTATTGTGTGTTATGTTATTTTTAAAAATCAATTTCCACACATTTTTTATGTGGTTGATGATATGTGTGCACACCACCTTCAGTAGTTTAAAATGGAAAGCAATGTGCTTAAAATAATGATCTTTTTTTAATGCTTCTGACAAACATACACACACACACGTGTGAGTGTACCTGGAAAGTGGAACGGAGTGAGAGTTCATATTTTTTCCTCCATTTGGGCACAACCCATCTTTGGGATTTATTCCGAGAAACCCTACCCCCTTGTGGCTGCAACTGTAAATTCACTTCAATCATATGAATGAGGCAAGAACGTGTTTTTTTTAGATGTTACGTGTGGTATAATATAAATAGCGCGGGCAGTTTTTATATGAGAGATACAGGAATGTAAAAGAAATATACAATATGTAGTTGCAGCAGAATTAGTCACTGTGACTGTTGTAGGCCTATTATTCAGCAACTTAACTGTTTTATTACTTATTATGTAAAGTGAAGAGTAGGCTATTGCTTTTTAGTGCCCAGCAAGGATTTTTTGATGTACATTACCAAAAGATAAATGATATGGTTCACAGTGCACATAGTCCATTGCATGGGCTATGTGAACCATATCATTCTGCAGTTTTCTTTAAAGGTCATGTTGCAACAGCGAACAGCTAAACTGTCACCGGCTTACAGATAAAGGACGATTAGTTTTGCGAATAAGAGAATACCTTGTATTTTCTATGGGAACAAACATGTACACACCCCATCCCACCCCTAACAGTCAGCCTATCATTAACATACAGTAGCTTGAGACAATGGGGCAGTCAGTGTAGTTGTGGTATGCAAGAGTAATACTTTTACACATGTTAGTATTAAAAGTACATGTAAAATAAAGTATTAGATATATATTTTTTACATCAACACCATACTTGTGTGGTGGTTGTGCTCTTCCTTATCCTACTTGTAACTTCCAAACCTCAGGCTGTGGCGACAGCCCAGCCTAGCTACAATACTGCCCTCTGTGGGCAAGTTCTCTTGAGGAGGGAAAATGTCCTACTACAACTGTGAGCATTTTAATAAAGATCCTGTGTTATCTTGATTACATTAAATGGCCAATTAAAATTCACAGTTTTTGTATTTGCAAAGACAATTAAAAAAGAGTACTTTATTTGGATAGTATTGATTATTCTGTATCAATACTGCTTCACACAGAGTCTCATATATTAAACACATACAACAAAACAACTGAAACATGTCAAATAATAGTAAACAGTCTGCACCATCTCACAGTACTTCTGAGGTCAAGAGCATGGTGAAATCCAGTAAATATGGATTTGAGTTCTTTAACCTGTGACCCAGTCACAAGATGATGGATCTCATGCCAGAGAACAATTCCTTAAAATGGTTTCACAGAGGTTAAGGGATAAAACCAATAATAACAGATAAAGTTCTGCAGGTGCGTGTGCCTATGAGAACACTGACATTTTTTTGGATGATGAAGTTCATTCCCAAGTGACTCAAGTCCTTTGCATGCGCCTGGGCATCATTACAGTTTGATGAAAGAAACACAATGCATGTTTGAGCATAACATGGGCGCATGACGCATTCTACTTCTTCCACTCAACTTTGTACGCTACGAGTGAACCACTATGAACAATGTGAACAGTGTTGGACAAGATCCTACAAACACTGAAAGGCTGAGGAGATTGAAGCAGCTTCTGCAGTCAATCAGAGTCTGAGGAAAGAGGTAGGAAGTGAAAGCAAGGGAAAAGAGTGAACATTTTATTAATGAATAGATTGGACGCTGAAAGAAGCGTGGAGCCAAAAGAAATCCTCATGGTATTTTTTGGAAGGGCGTAAAATGCCATATGGGAATGTTTTACTAATGGAAGTATGCTTGAACACAGTGCGAATTTTCCATCTGACGGTGTGTTTTTTTGGTGCCAGTCTGTCACTACCTTTTCCAGTGAACATGGTGTGGTGTTTTGTGTAATTTCTTCTTCTTTTCTATCCTAATTCACTTAAAAAACAACAAAAAAATGTTTTACAGCTTGCAGACATGTTAACTATATAATCACATGCAACATAATTAGCCACAGCTGCTGCTACTGCAGATGTGTGTGCACAGTGCTGCTGTCCACCCAGATTATAGCCTACAGCAGTCATAGTCCCACTCCAGATTGGCCAGTGACCATCAATTATGATTATGATTAATTTTCATTGTGTCATAAATTTTGATTTATTGAATTGAGTGGATTTATTGACTCTTCCACTAGACATGCTACAATTATATAAGTTCCATCTGTTTTTACATGTCAAGGCGATGACATAGACTTGAGGCTTGCCAGTATGAAAAATGGATAATAAGATTCATACATTCTTTGGTAAAAGAAATTGCCAAACACCTATCCTACTAGCACTTGGGCTCCCAGGAACAATTCAAATAAATCACATTAGTTTTGTGATAATATTGTAGCTGTACCCCCAAAAACCAGAGAGGGCACACTTGCAGGCTGGTGTGTTTAGAAAAAAACATGTTGATTTTCTGATTGGAAATTCATCCCTAAAACAGGAGGGTAAGATACAAATAACAGACATGATAGGAAAACAGCTGCATTTTTCATCAATATATCAAAGCATGTGCTGTGGAGGTGAGTTGCTCTGCCGCCTTAACTTCAAATCAAGGACCATAGTTCATCGTTGCTGGAGGAATTTCATTGCTTATTCACGAAGAATAAATGCTTTAATTAAATTCTCACTTGTTGTAAAATCCCAATGAAGTGTGTCCATTTAGAACCAACATGCAAATGAACACTTGAAAGAAAACATCAGGGATAGCATGAGCAAACAATATTGGTAGTGAACCACACTCACGTATACCCAGTTGTGTGTGACCACCCATTGCTGCCATGAAAAAAGCAGCGTTAGCAGTGTGAAGCACAGAGGAGGTCAGATATTTTTCTGTTAAATGTCAGGGTTGTAGAGAGCAGTGGAGAAAGTTTTTTGATCTCTGAGTCAGTCAGCGACCACATGAAGCATGAGTTTGGCCCGTGGAACGACTAGTTACTGGAATCAGGGGATGTTATTCCTTACTCGGTCATTAGTGTGCAGACTCACCTGTTGAATCATATTAAGACTCACGCAAATTTGGTGAAAGTCTCACGCACACACGTTCACAACCCATGCAGACACTTTGTCCACTAAAGCTGAACATGACGAATCAGAAATCGTTGCATTGCATTTTGTTAGTTATTACAACTTCTTTAAGTGCTGTATACATTTAGTCTACTGCCTGTCATTGCTTCTTTAACACTATCACTAAATACTTAATAAAAAGCATTTTTGGTCCATTCTATACCTGATATGCCCTCATGATGGCATCAAATCCCCAAAATAAATAAAGCCAAATAAGAATCACATTGACAGTATATAAACACACAAGGAGCAGACTTCTTAGATGCCACTACAGACTTACAAGATGCTTAAGCTCTCATCATCAATGAGACAAAGCTGATGAAGCTTTTTAAATCAGCTTGGATAGCAACTATGTACGGAAAAATTATGTGCACATTATGATGACTATAGCGGCTTTTACAATCATTTCCATGATCTAGTGGATGACTAACAGCCTTTCAGAGCCACTCGGAATCATCTGCTCTTTTCACATGTGGGCTCAGCTTATTGTAAACAAGACACTTAATGAACATGCCACTCAGTACCAGGATCTGAGAGAAATTACATTGATATTTATTCTCCAAGAGACCACACCAGCCATGATTGCCTTTGCTCATTAGCTAATCAGAAATGCTGCTAATAGACTGATGTTGTCATAGAAGTTTCTAAATTGTGGAGAGACACCCCACCCTCTTTTCAAACAAAGAGTGTTTGACCTCACAGTGGTTGTTTAACACTGATGCTGTGTGTGTGTGTACATGTGTGTGTACTCCACTATGATACTGTATTCATGTGGACAAATTCCTGTGAAGCAGGAACAGATAGACACAAATGCACTTTTCTCAATTGTAGTTTTATGTCATATGATTTATATATTTTGACTGACCACGAAGGCAGGGTTTTCCAATCTTCAATAGCAACCAAAGATTTCCAAAAAAGTCTTCTCATCTGTTCTGCATCAGGAGCAACAAAAACACCGGCCTCTGCCCTGAGGTTTGCGGGGCCCGCTATAGCTGTGAGTGAGCCATTCAGGAGTCACCCTAGGTAAATATTACAGGTCATTGCAGTTGAAGGTTTTTGTTTTTCCTTTCACAATGTCGTGCTGCTGTTTTTGTAAAGCTCGTGTGTCATTGTGCTATAATATTAGCACTGGAGCTTTCACAACCAGGTAAAGTGTAAATCCTTTCCCTCCGTCACCATTGATAAGTGTGACATTTAGAAAGAGAAGATTCATTTTCCAGGTCTTGCAGATTCCCTGGTTATATGTAGTGCATAATTACACTGTGGGTAGAGGTGCCAAATCACACAAAAATACATAATGTTGCTTTAAACTACTGTTTCCAGGCAGGGTAACAAATGAACCTCCACACTTATTTATACAGCTAAATTATGTATTAGAAGAATTACTTTTCATGAACCTTAAACTATTATTGGAATGTCAAATATTAGTGCTAAACTTTAACTAGTTAAGATCAGTTAATTGTCCAATGCTAGTACTCGAAATAGTATAGAACGATAGCTTGAACCCTTAGGCCTTAAATCTGACTGATCATAGTGTTGTTTTATCAACACTGGTAAATTAGACATGTGGTAAGTATTAATATTGATTTTGAACAGGATATAGCTGTAGTTTGTCTCTCCCTGTGAAAAATTAGTCATTCATATGGAGTCTTTTGCAATGTTGGAAGCATTCAATGTTCCCATGTGTGCCAGAGATGTTATTAATGCTTCCTGAGTTTATTTTGTTTTTGAAATCAGCTACCTGTACTTGGCAGTACACACTGTAGCTTGTTAAAAACCACACAAATGAGCGATGTACATTCACATGATGGGATGCAAACACACACACACACACACACACACACACACACAGATGTGGCCAAATGAGCAAGCTCAGAAGTGTTTGCCTCAGTTGCCAAGATTGGTGTTTAACAGCTGTATTTGTTCCTGAATCTGGTTTATGGTGTTCTCTAGGTCACGCACTACGTCTAAACACTGCCAGATTAAAAAGGGGGCTTGCATGTACCCCTGTACCTCACCCGTTGCCACACACACAAGAGTAAGAGGCCTGCCCACACACACACAAAGCAGGGCACAACCCACATCAAAGCAAACACACTAATCCCACCAGGATTCCTAATCATGAAAGGAGAATGAAAATGTATATGAAATAAAAATAAATAAGAGCTATATCTCCTAAACATATGCCAGCTGGAATTAGTCAGCAGTTAATGAGAGTCAAGATTCTTTTTCCTAAACTTTGTTTTTCCTAAGGTGACATCTTAAGAGACTGTTAAGGTGATTTGTCTCCAAAAAGATTTGTCCAGTATTTTGTCCAGTAGTCATAGTGAGCTCAGGCTGGAATCATCTCCAATGATAGGGGGGAAAAAACAGGATATCACTATTGAAAAATATTTTAGATTCAAAGAAGAAAGTATTGATACAGTACATGTCATGAAAAGCACTGGCTTTCGGTCATTTTTGTGAATGTTCACATGGAATGTATGAGTTAGGAAAACTGACCCCATCAACAAAGGCAGTTTATCGCATCATTAAAAAAAAACTGAATCTGGGAGTTCCTTTCAAACCAATATTTCAATGCAGTGTTTAGGAGCTTAGAAGACCTCCAACAAATTGTGTATTCTGAGGAATCCTTTTTCAAATCAATGAGCTTAAAGGGACCTCTTTGATCTTTTTGTATGTCCAAATGTTCTTTGAAACAGTTCTGATGAACCCATAATTTTTGCAGTGAGCCCAAAAAGCCCCTAAACTAACCTCAGCGCCTTCAGGAGGTTCGAGCACTGCAAGACCACAGTGGCTTTGGTTCACAGAGGAGAGCTGGGCAGCCACCTGGTGGGGCTGTGGGAGAGGGGAAAATAGACTGTAATCAAACAAGCCTGCCACAGAAACACCAGGCGTTTACTGGGTTTATGAGGCAGTCACATCCAGTCAACCACTAACAATGAAAGAGGAAACAACTTTCTCGATAAACACTCCATGTTGTTCTTTGCCTTAAAAATGTATTTTACTTATGGTGCCCTGTTAGGAAACTACAATGACAATTTTGGCACTTTTGCTTCTCTCATTGGTGACAGAGAAGTATAAACCTAGCTTATAAGTCAGTTAAATTGCCTTTTTGTGGAGGAGACATCAAAAATCGTATGCACACACACAGGATATGTGACTGCAACATGCCTTGTACCTCCATATTTCTATGAATTGTACACTTTTGAACAAAGCACCAAACAGTTCTGTTCTTATATAATTCTTTCACACACACACATACACACACACACACACACACACACACACACACACACACACACACACACACCTGATTTTGGCTGTGGTCTCTGTCTAAGCTCCTTGGTGACATTTACATTATTCAGCCTTATGAGACTCATTAGGCTCACTGCACTGTGTATTGAGTCCAGTCTGGTTTGGTGGTGTGGAGATTTCCATTACGGTGGTCAGCTGGAACTGTTAGGGAATGCTTGTGGGGGAAAAAAAGCGAAAGAAAAGCAGAAGACAGAAATGGGACAGATGAACAATGGTGAAGATAGGGACTTTAAAGTTCTACGTGAATCTTTCAAAATGTTTTTCAGTCTTGGAGCTAAAGACATACTAAATCCATGGCCTTTACGACAGTGGGAGTAGCTCTGATGCTATATCACGAAGATGACCTATTCAAAATGCAGGAAATTATTTGGCAAGAACTAAGAGTGGCAACTAAACTTCAAGTCAACATTTCCTCAAAAGATCTACTCCTTAGTGCATCAAGTAATGTGCCCAAGATGCCAAGAATGTGTCTGTATAAAAGACAATGGCACAATATGAACCTCACTGGAGCATTTCTCCATTTAAGCATTTATGCCTGGAGCATTTAAAGCACAATTTATGTCAAACATACCACTGACAGGCGCAATGTTATCACAGGCACTACAACTATATTCAAGAAACAATACAACTGCATAAATACAAACTTACATAAATAATGACAAAGAATCCTCCTTTTCTTCGGACAGATAAATGAACCACTTATTACATGCCCTGTTAATCTCCACATACTTGTTAAGTCTTCAGACAAGCTGCACAGAAAAAAAAACAAGAAACCACAGAACAGCTGCACAGCTCTGTAAGACCTTATCTCTTGCCCCAGAATACACCACTTTTACCCTCCCCTCACCTCTGTCACCCCTCTGTACTTCCATCAATAACAGCAGTGCAGCAGGCCAGATGTGTGGGACACGGAGGTGCAGAAAGATCCTATCCAGCCCCCCAGAGATTCCCAGGTCCATTTGGTCCTCATGTTTCAGACCGGGCTGTCAACCCCAATGCCAGGCTTCGAGTGATGGAGGCCTGGCAGACAGACTTCTGTCACTGGTCACGCTCAGTGGCGGCTAGTGTAAATGATTTACAGGGTGATTTGTGTTCATACGCGCGTGTGTGTGGATGCATGCACAGTCTCCCGACATCTATTTTTATTATCTATTTCTATATGCAGTGCTTCTTGCCTATATTCTTTCACTATACAGCATTTTCTTTTATTCTTTCTCTCACACACTCTCACAACACATGCACATTGACACTCCTCCGGAGTGCATCTTGTCCTGGAAACATATTGGTCTCACGGCAATGAAATTATCCTATAACTATGCCCACTTTATGTCCACATGCACATACACACAAAATCACAAGAGATGGATATAAAGTATCAAATTGTGCAGTTAATACACCTACAGTCTGCTTACATGCAACATTGTTCTACAGTGAAATAAGAAGAATATGCTTTTTATCTATTTCTAAAAACTGAATACTAACTTGAGTTTTGTAAAAAAAAAAAAAAAAAAAAAAATCCCATACTTCTGAACTTCTAATGACTGCATTAAAATGTGAACTGGTTTCATGGGATTTTATTTTCATAGTATATCCCCACTTAATGTCAGCTTAATGGAAATTCCATTGTGATATTTACTTTAATAATGGTATTTTTCCATGTGTGCTGGGGCATATCTGTTGGAGTTTGTGCAATCAGTCACAGAGCAGGATTTGTCCATTCCTCTTGGGCTTTCCTCCTTGAAATGCGCAGAGAGAACGATAGATGCTTCCAGTCCTTTTAAGCCATTAAGAAGGTGAGCAAACATCCCCTCGAAACTCTTTAAAATGACAAGACCATCCGCGCCCCCCCATCCCCCCCTGCAAAAAAAGCAACTAACCTCTCCTGCTCTTCCTTACTTTCCTCATCTTTTGTCGTCTGCTGTTCCTCCCCCTAATTTCAGCTACAACATCTTGGAGATGATAATACATAAAGTAGAAGCCAGTCATTGACCTCTGCCTTCAAGCTGCTGTTGAAGTAACTGCAGAGAGAGAGAAACTGTCTGAACTGACATCCACCCGCAGACACCGGATGCTGTGTTAAGGGTTTTGAAATCGGTCAGTCCAGAGAATCAACAACAAACGTTAAAGCAGAAAAATCAATCACTATCACTTCACAGGCCAAAAACTACAAATATGCAGGAAGTTGGCTGAACTGGTGCAGCAGCTCAGTTACCTGTGATGGTGGACGGCAGGACCACAAACACATTTTTAAAAGGCTGTGGAAGACACACAAGCTCATCTGGAATTTCTCAAGAGGGTTAATTTATAGAGAACACATGAGGATTTAGGTATGCAGGGGGCCACAGCCACCTAAACAGCCACTTCCTATGCCTCTCTCTTGTGGATAAAACAACTCATCAAAATTAACTTCCCTGTCAAATCTATTAAATTAGAAGGCCAACAATGGGGCAGACTCATTCCAGAGATCCTCCACTTTAAAATGTTGGCCTCCTCTTTCTCCCCCGTATGAATTTCAGGGTGAGCACATTTGTGACCCTCCCCGCCCTCAGCTTGTGAAAGTGAGTCCAATTTGGCACAGTAGGCTGCCTTTATCCTGAAGTGAGTTTTACAGGTCAGACGTGTGCGCTCGGCCCACCTGCTTTCTCTCCCGCTTGCAGATTTTACACTTTCTTGATTTCCTCTCCTCTCATTCTTGTATTCCCTCCAAACCCATTTCATGTCTTATCCCTGGGCTCCTTTAAGAAGCACCGCATGCAGAGGATCCAGAAAAGCTTCTAGTAGATGAAAAATCGTTGCATTTTTGGAACATTACAGCACAATTCTGACATGTTTGGATTGAGAGCGTCACATGTGACATTGTAAAATGGAGAAATTTTATCACACTGAGAGTTTTCATTGATTCGTTTTTGGGCACTCAGGCACAGACTGAGGATCTACCCCAGTGTTTTATTTGGGAAAAGCGATACAATATTTCAAATAGCAAGTTGGGAAAAATTTAAATGAAATAGATATTTTGTGTTAAGTGGTGAAATATATTGCTTAGATAGAGAACATTTGAGAACAGCCAGCACATTGAATACCTTATGTTAAATACTATTAAGGACATTCACTGACATATTGCATTCCCTGGCCCGGGAACCTAACCTGGACCATCACAATAACAATCACAATGCCTAACCCTAACCCTTACCCAAGCTGAACCGAAACATGATCCTGTTTCGAACCTTAAACTTTAAGCCCGGTCTTAACCCTAAAACTGACATTTGGTAGAGAAAAAATGTGTCCTCACTTTCCAAAAATATCCTCACTCTCAAACTCTAAAACTGAAATTGGTGGTTACAAAGTACAAGAACACACATACACACACACAAACAGCTGCATTTGAGATTGCAGATCAGGAGAAACAATTTCCTTATATGGCCATAGTGTAATTTCTCTGTCAGTTCTTCTGGCTGGGCGAAATCTCAGTGTGTTTGGCGAGTTTATGAAAACCTGTGAACCTGGGTTAGCAGAGGACTTAGAGGAGCAAAAGATACCAGAGAATTCCAAGTGAATGTTTGTAGCTGCTGTGATAATTGCTGAACTTGAACTGCTGTGTGTCAGGACCCCAGGATTACAGCAATTCACAACTGATGTTGAATTTCTAAATTAACTTGTGGTTTCCTCTGTTTTAAATGAAATGTGCTTACATTAGACAAGTGCAAACTCATCTTGGAGTTGTTTCCACAGAAACCCATAATAAGCAAACAACACGTAATTTTGTGAGACCTCCAATCTGAGTTAGGACTGCAACCATCCTCTCCCACCTGCCACTGTACCGTGATAAGTGTGTGCGTTCAGTTTTTTATGATCTTCTCTGCAATTTTCTATGAGCTCAGAATTTCTCCCTTCCTCCCCATCCTCTGAAACCCTACACAGAAAGACGGTATGTTCACTGGATCAACTGTAGAGATTAAGCCAATCAAAACTAGCCATAAAACCAGAGAGATCCCCACATTCCCATACAAATCCGTATCCCACTAAAGAAAAAAAAGTACCCCCAACAAAACAGCCTCAACTTTATTCTAGGCGAGTGCTGCTTATGACACTGCTCATCATGGCGTCTCAGAGCCTTTCACTGTGGCTTACTATGAATCATCTTAGCCCTGCAATTGCTGCTGATGTTACTTAGACATCTGTCCTTCACAGTTAAGACATGTATTCAGCTCAGTGTTTATTGTGCCCCCCCAGTCACATCCACCTCATCTAAGAGTGCATATACAGTTTATCTTGGGCAAAGCAGAAAAGATTTTTGCCATTGTATATCCATCTGTGGAAGCTTAAGAACAAGTTTAATACCTTTGACTACTTAAAGCTCTGATAGGTTTATACTGCCAGCGTTGAGATACAGCAAAGAGGTTTTTTTTATCCTGAATTATAACTTGGATGTACAAAGTAAACTTCAATGTCCTCTTTTCAAACCCCCTCTATGAACTCTTTCTCTCTCCCTCTTACACTCATGCTCAGAAATGTGTTAAATAACCAAAAGGGGAAAATCTGAATAGACATGACTGGCTCTAAACAATGAACAATGATCATCAGCTGTAGAAAAGTTGACAAGCTTGTTGGTAAATGAAAGAAAGCATGCTTCTTGCAAAGAATCTTGGGGCTTTCCATTTGTTTCTCGCACGGCATCATCTATCAGTTGATATTTTTGAGTTGGAAACTTTGGGATCATCTTTCATCCATTTTCCTTTCTCTGTGTTCCTATTTTGGAGTTTGATAAATGCATCATGGAAGACACAATCACACACACACACACACACACACACACACACACACACACACACACACACACAAAGTGATGTGTTTGTTAGTGACAGAGGCAACATTTGTGATGCACGAGTAACAGCCAATTCAAGTTTTCCTTTGCCAACTGGCCGAATGTCATAAATATGAGAAACAGGTTTTGTTGTGTTGAGTCTTTTGAGTCACACTTGGCAAAACATTTCCACCCAAAACGATACACATGTTGCCTGATGAGTCCAGTTTTTGCTATGACTGCATGTTAGCCTGGGCAGATTTGTGGCCAGCTTACATTTGTGTTCACACACAGTCACACACACAGCCATGCCACACACCAGAAGCATACTCCACATGTTTTATATACCCCAGATTTACTACCTCCTGATTGTATATTTCATTCTCAACTCTTCCTGTCAAGCTCATATTATTTTGCTTGTTCAAAAAATTTTTTTCTTTTTACTGAAATTGTGTTTTTGCTTGTCGTTATATGCAGAATTTTATCTGTTGAATGACAGGAGGCTGGCAAATGTTTAGATAAATTTAATCACATAGCAACAAAATATAATATGACACAAAGTGCTGGTGAAATAAATACATTTCTGACTTTTGCTCTATATTGCATCAGGTTTTGACATTGTCCCAGCTAATATGTTTATGTTGTCTCACAAACTAACTGAAGAGGCTGTAGATGGTTGTTGATTTCTAGGGGTGGCTGTGGAGGTAGAGCGGGTTGCCCGTTAATCGTTTCTGTTTGAGCACTTACACTCAGTATATGAATGTGAGTGAATGGTGAATGCAGATGTAGTGTAAAAGTGCTTTGAGTGGTCGAAAAGACTAGAAAGGTGCTATACAAATACAGAGCATTTCTAGTATGTAGAAACTGCTTTCCCGATGGTAAAATTAATATGCATCTGTTTTATGTTGCTGTTTTACAAAATGGCTTCAAAGATCTCACAGACAAATCCAAGCCAATGCTAATCTAAAAAACTCTCCATTATCACTGATTGTGTCCTCATATTCTCAGTTTTTTTGCGTAGTTGAGTTTAAAAAAAAAGAAGATTATCCCATACATTGAAGGCAGCATGTGTGACAGGAAAAGTCAGGTGTGTGAGGCTCTTTCTGGTATTTGACCCCCCCAAAAAACATACTAGGCCTTTTTTCAGTCATGCTGCATTCTGGACTTTGAGGTGGTTAATCCTTTCTCTGACTTTCTGCTCATTTTATACATAAATTAGTTCCAAGAGGCATGTGACCGGTGACCGTTTTAGTTTGTTTTCTTTTCTCTCATAGTTAATCATCCCTGAAGCCTTTCTCACCCCGCTTAAGCACTTGACCTTTGACCTCAATACCCACATCATGCAGCTCTTGTTCCCTGGAGGAACAATGAAATATAAAACGCAAAGCAACAAACAGAATTAAACAAAATTCACTGGAACAGTCCCTTAATAAACAAATGGAATAAAAAGTGATAAACAAGGCAAGAATTTCTCCTTTCATTATTGATACACTCTCATCATTTGTCACTTCGTTCTACATGTTTCTGTGTTTTTCAGAGGGGACTAAGTTATCTATTCAGTCTGACTCGGTTGGCCAGACCTGGGCTCACCCTAGCCAGCCGAGAACCCCACAGAGAAATCCTCCCCCCTCACATGTGGCTAACATACAAACAAGTAAATCAATAGATGAATAAATTGCTCACTTCACCGCAAGAGCACCCAAAGGAGAAATAGAGGAGAGGGAAGGAGAAGGGCAAGTGTGCATCTCTTAAAAGAAAACCTGAACCTAAGATGCACAGGCTACTTTTGCTTTAACGAAGAGTGGCTCTCTTTTTGAATTTAAATAAGCGAGAAGCGGAGAAAAAGAAAGGGAGCCCAGTCAGGAATAGGAGTGTCACCTCAGACAAAAAGATTACTTCATGACTTATTCATGCACCTTGTGTGGCTGGTTAGACTCCCATGGGAAGAATTAGATGCCTGCCCGTCAATGTCTCCAGCACCATGTGGTCACATGTGACGAGAAGACCTGTAATACCAAGCCAGAGACAGCCAGTCAGACTGCATATCAGCAAACAGAATCACCTCCCGATAAACATACAGTAAATGTCTCTTTGGGATATGTGGTCAGCCCCAAATTCATCATCATCCCTTTGTTCAGAACATGTTTCTCCAGATCTGTGTAGACTTAATGTAAGGAGTGTTTCATTCATTTTACAAATTATTTATATGGATGAAGTCTTTGTTCAATGCCCAACAACACCAAACCCTCCCTTTGTTGTCTGTTATTTGAAATTCAAACAAACCTAACATCAAAAATGGACAGTGTTTGCTTAGACAAACAAGAACCGTTGGCTACAGCCTACAGCATATTGGAGTTAGCCCAGTGATTGCATTGGCTGCAGAGTGTGACAATCCAAACCATACCATGCAGAGAGAGGCAGGGGAAAGCAGCATGCTGGAATGACATTAGCAGATGGATATAATTCACTGTGTAGGAGCTCCCTTGGTTGACGTTGAACAGAGAGATACTTAAGCGTGGATTCACACAGTTCTACCTCCAGCAGCAGTAGAGCTGCTGTGCTTTTTATCCCAGTGAGAATTTAATGAGACTCAAAATTGTGGTGTTGACTCAGTCAGATTGCCTTGGTTTAGTGTGGTAACTATTCATTTTGGTAGGGCCTTGTAAGTGTAGACTGCATTCAACAATTCTGTTTGTCAAATTGATTGGAATATTTAATGCTGCTGTGCTACTCTGTGGTTGTTTGCGCTGCTGGGAAGTGCACAAAGTCAAAAACATATGTCTCTTTGATAAATGCTGTCTTGCCATCAGAGACAAAAGCATTTATATAATGCAACATCAGACAACAGTGAAGAGAATAATATTTTACTTAAATGATCATCTTCAAGGCACTTAAATGAAGGCATGGTAAATCATGCCTTTGTCTCAGAAAACATGCTTTCTTTGTTCATATTCAGATGTTTTTTTGGCATCTGTCTTACTCCCTCTCTTTTCTCATATCATGTTTATCAATTAATGTTTCGTATAGGAAGTGACATGGCAAATGGCCATGTCTAATGATGGAACACATGGACGCACAAATACTGACTGTATAAAGACATGAAAATAAACTGACTTTACAAACAACGTTTTTTTTTTAATAGTTTTTTAACCTCCCCTCAAGGAGCCTTAACTATTTGCACTTCATAATTGTTTTCCTCAAAAGTAGAACAGTTCATTCATATTGGACAGCCAGCAATCAAAGTCATTCAAAGTCATTTTATTTGTCATACTCACCAAAATAACATTGCATCATCCAGAACAGAAAAAAACGTTAGCAGGAAGCACGTAGACTGGTCATCAGATATGCGCTAATATTTACAACAAGGCAGAGACAACTTTTTAGATGAAAAGAAGGTAAAACTGATTTCAATACACATCAATAAAAAATAAACCCAAGTGTAACATATGAGATGGATCGGATCGGTCCTTTACAGGGGAAATCTTAACTAATAACACTATGGGGCAGTTTTATTTGCAACCGGAGGGGAGGGTGGGTGTTAAATACAGTCCAGCCCGCTCACATTTGAGTCATCTCTCTGAAGCTCCAACAAAATAACAATAAAGAGAATCTGTGCTAGGTATAGGAGATATAGAAAATGACTCAGACTACAGAGAAGGATGGATAGAGAGAGAAGGGCAATAAAAGTTTTCAGGAGGGATCTTTATTTAGTTTAGACTCAGACTCTAAAGTGAAAGCAGATGGGACTTCAGTCTGGAATAGTTTCCACTTGAAGTCTTGGATTTGTGTTTGCTCTGCTCGCTGTTTCTGAGCCCATTCCAGTTTCCTTCAACCTGTGTTTCTGGGCCTTCAACATGAGGTTTTGAACCACAGGTAGGGACATACGCACAAATCCTGCCTGCGCTTATAAGAAGGTAGATATGCGCACTTGGACATAGACATCTGAGCACTCCCTGCAATGTGTACAAAGATGTGCAGGGAGCATAATGCGCCATAACAAAGCCAGAGTTCGCTGTGTGAGGTCAGCTCAGTGGTATTGGAGAGACCCTCCGCAGTGACAGGGTGAGCGTGAGAGAAACCTCAAAAGCAAAAACAATAAGATGTTTGGCTCAACACTGCAGCTAAACAATGCTGACTGAGGTACATGAGAGGTCAGTTGACAGTGTTGCTGGACTGGCGCACAATAACTTACAGTAACAGCTTACAATGCTGAGGCAGTTTACCCCACCCCCACCCCTAGATGACAAGAATGATGTTTGCAACATGTACATCTGTAATGTGACCCTGAGAAGCAAAGTCAGGCAAATAACAAAACATAGTATTTATTTTTGTGTAAATGCACAATGCACTTTGGCATCAAGCTGCACAAAGCGTGCAAGTCAGAGCACAAGTTTCTATGATATGTCTCCTGTCTACGTCCCCCATCTGACAGGCAAGCCCCACTCCCGTTCATTTAACAGGCCTGAGAGTGAAGAGTGTGTGTCTCAAAGCCTGCCTTCAGTTTTGAGTTGACTGTAAAAAGATCTGTATATGTATTCATAGCTGGCTGTAAATAAAGTACAATCAGCGCTTGTTGGATTCTCCAAACACACACAGGCTGGTCCATGAGTGATAGTCTCGGAGTACAGTTTGGCTCTTTGAAACACGTTTACTGTATGTGCATTGTATAGCCATATGCACACAAAGGCAGACCCACATGTACAGTGTGGGGAATTATTAAACTATTCAACATCTCTTGCTGGACTCTCTAGAGTCACTGTTTTGGTCACCTTCTCCATCACTTAGAGCTGTGCTTGTGTAAGTTTTATTTTTAGCCAGTGATTAATGGCACAAGCTATTCTTCTGTGAGCAGCCTCCCATATGCCCATTATTCAGTGGAAAACAAGAGCACAAGAAAAAAGCAGTTCTGCTGCTGTGTGTCTGAACTCATGCAGAACAACTCTTTTCACACGCTATACTGTTCACGAGGTCGGTCGACTTGGAACAAGTTTAAGTATCTACCTCATGGTATGCCTTTTTTACAAATCTGAGAGTCTGCTGCCCCGAGGATTACATTGTCCTCCACCCTCAATCTTTTTTCCATGTCAAGGGCCAGAATCTGTGTGATGCCAACCTTGCGTTTGGCTGTTCTCTCCTCTACCATTTAAAAGATGCAGTACTTAAGTCATTTAATAGAAGAGAAGGCTTGTTAATAAAGGGAATATCTTGAGCAATAATTCTGATACTCAAACCAACGAAAACAATTAAAGTTGTACTACTTGTCTTTTTTTAAACTTATACTCAACTCAACTTATAATCTGTACTATAATTGACATTAGAGAATATTTTTACATGGGTAATTTAACATTAGCCTTATGTGAGTTTTTTTCGAGATGTGGTCATGTAACAAATGACTGCACGACTGTACTGTAGGCGTAGCTTACACCTCAACAATTCTTATAGTATAGTATAGAGTATGCCCTGAAACATGTAAGTCTACACTGACAGCATACTAATTAAATTTGTATTAGAAAGCACTCAATGAAGCATACAATACACAAAAAGCACACTGCAGGTATTCTAATATATAGGTGGAAATATACAAGGTACAAGGTACAAGGGTGTTTATTAGTCATTACACAGCACAAGGCTGCATAACGAAATGAAATTTGTAGTTCCTTCATGCCACACACACAACATTTAATTAAGTGTAGGCTTATATTAAAATATGATAACATATAAAATAAAATAAAACAATATATACAATTATTTATATACATACATGTATACACACCAAACATTCCACATTGCAATTTTTTAATTTGATTCTAGGGTGAATGTAAACAGCAGCAACAAGATGATAAAATGAAAGTTTCATCTTCACAATAAACAGTCTGACACTTTGGAAACTGCGTCCATCCTGACTGCAAGGCAAGGCAAGGCAAGGCAAGGCAAGGCAAGGCAAGGCAAGGCAAGGCAAGTTTATTTGTATAGCACATTTCAACAACAAGGTAATTCAAAGTGCTTTACATAAAACATAAAAGCAACAGGGAAATATAAAAAAGTTTATAAGCAACATAGGGAAATTGAAAAAATACACATTAAAATATAATAAAAGTTACAGTGCAGTGTACAATCAGGGTTAAAAGAGTTAAATGGAAAATAAAAATAAGCTGAGAGGTTGAGCAAATAACTGAGTTACAATTATTTTGAAAAGAGAATAAACAGAGAAGTACACTTAATCTACTGTCTCTAGCTAGTCTGTACTGGGGTCCATAGCAATCCTTGGGTCCACTGAAACTCCAAAAACTACAGAGAAACCAGGACATGTCTGTCCGCAGGCCACTTTGATCCAGTTATACTCTGGACCCACTAGCGCATTTACAGGTGGACAGAGGTTCCTACAAATCACTCGGGCGCGAGATTTAAGACCACTTCCTTCACTCTGTTCAATCTCACTCTCATTATCTTTTCACTCAATTACCTACTCATTTCTCACTGTGTAAATATTTAAATAAAAGCAATGGTAAAAAGCTAAAAACAAAGAAAAAGAAAACAGGACAGTAAAAGTTACAGTGTAGTGTAAGTTATCAATCTACTAGTTAAAGGCAGTAGTAAAAAGAAATATTTAATATAAATATTTAATTAAAAGCAATGGTAAAAAGAAAAGTCATCAGTCTTAATTTAAAAGAACTGACAGTTTCAGCAGACCAGCAGTTATCTGGGAGTTTGTTCCAGATATACGGAGCATAATAACTAAACGCTGCTTCTCCTTGTTTAGTTTTGACTCTGGGGACAGAAAGCAGACCTGCCCCAGATGACCTGAGAGGTCTGGATGGTTCATAACGAAGCAGAAGATCAGAAATGTATTTTGGCCCTAAACCATTTAGTGCTTTATAAACTAACAGCAGGATTTTGAAATCAATTCTTTGACATACAGGAAGCCAATGTAAAGACCTCAGGACTGGAGTGATATGATCCACCTTTTTGGTCTTAGTGAGGACTCTAGCAGCAGCGTTCTGAATCATCTGCAGCTGTCTCATGGATTTCTTAGAGAGCCCTGTAAGGACACTGTTACAGTAGTCGAGTCGACTGAAGATAAATGCATGGATAAGTTTTTTCAGGTCTTGCTGAGACATAAGTCCTTTAATCTTTGATATATTCTTCAGTTGATAGTAGGCTGACTTTGTAATTGTCTTAATGTGGCTCCTCAAATTCAGGTCTGAGTCCATGACTACACCAAGATTTCTGGCTTGATTTGTGGTTCTTAACATTACATATTGAAGTCGAGCGACTTTTAATCGTTCCTCCCTGGCTCCAAAAACAATAAATTCAGTTTTATCTTTGTTTAATTGAAGAAAATTCTGGCACATCCAATCATTGACCTGTTCAATACAGTTACTCAGCACCCATATGGGATCATAGTCCCTCGGTGAAATGTTTATGTAAATCTGTGTGTCATCCGCATAATTATGGTAACATATTTTGTTGTTTTTCATAATCTGAGCCAGTGGAAGCATGTAAATGTTAAACAAAGGAGGCCCCAGAATGGAGCCTTGGGGAACTCCACATGTCATTTTTGTCAGCTCAGATGGGTAATTACCTATAGACACAAAGTAGTCCCTGTCCTTTAAGTAGGATTCAAACCAGTTTAGTACTGTGCCAGAATATCCAACCCAGTTTTCAAGTCTGTCTAGTAATATGTTGTGGTCGACCGTGTTGAATGCAGCACTGAGATCCAATAATACTAAGACTGAAATTCTGCCACTGTCAGTGTTTAAATGGATGTCAGTGAAGATCTTAACAAGAGCCGTCTCAGTGCTGTGGTGTGGTCGAAAACCTGACTGGAAGGCATCAAAACAGTTATTTAGTGCCAAGAAAGCACTAAGCTTGTTAGGATTTGGTTTTGTGCTGTTATTTTTCCTGTGTTTATTTGATATTGTCAGGGTTTGGAGTTTTGTAGTCTAGTTTATTATGGCTCATTCGCTTTAAGGTTTTCTTTGTAACTGTCTTATCGCTCATTTTAGTACTTGGTCCTGTGCTTTAGTTCATGTTTAGTGTTTTCCTTATGTTCTTCTGTATTTTCTCATTATGGTCTGTCTTAGTCCTTAGTCTTATCTCCATGTTTTAGGGTAGTCTTGTCTCTCATCTTAGTTCTTCTTCCTGCACCTTGGTTCTTGTTTTAGTATTTACTTCAGGTTCCTTGTCTACATTATTTTGGGTCTAGTCTCCTTTGTACTTTAGCTCTGTATTCTCCTTTTGAGTTCTTGTTCATTGTACATGTGTGTTTGTCTTATTGGTTATTCTCTCTGCCCCATGTCTGCTTGTCTAGTATTCAGTAACCTTGTCTTGTCTGTTACCCCAGTGATCCCTCTGCATGTCTGTCATTGTTTTCCCCTTCTCTCTCTCTGCCTGTGTGTCGCTCTCTCTCCTTTCTCTGCCTCTCTCTCTGCCTGCCTGCCTGTCCCTCATTAACCCTGATCTCTGTCACCTGTGTTGCTCCCGCCCTACTCGTTACTCCATGTGTGTGTGTATATATACCTGGTGTTTCTGTCTTGTCTTTGTTGGCTGATTACTTTCTATGTGCGTTATGATCCCTCGTTGGCTGCCTACTCATTGTGTTTCCCTGCACCGTTGGATTTCTGTTTGGACAGCTTTTGTGTTTCTGGACTTTGTCATCAGCCACTCAGTTTGAAGGTGTGCTCGCTTTTTGTTGCTTGGAATAAACCATCTGAACTTTACCTGCTAGCCTACGTGTCCTGCGTTTGAGTCCTCCAAATTGCTCAACTCTGCCATAACCACCACTGAACGTAACAGAGCTATTGAAAAACAGCTTTTTCAATGATTTTACTTAAAAATGGGAGATTTGATATGGGCCTATAATTGCTCATTAGTGACATGTCTAGATTGCTCTTTTTTAATAGTGTTAACGACTGCAGTTTTCAGGGCCTTTGGGAAAAATACTGAGAGAGGAGAACAAATTGACAATTTGTAGTCGATCTGAGGCCATGCATTTAGACACATTTTTGAAAAAACCTGTTGGCAGAATATCAAGGCAACATGAAGAGGATTTCAGATGTTGTATTATGTCCTCCATGTTTTTATGGTTAATAGAATCAAATTGTCACATGCTATGTGAATTGTTTTTATGCGGACACAGGGACAGAACATAACCTGTACCTGATATGAAGGCACTGATTGCTTGTCTAATTGTTTGAATTTTGTCTGTGAAGAAGGAGGAAAATTCATTGCAGGCTCTAGTGGATAGAAGGTCAGAGGCTACAGACACAGGAGGGTTAGTTAGCCTGTCGACAGTAGCAAACAAGGCATGTGCATTATTAGTGTTTTTGGTGAGATGTCAGAGAAGAAGGACCGCCTTGAATTTCTCAGTTCTAATTTATAAATGCGAAGTCTCTCTTTATAGATGTCATAATGAACCTGGAGATTTGTTTTCCACCACCTGCATTCAGCTTTTCGACACTGTCTTTTTTGAGTTATAACCAGCGTGGCATTTCGCAATTGAGATCTTCTCTTACCAGAGACCACCTTGGCTGGTGCAATGGCATCAATAACATTTGTAATTTTAGAACTGAAATTATCTACAAGCTCATTGACTGAGACACGTGAGAGGGCGGGTGTCGAGGAGAAAGCCTCAGTAAATTTTTCACTAGTGTTTTCAGTGATATGCTGTTTTGTGATTACCTCTGTTTGTACATTTGTGTGCACACAGATAGCACTCTCAAAGAAAACACAGGAATGATCAGAGAGAGCAACATCAGTCACCACAACCTTGGAAATGTCCAGACCCTTGGAGATGACTAAGTCCAAAGTGTGCCCCTTATTGTGAGTGGGCTCTGTCACATGTTGGGTCAGTCCATAATTATCAAGAACACAACACATTTCTTTAGTCCCTCTGTCCTGGGGGTTGTCAACATGGATGTTCACCAACAATAACCACACAGTTAAAGACAGCAGTTCACCAAAGTCATCAAAAAAGTTGGACAGTATTTAGGGGGCCTGTAGATATTTAGAAAAATAGCTCAAGAAGAGGTATTCAGCTGAAGAGTCAAGAGTCATATTCAAAAGAAGCAAAATTCCCATAAGACATCTTTTTGCATTGGAGGGAGTCATTAAACAAAATGGCAACTCCACCTCCTCTCTTATGCACTCTAGCTTCACTCATGAAACTGACGTTGGGAGGGGTAGACTCGATAAGGACAGCTGCACTGTTATCTTGGTCCAACCACGTTTCAGTTAAAGACATGAAATTAAGATTGTGAGTGATTATAAAATCATGGATTAAAAATGTTTTTCTTGCCAAAGACCTAACGTTTAACAAAGCTAATTTTCAAACTGCGTTTGAGCACCAAGCATCATCGATGTAAAACACAGAGTCCACTTCCTCTCATCTTGCCGGAGTCTTTGCGCTGACAGCTCGGAACATGGACCAACTGTCAAGTGCTTGATCCGGGTTGTTGATATGGCAGGTCTCTGTAACGATGTAAAAGTCATGCATGGCTAAATAATTTTGCCCATTTTAGCCATGAGGCAGATTTATCTTTCTGTATTTGTACAGGTGATGTGATCATATCAGTGATGATTAACTGCTATCTTCTGCAATTCTAAAGCAAAGCTGTCAGCGTCTGACCCAAAAGTCTCAGCATACGCGCACTACACAGCAAGATAAGAGCTTCTTTCATTTTTCAAGGCAAAAAATTATAATTATTAGATTTGTTTGTGTATGGGATGAATGGTTTATGCCTTGAGATATTTGTTCAGTCAGTTATTTGTAATTATGCTGTTGATGTGATACATCCATAGACTGTATAAAAGAAGTGGTTCTAATGCCTGTGCCATCACCCATTGGTTTGTGGACTATTGTTTTGAAGCCTCAAGTTTGGCATTGGGTTTTTGGAACCAGAAACGACAATATTCGGAGAGGGTGGCGCTAGCTAGCTTGGTTAGTAAGGTGCATCCATAATTCTCATTAACTATGGTATTAATTGGGATGCTAATTTTGGCTAGAGAAAAACTGGCTTAAAACTAAAATGCACTTACCAGAAAAAAAATGAACAGCCAACTCTTTAGAGTGTCTTTTTGTACAACCACCCGCTGGACATTTTTAGATGACCAAACTGAAAACACACTATGGAAGGCTCCAAGTTCTTAGACAAAAACACAGGCAGCACCCAAAAACACATTCATGGCAAGTTGAAACTGTACAGTGGATACTATTCACCTCTATCCTGATTTACAGTTCGCAGTAGTAGTGACTTGTCAATGACAAAGTAGCCACTCGTCTATTTTACTTTAAATGGGACAGTCATTTACAAAATCAACATCATGCTATATTGAAGAAGACTTGAAACTAACAATTGAGACCATAAATTCATTAGGAAAGAGTTTACTGAGGCAATAAATCAAGTGAGAAGTAGGGTCATTTTTTTTTATCTTGTTCCCTTGTAGTTACCTATGTATGCATCAGTACGCACTGTACTGGTAAACCATTAGTACAAGACGTGTTACACATGTTCATTGTTGGCTACTGGGGTTCTTGCCTGCCTGTTGCTGGGGTCGGTGTGGCACAGTCGTGGCGTCCCACTCTCACTAACAACTACATTCTTTAACAGGCTTATGCGCACACACATGTACACACACACATACAGACACATTCACCTACACGCACACAGACACACACAGTCTCACACATAGACACAAACAAATTTAGGTTGCCCCTGGTAATTATTCCTGATGCTTTTCTTTCAGTTACTTATTTAAATGAATTGTTATTATTCCAGCTCTCGTGGCTGTGTTGTGTTGCTTATTTATTGTGCGTGACTGTTTCTTGTTTTCATTTTTCTCTTAGTTGTCTTACTATGTCAGCTGTTTATTGCTGCTGTTCGGCTGGTTGTCTTTTACTGTTATTATTATTTTTATTGTTTGTTTGTTTGTGTTTGTTTGTTTGTGTGTTTGTTTGTTTTTCTCCTCCCCAAGCCCCCCTCTCTGTTCGATTGCAGGTTTCGTTGCTTTCTTCAATTGGTGTTTCCCTCTGCTATTCCCTGTTGTCCCCACCTTCCATCCCTCTTCTCTTGCGTGTGTTGGTGTTGTCCTTTCTCTGTGCTGTCTGTTTGTGCCCCCCCATCCCCATGTCTGCCCCCCTTCATTGTAAGCAAAACACTATGTTTATGTCAAAAGAGTAAAAAAACTAAACTGTTTCACTCTGAGCGGCTTCTGTAATGAAATGGAATTCTCACCTCATCCATCTTACTCCAGTACACAATCTCTTGGGCTAATGTTTTTTTCCCCTCTCTCTCCCTCCTTCTTTCGTAGCTCGCTGGTCTTGACATCTTACTGTTCCTCCGAGTGACATGCCACGCTGCCAGGAATTCAGTTCATCGGAGCTATGTGCAGCCACAAACCGTATCCTTTACAACCTGGACGACTCACACAGCAGGGGTCAGGAGAAGCGAGAGAAAGAGGAGGAGGTTCAGCACTAAGGGGTGGGTGAAAAAAACAAACTTGCCTTCTGTCAAAAATCCCCCCTGTAGATCCTCTGAAATCCGAGGGAAGATAGTGTTTTGTATTTACTAGTATGTCTACAAATAGCAACCGCATGTGCTGAGTGTTGGTGTTCTGACTGCTGTTTAACAGAGAGAGCAGGAAAGAATGTAACAGGGCTGTCAGAGAAAACTGGATGTTGCTCTAAAAACGCTTGGAAACCGCAGAATGAAAAAGACAAATGGTGCCCTGACTTGGCTGTAACAATGGATTTTCAAGTTCATGCCTTCTCTTCATCTTTCTGTGGAATATAGAGCACGTCACCATGGAGGGCCAGTAAATGTTATCCTGTAATTTGCAAGAGCCTAAAATTTAGAAAATTCCTACTTGTCACCTGTCTTAAGACCTGGACTGTAACCATAAATCAAAATCCTAAATATACCTTTAAATGTATGTGATTTCGTGAGACCTTATAGGGAAGAAATTGGGTTCACAAGAGTATTCTTTCAATTTTCTCCATGTCAGCATGACCTACATGGTTTAATCAAGTATAAAAGTTACATGAACCTCTGTGCACTGTGTGTTCATTCCCCTGGCACAAAGTCATGTTTTTGCTTATTAATGATTTTGCCAACGAAGCCTATGTCCAAATCTCCCCTGTCTTTCCAGGGATAAGAGTTACTGTGCAGCCATCTTTCACATTGACACTGCTGGAATACAATCCTTGAAGCACTGACCGGCACCACCTTTAATTGTGTAAAAACTCAGAAACAAATATGGGTAAGAAGAAACCAACTAGCGTCAAGCGAGTGCAGCAAATAAGAGGCAGATAATAACAAGTCAAACCAACTGTGACTTGTAAAAATACATTACATTTTTTGCCTCCTTCCCCGCTGTCAGACTAAGCCAGCCCTTGTTTTTCCTCAATCAGCAAGTGTTTTGGCCTGTGTTTTTCCACACTAGATATAATTCAATATGACAGTGCACTGTAAGTATGATAGAAAGGGGCTTTGGAAAGGTGCAATACCCAGATGCATCTATCTAAATCTAACTATAAGAGTTTGGGGAGAGGGGAGGTAAAGGGAGTTAGCAGCAATGGACACAGGGGGAGGTGGCAGTGATGAGTGTGAACTCTCATGCTGAGGTTGTGGAGGGAGTCTACTTTCTGGACATGACAGGAAATGTGGGATCCATGGGGGACACCTCGAAGATATCCACAACGCCCACATAAATCTTCATCATTCACTGCTCAGTATGCTTGATATCTCTATTATGTGGTCTTGAGCTGTCATCGGTTAAGACGCCAGACCAATTCTTCCAGAATTCCACCATTCATAAGAGTAAAACAAAAAAAGCAACCTCCTTCAAATGTGACCAGTTTTTTTTTCTGCAGCTACACCACCCACTTTGACTGGGACAATCCATTTGGACATTTTGACCTTTCAGGGACGTAAAAAGCTGCGGAATAAGTATCACGCACAGCTCAACACTGTTATAAATCAGTGAAAGTAATCCAGGTTTTTATCAGCCAGAAAAACACATTTTTGGAAAACCCAAGATTTAGTTAATTTATATGATTTTACATCCCTGCAGTGTCACAATCTCTCTCTCTCTCTCTCTCTCTCTCTCTCTCTCTCTCTCTCTCTCTCTCTCTCTCTCTCTCTCCTTTCCTCCTTTCCGTGCAAGAGAGAAGAAATGTGGTTTCATTACTCATGCGGGCCAAAACACATTGTCCTTTTTTCCTTTATTTTCCTCACAGAAACAGCCTGTAGAGACACCCTGGGAGACGTGTGGAGCCCTGAGACACTGGGTTATAATCAAACACAGGAGCCACAGTATCCTGACTCAGCTACTACTACTACTGGCAGCTGTAGTGACTCAGTGCCTTCAAACAAAACACTTACAGTAGTGATTTATTATATGAAAAGCACCCTGGACCACTATGGTTCCCTGCTGATTTTCTTAAAGGTGGTACCACATTTTAATGTATCAACAGTCGTACCTGCATCAATACAATAATGACATAGAAACAACCAACAACAAAGAAATGTGTGCTTTGCTTATACTCAGAACTAACCTGGGCTCAGTGCCTATGAATCATGCCCACACCTACTCACTCACTGTTGATTGGCCTTCAGACTGGCAAATCCCAAATGCCCGATTGAATTGTCAGAAATTCTACATGTGAGGCCACAAAATGGTCGCAATAATGAAACATTGTGATTTTGCTGATAGAAACAATCCAATTTAAACATTTTAAGGATGTCTGAACACTTCACACTTCCAACATTTGTTGTCATTTCTGCCTTATGGTAATTGCTTTAATACTGACCAATCAATTTGTACAATTTACTTTTGGGATATATGCCATCACTGTCAATGTAACCAATGTAGTTTTAAATGGTGCAATATACATATAAACCACATAAATAATAATATAACATTTGAACCATTGAAATGTATGCAAGTTTTTTCTCAGTACATCAAAATGATCATATATTGTAATCATATATTTTATTGCCACAGCTACTAAATCAAATCAGTCCCCAATCTCCTCAGCTGTCATTCTGCAGAAGACCATGACGTTGCTGCAAGCGTATCTGTCAAAAAACCCACTAGACTTGGAGTTAATTTATTTAAGTACAAATAATGTGGACATAAGCCATGCTGCTTAGCAATACTTTTCCCTCCAACTTAATCTAAACAAAGTGTTGAGCTAAATTTTCATGCCTAGGGTGCTTAAGCAGTCCGATGGTTTAAGCTGAAACGACAGGCAGTTGGCTTGTCTCAATGATAAGCCTGTTCCACGTCTCTTCTTGGCCAAAAAGTTCCATACAACTGATCTCCCTCTTACTGTAAGTACTCCCTAATTCCCTGTTTTACTTCTTCACTTTGGGCAGACTCATCTGAAGCTAAAAGACTAGTCTGTACTGAAGACAGAAAGATGGAGCGGTTCTTCCCCAATCAGCCACAGGAAGTTTGCTGAGATTCTTTTGTTGGGGGGAGAACATTTGGAAACACATATGATCTGTAAAGAGTGTCAAAACAACAATTATTCATTTTGTTACATAACAAACATGTTGAATCTCTGCATGTCATAAAATGTTTCTGTAATTGACAATGAAACTCACAGTATGTGTACTTTCAAATGATATGGTTTCATTTTCATACATAATTTCAAACATTTAGATCAGTTTAGAAATTCTAGAGATTGCCAAAATCACAAAGAAATCTGAATTTGTGCATGGTGCCTGAAGTGTGGTTAATGTCTTAAACTACCTTGAATTTGTTACTTTGGTGCTGTACAGACATCTCACTCTTGCTCTTCGTTGTATGAACATCACACTACTTCCTGCACTGGCAATGCCATTGAATATAAATCGATGCTGCAGAATAGTTGCATATGAATGTAATTCATATGAGACATGGTTTGGAGAAAGATGGAAATAGGAGAGAGAGATCATGAATAAAGTACCATAACAAAAAGGAAGCAAGAGAGGAAAAAAAATGCTCCAACAGAGACCTGTACATTTTAGCTGTAATTTAAAAGTAATATAGAATGCAAATCATTATAAAAAAAATTAGTTACTTTGAAAGTTAAGCTTCATGTGGTGTGATTCATTATTTTATACTGTCTGATTTTGAGGGATTGGATATTCAAAGTTAAAAAAGTAGAGAACAGTATCTGGGTTCCTCCGCCTTATGCTAATTATGGTCTGTTATCAGTAAATAATACATTTGTGAATTATGATGATTACAGGGGGGACTACTGTGTCTCTGGTAATCTAACTTTTGAATGCTTCTGTATCCGAGCGCATGCACCATAATCCAAGCATAAAACAGCTGTGCTTCTCTCAGCCTCATGGAGAGACTCTTGCATCAGGCTGGCGGGCACATGACAGCCAAGCTGTGGATGTACATGTTCAGAAGACAGAAGCTGTTTACATTCGAATAAATAAAATAATCAGAGAAGAATCATAATAGAACCAAGTCAACAGGAGTTGCCACAAAACAGCACAGCAAGCTGGTTCCCCTACTGGAAACAAATTATGCATGGCTTGAGTTCTCTGAATAACGTATTGTCAGATTACATTCATGGGAGATTAAAATGGGAAGTTAATTAAAAAGGATCTTTCAGACAACACTGTGACTCTGGTGAGAAACTACTCTCTGCTATTGTTTTCTCTGTGCATGACCAAATGCAAAACAATAAGTGAATGCTTTGAGATCAGATGTCGCCATTGATTTGCTCTGCTCTTATTGAATCCATTACAAAGGTTTACATGCATGACATTGTTTTTGCTCAGGAGTAACAGACAAATAATCTGGACAGAATGCCAGTTGTAACCCCCACAAGTAAAGCCTGCCATTATTGTTTTTATTTGAAAGAAATCTGCAGAGGGTATTGCCTGACTTTCCTTGACAGTGAGAGGTCAGCTACCTACAGAGCTTTGGGACATGCTCCACACACAGTGGAAAAACATCAGGTGTACACGTGATAGGCAGAGCCATGGGAAAATAAATGGGCAACTGTGGTGTTTTAAAATGCTGAACATGCTCTGTGCAGAATATAGAATTTTTCCATCTAAGAAAAACCTGGACTCAGAGTCAATCATAAATCAGCATAAAAGCTTGTAAAGTGAAACATATTTTGCCTACACCACAATCAATTTTTCCCCTTTTAAAGGCTTGGTGCAGCCCCTTTTTTGTTTTGAAAAGACGTCGTTTTGTTGTCCTGTTCTGCCTTTGTCCTGCCTTTCCTCACTGCCTATCTTCCTGATTGAGGGCCGAGAATTCGGTATCTCTGCCAGACCTTTGGCTCACATTTTGGACACAAATAAAGCGGGCAAAGAAGAACTGAGTCTGGGAGAGAACAGCAGAGGGGGAGAGTATTGTGACAGAAAAAGAAGTAGATGGAGAAACGATGAGGTTTCATAACTGACACATGGACATAGAAGGATACAACAAATTAAGGAAAATGAAGGGGGAAAAAAGGCAAATCAGGACTCCAAACTTTATTGTGAGACTAAGCTGCTACTGACATTCTGACAATCCTCGCTGACTAACAGGCTGACAGGCAGTCGGACCAGGACCAGCTTTCCTGCTGTAGGAACACAGATCTCAGGAGAGAGAGAAAACACAAGAGAGTGAGCAGAGAGAAGGGATAAGGGAGAGAATGGAGTGCATTAGGATTTTTGCCGATGGAACAATCCTGGAAAACGCTTAGTTAGCATCCCTCCCTTTCCTCTGTACATTCCAACTGGGTGCCATCCACTTGACCTTTGAACTCCGCCTTAGTAACCATGGCCCGTAATTCATGCAACATGCAAATAAATAATTACTAAATAGACAGGTGCCCCACCCCTGTAATGTGTTGGCTTGCGACACCACAACCTGTGCAGGGTTGAATGGCACATTCAGAACAAGAATAAATGGGCTTACCGCTCAACATTCTTCGCAGTCACTGAAAGTATTTAGGGTTCTGCTGTCTGGTGATGGACCTAGCTTTGCCACTTGCCTTACTCCAGTGGCCACTCAATTTTCATCACACATAAGGTGGGCAACCTCAGAATATTCTGAAAAATAAGATTATCTGTGAAATAAATAATCTTTAGTCAAGAGAAAGGCTATGGTAGCTTATTCAAGACTTTTGATTTAATAAATTCACAGCCTCACTTGACTAGTATAACCATTAGTCAGTGATGACTATGTTGGCGAGCAGTAAATGGATATTGCTGTGTTACTGGAATTATTGAGTCAGTCCATATTTCATGGCTCTTCTCTACTTGTGCAACTAACAAGAGTATTGTAAAGTGAAGGTAAATTCAGTGTGCCTTATCCTACATCATCTCACCTTAAAATGTAAACATTCATCTGTCCAGAGTGTTTAGATCCATAAGCTGCTAATATGTTCTTCATATATGACTGTATGAATGTGTAACAGCATTAAGATATTGTAGCTTGGTTGTGTAGCATTTCCCTAACTGAAGATAAACTGGCCAAAATGTTAGCAGGTCTGTCACTGTTGTTAAGTTTATTATGTGATGTTTACCCTCCAAAATTCCCAACATAGCTGTAACATTTGCACATTTGCAAGAGTTCTTGGAACGATTTTTATGTAGTTCATATTTCATGTCTTACATGAGGTACTTCAGCCTCCTAAAAGCCAACAGATTGATTGACTGACCATAAACTGAAATGTTTGGGCTCTCACCAGAGTATTTGACACCTGCACACTCTCACAGAAACATTCAAGAGCTGTGGGGAAATAAGATTTTTTTTGAAGGAGAACACTGTATTTTTCATACATTCATATTTTACTTTGCTGACTGATTGCTCTGCTCTGCAATCCAGAGGACAATTTATTTTTTTAACATTTACAAACTTGATTAATGGTTCTATTTTAAAACTACGTACAACCAACGTGCACTAAACACTCTGTCAAAATGGCAATCAGAGAGGCTAAAATGACTCCAAACTCTCAGTGGAATCATTCCCTTCAATTCTTGTAATTTCTCACTAATTAACTATGTGGCAGAGTTCAAACACTGGCCTGTTGTTTTGGCTCCATAACGCAGAATCTGATTGCATTTCTAAATCCAAACAAGGACATCTTGTTTTTCCTTGTCATCTCTACCCTTCTCCCGTCCATCACACTCTGCTCCCTCCTGCCGTGTGAAGTGTGAGTGACACTGGTAAGGGAGACCTGTAACGCAAGGTCAGCACAAATGAGAACCAGGCTCACACTGACTCAGCTGGCTCTTTTCTCCTGTCTCCTTGACGCCACAGAAAAAAAGTGAAAACTCACCAAAAATAGCAATGCAAAGTCTATGAGCTGAAGAGCCCTAGCGACTGTTTTTCCTTCATGAATCCTGTTGGTCACGCAAGTGGCAGAGCACACCCGGGAGGAAGAAATTAACTCAGTATTTGTTTGAGTTACCTTAGTTTTCATACATTTACAGTTTACCTTTGCAAATCAAGAATGTTTCTCAAAAGTTAATTTGTGGAAGTTCACCTGACAGTATAAACGTGCAAACAGACCACAAAACAGGAACAAGTGGTCACACACATCACACCCTCTCAACATGCATCCATACAGAACACATCTCCCTAACAACATAGCAATGGAAAACAGGGAGAAGCTTTTCCTTTGCCAGAGATAACAACTGACAAATAGCATGAAACTGGATCTTGGCACCAGAGGTACTGCTGAGAGCCTTTGAAAGTCAGTGTGTAGGGACGTATGTGGTAATTTCCTGGGGTGGGGGATACCAGAGAGGGGGAACAGATTCACTGGGGCCCGCCTGACCTTGGAGCTGAAGTTGCCTTAGCCAACTTCGACAGGTCCTGTTTGTAGTACTGGGAATCTGTTCAGAGAGATTTGTGGGTGAATAGGACACTACGAATAGATTTTTGAATTAAGATAGTCTTATCTAACCTAACATGGAAATTTAACATTGTTGACTTGAATTAAGTGAAATGCAAAATGATAGACAACCTCCTGATTGTGAATGCAGTCAGAAAAAAAACAGTGGGAAAGACTTTTTGAAGGGTATTCCAGCGATATGATATTGCACTTCCATAAAGTTGGTGGGCTCAAATTTTAGCAGAGCATATCCTGACTTTTAACCATTTTATGGACAATAACACCATCCATCTTGGATGGCTGGTCAATTTATCTTAAATTAAGGTTAAGCCAAGTCTTTAAAGTAAATTAGACACTAAGAAGAGGATCCACCAGGCACAATTTCTAATATCTTTCAGATGCTTTAAGTCTTTTTCACAATAACATCAAAACCACACAATATTGCAACACATGTGTAACAGACACCGCAAACAACAGTTTTTCATGAATATGTCTTCATGGAAACTTTACTCTTTCTCTGACAAATAGCAGCTCAGAAAATCCCTGCAGGACTTCAAGCTCAGTTAAAAGTTACAACAAAGATTGTTACTTTCAGAGCAGTTACTATTTCTGTTCTGTTTTAAAAATATATATAATTTTTCTCTTTTGCTCTCTCTCTGTGCACTGACCTACATTCATGGATACTGTATTAACTGGTTCAGTGTCTCTAATGTACTGTGCAAAATACTTAACAGCTGCATGAATAGTTTGTGTTTTAGTAGATATACATTGTATATGCATGCACTGAATCATCATTTAATAATGTTTAACTGATCAAAGTCAGAATGAAAGAGCACCTGGATACTAACTATACCGTAGGCCAAGTCTAATATGATGTTTACAGGCTTGTTTCCCAGAGAGTGCAGCTGCAGATTACCCAGACCCACTGGAAAGAAAACACAGTCTTTAACAGAGTATGTTTTCTTGGAATGTTTTTTCACGACTGACATTTGTAGAGAATAAGATTTATCAAAGTACATTATTGTGTTTCTCCAAAGCCTTCACTTCTGCTCTAAACTCTTGGGATGGCTTTTCTGGCAATTCCAATTAAACAAATTCCAACAGCTGTCAGTGAAAGTGATGCTTTCTTAACAACAAAGTTACATTGAAATTCTGTATTGTGCAAACAGTGATAAATTAAAATGGATCCAACCTTGTGTATGTCATTTGAAGTTAAATTAAGTAAAATTGTCTTTAACAACCATTTCATTTGTTTGTGAAACAGTCCTCTTATATCCTTCTGATCATGGACCAAATTAGATATTTTAAAATTTTCTCCGATGTCTCAGCTCACTCAGAAGGTAGATGTTGAGCATGTTAAAAGACCCAAATTTGAATTTTTTACAACATTATGTATTCATGCCTTAAAAAGCATCAGTTATTAAGTTTTAAAAAACCTTCTTAACTATTCTGCTTCATCCAAACTGCGTAGGTGGTTTAATCAGATTTGATTGACAGTACCCTGGTAATATAAGCAAGCGACCCACCAACTGTCATTAGATTCGTATTCAAATCTTGAATAAAACTGCCTCATGACTGGTGCACAAAAGTATGTGACATCACATTTTTTCAAGTAGTGAAAGAAGCACAGACAAGGCAGATACTGAAATCAGAATATCTTGTTTTATTTTAGGGCCCCATCGCTGAGAGTAAGCAAATTATTGAGAAAATGTGTATTTTAGGGCCTTTAATGGATTTGAAGAGCAAATAAGCAAGTGAACGTATAGGAGAAAGTGGATGTTTAAGCGAGTATTCTGGGTCCAACCTTGATAAATTCATTGTTTCATTGATAACACATTTCAAGGGTTCCAGAGGAGGTTCCAGTATCATCTTGATTGTTACTTCAACACCTGTTGAGTGGGATGTGTGGCACTAAATTGTGTGTTTTCAGTTGACCACTACTGTCTGATTCACTTCAATACTGTATAATAACACACACGTACACACACACACAAACAGTGTACTAAGAATTTCATATTTGGCTCACAACTTCTCCAGGGGATAGGCTTCTGCTCCAGACAGATTTCTCCCAGATTTTGCAAGTAAAAAACTTGCCAAGTATGTGCCTGTAGGAGCTGGACTTGGGCCAATATCAGCTGGGGAGATTGTTGTGGGCCATGTGTGTGTCACTGTGTAGTAGCCTCTAACTATGTGTGTGTGTGTGTGTGTGCGTGCGCGCGCGTGTTTGCGTGATTATTTGGAGTTGTGTGGGGTTACTGAAGGAGTAGGCTGCAAAAGCAGTCTTGGGACAGCAGGCTGTAAACACAGCTGTGTAGAGGTGAACGTAGTGAGGGCAGCAAACTTTTGGCTTTTCTCTTTTGTTTTCTTAGACAAGACGATAGATTAGTAAATATGTTTTTAAATTAGCCAGATGAGCTATTGTCTGTATAATATAGGATAAATATATATCTATGTGTAATCATCCTGATACTCAGCTGACTACAAATATAAAACTGTTCTATGTATAAAAGACTCAATCGACATTCAAATAATAGTTTGTATTTCAAATACGCAATCCATCACCTTTTATTCCTTAAGAACACTTGCATGTCTCACTGGTGTATGAGCTTCTGTCTCTGGCTCTTTCTCTTGCCCCTTGTCAAAATCCATGTCCAGCTCCTTCTGTACATAACAATAACAGAGAAACACTGCATGGCTGTGTGTGATGACCAAATGAGGCAGAAATCCCAAGCAGCTATGCAAACATGTCTGTGCTCCACATGAAATAAACATTTTCCAATTACTCACACACATCAACATCATATGCCTTTATATGAGCTGGAAGTACTGAATCCTGACTGGTTGACTGGATGTTGGCTAGATCTCAGGTTTCACCGATACCACTAAAGACTAACCTTAACTGTATCTTGTGATAGAAAAATACTTTCCCCTCTTTTTAAGGAGGGGAAATCAGAATTCAGAATTTACAGAATATAAAAGTAAAAACAAATGTCATATTTTCAGTTCCTTGGCTTGTTGGCATGTCTGAGATACTAAGCTACACACATTTTGTCAAGTCAGGAGTTTAATGTACAGATATCCTCAGTAATTGTTGCAATTTATTTATTTTATTTATAATTTTACTGTCAAGTTTGCAAATAATGTTGTTTTATTTAATGTTTTATTGTTTTCTTTATGACTTTGCAATTTTAACTCATATTTTTTTTTCTGTTTTGGCTTCTAACCTCTTCCAGCCATGTTGGAAATGTGTCTTCTCACTTTAAAATGTTATCCCTCAGATTCAACCAAACCAAATGTTAAAGAAAAAATCTAACATCATGCTAATATATTGTATTAGTCTACACTGCATCTAGGGCTGCTGCTCAGTATTACCTTCAGGTGGATATTTCCTGTTCTTGAAAGCCAGATGGTGGCCATACTGGATGTAGGTCTCTGTCTTCTGGCCCATTGCCTCATCTGCTCTGATTCTGCCCAAAGCTCAGTCTGCCCTCCCTTTTGTAACAGCCATCTCATACATGAACAAATTTAACTCCAGCTCTTCAAAGTTCCCATTCACAGCCTAGATAACTGAAACACTGTAAAACTTTAATTGTGTTTCAGTTCTTCCCTTTAAGTCTTGGCTTGAATTGTAAAAAAGATGAAGTCTGACTCCAGTTTGTCAAAAGAGATCAGTAGGAATTTATTATTTGCTTTAAATACATATACAGCTCTTTTTTCTGCCATTGCTCCACTGATCAGTCACTGGCAGTCATCTCAAACGGAGCTCCAAATGGAGGTCCTCCAACACAGAAACATATCTGAGACAGCATAATTATGAGTCGAGAGCACATTGTGCTGGGCTTAGGCTCATGGCATGTGTAGCTCTCAGCTGCCAGCTTTTGCATGAGGAGATTTGTAGGGTTATGTTGAACAAAGAACAGAGGTACAGTAGAAGCCATCTTTTGAAAACAAGAGGACATCCAATAACTGCAATTACCCCAAAGGATTAAAAACAGGCCAGAAGCATAATACACATGTAAGACGGACAAAGACCCTCTTGAAGCCTTGTTACACTAGCAAATTGCTAAAACTTGAAAAAAAGTAGGTGCAGATGATGAGTTAAACACATGGAACCTGAAAACACCTCATCGTGTCGGTGACAATCATGACTGAATCATAGAAATGCACAGAACAGAGAGTTAACATGGAAAATAAATACTGCGCTAGTTGCTAAAGCCTTGTACATTCATCAGGGCTAATGCATTCAGGCTTTTTGTTCTTCCAACATGTCTGGCTCATGTGCTACATTTCTCCAAGTTATGCCACTTTCCTATGAGAATCCCAGCCTATTTGTGGGATGTTATTTTTTTGTGCTGAGATGAACAACTTCACAGTAATATGCATTTAAATTATTGACGGATGTGATTGACTTTAGGAAGCACTTTCTTTCAAAGACACAGAGGTGATCAGCAAATTGAGTTGGCCCTGAATAACAGAGGGAATGTGCTGCTGTGCATAACTGCACACCACAACAGAGTGCTCAACAGCTGGAGAAGCCGGAATTTATTTAGATTGATCACAGGTTTTCATCCAGTTGCTGTTTTGCATTTGGGATGATCTACAGTTTGACAAAAAAAAAAGAAAAATTATAAGGTAACAACACAGCATAGTGTGAGCTGTGCTTTGTTTCTTACTGTCAAATTTGGCAGCAAGTCTTCTTTTCATATAAATAATGCTAAAAACACAAAAGTCTCCCCCTCACTCACATCAGAACTGTCACAAGAGTCTCTATAAACCTAGGAGACACATACAGTACATGGGGTGCATACACACAAATATACATATATGCAAATACACAAAAACAATAACCTCTCCATGTGGAATAATGGCATTTCTGGATCTGAAATCATAATTTCATATAAAAATATATAAAAAAAAAAGTAAAAATCAAAAGAAGTGTCATCTTAATTGGTGAGAAAAACAATAATCTCCATTGCGCTTCCATTATGTAATGCATTGGCAATTCAATGAATCAGTGTCTTTGTGAACACACACTGTTTATCTGTCCATGGGATTCACACACATGTCCAGAGGCCATTTTAAAAGCAGCCACAAGATGAGTTTAATACGAGAGTGTAAAAATGTCCACAGACACAAAGAGAGGAACAAGGTCCTTAGCTCTCTGGCCAGCCAGCGAGGTAACATGAAAACTACACATCTATCTATCTACACACTAAGGGATCTCTGACTGCAGGGCATGGTAAGTGCATGTTCCCATGAAGAGGTCAGTTCACCTCTTAACCCTGATCAGTTCATGGAGACCTGCGTCACTGCTGACATGGAAGGGTGGGCTGGTTCTGTCAACCCAGGCACACATTCCACTTTTGTGTATTCCCAAATACTTTAAAGAATGCAAATATTCTACCAGGAGAAGGTTAAGTGTGTTTTTGTGGGTATGTTTATTGTCCAAGATTCCTGTGGTCGGACACTTGAAAAAAATGACACTTTCCGGACATTTGTGAAGCCTTCAGTCTTGCGATGAAAACAGTGGTATCAGAGAATGACAGTACAACTGACACCTCCACTTGCTTTCTTTTGTTCCATGAATTAGAACAGCCAAAAGGATGCTCCATCATGCTTTGTGCAGGTTGTCAGTCTTAAAGTTATTCCTTAAATAGTTTTCAAATATTTCCATCATATTCTCATCTCGTGATCAGGACTCTGGTCCAGTGAGGGCTCCCTGGTGCTGATCATGGATGCTGAGGGCCCTTGATTGACTCCAAAGGGAGAAACAGCTGGAGATCGAGCTGCCAGAGGGGACAGAGAAGGAGAGAAGCTGGGGGACATTGCTGCTGATGAGATGGATCCCTCATGACTGATAGGGGACCTGCGGAGTGAGGCCAAGTGGGGGAAAGTCCGTCCAATCACAGGGACCTTGGGGGGAACTGACATGGCCCCTGGGTGGGCCACTGATGTGATGAGTGGTGGAGGGTCAATTCTAGGTTTGGGATCCAATTTGTGCTTGGGCTGGAAGGGTTGCCGAGGGTTCTGGCTCTGCTGGGCAGTTTCGTCTTTCAGTCTCGCAATCTCTGTGAAGACATTTGCCAGAGGCTGGAATTGAGGGCACCAGTTCAGCAGGTAATCCCAGTTATAGCTTCCACGGAGCTCCTCATCACTGGCAACGATAGCTGTGAGGGACCCATCCACTGAAGGTTTACCATCCTCAGGGAAGGCGTAATCCTTGGGGAGGGAAATGTTGAGACCGCGGCCTACTCCGAGGTACCCACCTCCCTCATCCCTATAGACTGGCAGCTGGCCAGAGAGCAAAGTCCCACTGAGACTACCTCCAAGTTTCTTTCCTTTGAACCAGGTGCTGCCCTCCAAAGCTGCAGGCTCACAGGAGATATCAGAGAGCTGATCAGCGTCCTGCTGAATTCCAGAGTCTGGTCCTCTGGCTGAGATGTGCTCCTGCATGGATGAGGTGATGGAGGCGACGCGGGGGTACTCGTTTATCATCCTGATCTCGTCATCCTCCGCTGCCTCAGCTGACCCCCTCCCACTGGAGTGGGAAGGATCCAGAGAGCCACCCCTAGTGTAGGGACCACCACCAGCCCCGCCCTGATCTCCAGCATAGCCTGGCAATGTCTGGTGGTAGATCCTCTCCCCTCCTGGTCCTGAGTTGCAATCATCCAATTTCTGCAGAGCCGTTCCTGAGGCAACAGTTCTGTTTCCTGCATCCTGGGCTTTCTTCCTCTTTCGTGACTTGACAAGGAAAAACACCACAGCCATGACCACAAGCAATATGATAAAACCAAGGGACACGGCAATAATGCTTATCAGCAGGATGTTGACATCGGCAGCCAGACCAAAGTTGGTGTTTGTGACATCGATGGAGACCTGGGCTGTAGTAGTGCGTGATGCATCTAGAGGACTGTGAGCTCTCACATCCAGGGTCATCAGCCTGGTTTCCCGTTTGCTCCGGCCCGAGCCGCTGCTACTACTGCTGCCTGAACCATCCAGCTTCAGAAAAATCACCCCAGTGGTTTTGTTTACATCAAAGTATGGAGAGCTGGTGGGAAGAGAATAGAGAACAATACCATCCACCCCTCCATCCTCATCATTTGCCTGGACCTGGCCAATGCTCTGGCCTTTCTTAGCTCCCTCTGGGACTTCAAAAGAGAAATCAGAGGATGTGAAGAGTGGGTCATACTCATCCTCGCCTGTGACAAACACCTGTACAGTTACAGTGGCTGAGTGGTTGCCTGAATCTACTGCTACTGCTACAAAGTTAAAGGAGTTGATCTTCTCAAAGTCAAAGGGATTTTTGCTTCTGATCTCTCCTGAGTTCTGGTCCACAGCAAAGCTGTCTTTTCCAGCCCCAGACCGCTCCACCATGTAGTACTTTAGTTGGCCAAAAACCCCTGTGTCATGGTCTATGGCATGCAGAACCGTCACAACTGAGTGTGCTGGTTGGTTTTCTCTGATACTAGCTGTCAGGACTTCCACAGGGAAGAACGGATGATTGTCATTTACATCTTTGACCTCAACAATGACTGGAGCTAGCGCGAAGTGACCCTGTCCATCTGTGGCCTGGATGATGACAATATGTGTGGACTGGTGCTCACGGTCAAGTGTTCGCTGAAGCCGCAAGGCTCCAGTCCACTGGTCCATGGTAAATAAGTTCACCTCATCCCCAGAGCTGATAGTATACTGGACCTCAGCATTGGGAGTTGAGTCTGGGTCTGCCAAAAAGACAATAACAGAGTACAACAAATTAACTGAGAGAAAATGTAAGAAAAGAATTGTGAAAAAAAGGAGAGAAAATGAGAGATGAGAGGAGAGACAGAAAACTTTCACCCACCTGTAGCAGTCAGTCGTATGATCTCAGTCCCAGCGGCAGCTCCCTCACTCATTGACACAGTGTATTCTGCTCTGCTGAACACTGGAGGGTTATCATTCACATCACCAATGGTTATCACCGCTGCTACACTAGAGCTCCTCTGGGGCACACCACGATCTGACACCACCACAGTGAGGTTGTAAAGTGGCTTGGTTTCAAAGTCAAGCCCCTCAGCCAACAGCAGAGTCCCAACTGTCTGAAAACCCCGCCCCTCCAGGAACCGCACACTGCTTTCAATCTGGAATGCATTTCCTTCATTCCCATTTGCAATAGCAAAGTCAAAGCCACAGTTGTCACGAGAGAGGTCACTGTCAAAGGCCTCAAAAGTCAAAACTGTTGACCCAGGGATGGTATCCTCAGAAACAGTAGCCCTGCAGACATAAGAACATTACACATGTAAGGACAAGTGTTAAGGTTTGACCATAATACATCCAGAATCTAATATATGTTGACTGACCTGTACTCCGATTGGTGAAACACAGGAGCATTGTCATTGACGTCAGAGATTTGGACCTGGACAGTGGTGAGGGAAGAGAGTGAAGGCGAGCCCCCATCACGAGCTTCAATAACAATACTTACTGATGGACGTTCAGGGTAAAATTCAGCTCTGTGAATGATGAACAGGGTTCCTGGATACAGTGGGAAATGAGAGGGAGTCAAACACTGAGCTGGGAATGCTAATTATTATATATCACTTTCTTTCAAAAGTGGAAACTCAAAATTTAGGGAACAAAATTATATCAGAAGGTCGTCTACCATTGTTGGGGTCAATGTAGAAACCCTCCTGGGTTGATGACATCACTCTGTAGGTGATCTTTCCATTCTCTCCAGAGTCCCTGTCAGTTGCTGTTACTGTGACAACTGCACATCCTGGCGGCGTGTGCTCAGGCAGAGTTACCTGGAGTGCAGAGATATTAATAATACATTTGAGCATCAGAGCAAAAGAAATACGTAAGCCAACAACAGATTGCATAAACACTGTACTTTTTTTTTTAAAGAATCCCAAACTCATTGTGATGAAGTCAACAGGCACTAAACTCTCAGAAATTTATTTTATGTTGTAGTTCCTGTTTTTCCTGAGCTTGTGCTAATGTTGAGGTCATTTTGTGAGACAGAGAAGTAAATGTTTTACTGGCTCATCTGTGCAACCATTCCCCAGTCAATATTAGGCAGTTAACCTTTATCACCCCCACTGTGTGCAGACTGGGAATGTACATGTGCGTGCACAGGTCTACAAGTGCAATTCTCTCCTTCAAGATGAAGTAGTCGGCTGTAAAGAAAATGTTTCTCAAGTTCATTTAATTCCCATTCCCTATCTACCTTCATAAGGCGTGAACAAATATGAAATTTAAACACATCTTCTGTGCATTTCCTCAGGTAAGTAGTATGCAATGGACACATCAGATTTCTTTCCACAATGCAGTTATGTTGTACATTAAAATAAAGTACACAAACAAAACAATTTCTAGGACAGGAATGAATATCAAGCAACTTTTTTATTATCATTTATGTATGATTTTGTGATAAACTGAACACACCTTTAATTTGGTACCATGAATGTAATCAATGTATGTGCTAAAACTAAAGAATAGATAGAACATTAGCTTGGTTTATAAGACATCCTACCTGATAGAGATCATGGGTAAATGCAGGTGAATTGTCATTAATATCCTCCACCAGTATTGTAATGTTAGCCTCAGTTTGGTGCTGGCTGTCTGTGGCTCTGACTGTCAGGGTGTACCACGTCTTCTCCTCGAAGTCCAGAGGCGCAGTGAGTGATACACCTCCACTGTAGCGGTGGATCCCAAACTTCCCTAAGGCTGTTGGGTCCAGCTTCAAGGAGTAGGAGAGGGCAGGACTGGAGTCAACATCATTACCCGTCACCAGAGTGATCTCTGTGCCAATCAACATATCTGATAAATAGAGAAAGAGATTGAACATGATCGTTAGTTTTGTTTAACTTTCTGTGCATAAAATGATGGCGCAGCCATGCACAACTACGCATCCTTAGAGCCATAAAGGGTTTGTCTGGTGACAGCATTTGTATCGTAAATGTACTATATTTGCTGTAAACTGGCCTACAGAAGGTACATAACCAAAAATACAAAATTCTTCAAATTAAAGTACTTACTCTCTGGGATGCGGACTTCCTTAGGTAAGGGAATAGTGGGGCTGTTGTCATTCTGGTCAACAATGATCACTGTCAATGTGGCGGAACCAGCCAATCGTGGACTTCCTCTATCTGTTGCTGTAACTACTAACCTATGGGTGGGCAGAAAAAAAGAGGTTATCGAACGAGTCTTCTGGTCTCTAAAATGATGCACATTTTACACTTTTAACTTTGGTTGCACATGCTCATATTGTTAAGAAACACACAACATGTTACAGCGGGCAGGAGATGATTTACAGAGTTTGAAATTGCAGCTTTGATACATCTGGCATGCAGATATCGTTTTGCACTGGTGCTTATATCTTCTGCAGACTTTGCCCACCTCCTCAACAGCTATCTAAACACAAACTAGTTAACGTGATTCATGATGTGCTATGTTAGTTTTTTCCCCCTTCGATACATGTTGTTAACCTGTGTGTATATATACTGTATAATGGACTTTTTTCTATACAAACAGGTTTTACAGGTAAAACATATATACATCCTAAAAATGTGTGCATAAAATTGTTCTTGGTCACGTTTATTCAACTGCAGATCTTTTCTCACTTGGTCTGGGTAAATATTTCACGGTCCATGATGGCTGCTGTGGTGATGCTTCCTGTCATTGGGTCTATCTTGAACAGGCCGCTCATGCCTGATGACTGGATGGAGTAGGTGACCTGACCATTTTGGCCCTGATCTACATCCTCAGCCATCACCTGGAGGAGAGGGAAGAAATAGGGAAAATGATAGAAATATATTTTTAACCTTTTAGAAAAACTAACTAAATATGTGTCTGACTCCATATTATTTATTGTGCAGTTTTATATTTGTATGTACCTGTATGATTGGCTTTTCATATCCCTCTGCTTCTCTCATGTAGGCGACATAATTCTGCAACTGGAAGCGAGGGAGGTTGTCATTGACATCCTGCAGGATCAAGTTGATAGCCATGAAAGATGTGGAGGACACAGTTTCAGCCTTCACAACTAGACGGAGTCTGGGGGTGTCTTCAAAGTCCAACCCCTTGGAGCTCTGCACCCTGATTTCACCTGGAGGACACACATTTGAGCGGGAAATGAGGATCTTAGATCTTAGAGGATTAAACTGTTGTGTTTGTGTTACTGTTTTTTTATTTTAAATTCACATCTTATTAACAATCTGTAATTCAAACATGAATTCAGATAATACTGAAAAAAGAAATTGTGTTTTCTTGTGAGTTTCACCTGTTGAGGAGCTGATGGTGAAGGCCTCCATTCTGTTCCCACTGAAGAGGCTGTAGCTGATACCCTTACGCGTGCCATCTGGGAATTGAGCCTGAGCCTGAGCCACAGTTGTGCCTAAAGGTAGAGCAGAAAAAATATTTCTTAACTGTGACAGCAGAGAGATCTTCAAAGTGTATGGAGGAAGAAATTAACTGAAACGATTACTCTAATCTCTAATAATACTGTATTAATGTCAGACCTGTTACAGCATTCTCCTGTATGCTGACGTCTCTGGCATTCCTAGAGAAGCGAATGCCACTGTACTCCACCTCCTTCACGTAAATCACCACCACTCCCTGTGCAGATTGGGCTGGACTGCCCTGGTCCATTGCCTCCACAATCAGTGTCCTCTGAGCCTGGGTCAGATCCCCCAGTGGCTCGGTGGCCTGGATCTCACCAGTCAAGGAGTTGATACTAAAGCCCTTCACTGGCATGGAAAAACGGTAAAACACAGAACCATTGGCTCCAAAGTCCTTGTCCTCTGCCTTCATGGTGGCTAGAACCCGCTGGGAATGCTTGCTGGACACTACAATGACCAGGGGATCCTGGATGAAGAAGGGAGTGTTGTCGTTGACATCTAGGACGGTGACTGTCACCTAAAACCAATAGGTCACGTGAGTTTAGTGCAAAAAGTATTGCTGATGTAATGAGCACTAAAAAAATCTCTTCTCCCAAATCCAACATATGTATCATAAAATCAAGGCTCTTTTCAACTGTCAGTCAGCTGAACACCTTCAACATCTAACCCTTCATTTACCTGAGCAGAGGTGTTCTTGGGTGCAGCAGGTGAAAGGTCAGCAGCAAACACCTGGAAGCTGTATGACGCCCATTTCTCCCGGTCCAGAGGTGCTGATGTGGTGATTGCACCAGTGTTCTCATCCACAGTGAATGCTCCATGTGCCTCTCGGCTAAGGAAATACAGAACCTTCCCATTCAGGTCATCATCAGCATCTATGGCTGACACCTGGAAATTTGAAATTTGAAACAGTGTGTCAGTAAGATTAAGTAGCAAATATTCTGATTCTCATCTAAATTTCCATTTCTACTATACTTACCTCCAGAACTTGGAATCCCTCTGCAGCATCCTCAGACACTTCCACAGAGTAGCTACTTCTGCTGAAGACAGGGCTGTTGTCATTGACATCCAGCACTTTCACTTTAACTGTGACAGTAGTGCTGAGAGCAGGGCTGCCTCGGTCCTTGGCCACCACCTCCAGAGTATATTCAGCCCTCGTCTCCCTGTCTAGGCTACGTGAGGTGGACAGAGCTCCTGTGCTGGCATGGAGGTGGAAATCTCCATCAGGGTCCCCAGCTGGATGGGGAGTTCATGCAACAGAAGAAAGAAAAGTCTTTAAAGATTCTGTGGACTGAATACTGTGGATTGAGTGATATAAGTAGACAAGAAAGGGGAACACCTGTGCCAACTCTGCTCCTAAGTCAAAGTCTGAATAAGCTCCAGACAGGTATATGGAATGTACTATATTTAAAATAAGACAGAAGAATGTCAGGACGAGCCCAGAGTAGCTGTATGCAGATCTGATCTTTTGTGTGGGAGGAACAGAGTTCTGTCAAAAGCAATACATTGGTCCAGAGGCTGCATGTATCCCATCCCTACTGCGTAAGACAACTTCAGACGTCACCAAAAATGCGAACCCGACGGATGTGTGATTTGGTTGCAATCATCACACATATAAACACTGACTGCCAATAGCAATAATCTGTCAATAATCTGCAAAAAAAGCAAAAATGGCAAAAATCCACCATCTCTCCCAGAATATTGTTATTTTCACGTTCAACACACCCTCATACAGCAATTACAGCAATTGTGGTGAGCTAAATTGCTCTTTAAATCCATTCTAATAAAATACTTGGGTTAGACACACAACACTGTTTCTCACCAGTGATGCTGTACTCCAGCTCTCCACCAGGACCTGAGTCAGGGTCTGTGGCCTTGAGAAAGCAAAGCTCTACAGGACCCTGGTTCTCCGGCACATCCAGTCCGTACCATGGGTTTGCAAACACTGGAGCATTGTCGTTCATATCCTGCACCTCCACCCGGACTACAGCCTTAGCAAAGTTAGGAGGCAGCCCTCCATCCCTGGCATACACTGAAAAGAGATGGAAATGGTTAAGCTGATGAGATGTTGGATACCATATAACATTTTAAACCAAATTACTTGAGGTGATCTGTGGAATTATTATTTATGACAGGTCAAACAGAGTTGTGTAAGACAATGGATATAGACAGTAGTACCAGTGAGTGTGTAGTGGTCCTGTAGCTCTGTGTCCAGTTCCTTGGTGGTGGTGATGACTCCTGTCACGGGGTTGATGATGAAGCCTTCCTCTGTCACACCTCCATATGTTACTTGGCCATTAGAACCTGCATTGAAACACAAAACAGATACAAATAAAAGAAAAAAAGCTTGGCACACCACAGAATTGTCAATAAAGAAAATAGGCAACATTTAATGTAATGCAATCCAAAGCTGCACTGAGCTGCTGGCAAGTCATAATGAAACCTCCAGAAAAATAAGGCTCCAGAGATGATTATAACCACACATTTTCATTAGCATGAGCTAGTGGTTTGGTTTAAAGTCTTCTGGTTTTTAAAAACCATTTATGTGTCTCTATTGTTTAGTTCCATGACCTTCCTACTGTAGGAATATGCACTGTACATCTGCTGTACCTTTTTACTTGTTCTTCCTGCATTGAATTTTGGAACCTTTCTTTTTAATTGGGTCTTTTTGCACCTACAGTACTGTTACGCCCCCATTTCCAGCATACTGACTGGAAATGGGGGAAATAACACATTCAAACCAACCTTGGTCCCGGTCAGTGGCGGTAACAACCAACACTGTGGTTCCTGGTCCTTGGTTTTCCATCACCTGGGTCTCAAACTCTGCTCGCTGGAACACCGGAGCTTCATCGTTCACATCAATCACCTGCACACACAGCACCTGTGTGGTAGAAAGCTGAGGTATCCCATGATCCTCTGCTACAATGGTCAGATTGAAGACTTCCTGCTCTTCCCGGTCTATTGCTTTAAGAATGGAGAGAGAGCCTACAAGACAGAAAAGAGAGAAAAAGATTTTTATCTTAAAATGTGTGTGTTTGGGATTAGTTTTGTAAACTAATTCCATTTTGTGTACCTGAGAGAGGCAGTATTAGCATGCCTAGTAAAAGGACCAGTAAAAACAAATACCTTAACAGCTTTTCTTTATGAGATTTTCCACAGTAAGTGAGAGATACAGTTACTTCACACCAGCTAGTCAATTCTGGCATTCTGAACATGCATTCATATGAATCAAATGTGGTGTTTTATCAGTGAATGGCTGTATGCTTATTGCACATCAGAAATGCAGGCATAAAGGTGTGCAGGCAAACACAAGGAGAATCCAGACTACAACCTTGAACTACATAGTTACTAACTCAAATCAATCTATGATCTCCCCTAAAATTTGGTTATTGTTTTTTTCCATTTCTCTTTACAACATTATATAATCTGCAAGCATAAGGTGGTGTGAGTATGTGTGCGTTTTATGTAAATCGAGCTCGTTCTGATAGTCTACGAATCAGACCTCCACTTCTCAGAATACGGCTTCAGTTATTCCACTATCTTTTCTCTATACACCACACCTCTATCATCACCCTAACTACAAAAAGAGTCAGCCAAAGTAAGGGAAATAGGAAATGTGTGTGTTTGTGTGTTTATACTCTTCCCAGCTGTGTACAAGTTTAGCTGGCATGAGGTGCCTTAGAGACGTGTGTAATTTATAAATGCCAAAGCATGCCTGTGAGGCCAAGGCTCTGATATTCCTGTGAGGTTTTGCTAGCTCCCATGTTTCAGCCAAACGCACACAGATGCAAAACATTTAATGTACTATTAAATCCTCCTCTGTAGCCAATTTAGTGTTACTGATACAGTTTCAACCTTATGATAAAGGTGCTCTGACAGTCTCTGGATTAACTTTGCTCAAACTCACATGGAACTTTCTTTTAATTCTACCCAAGATCTCAAGGTCTCCAAAGATACAAAATATGGTAGATAGACCATAGATTAGATAGATTTTTTTCATTTAATGCAGTGCTGCAGCCAGGTTGCGATTATTGTACTTAGATACTGTGAGTAAGACGCATAGCAAGCAGATATAGAATGTAATATCTATGTTCTCAAACTGCATGAAAAAAGTGTTATCTAATTTTGAAGCTACTTGTGAAGAAATGAAGGAACATTTAAGAAACGGTAGCTTTCTACTGGTTAACAAAACTAGCAGTAAAGCAGCCATTATGTGAAATAACAGAAAGTTCATGTTGGCAGAGCAGATATTTCATTTATATGCAGTAATGAGGCTAATGATACCCCCAACATTAGCCAGGCAGTTTGGCAAATGTCTTCTCAATGCAATGCTAATATGCTATAACAGCTATTATTAACAATGAGCTTAACACCACACAGTCTGAGAAACAAACCAGAAGTTAAATCAAACCATGTTAATACACCAGACACTTGACAGTAATGAAATAAAGACTTTCTTGCATCTGGAAGCTGCATTAGGTGTCTGTCTTATGGTTCCTAATCCCATCTCAGACACATCTGAGCAATCCCACACCATCCAGCACCAATGAAGAAGAGATTACACGTACAGCACACATATAAGATATCAAAGGCTGTCGACGTCCCTAACCCAAATCGGTTCCCATGAACAAATCTGTCAAGAAAAGAACACTAAAGCATTATTCAAGTGAAATATTGCACTAAGGCATTGAAATATCATCTAGTAAAGAAGGTTATGAGGGTTATGAGTGTTTTAGCAGTTGAAGCCCTGTAGACGCAGCACTTCACTGGGTAATTACGATCTTCTGGAAAATTTTGTTCATCCAGGGGGCTTCCATGGGTGGGATGCTGATTATCTATCAATCATGAAACCCCAGCAAGAAAAGGCCACATTCTACTCCCCCTGTATTAAATCACTCAAAGCAGGATTGTAAAAGCACAAAATGATGTGGTGAATTTTACACTAATCATCTCTTGATGGAGTGTAAATTAGGTATTTATGGGAAATCCCCAGTCTCCACAGACCCAGTTATATTATTGTAACATCACAATATTATTAGATGCTGTGTCTCACCCTTGAATAAGCTTACCAGTGTTGGGGTTGAGACTGAAGCGACCAGGGCTGTTGCCTGCCTGGATTCTGTAGGACACTCTGCCATTTTCTCCTTCATCTTCATCTCTTGCCATCACGTACAAAATGACAAATCTGTTGAAAAAAGACAGAAACAAAATCTCAGAATATATCAAACATGACAACCGCTTCCATTAACTTGGAGCCATAAATGTATGTATGATTATATTTTAACTTAAATGTTCTATGGCTTGATGGATGAAAGCTGTCAAGGCAATGACTGAAATGTGCGTTAAGGTACCAAAAACAGATTACAGTTAGACATGCCACTCACCCTACAGGCTGATCCTCCATGACGCTGACTGCAGACGGAGAGCTGAAGACCGGAGCGTTGTCGTTTTCATCTGTCACAAACATTCGGGCAGTGACCGAACCCCAGCGCCTCTGAGAAGGATCTGCTGCCTGGTCTGTGGCCCGCACCACGAGGTAGAGGGACAGTGTTGCCTCACGATCTAACTTCTGTCCCAGGGTCAGGACTCCGGTGGAGGGGTCGAGGGTCAAGAGGTCAGGCGTGTCTGGCCAGTAGTGCTCAATGGAGTAACGTAGCTCACTGTTGGGTCCACTGCCATCCTATAAAAAAGAAAACAGATGAATTAGACAGAGTGGAAATTTTGATCCAGCAAGGAAAAATACTTCATTATTGGAAATCTTAACTACTCACAGTCTTCATTATTGGACAATGGTAGCTTTTTATACTTGATGACAACTGGGCAATTTCTTTTGAGGACTGCAAAATGCATTTTGTCAAAGTAAAACTTGAAGGTAAATAAAATAACCACTTTAGCTTTGATTTGTGGTGGTTTTGGTTGAAAAAGTACACATGTTATAAGACAAGTATGAGTCTTTTGGTTAACATTATAACTTTTCTTTAGCAGATAACATATTCTGTTTCACACCTGATCCAAAGCCTGGAAGGTATATATGGAAGCCCCAGGCTCCATGTTCTCTGGGATCACAATGGTAATGGGGTCTTCTGTGAACTGGGGAGCATGGTCATTGCTGTCCTGCACGTTGATATCCAGCTGCACCAGATGGCTGCTGGGAAACGCCTGGGAGAAGTCAGACACCTCGATGTGCAGCGTGTACCTCGACCCCATCTCATAATCCAGCTCGCGTACCAGGTAGATGTCGCCCTTTAAACGGTCCACCATGAAAGTCCCATCTCGGTCTGTCCCCCCCACCACCAGGTAGGTCACCTGGCCTTCCAATAAAGCAGATTCCGGCTGGTCATGTGGGCGGACAGAGCCAATGATGGAGCCCGGAGCAGCCCCTTCGATTGTGTTCAGGGTCATGGAGAGTATGTTGGGCTTGGGGTTGGATCTGGAAGAGCTGAGAACCTGAAGGAAAGAGAACAAGTGTCAAACAGGCTCATGTCAATCTCATCATCTGTTGCAACTTCATTCACCTGATCATGATAATTCAGATCATCAGTGTCATGCAAGTAATCAGAATCAATTTTTTTTAATCATCCACATATCTATCCTATTTCAACCAAGCGTGGAAGAAAAGTGTCAAGGCGAATGCTTTGCTGTGTATGTTACTGGATCTGATTTCCTCTGGTATTCTGCAGACAGTGTAGCTATACGTCTCTCACCCTAGCCCATCCCTAAACATAGCCTTGGGCTATAGTCTGTTTCTGTTTTCTTGATATTACTATAACTCTCACAGGCATTATCATTGTGCATGAAGACATTATGTACAATCCTTCCAGTAAATATCTTGACACTGCAGCATTCTGGCTTCAAGATGAGAGTCAGGGTCTGTGACCTGAGACAAAATAATGAAGGGTGTAATGGGAGGGAAAACTGTAAATATTCCAGTTCAAATAATGCAGAACAATAAGTGCAGCCTCCATATGCCGCAGTCCGGCCAGACGGGAAACAAACGCATGCCAGGGGGCTTTCGCCACTCAGCAATAGCTTCAGGGTTCAATATTGTTCTGGAAAAGATCAAAGTTTTCTGAAGACAGCAAACAAAAGCAGATTATAACTAGCTCTGGTTTCATCATCAAAAAATCTATACACACACCATCCCTTGCTTTTGTTACAAAGAGTTGCAATGAATTGCATCTTTCTGGGGTCTTCATCAACTATGAATAGCAAGGATAAACCTAAAAGAAGATGGACGTGATGTGGATAATGTGCATAATTTAGCCTCACATGCTGACTAAATTGACTGACTATATGTGCAGACATTTGCAGCTATAATGCACTACAAACCACATTTCAAAGGGCCATCTGCAATTGACTTTTACGTCAGTAAATTATAGCAGTAATGCAGCGAGCGAAATTCAGTGATTGAATACGTTTAATTAAGCTTTGTGGTGTTTTTAGCCACAAATGTTTGCACGTAGTGTGACAGGACTACAGCTGCTAAAAGTCTTGATATTTCATTTGCTCAAGTAGATCTCAGTGTTCCAATTATTTTGAATGTGATGCATTACCTGACGGTGCCAGCAGTTGTACTGTACTGTACTATTTGCATGTTTCCTTGGTTTTCCCCAATGCCTTTTTCCTATACAGGCTAGCTGGTTTGTGTACTGTAGTACTTGTGGTGTACAACAATCTCCCTGTGTCGGATTTTATCCACAGCTATGTGAAATGTTATCTCAAAATCATTATCTGGAAATGTTACCTCATGAGAGTGTTTGAACGTGTCGTTAGAGTGAATGTGCCTGTGTGCGTGTATGTATCACAACCTGCTACCATACAGTAGTGTATTCCCTTTCTCGCTGTGTGATTTGATGCAGCTGGCTCTCATCAAATCTCATCTGGGAGCATTTGATTCCAAGGTGCCTGTTTCCCCTCTGTCTAATCTCAGTGTCGCAAAAGCAGGGCGCAGGCGAAATCTAAAGCAAGCACTCCCGCTGCAATTAGCATCCTTTTCCTTTCTGAAATCACATAAAGACACTGAGCTCAAAGCTCCACATTCAAAGCAAACCACCACCATGCTCTGGCTAATTGCCTCTGTGGCAGAACTGCTGCTGTTGAATTCCTGATATTGTATGTTGATATGCAGGATTGACCCTGCAGAAAGTTCAGAACAATAACTCAGTCCAGACCAGCTCCCTCCTGTAGCTCAGGGTTTCTCACCTTGGGGTTTGGTTACCCTACTAACCTTTGGAGCAGGAAACACGCACTAGATTGGATAGATGCTTTTGTTTGTACAGGCACAGGTTCAGCTTCTCTCCTTCTCATATTTACCTCCTTTTTCAATTCCTTTGACAGTTATACTGTTCACTTTGTGCATAGTTTGAGGAAATCACTCGCAGCAAGGAATACAAATGGACTGAGGTAATGTGTAGATCTGACAGTTTTAAGTTTGGTCACCAGATTGGCCTTTGTTTCCAATTGCCTGATGCCTTAAAAAAAGTTTTGGAAACACGGATGGATGAGGATGTGAAAATGTACAGATTAAGTTTACCTGTATCTTTAGCTGGCAGGTGGAGCTGAGGCCCGGTGTGCCGTGATCAGCAGCAGTCACAGTGAAGGTGTACTCTGCACGCTCCGCCCATCTCAGGGGAGAAGCGGTTCTCAGCTCACCACTGGTTGGATTAAAGGAGAAACGCTCTGCTCTGGGGCCTTCAGAGGATGCAACAGATATGGATATCAGCTCAAAGTTACAGAAATGAGGATGAACTTTAACACTGGTTATGTGAATGTTGAATGATTCATATGTAGAAATATAACTGTTTGAGACTATTTATGACACTCACCTGATAAAGAGTAGTATACGGTCCCGTTCTCTCCCTCGTCTGGGTCTTTAGCTGTCACTGTCCCTATGACTGTTCCAGATGGAAGTCCCTCCATCACCTAAAATGGAGAAGGATTGTTATTTATATTAATGTCTTACGTAACGTCCAACATACTATGCATTATCCATATTTAAAATATTCCTAATATGTTTATTCTTATTCCTTATCTCGTCTGTTTCCTTTCTAGCACTGTAATTGTTATGATATGAAAGGAAACAGAGAATTGTTAGATCATAGGATTAGACTGGGATAGCATTTCTCTATATGTTGACGTTAGACCCCGCTGGAGAAAATCGAAACATGCACTGAAGCTGAAACCAGGGCAACTTATATTCATCGCAATATAATATTCATGTCCCAAATCAGCTGGATCTCTCCCTGCCCTCACCTGATCTATCCAATCTCCCTTCATTCTCACCTGAAGGAGCAGCTCCCTGTCAGGTCTGGCATAAGTAAAACTGGGAGCGTGGTCGTTTTCATCCAGCACAGTGATATGAGCGGTGCCAGTTGCGCTGCGAGGAGGCGTACCCCCGTCCTGTACGACCACAACAAGCTGGTAGCTGGACTGATGCTCTCTGTCCAGGGCGAGGCGGGTGCTGATTTCACCTTAAGCAAAAGAGATGGAGAGAAGGCCTTAGCTTTCATTACCTGCAATAGTTAGGGTGTAATTAGCATGTTAACTGACAAACAGTAAATAATTAATTCCTCAAGGGAAATCAAGCTGCTGTTATTGCTGCTTCAAGTGTACTATTACTGTTCTTAAATTCAAAGACAACCACTATGTCATGGTATTTATCTTCACCTGTTTGTGAGTTGATCTGAAAGTGCCTGTCAGTGTGCAGCAGCCTGTAGGTGAGTCGAGCATTTAGTCCTGCATCTCTGTCCGTTGCAGACACCCTGCCAAAGCCCGTCCCTGCTAGCAGGTTCTCTCTGACCGCCAGAAACACCCTCTCCTGGCTCAGTCTTGGAGAATTGTCATTTTCGTCAGTTACCGTCACCCTGACTGTGGCACTGCCAGTTCTCCCCACCCCTCCTAGGCCTGAAGTGGCCAGGACGGTCAACAAGTACATGTCTTTGACCTCTCGGTCCAGAGAGCTACGAACAAACAGCCACCCACTATCTGGTATGATCCCAAACAGGGCAGCGTCACCATCAGGCCTAAGGCGATAGGAAACAGAGGAGGAAGATGAGGAGGAGCTTCCACCATTCCCAGAGGCCTCTCTGTTGAGCGCTCGAACCTGGAGGAAACGTGTGTTGAGAGGTGTGTTTTCCCGTAGCTCCACGCGGTAGGTAAGGGTGTCAAAGTTGGGGCCTTGTGCATCTTGCGCTTGGATGTGGACCACAAGGGTAAAGGTGGAGCTAAGTTGAGGTGCTCCACCATCCTTAGCAACCACCTGAAGGTCATAGCGTGGGACACTCTCGTATGACAGACTCCCAATCAGACGAACTTCCCCGCTACTACGGTCGACACCAAACGTCCTTTGTCCACTGCTGCCTGCAGCCCCAGCAGACACCAAGTCGAAGCTGAGCTGACCGTTATGACCAGAGTCCTTGTCGGTGGCCTGAATTGTGTAGATAACAGTCCCCATTTTGGTGATCTCAGGTATAAGGAGGGACTCTGATGAGGAGGGGAGGAAGGTGGGGGAATTGTCATTGACATCTGAAATGGTTATTCGTACTCGGCTGGTTCCAAACGCTGGAGGAGAGCCAGAGCGTGCCTGGATCTCCAGGTCAAGACTCGAGCAGGTTTCATGATCAAGAGGAAGGGCAGTGCGAATGGTACCAGAGGCAGTGTCCACTGTGAAGTAACCATCAGGATCTCCAGAGGAGATTGAGTAGAAGATATCCTTAGAATTACCTGCATGGAAGACACAGAGATACAGCAAAAGAAAATGAGAGTGAGTAAAAAACAGCAAGAAACAGACAAGGTATGCAAAATATTGTCAAATACTGAAAGAAATGTCACATTTCCAATGCTTGCTTGATCATCAGTTTATAATAATAAAAAAATATTATGTATTAAAGCATTAAAGCAAAACACATTTGGGAAGCTGTAACAAGCAAATCTTTGGCAGTTTTGCTTGATAAATGACTAAAACAATGGTGAAATTCAGCAAGAATATTAGGGGAAGAGGAAGAGACAGAAAGAGTTTCAATATACTTTCTACATCTGTTGATTATCCACACTTCTTAAGGTAAACGAATATATGTCCAACAAAAATATCTGCCAATGACTTCACATGACAGATCCATATCCACTTTTAGTGGACAGGGATGCAGTGTGTTGATTTCAGCTAATACGTCGTCCAAGTATTAATGAAGGGCTGGATTCACTCAAAGTGGGTAAGGAGATGTACAAGGAGAAAGCCTTGTACAGTTTCACGGACAGAGCATAAGCATTCTTCTGTCCACTTCACCACTCAGAACACTTCATTTTGACTCCCACGCAGAATTACAGCCCCATCCAAATCCATTTCTCCATCATTAATACTGAGAGAAAATAAATGTCTGGCCACGGTGAAAATAATCCCCAGTAAAGCCCACGCTGTGTGATGGATGTGATTTCTTAATGGAGTGGATGCTCTTGTTGCTTGGTATTTGAACTGTGTTAGGTCCGACATCATACAATCTACAGCCCATTAGTGCATTTTTGTCCCGGTACTTGTCAGAAACATAAAACCATGGTATGTCACATAAAACAGGTTTCCCTTGGTAAATCATGTAAAGTGAATTGATAAAAGCAAGCCTGAAATGAAAATACTTAAACAGAGGACTTGAGAGTACAGACGTGCTCACCTGTCTTTGCAGAAGCACGGACCACTCCCACCGCTGTCCCCCTGAGAACGTCCTCGGGAACAGTGAAAAAATACTGGGCCTGTTCAAACACGGGAGATGCCACTGAGCCTCCCACCACACTCACATTTACCCTGGCATTGACCGGCGCCATCAGACCACCCCCGTCCTCGGCTGATATCACCATGGATATTATTGTGTTGGCTTTGCCATGGAGTGAGCGGGAGAGAGAAATCACACCTGTAGAGCAAGACACATAAAATAGAGGAGACAAATGACTCCACACCCATTTGTTTTAAAACCCCAAAGCAGACAAGTATTACAATAGCTCATCCATATTTGCTCAGTATGTGTGAGTGTTAAAATCTACACGTACAGAATTTTATCACATGCTTTTGCATGCAGTAGTGATGTACTACACACACAAACACATACCTGTGTCCTTGTTGAGAGTGAAGAAAGCAGAGGCTCCTCCAGGTACAGTGCGGTAGGTCACCCTGCCATTTTCCCCAGAATCAGGGTCATTTGCTGTTACCTTGACGACGGAGGTTCCAGGGGCACTATGGGTGCTGAGGCTAACTGTGTAGAGGACTGGATAGAAGGTGGGCCGGTTATCATTGATGTCTACCACGGAGACCCGTACACGGGCTACTGAGCTCAAACCACCCTGAAAAAAAAGTTATTCGGATTAGATTCACATTAGATTCAAGATTTGTGCATTCAAGGTTCATTGTGTAAGTTTTAGTGGCATCTAGTGGTGAGGGTTGCAAACTGCAACCAATGGCTCAGTCACGCTCACCCCTCCCTTTCAAAGCGTGTCGGCTCTTGTGCTAAATAATACGTGTGGTCCTTCATTTGTCCAAATTTCACTTCTCTTCTCACTTTTCATAAACCAGACCACTACTTCTTCTTCTTCTTCTTCTTCTTCGTACGTATTCAATATAAACACGCTCTGTAGAGCAGTTTGTCCTCTGGGCTACTGGAGAAACATGTCTGCGCAATATGGTGACTTCCATGTAAGGGGACCCGCAGTGTATGTAGATAGAAATGGTTCATTCTATTAAAAAGACTTTTTACACCACTGAAAACAGAGTCATGTATATTATTATATTGAATTTATGTCAATAGATCCTCCTAAATATTACACACAGGACCTTTAAAATATAATTTTTGGAGTAGGCAAGATCACATCAGCGGGCACCAATGTTGCAACTCTATTATGGACAGTAAACTGACTTGTCTAGTGAGACAAAGGGAGGCTAAATCATAAGAATAGCGATTTTAGTTAGACCACATCCTCCCACCCTTCCTGCACTGTAGATCCCCAAAGACAACATTCAATTTGTTTTCCATCCCCTGGTGAAAAATGACAATCTGGGACTTTCATGTTATGAAACAGTGACAATAGATTTATGTCACATTGTAAAGACACAGAAAGACGAGTCCTCTGTTGAAGATCGCTGCAATATGGGGCCAATTAACCATTGTATGCATTTGTCAGCTAGAAGAAGAGTTTGCACTCATTACATTGTATCTGCGGGCTAAGTTTTACGAGACCATTAAACGCAGGGATAGTCGAGACAGAGGGAACAGACACCAGCTGAACTGAACTAGGAATGTGCGGGGGGTGAAAGAGAAGATGCATTGTGGGGGTTGGGTGGTAAATTATGGACCAGAATATAATTTTTACCTGAACAGGGGTAAATAAAGATGATAACAAGCATGAACACTACCACTGCTACGACTAATAATACATTCTATTTCTTGATGTAAACCAAGTATACGCAAGAGAATGAATGCTTTATTGCGTCTTGTGGAGTTTTAATGCCCATTTATGTGCATCCAATGTGATTAATTGATACTTTAAATGTGCATGGGTCTGCTGGGAAGATGGTAGAGCAAGGAGTGTGTAAATATGGTCAGGTAAGGCATCACATTTAACTTAAATACTATCCTACACTAAAAGCTTTTTTTCAACTTTAAATTGATCTGTTTTACTACTTCTTTACCCCACCCCCCATCCCCTCTCTGTTTGCCCTGATTGCTTTGCCAGACAGGACGCTGTCTTCTTCAAACATGTCCGGAATGTCCCTTTGATCAGATTTATTTGAATGCAGCTGTATACATAAATTAATTTGCCTTTAGCTAGAAGCTTTGATCAGAAGGAGAATTACAAACTCAGCAAGTAATGTGTTTGGTCACAGAGCAACACAATGAACTTGAACTTCGACTTTAGTCTAATTAGATGTTTTGGTCCCCCTCAGAAGTCTATTTCAGTCATACTTAATCTTTAATTTTTAATTGCACATAAGATGGGAAATACACTTATGTGATGGGTTGAGCTGGATGAGAAGATCTATACCATTCGCATGTCTGTATGGTAAAAATTAAGCTACAACCATGAGCCAGTTAGCTTAGCTTAGCACAAAGACTGGAAATAGCTAGTAACATAATTCACCTACCAGTACATCTAAAGCTTACTAATTAACACGTTATATCTCACTTCTTTAATCTGTAAAAATCCCAAATTACAAATTAAATGTAAGAGTGTTCTTACGCCATCCGTTGCAGTGACTGTCAAGTCAAACTTGTCCAGTCCCTCATCCCGGTCTAGAGCTGTGCGGGTGCAAAGCTGGCCAGTCTCCTTGTCTATGGTAAAGTGGGTTGGTACTGCGCTTCCAGAGCCAGAACCCAGGGTGTAGGATATAGCACCAAAGGAACCACGATCCTCATCTGTGGCTGACACCTGAGGGAAAAGAGACATGAGGTAAGACATGGATCGTCCACTGGTGTCAAAAAGCCCGTGGGACATAAGGATTTCAAAAAGCCTCACACCAACACACAGGTCCTGAAGTCTACGTGAAAGAAAGCTTACACGTGTCGTAAGTATTATATACGAGCTAAGGGCCTTTCTGTTAGCACAGTAATGTCCCATAATACAGTCACCTCACAGGACCATACATCTGCACTTGTCCAAATATCACACACCATATAGCACTACTTGTTATGATTTCCAGAGTACTATAAAAACCGAGCATCTGTGAGAGCAATTCACTTTTATAGATCACTGATATACTGCGTGTAAAAACAACGGATAGATCTCCCCCATGGTGTGTTTGAAAAACTGGCAAAGGGACAGGTGGTGCGGTGTAACCATGGATCCATATGGGGGAAACTGACAGGTAACCTTTGGTAAAAGACAGGAGAGGAGAGGAGGGGAGAGTTTTGACAGAGGTTGTGAGTTTGGTTCATGGGTCAAAAGAGACAACTTCAAGGAAGGTTAGAAGGTCAAGTGACACATACTCGTTTTCAGCTGGCATTTAATAAAGATACAGACTGACTGACTGGTAGAGCCACTTAAACACGCAGCTCATACCTTTATCTTCACTGCATATTTCTCCTACAAAGGTCTTCAAACTGTTTACACCAAGACACGGAACAGACAAAGGTCTTAACCCAACCTTTGACCTCACGTGTCTCATATAACTAACATCCTACTTTCCACTGCAGACACACACACACTAAATCTATTAAAACACTCAAAAATCCCATAATACAACAAAGATTTCCTTGCAAAACACAAAAGGGAAATGTCCTCTGTGCTCTAGGGTCCTGCCTCTGACTGAAGTTTTACACTGGTCCATAACATTGTTTGGTGGCATTTATGATGCTTATTAAAAATAGCATTCACCCTCAGATCTAGAAGCCTTGAAGGCAAGCCAAGATCCAGGAGAATCCATGACATCACTCTCTCTTTGTCACACAGTCTCTTCCCATAAAGTGACAGTAACATATATGAAGAGTTTTTCTCTGACAGTAGCTTCAGTTTTGTTTCTGTGTGAATACTGTTTAAAATCTTTCTGACTAAGGAAGGATATTCTACTGTGTACAACTGATCATACAAAGATCATAACAATTAGAAAGATAGGTAGGACAATAAACACAAGTTGGGAGTATATGTCACATGTCTGAGTATGATGTTCACTTGTATGTTTGCAGACGTAATATCATGAGAAAAAGTTCAGTATTATTTCAAGAATTAGTGGTAATATAAGCCTTAATATGTGGAGAATAAACTTTATTGAGGAAAACAGCTGAAATATTCTGACATTTTACCATTTGGGTATTATTACATTAATTTCAAAATCTCATTTTTTTTGTCTTTTTTCAGTAGTGGGCCCAATATTCTGTCGTAATACTCTCATACAGTTTAAAGCGCATATAAGTCTGCTTTCTATAGATGCACATAGATGTTAATGTATTTTCAATCCCGATTAACTTCTCAAAAGAAGGGGTAAAATTGAAAAGTCTCATGCTGAGATGCTTGATGATTTCGTCATACATCTGAATCCTACATCTGAATTTGCCCTGGCCCTGAACCCCACAGAGCACAGGACCACCACAGCAGACATCCGGCAACGACCTTCCTTCTGTCCCACCAACACATGTCTTCACCATTACACTTACCTACTGGCTATAGACAGTCAGGAACACTACCACCTGGACTCATACTGTTTCTCCTAAAGGATATTAAAATATGGGAATATTAGAACAGCTTCTTTGGGGTTTTTAGTCTTAGTATTGCCGTGGCTAGACGGTTGTGGTTTTTGAGGGGTGACGCTGTACCTCGTCTCCTTTGGTCAGTGTTTACAGTTGGGTATTTTAGATCATTGCTGGGACTTCCTAGAAAGCACAGTGTTGAGACTAACAATGTCATTTGGGATCTAGGCTCATGTCTGGTTGTTCTTCATATATTTCTGACTGTCTGTGATGGATTAGCCACCTGTGGTGATGAGAACGTGTACAAACTCTCTCACACACACACACACACACACACACAGACATTCACGTATAAGATGACCCCATCCTTTTTACTAAATCTAATTAAACACCCATGACCACACGTCTGGTCATAGGGTGACTTCATCGTCACCTCTATCTTTACTCCAATAAGTCTGTAGATCACAAACAAAGACGAGGGAAAGGGCGTTCTACACTGCATAAAGCAGCACAGGAATTCAACTGCGTTTGTTGGACTTATATGAAACGCAAGGGTTGGGCACAGTACACATAAATATGCTTCGAAGTAGTTTTGAATGGAGACTTGGACCGGAAAGGACTTGCATAGAGGCCGGGAATAAGAAGAAGAGCAGAACATTGATTCTCCACACACTCTAAAATTTTAAAACCCGCAGCAATATGGTATGGATTCTTCATGCTCGAAAAAAATATGCAACACAAACACAGGGTTGTACTAGGAAAATGCATCTGCAACACTTTCATGGAAACCTTGGGAGCTATAAAAAAAGATGTAATGATTTCAGTTTTTTACTGCAACATACTACATGAAGAACAGTGGTTATATGGTTCCACACTTGAAATGCCTTTGTAGAGCATAGGAAAGAATGCAGAAGGACCAAACTGAGAAAGAACAGGAGCTTGTGAGGATCAACTCTGTCATCAGTGCATTTCCCTCTTGTCAATCCATCTGAAAGCACAGCACCAATGCTCAGTTTAGTGTACAGGCCAGAAGGTTGAATCCAACTGACATGTCGACTCGATACCAAAAACTTGTTTGCTGTATTCTGCATTCACAGCACTTATCTTGACAAAAAAAGTAGCACAGTTATAAAGCCAATAAGGTAATCTAGTAAACACACACACTCAACATGTCTTCTTAAATCAAATGATCTGGTAGCCCAGACATGGGTTTTTGCCAGGGAGGAATTCCGCCCACGCCAGAGCCTGTTTTCTGATCCATGACCAGCCATCCAACCTCGGCTCTGCACACCTATTCCTCATCATATTCTCCGGAGGTATCCCGTGGTGATAAACATACAACTACATAGCAACACATAGACAGACAGCAGCCCGTACCTTTCAACATCTAAATCTGTCTTGCACTTATGTATTTGCTCCGTAGTACTTGTCTCCCATGATATTTGTGGTTACAACACTGTATGGATCTTCCACATTTACACAGAAGTTTGGATGTGGCTGTATTGTTTAACTGAAAGGTCAATACTTTTGTCCCTGTGTTTTTGTAATGCTCTAGAGCAAGACACGTTGTTTCATTGTGACAGTTTTGATTCATGCAGCATTGCCATTTACAGATATGAGCTGCAGTTGAGAAAAAAAAACATTCACATCCTATGGTGGTCATTATTATATTAAAGGGCCATAATGGTGGTTTTGCAAGTAGATTTTCATACATTATTGGCATGAACTGAAACTAATGCCTGTCTGGAAGGTGGTGAATGCCTGTGGTTCACTTTGGAAAATGGTCTACAGTGCAATGTTAAGTATACACAAATTGTGGTTAATGAGCTTAAACGTGCAAAAACACAAAAGTGGTTCTTTTTTGTGGGAGCTCTGATACCCCACCTGATGTCAAGAAATACAGAGGAGTGTGGAGAAAGCATTTGGTAAATATGCACAGCAGGGAATAGTAACAAAAACAAAAGGAGACACACTCTTTAAGGTTACAAAAATGATAGCATTGCTATATTCCATCCAGTACAATTAACTAAAAGTATGAAAAACGAGGTCACATCCATCTCAGTTTGTTATGATCCATTTTAAACTCCTCAATAAAAAATCTTTTATATGTGAGTATTCAAATTAGTAACAAAAACTATGGAACTATGTTGTCAGAAAGGAGAACCTGTCAACCTGTTTTTCAGCCTTTTACATGTCTTACATGTTAATGATAACTGACCTGCAGACGAAACCTTTAAAGTTGATAACCACTTCTAATATGCATTATCTGACGTACCAGCTATGTAGCTTCCTGTTTGACTCTGTGGATATGTACTGGCCTTTCAGAGTATTTATCAGTGGTAATATCATCAAACCCCAAACTGACTTAAAATGCACTGCTTCAGTTAACCATCTGCCAACCATCTGAACTTGTAATACATGAAACATAAATTCATCCTGCATGCTCTTAGCTTAAGATTTTCTTTGATTTACCTGTTGTGTAGTTCACTGACCGGCTACTATATATCTGTCACAGCCTAAGTCTCACACAGCACACGTCAGCCCGGTAAGGACTATGTGAAAAACAGTCGGGAAGAGCGTGCCGAGTATCGGATTCAGCCAGGATTCAGGCCTGGAGCTTTTTGTCCATAGAGAGCCATTCATCCCTGGCTGGGAGAGTAGAGGAGCGATCACTCACTGGAGCATTAGCAAAGATCCAGATCTCATCATTCATTTGCCTCAGTCTTCTTCACAACCACTCTCTTTTTCTGTCTCATGGTCTCTCCTACCTTTCCACTTCTCCTTTCTCTATCATGTGCTCTTACTGTCACCCTTGCTCTCCTTCTGCAGATAACTGAGTGGATGGCTCTCCAGAGGTCCACTTAGACCTCAGACACACACCTAACCTTTTCCTTTCTGAAACTCAATGCTAACACGTCACCCAGAGTTATCTGTCAGTGGTATGTAATGCTGCAGAGAGGGAGTGGTCTCCTTTTTGTGATGTGGTGCCAGTTGACAGGCAGAGTTTAATGATACCAGTAGGCGAATCCCAAAACCTCTGGATTATGTTTTTTTTTGTCTGAATTATGTCTTTTTTTTCCTTGTTCACCCCCTACCCTTTCTGCCCTTCTCTCATTATACCCATGACTGTATCCCTTCTCTCCTCTATTCTCATCTTCTCCAGATGTGGGCGCTGGTCCAGGTGGATCCTGCTGTTCTCTGCAGTTTGTCTCTGTAAAACATCAGTTAGTGTCAGAGGGAGTCAGCGCACGGCTTCTCGGACGCAGCTGTAGTTCTGCTGCGGCTCTGGACTTTTATAGCTTCTCATGAAAGAGAGGGAGAGAGAGATTCTATACGCTTTCATAGTAAAACCTGTACAACACTGATAGCTGTCCCAATCTAATCTACTCTTTCTCTGACTGGTGCCAGGCCTAGATGTTTATAAAGCAATCATCATCTAAGAGGTGAAATAGGCCAAGAAGAAGACTCATATTAATGTGAATGTTATCCCAGCAAATGTAGATTTATTACAGCTTTGTTCTTATTTTAACCATCATTTGTATTTGTTATAGGGTTATAATGACACTGTACCCTATGGTTGAACTAGCATTGACTCTTGTTCTATAATCAGATATTTCATTTAAATCATAATTTTGGTAATTTTAGACAGTACTGTTTTTGCCTTCATTTTGTTTCACGTTTGCTACATCTTGGAGTTTGTTGAAAACCTGGTTGACAGTTTACCATGACTGCTCATGTTTCTTTCCCCATCTACCTTATTTTTAGGGATGTGAGGAGTAGCGCAATCTTATTATTATCGAAGTTATCACAGAAACGAATGAAAATTAGATCCAAGCTGTAATAAACTGGAATGATCCTTTAAAGCAGCAGCGATGGCCATAAAAGAGCATGATGGACCTGGAGCTTGTGAGCTGAATGCATCATTGTTGGATAATTGCACACAAGCTGAAGTAATTTACAACAAACTGAAGTAGGAGTCTGGATTTAAAGGCAATAACTGTGTTGGAGTGTCGGATAGAGCTAAAACATTCACTTAACTTTGTTGCTCTTTTTCCACTGACACATTCCTTTGCTCTCCAGTGAGCTGCATTCCTCATATTAGGCATTCTCAAATCTCCAAATCAATTTCTGCCTTTCTGTTGCCAATGAGTTAAGGCACTATGGGTACAATTAAGATATATGGCAGGGAAGGAGAGAAGGGAGGGGAAGGTGGGAGAGCGGTGAGGGGGAAATAGTTTGGCAAAGGAACAAAAGGCAGGTCTAATGATAACATGAGACCTTGAAATGGGAACGAGGAGGACTGAGGCTTCATCGTGCTTCTCATTCAATCTCCATTCCTCCCTTGACCTCCCCTTTCTTTTTTAGCGTCTCCCCTCTTTTCTGTCCTCTCTCTCACTCGTACTTTCAGCACCCTATTACGGCAAGTGCTTGTTGTCTTTCATGTGGAGTTCACGTCTGGAAATGATTAGGAACATCAAACCAGTGAAGGGAAGAGAAGGGGAGGGCGGTGAAAGAGACGGAGCGAGAAAGATTGACTTCTATATTTGGAAGAAAGAATGCTAATATTATTAATGAACATAATAAGGGATGATGGCCACTCTGCCTCTTTCTGAGTCCCACAAATGTGCGTTTTTGTACTTGCGTGCACACACAGCAGGACATATTTGTAGATGTTTCACATTCAAAGCTAAACAGTAAACTATACCATAGTGTTACAGCTTTAGCCCTCTAACATGCAGACATGTGGTGTGTGTTAGCGAGTTTATCTTTGGGCTGCATCTCATGTAAAAGGACACAGGAGCAGTTGTTCAGGCATATTCACAAGTCTGTTCTGTTTTTGTTTTTTTTAGTTATTATGAGCCTGCTAAGTTTTACCTTCCAGACACACCCAGAAAAATCCATTAGATTTAAATGTGTACGTAGAATAGGAAATCCTCAGTGGTGCAATCTGTTCTAAACTAGAAATCTCCAGCACTGCAACCCAGCAATTATTCATGGTCTCTCACCATAAGCTCTATAGATCAAGACCAAGCTGTCATATCTTTTCAGAAACAGGTAGAGGAAGAAAGGAGGGGGAGCCGACTGTGAATGGAGGTTAAAAGTAAGGTCAGAGGGAGATAAAAAAAAGCTAGTTACGGGGATGGACAAAGGGATAGAGGAACACAATGAGGGATGACATCATTTTACTGGAATCTGAAGAGTGATAAGAGACTCAGGGGATATAGATGGTACTGATCCTATCTTGACCAAGACTCTGTAATGTGGCAACTCTTAACCCGTGTGCAACTCTGTGTGTGCCGGTCTACTGTACTATGTGTGTCAGTGCCTCCTTGGCCTCCTCCCCCTTCCAAAGTGAATCCTGGGGGCCCTGACTGACAGCTGGCCTAATCAGCACAAATATCAGCTCTATTTTTTACTTACTGTTAAATATTTATAAACGTTTAATCCCTGCCTCTCTGCCTGTGTCCAAGGCCTCAGCGAAACTCACCCTGGCTGGCGTAGCAGCTGCCAGCAACAGATCTGCATACCTGTGAAATACTGGGGATTTTATTGTCGCTATCTGCTAACAGGGAGGCTAATGAGGGGCTTGAGGTCAGGTGTCAAAGTTGGAGGGTGAAAGTGCACATTCACCACCTACAGAGATGAATAAAAATGGTCATTAAATGAACTTAAGTCTGCACAATATAGAAGCAATATGGCCCATGATAAATACTCTTCAACATCAGTTGAGAAGCAGAGTTGTTTTTTAAAGCATAATTAGGGAAACCAACAATCAACTTGCAAGTGATCCTTGGTCTGCAATCAAATTCCGACATTTGAGAGCTTAATGAGGCTCAGAGCTGTTACATTGTTGATGAGTAGTGCAACTGTTCTGTTTTATGTATTCTGAAAACAGCAAAATACTGCTAAAGTGAAGCAAAAAGCAGCCAAAACAGAGAGAACAGAAACAGAACAGAACACAAAGTTTTCTCTAGGTCATCATCTTTGATTTACGCAGTGAGGTATGTCATATAAAGTGATGATTGCCACTTATTGTCTTCCAGTTGTAATTTTGCTCCAGAGATGAAGAGAAAACAGTAATTAAGGAGTGAGAGAGCACAAAGACCAACTGGAGATGGACCTCAAACAGGGGAGTGCTGTCTCAGACAGTCTGAGCTGTTGGGTTTTCGGATGAATGAGAGGACGAATGACTGAGAGTGAGTGGCCCCCGGTTGCCTCGGGGACACCAGTCTGGGTAATTTCAAATCCTCTAACTAGCTAAAACAGCAGTATGTGTTTAGGAGGATGCATCTGTGTTTCTGTTGCAGCATTTCTCCCAGACTGGGAGCAGACATCTGTGTGTATATATACATTTTGGGCATTTTGGTGGTTTATCCAATACAAACATGACAAAGAGATTGAGAGAGTGTGGAATCTGTTTTGTTTTTTTCCTCCACTGGGACACCGCAGGATTTTTATTTTCTCTTTGAGGAGTGTGTGACTCTATGACCACTGTTAAGATTATATCATTGGGAGCGGGCACTTGGAATTTGAGGGTTAGCATATTGTTGACGGTTATTGTTTCTAATTTTTATTTTATGTTCAAAGCATGTCTGCATGGAAAGAGAGGGAGGGGGAGAAAGGGAAGAAGATGGGATTTTAGAAAATGGTTCAAACTGAAACACAAGAATCCACTCTATTATCTAATTTTTCAATTTGTGGGTTCTGCAAATTGGCATATGTTGTATTATGACACTGTGTGTGAGTGTTTTGTGGGCAGACACAGTGAGTAGTTCTGATTATGGGTATAGATTAGTCCATCTGTCAGAGCAAAAATCACACAAAAGAGGAGATCAATAGGCGTGAACAATCTATCATGAGGACAGCTGCTGAAGGAGTGGTGAAAGTCAATGTCAACTTCCTCCAGATATCTAAAATATTCTAAATATTATTCTGTCATCAGCAAATATTCCAAGGTCTTATCAAAGAGGAGACAATGTTTGAAAAAGGTAAGCTTTGAACTGGTAGTAAATCAGTTACGTGCTGCTGAGAAAAACATCTGTTATCTTCATGTTTACATTCTGTGGGTGCATTTTCTTCTGATAAAGATGATGTTTTACAGTCTTAAAATAAACATTATTACCACCGTCACTATATTAGTCTGAGATGTTTAGACAAAGTTTTCCAATCTGAGGCCAGCGGGAAAACTCCTGCACTCTCAGTAACATGGTTCAATTTGATACGCAAATAGAGATACACATAATACCTTCTAAACGTGCTACACAAAGGTTCAGGCTTATCCCTGTTGATTGCACGGCTTCACTCCACTAAACCAAAATAGTGTTTCTAAGCCTCTGTAGACCTCCACCCATTAGTCACGCTTCCTAGATGTGATCCCTGAGGCCATGGGACAGTCTTATCATGGCCTTCTCTGTCACTGTGTCAACAGTGAGCTCTAACACTAAGGACAATGGATGAAAATAAATTAACACCAGACTTCAGCCAAATAATGCTGAGTATTGGTTGGGACAGGTACATCAGAAGCCACAATGGCACATTATCATCACCATTTAGATAACCTAATTGTGGCTGGGCCATAATTCAATATTATCATTTGTTGACTTTTAGTGAGATAATATTGTGATGATATGATCAAAGTGTTTACCTTTGCTGTCCACATTAATGATTCCAAGCAACTTGTAAGCCTAAGTAAAAACGAATAACAGTTGCTGAAGGTTTTGATTTTCACATTTAAAGAGTTTTGTCTAATGTGAAACATTAAATTAGTTTTTTTAATGATTTTTGTAAATATAACTTGCCGTCAAGATCAACATCAAGGCAGCTTGGGACTTTTTGGATGTATCAATTGAGACTGGCCACAATACAAAGAACTGTCTTGGGACATGAGGTGCAGACTTGTTTGAGTAGAGAACCCAAACATGAGTCACTGAAAAGCCACAAACATCTCTCTACCACTCCCCACTTTCCACCAAAAGCTCAAAACATGGCAAATAAAAATGGCTGACCTTGTACAAACACAGAGGTAAACTCCAAAAACCATTTGTCACTGCCACAATGATTCCTTATATCTTACGCCTGTGGCACTGTAGTGGTTACGGCATTGTCGTAAGTTGCCAGATGGAAGCCTTTAACTCAAAGATTTATTACATTATTTACCTATTACTATCTCTGCCCAGGGGCTAAGACTACAATAAATCTAGCCAAACTTGAGTTAAAGGATTCTACACTGACATGTTTCCAATTCAAACTAAATCATGGGTTTATGTAGTAAATCTGATTGAAACCAAGTCCCCCTCTTTGGAGCAGCAGGCTTTTTTTAGATAGTTGAAGCCTGATTTTCTCCATATAAACATTTATGTTTCAGTGTCATTTTATTTCTCAATCTGTAAACCAACACACAGCTATGTGGGAGGTTCACACTAATAAGGCAGAGTGTGTTTATCATTTTAAGTAAGCTAGGATTTATTGGGGACAGACTAAACCACCTTTTTCTGCCTCCCAGAAATGGTCATACAAAGAGCCAGTACTCATCTGACAATATTAGTTTCAGGGATGAGGGTCATTACAACACTGTGTCTCTGTGCATATGTGTGTGTCTGTGTGATCAAATCAATGTGAGTCTTAAAGCTCAAAGGTCAGCCAAACTTCCAGCTGCGCCTCTCTAACCTTGCCCCCTAGAGATGAGTCAGTATGTGTGTGTGTGTGTGTGTGTGTGTGTGTGTGTAACAGGTCACCCATGACGGTGCATGAATGTGTCACTGACAAAATAGGAAGGAGTAACACCTGTTATCTTTGTACAAAAGGAAAAAGTGTGACAGCATTGAACAGGGAATAAAAAAAAACAAAAACTGTGTGATGAAACTCCAGGGTTCAGCCAGGTTAATCTAACTTGATCGTCGTTTTTTTTAAATGGTGGATCAGCACACAGAACAGATTTAACCAGCTGTGTGGATGTGCATTTTCTTTGCTCTGTCCGTTTCTTCTTTTTACAACTAAATCCCTCGTCTATGTCTGTACATTCTCCATGTCCATCTTCTTTCCCTTATTCTGACTGAGTTCAGGCAGTTAGTGGCCTCCACCTCAGGAAAGTGACAATAGTAAAAGATAGCAGGAGCACCCCCTGAGCTTTGAGCTTACATCTGGTGTTGGGTTACTCTGATAGTTGTTGACTGCAGAGAGGCACAGCAGCTCTAAACCAGAGGTTTGTGTGTTTGTGTGCGTGTGTGTTTCTGCACACTTCAAACTTTAAATTAGAAAATATAATAATGTGGATCTGTAATCCTATAGTGTTTGTGTATCAAAGCAGCCACATCTCTATGCACTGTATGGCATTTTAAAAGTGATTGTCTTATAAACTGGGGTGAAACCAAGGTCAGGATAAAGAGGTAAACCACTAACAGGCCTGTATATGACAGCTGCTGTAATAGCTTACTCTCTATGTTCCTCACAGATCCCTAAAAACATATGTTAATTAAATATATAAGATATTTAAATAAGCTAATTAAATTGGTGGACAGGTTGGAAACATGCCGGCAAGTTTAAAATGATGTTCCATGTTTCTTGTGTTCATGCTTCATTAAAATGAAGGCCTGGATAACATCTATGAAACTTTAACAACCATTTATAAAAAGATTTCAAAACATTTGGCTGGATAAAATGAAAAGTTGTCACACAGTACTGAAAGCAAGGCGATCCCAGCCCCGGCTTGGAACTTGGAAACGATCAGCTAATCAAGTAGTATCGCAAACAATCAGCTTTTGGGAAATGCTGTGGAATAGAACTGTGTGTTCTGTTGCTGCAGCCACAATATAAACATTTATATTTGCTGAAGGTGCTCTTCTCTGTTGCTGTTGATGCCTCAGTATTGTTGTTCCCTTACGGTAGGGCTGGGTGATATGAACCAAAAGTCATATCCGGGTACTGTTGTACTCCATCAGTCGTAGGCTACGTTGTATAAAGTCAGAAAAAAAAACATGTCTTCTGGACTTTATCCTTCCGCAGTTCCATTCACAGCAGCAACTGCGCCACATGTTAGCCTTTCAAAACAAAACCAACGTGGTAGTTAACGGATTACATCTGCACTATTGTGTTCACTGTCGCTTTACCTGGTCTGTGCTTGTAAAATATCCACCGTGCTGCAACTTGTAACGTAATGACTCTGTGTTTTTCTGAAAAATACTACAAAGTGTCTCCAAATATACCTGGGCGGCCCGACGAAGTGAAGCGTATGTGTAGGAAACACTGACTGAACCGTTGTTTTTGACAAGCCTGGTCTTCAGCAGTGTTGACCGGTGTCGTGCGATCGTCCGCCGAAAACTGATTGCCGTCTGCTGGAGCTGTATCGCCAAGTCTCTTCAGTCACTTTCTGGCAAGTGAAATACTGCATTTTATGAGTTGTATTGGCCATTTAAAGGTATTTTAAGAGGTAAAAAGTACTAGGTGAGCTATAATTTGTCAAATATAACTCTTCTGAATGAAATCATCTAATTTCAGGGCAGAAATAACCTTTCAGTCAATAAGAAGAGGCTTCAATCACTTTCTAGCAAGTGAAATACTGCATCTTATGAGTTGTATTGGCCATTTAAAGGTATTTTAACAGGTAAAAACGACTGGATTGGTTGGTAGGCCTACACAGCAAGTAAAATAATGTTGTAAGGATAATTGCAGAATTGTCTTCATTTTATATCTAAGTCGGCAGTGAGTCGTGTTAATTATAGGCTACAGTCCGTTTTCCAAATATAAACATAGACATAGGCCTACCAAACAAAGTTTTCGGCGGGCAATCACTTATCGGCACGACACTGTCTCTCTCTCCATGTTATTAGAGACTTTGTGAGTAGACGGCTGCAGACGCAGACGGAGGGACGGGGCTGCGCAGTGAGGGAGAGAGGAGCAAACGCTGGCAGGACTTTACAAAACATATTAGTTAACTCAACATCAAACTATATCAGTATAAACGGTATTGTCTAATTTTAAATCTCTTTTGAAATTACATCGGTATACCTCATTATACCAATATACCGCCCAGCCCTTCCTTACAGATTTTTGTATTCTGATTGAACACAGACATCTGTTACTGGTAGAAAAGCTCCTCTCCAGCTAACAGTATTAATTAACAAAAACTCATGTGCATTCATGTGTATGTGATATGTGGCCTTCACCTTGTGCATTTTCTGTAGTCATGTGCACGATAAGTGTCGAACAACAAGCAGCAAAGCTTAATGGCTGCTAATGTTGGACCTCTGACTGACAATGGAGATAAGTTGATTGCGCAGTTAGAAGTAACAGGCAGCCTTGATAACTGGATTAGCCTCTCATTGACCTGTGCCTGAACCACAGACACAGATGGGTCACCCACTCTGTGACTGTTGAGAGAAACATTAAGACATTCTTCTGTCTGCGTTAAAGCTAATTAGCATTAGGGTCGACGGCAAGATGAAACTTAACACAGTCAGCAAATTTAATGTTGAGAAGGTTAAAATACTTGGGTCCCATGCAAAACCCTGAAGATCACAAACTCCAGCTACTACACATGGTGTGTTAAAACACATTATTCTCATCACCCCCTGCCCCTACACACACACACACACACACACACACAAACAAACACAACCTTGCAAACTATGCACTCATACGGACACACAAACTGCTGAATGGTCAGCTTGCTGTCAAAGCAATTACATCTTAATGAATTCTATTGATTAACTTTATTCTGCTGAAGGTTCAGGAGCCAAACCCTTGTGTTTGATATAGACACCCACACACACATACTCACACACACACACACAAACACACACATACTCACGTACTTACAGTATAACTAAGTTCTGTTTAATTGACCCACAGAGACACAAAGAGCCTCCATGTGTATGTGTGTGGTGAGAATATGAGACGTTGCGATTACATATTCATACACAGCCTAAGGGGGTGAAAAACTAGCTTATCCTTGTTAAATTAATTTCCTGACTCTGCACATGTGAGGTGAATATGAGGAAGTGGTGAGAAACACAGTCCTGATTCCTAAAGCACCTGTTAAAGCACAGTTCGTGTGGGACCAAAGAACCTTGATACCTAGAATTTTTACCATGCTTAGAAGTGGCAGCCAAGTTATTCTCGGGATAAACTGTTCTGTCTAAAGCCATTTTAGCTGCTTAAATCATCTTTGTCTTTCTCTTTTGTTTTTCCTTTATTCGGTCCTCACGCTTTTCATCTGCTCTCATCAGTTTTCTGATAAAGGATTAAAGTTAATTGTTCCATTGGGCCAGCAACTTTCTCTCTCATTTTTTTCTCTGTTCCTCTGATTCCCATACAAACAAAAGACAGTCAGTGTGGACAGTGATGGCTCAGCCAAACAGCAGGGAACCTATCAGATTAAAGCGAGCAACAGAGGCCTCATAAAACCCAAAACCCATTTGGTAAACCAGGTTGTCAGTGATGTAGAGCATCCATTAAAGACACATTCATGTGCACAGGGGTAACACACGTGTGCAGTCTTCCCTCCCCATTATCATCTCATCCTCCACGGCTAGCTCAGCCAACAGGAATTTCCAAGAAAAACAGGTTGGCTAGGCATGATGCAGCCCTGGGGTCAGAGACACAGCCAACTCCTGTGGGGAGAAAATCAGGCAGGGATGAAGAAAAGGGGAAAGAGAGAGAATGTGAGAGGAAAAAAAAGGAGGCGGTGAAGGGGGTTAGCCTTGCACACCTACAGATGTGTGGAAAGAAGTCTTAAATCAGCTGCACGTCCGCACTTCATCAGTCAGCACACTGGGAAATGACTTCTCAACACAAAGACCCTCTGCAAGCTCTGTACAGCACAGTAGTAGCTACAAACACAAACACTGCAGACATGAACTGGGCAGAGAGGGCCTGAGCTACTGATCGCTCCATTGTCTCCAATAAAAAACTATAAAAACACACCACAGGTAATGAATGTTGAATGCTTAGACAGTTTTGCTTTATCTGAATGTTGGGAAACTGAAAATCTTAATTGCTTGAACAGAGGCAAAGTCATAGAGATAAGCTGGAATGAAGATTAATTTAAAGATGAATTGTTTCCACATAGAGACTTTAGTTTGAAAGAAAGAAATAATGAGACTGCAGTGACTCTGATTAATTGAAAGGCCTTTTCTCTTTATCACAAATTCTTTGCTATCTGGATCTCTGCTGTTTTCATTCACTGTGCTGAACCATTACCACAGCGTCTCTGACGACATTACAGCCATCAGAAAAAAATTAATTAGTGCTGCAATGATTAACTCATGCAGAAAGTTTTAGCTAATTTACATTCACAGCAGAAAAATATGCCGTCACAATCCACAAGAAATGTAGAAATAGTTAGATTTTACACTGTCTCTGACTCAATCAAGGAAAAGGGAGAACAGCAGCAGCACAGATGCTGTGTCCAACACTTCCGATGAAGCATCTCAGAGGACATGATGCACCTGTCATTGCCTTCCCAGAGACCAAGAAAGAGGTGTAAACAGATGTTAGGACTGAAAGGGATGAAAGAGAGATTCCACTAATGGTATGATACTGAGAGATGAGGTGGCGATGTGCAGTGAAAGCGCCGCATACTATATAAGTATAGTAATTGTGAGGATAAAGAGCATGCGTGAGGAAAGGTGGATGGCAAGGGAGGGAGAGAGGGAGCTGAACTAATGTGGTGTTTTGGAGATGTGAAACAGGGGTTTAGGAAGACAAAGCAGAGGTGATAGACAGAAAGTCAACGAGCATTAACACTTCGCCCAATAAGGATGATGACTGAATAGCATAGTATTTGTGGTTTCATTTTAAGTGTGTGTGATAGAAAGTGGGACTTGTATTTCTGTGACTCTTCTTTAAATATCAGTTTTCTATCTTGGCATAATTTATACCCACGAAAGAAGGGAGGACAGGTGATGAAGGTTGTGAGGTTTAGCTGGGAGTTAGAAGGGAGATTAGTTTAAAGTCACGGGGTAAACAGACCTCCAACACAGTAAGCCAAGGGGTTCGAGGTAGGAGGCGCTGACTAAGATGCACTAAGCCACACGCTAATGGGAAATGATGGGGTCCCAGCTATCACATGGCTGGTCACACTGAGGCTGCTTGGGAGAGGTGGGAGAGGGGGCGGCAGAATGGGGGTGGTGAAAATTATTATCCAGATCAAAGCCACGTTTGAGTGGATTTGGGTTTCACAAATGGGAGGAGAAAAGTAGCAGGGTGTAAGATGAAGAGAGGGAGGAGATCTAAAGATAGAGTATACTTTTATCATAACTACAATCTTGTTTTCCAATTGCCTTCAGTCATTGCACATCTCTAACCCATATTATTAAGAAGTAATAGGCTAATATAGGTAAGTTTTCCTCTGTAACTAAACCTTAATACAGCATTCACCATTTCTTTCATTACGCACCTGCTATGACAGATTTGCATCCTGCTGCCTCTCTCTCCCAACCCCCACTTTGATGCGCTTCTGCCAAAAACCAGCTTCTGCCCACGCTTCCTCTCTGTTTGCTTACCCTTTAATGTATTTACTTGACCTTCAAGAGGCATCCACATGATGATGTTTTCCTCACCCCTAGACTCCCCCCTCAGCTCAGATAGCAGCATCGCACCTCAGCCAGCAAGCAAAGCACCCAGTCGCCGGGGTCACATTTAGCTCAGCTCAGCACTTACAGAGGAGAATGAGAGAGGGACAACTGATACAACTGCAACAACAACAAAAAAAAGTGCGATAAGATACAATGGCAGAAAAAGAAGAACAGAGGAATGAAAATGACAAGAGGGACAGAGGTCTACGTTTGGTGGAGGAAGATGAAAAGGAGGCCCCTGTAGTCTTTAAAGTCTTATTGGTTTTCTCTTCCATTACAGACACTGTGTTGACTCTGCACACTGCTTGCCCCCTGTGGATTAACTATACTGCCTTGACACACACATAGAAACACAGTCAACCCCTGGCTCATGTGCATACAGAAACATGCATGATGGTATATGTGCAAACTTTGTTTTCACATCATATATAACAGTGATTTACCTTCTTTTTCATTTATGATGGCAAAAAGAAATAGTAATATCAATTTGGACCGGATGTTTGAACCCCCCTGCATGTGACTAAAGGGTAAATATCCCTTCTGTGTCTCTTATGAATGAAGCATGAAAGGAGAGCAGCTGAAGGAAAAGACAGCAGTTTCTTGGACGATGTAGAAACAAAATGCCCTTGTAAATGTCTATTTCAAACACATTGCTCCCCGAGGAGTCAGTCAAAACAGGCCTGTCAAACCCAGTTAGAAAGCCACTATAGACGCACAATGGCGCCTTGTGAGTGGGGGCCAATCAAAACTTTCCCGAGGTTCTCCCTTGTTGGCCCATCTCTGTATTGGCAAGGTATTTCCCTACAAACCTGCTTCATTTTTATACCCCAATTTCACTCTTATCACTTCCTCCTCTCCTTTTTGAGTCCTTTTTTCGATCCTTGTCACCTCAAGCTCATCTTCATGGCTTCTGTGTGTCTCTACACCTCCCCTCTCCTGACCCCTATTGACAATTTGTCCCCACTGGCTTGAAGTCTTAACGCAAAGTTTGCAATGTTCTTTGCTGAGACTAAAATAACCTGTTTAACTACAATGATTTGATTTTCTTTTTCCCACTTTTGTCTTTTATTTCATTTGGTCGCAATCCATCTCCTCTTTGGAATTTTAATCCTGCTGTCCAACTAAATCTTCTCCATGCTTCTGTGTTACAGGTATGTACGTCTTTTTGAGTTGCATTTTTTTCTGTCTTTAGTGTTGGTTACAGTTAACAGTCCCTTACTTCACAGGCAGGGTGTGTCACATTCATTTCTGGATGTTTTTTGCTACAGTCCACTCTCATTTTGGTTTTGACCGAGCAAGAGAACCCAAATTATTTCTGGATGATTTTTATTTTATTTCAGTTACTTCTGGGTGTACTGTGTTCCCTCTGCTGTACTTAATTCAGAAAACCGGACAGATAATCCGTGTCATTGTCCTTCCAGAAACACGTGCAGATCTCATATGTGTACTTTACTCTTAATAGACATTCAAGTGTGTTATGGTTCTGAACTCCCACCATCCCATATCCACTTTGGACATGGGATGGTGGGAGTTGATGTGGCTTGTAAATGGCCAACAAACCAAAACTGACACGAACTCCTGCTGTTCAAAAAAGAGGAAACACACACACAGCACACTTGCACCACACATACGGTATAAACAATACAATTTAGTGATGATAAAATGTTCAATTTTGTTCAGGATTTTCAACATATCTTCTTCACAAAATTCAGACAAACATTCTATATATGGTTACGTAGGTCAGGACTAAAGATTGAAAGCCTTGAATCATAACCTTTTATAATGGTATGGCATTGGTAACAAGGTTGTGAAATCTCTTAGATTTACCTACATGAAGCACACAAACCAAAACTGGTGCAGTGAATGGCATTACTAATATGTAAAATTGTGTGTGACATCATCTCTCCCTAATGAACAAAAGACCAGACAAAAAAGCAGGAAAAACCCTGTTAAGCCTTCATTCCTTTCTCCCTCCTATCCATGCCAGGTCTTTATATCCTCAGCATTTTTTAATCTTTGTTTTTCCTCTTTTGTCTTTTGCTTCCCATTCTCCTCCTCCCTCATTTTCTTGATACTCCAGTCAGTGCCAGCCTCCGCTCCCTTTGTTCTCCGCTAGGTGTGGCCAGTGACAGAAGGCTAGGGGGCAGTAAACTCAGGCATTGCTCTAACCACTGCTTCACTGATTCACTGCTTTGATGCTGTCGCTAATCTCTAGCACTCACTGTGGCACATACTGGCACAGAGCTACACAAGCTGTGACTGCACACATGCACACACACACAAGTGCTATGAACAAAGGATGAGGATACAAACAGATCTAGGCTACAGTATGTACAGTGAGAGCAAACACGAGACATACGCCGAGTTCTAAAGAGGACACTTGCAAACTTAAACACGTCAGAACAATTTCTATACAAAACAACAAAGCAAAATCTGATCTTTCCATCAGCATAATGCAAGTTGTCAACTCATATTTAGGCTTACAACAGCAGATCGCCAGCTGCAATGCGCCTTCCAATAAAGAAATGGCTCCATCAGTAGATACTGCAGTTCCCTCACACAGTGTTTCGCCAGAACAGCGAAGTGAGCAGTGTCAGGTTCAGAAAACAAAGAATGAAGAAAGGCTGAGTGGAGCCACACACACACACACACACACACACACACAACACACACACCCAGACGCAGTTGATTACTTTGCTTAAAGTTACTCGTCATTATCTCTGATTGGGCCATCTCATAAAACAGCACATTTATACAGACTGAAACACACTAATGCACAGAGGAGCTGACTTCTCCTATAAGTCCTGTACTGAACAGTATACAAACCACAAAGAAGGATCTTTTCTTAAAGAGTTTCTATGAAATGATGATATATCAGCCATTATAAAACACACTTTAACAATTTTCGGACTAATATTATTGTAATTAACGGAACAACTGCTAGGATATTATGACAGCACTGATTTAGCTGGAAGAGAAATGCATTTTTCTGAAACTGACACTAAGAGTCACTATTTCAGAGCCAATGGACACAAAAGAGCCTTATGGCATTTTCTTACAAAAATTTCCTGTTCTAAAAATTTTTATAGACAGATCAGTTTAATTGAATTAAAAAAAAAAAAAAAATTCTGTCTTTCTGTATGAGCCATCATTCGGTCAGCCATCCTTCAGGTTTTTCGCTTGATTCTGATGAGTCCATATATGATCAAGCCACATGTTCTAAATTCAACAAAGTAATACTATATTTACATTACGGCAAACTTTATGATTACATATTATGGAGGCTAAAATCAGCCAGGATGATTATGCTCAATCCGTGCATCATTGCTACATGGCACAACAAGAATGTTTTCATTAGACGGGGTCCCCAGGCAGGACGAAATGTATGACAAAAAAGTTCCAGGCAAAAGAGCACAACAATAAGTCGCTCCTGCGAGAGTTACACATGTAAGTCTTTGTCATTACCCCTGGGTTCAGTTTGCTCCATATCCCTTGGATGGGAGGGAGTGTTGGATGAAGAGCAGGACTAGATTAACTTGTCAGCAGTGTGTTAGTTAGGCCTGCCCCCTTCTGACCTGCCTGCATCATGTCCTCTAGCACACAGCTAGTCTTTGCTACTCTTCATCACACTCCACAGCTGCTATAAATAAGGCTCTGGGCCAGGTATATCATGTGACTTCCAAGTCCAAACCTACAGTGGGATTCAGCCTTACTGGCATGACTTAATTCAACAATGATGAAACACAGCTAAGTGGAGCTAACCATGGCTTTGTCATTGTTGAGTATTCTTGAATGCTTGCCTTACATGGGCTTTGAAATTAAACCATAGAGACAAAGAGAGAGAAGCAAACTGTTAAGAGTTGGACTAGAAGATTCATGCTCCTAGGCACTCTAGACCACCCGGCCTGTGGCCTTTGAACCACAAAAACATGAAGATAGTCCCTGTGAAAGCCCTTTTTGAAGTTCTCCTCTGCACACACACACACACACACACACACACACACACACATTCGTAAGCAAACACAACACGGATCAAAGACGAGTAACCTCACCTGGTTATGTGATGCACGGGTAACCGTTACAGTACACAGGAGATGTGGAAGGAGTGAGAATGTTACACTAGTCACTCTTGTGTTGTGTGTGTAGGTAAGTCCAAAGTAGACTTTCAGGTATTCAGGCATGAAACGTATGTAACGTATCATGTAACGATATCAAATGTAATATCACAGTACCTGTACAATACTTGTATATGTCTTTAAAAATGACAAGATGGTCGTTACATTCTCCCTATTCATCTGTTTGCCATAAATAGATGACCTAACTCATTGAATTACAACAAAATTAGACATTGCTACATGCCACCTAAATGTAAGATACAGGGGAAATTGTTGCAGAATAAGCATAACATTTGAATTTTATGGTGAGCTAACACCATGAAGATGACTAGATATGTTCCTGGGGCTGAATGGAATGTGAACTTGAGTGAATGTTTTTCTAATGTTTATTGAGGAAAAAGAACAAATGATTTACAGTGTATAAAACCACTATATTTAATTTAATCCTGCCTGATCCTTCAACTTTTAACCTGTCCTTGATTACTTGGTAAGTCAAAGGTGGATTTCAAGTCTCTTGTACTGGACACTATAGTGTGAGATGGTATTTGAACCGGGACAGGAAATGATGCGATAAACCAGGAAGCTGCCACTATTGTTACGACCAAAAACGGAAATTCTGCTTGGAACGATATGTTCAGGAACTGGACTTCTATGAGCACACGGACCAAATGCAAAAAAATACACACACACACTCACTCAACATAATAGTAAGCTATAAGTGATATATCCTCCAGGAAACTTCAACTTCATACTTTGCATTTGAATACCAATCTCCAAAGTCTGTAGTTATAACAGCTATGACAGAGCTCTTAATTGACATTCCTAGTGTTGCGTAATGTAACAGGGTGGAAACAGTGAGGTCACAACTTAACATACAAATAAAAAAGACAACAATGGGTGTATCACCACTGTGACACCGTTTAAAGCACTATGAAGCAAGAATCACATAAAAAGAACAAAAAGAGAATCATATATACAAAAAAGGATACAAGCCTGTGGTTTCTGGCTAAGGAATAACACATTTCACACATTTAAATGTTATCTGTGTCTGGGTAATAAAGTTTATTTTTACATTAACAGTGAAGCAAATTCTTGCTGCGGCTGTTTAGTGGACTTATTATTGTAATACTTTATTAAGGAAGGAAACCAGGTTTTATTATTTTAAATTTGGATTTCTCATTTTCCAATCCCACATGGTAATTCTTGGAAGATTCAGGATGACAACCCGGTAGTTGTTCTGGTCTGACTGAACAACCAAACAAAGATTTTGCTGACACGCATTTCACACCTCTTCTCCATTGATTCAATTAAACCTTTTTACAGTAACGCCCCAGGAGAAACACATCCCTCTGCTGTGCTTCTCAACACACCCCTCCTCCTCTCATGCCCCCTGTTACGCACATAAAACGATTGGTGACAGAAAGGCTGTTACGTTTGAGTCTCCATGTCGCACAGCAGATTTAACACATCTAAGCTACGCCTAAACTCCTTATCAACATCTCAAATTCTCTCACACAGACAGAGAGACAGATATGCAGAAAATATAACTGGCGTACACAGTGTGGAGCCTTCAAATGGCTTCAAGCAAGCCAGTGTTTAGCTGCGAGCATTTTCTCTTTGTGACTTTTTCTCTTCGGCTTTCCTTCACTCTAACAGATGTGCCATTTCTATTCACCAGACAAACCTCATTATGAACAAGGACAAAAAGGATGCTTGTCAATCAGAACATGATTAAATGGGAATTTTGCATGCTACCTACAGCGACAGATAAACTGTGTGTCTGCACATGTGTGTGCAAGTGCATAAATGCATGTGTATAAGTGAGCGCCCGACAGTGACAGCCAGACTGTACAAGGCATCAGGGAATTGGTATGAAAACCAATCTCTACCAGCCATGACCAAAGTTCTGTAAAAAAATAAAGAAGAAAAGCTTTGCAGACAGAGGCTGAGACGAAATAGGTCTTTCATTAGTTCATTATGGGAGCCGGCTCACAGGAGAACACATCTGGATTGCTCATACAGCCTTAATCAAACAGCTGGCCGCGAGTACGACTATAGTTCAGAAGACCACAAGGTTAATGTTTGTGTGGGAGTGTTTGCGTGTGTGCTTTCATGTGCATTTTCATCTTTACAGTTATGCCTGGTGCACTTTAGAGTATATTCAAATCTTAACTGATTTTCAAACAACAGATTTAACCCAATTTTTACTACTTTAATCCTAAGACACCAGACAGTTTAGTCAAGACACAGGACCACATGCCATGCATTTACTAAACGATTTCAGAGTGGTGATTCCAGGGACTTGGGATCTTACAGAAACTCACGTGACTTCACAGAAGGAAAAAAACTGGAGGGTGTTGTAGTCTGCTGGTTGCACTTGTGTGTACTGTTTTGCACCCAAAAAGAAAAAGAGAGAAAAAAAACTGTGGATGAACTCAGATAATCTCTTCAGACCTGCCTCGAATCGGGTACCGTGATTGTGAATCAGACCCAAAATCTACCCAAGTATCCTCTAGTGTGGGGCCAGCATTAGTTTCATACTGTAATGTGGCTAATTGTGTAAAAATAATGCATGGTTCAATTATTTTGAAAGTAAACCTAAAGATGGTAAATAATGCCCCCTGTAGTTGTCTCCTTGTTTGTAACTATGGCAACATTATAGTCACGCATAGACCATCCCATTCACAAAAGCCATGGGAGTGTACTGGGCCAGATACTATTAGCAAATATATTTAATTTCCTTTGGTTGTTTGTTTTACCTTGCTTAGCTGACACACGGGTTTCCTACACTAGTAGGAACCAGTAGTAGAAAATTGTTTGATTCATTCAGAGATATTTTTGTACAGTTGAAAAATACAATTGAAATGACCTTGATGTGATGAACTGTGAATCTTGAACTACAGCGTACATGTATTTAAATATTATTAGCAACAAATATAGGCTCCTTCCCAGTGTGTGAATGAATCTTTCCCTCCAGATCAATGCAGCTGGTTTTCTGTCTCTTGTTCCCTCTTGGTCTTGTTATGCAAGGAAACAGTGGAGGTAGTAAATAAACTAAACCCGATGTTAGATTGCATCCATACCTCTCTATGAGCTCCATATTCCCTTGGGGAAATGTTTTGATTGCTCTGTTGATAAGGCATAGCACAAAATTCAACAGCTTCTCAATGCATGAGATATACTCGGACTCCTTAGTCATTTATTCGAAGGAGCTACAAGGTTGAGGAATGACTGATCTTTACAGTTTTGAGACTTTTAAATCAAAGGGCCTTTCCTTCCTCAACATGGGGTGCTGTGACGGAATGAGACACGAAACAGAAATGTTACACAACTTTAAATTTCATCACATGATTTTAAATATTGGAACACAAGGATGCTTAACTTTCTTGACAGAAAACTCTCTCTTCAAATACTAGAACTCCGAGCCCGGAGGAACAGAACGGGTTGATTTGTCAACAGTTTGGGAGCCAGAGAAGTCTTTTGAAGCAAGGGCAATTCCAGGTAATGATTTCCAGAATGGTTACGTTCAGAGAGATGGGGAATAATCCTGGTACTCGCATAAGGTTAGAGCTACACACTGCGATGCGATGCACATGCTGAATAACACAGACAGATGCTACAGCTAGTGGAGACTTAATATAAACATCCAGCGTCGCCGCTTTGATGCCTTGTGTCTGGTTTTGGGAGGGTGGTCTCCTAAACTGCCCCCTCACAGCGCCTCATGATCAATAGGCCTGTAAATGTTTTAGCACTGGCGCTACAAGAGGCATTAAATATTGACGCGACAGAGTGAAACACAACCTCACGGGATGAGGGAGGGATTGTGTGTGTGTGTGTGTGTGTGTGTGTGTGTGTGTGTGTGTGTGTGTGTGTGGAGGGGGTTGGGGTAACACTAGACAGCCAGTCAGCATTATAAACTACCCTATCAGTCACTCTACACCAATGTTTGTATGAAGACAGAAGGAGAGACAGTGAGGAGAGATTGTAAATGTCAAAGCAATTTAGCCTAAATCCGTTTCTCAACTAGTTCACATTGATCTTTAAGTTGGAAAGCGAATGGTTTTGTGATAAGAAGATACACCATTTTTCAATTTCACCGCTTCATCAATAATACTTGTCGCTTGTCATAGGCAATTACAGTTCAGGTTATCTGTCCTCACATGGCTATACACAAAAATACACACAAACATAGGAGATTCAAGGAGATTATGTATTATTTGTTTATATATAAACCATTACATAGCTCAAACTCTGGCTTCCCATTCAACAACTGATGACATGAGAGATTACCTTTAACCACTCCTGTTCCACCCTCCCGTACACTTACACAACACTCCACTCAGCTCAGGCTCCAGATGATATATACACAATATATACACAAAATGAGCTCAAACCCAAACATGCCTACATACACTTACTGTATGCACCATACATATATACTTACCAACTAACTTCGAATGTAACCAATTGTGTGGAAGCAGAGCTGACCTCAGGTTACGAAGGGTATTAAATGACACATGGGCATGAGGGACTGGAAGTTGGGCCTGAATGTGAGTCTAACTTTATGACAGAGGTAACATGATAGGCTGTGTTTATGTCAAAGAAAACTGAACTCCGCTCAGTAGGATGCTTGGCAGAGGGAGATGAGGCTATTAGAAACCAACTGTTTCAAGGACATTTCTGCTTTATTAGGACTTGAATCCTATTTACTGTAGTTATAACCACCATTTCTGTTGGTTATGATAACATTTGACATCGCTATAACAAAGTCTGATCAGGAAAGTTGAGCAGTATGACAGATCAAGTTAGAAACAATCCCCCCAGGTTAGCCAAACTTATTTTCAATAGAAAGGCGAACAATACAACTATGAAAGAACTCCATAATCAAGTCCACATACCATTTCCCTGGACTTTCCTGCAACCTGTGTGACCCTGTGACGAACTCCAGCAGAGACTCAGAAACACAAGAACATTTTAATCTTCTCAAAGCATGTGAGACACTTTATACAAAGTGTCAAAAGCACTTTTGGCTTATTTTTTTACACTCACTATTGTCATTCATTTGTCAACCTACCAGAGGAGCCTTCAATGTGCTGCAGGATTATCTTGACACCAAAGCCAACATCTAGTACCTGAGTGAGTAACAAGTTCCCTGATCCCAATGCACGACATCCTCTTCAAAATGAGTTTACACAGGCATTATGGCCATGAAACATAATCAGCACATAAATTACCGTGTAATGTTTCAATCCAAGAAAAAGACCAAACCGGAGTTTCAAACGTTTTCCAGTAAATGGCATCATTATGTAACAGGAGTATTGTCTAAATGTTTGAGTCACCCTTACTTTCCCTCTGTGTGTACACATTATGTGAGAGAGACAGGGCTGACAGATGGCTTAGGGTCCAAACTCACCACCTCGCGTGAGTAGCGGGCCTCAGACCCAGTTCTCACCCAAGTCTCTGCCCCGGGCCCAGACCTTAACCCAATCAGAGGGATGGATAAACCAGACACACATGTGGATATTTACATACATCTGCTAAATCTATCCCTCTGGGAGATAGGATTGAGAGGATGAGACGGGCAGACAAATAAATGGACATGAGGGGTGGAACAAACCAAGACCAAAGAAAGTGGGAAAACATTAATTCAAAAGCACTGTCTCAAGTTCAAGCACAAGTTTTCTACCGTGCCTAAACAAGATCTTATCTCATTGTCCTTGTCCCCTCTCTTCTGTCCCTGAAGCAATTAGTTGCTACAAATTCAGAGCAGTAATTAGACTAATTTTCTCACAGCTGACACACCCTGGAGGTGGTCAGTATTAAACAGTATGCCAGATGGAGAATACTATGCGACAGTGCTGAGATCATTGTTGATAATTCACTTTTTCCCACCATTCAATACACGAGCAGTAACACTGAGCGATGGAACATGTGGGAGTGTTCGTGTGGCTCTGTGTGATTGCTTCCAAGTGTGTGAGTGAAAAAGCATAAGAGAAAATGGGGCAAAGATGGCTAAAATATTCTGCTACTTATCACAAATGTGTTTTTTTTTACCTAAATTGACATTTTTCTCATTTAAAAAAAACAACATAGAAGCTCAGATAATGATTAATTCTAATCGTGACGAGTTGAAAAATGGATGCCATGTATGGAAATGATTATTAGAAATTCAGAGAAATACTGGCATTATAAAATCTGCTCCACTCCAGATATGCAGCACCTTTAGTTGATATGCAGTCAACTTTCAGCTACACAGGGGGTTTGAAGAAGGAGGGGAGGTGCCTCATGGGATTATAGTAGTTGTAATCGATCACGACATTAGAGTGAGGTCGAGAGGGGAACTGAAGTTAAAAACAGGGAGTGGACGGTTACATGAGATTCTGGCCTTAACCTCAGAGACCCTGTCAGGATAAACTATGCAGACCCATGTGTGTACACAGAGACCCTAAGGTTTACTGCATGTGTAAACACACCGCATACTGTACTGTATATGGTGGTTTCATTATTGAAGTCATGCGTGTGTATGTCTGGCTCAGAGCACAGGTACAATAAGACAGACAAAGTGAGGGAGAAGAGCACAGAGAGGAAAAAGGACAGACCAGAGACACAGACAGAGAGTGTGGACTATTTGAAACCCATCCACAGTAAATCACAGTAATAGTTCTCTTTGAAAATTCCCATAAGAGAGGACCAGCATTGGGATGCTGCTGGCCAGTTTAATAGCACAGATTAAATCTCTATAGCTGGACTATAAAAAGATGTCTCTCTGTTTCCATAGGTCTGCTATAGCCTGCATCTCACATTACCTCTGCCCTGGCTCTGTGGTCTGCTGGCTAACCAAACCTGACTCCTACCTCCTTTGTCTCTCCTAGGTGGTGTTCAGATTAGAGCTGTGGTTGCCAAACTAGGGTCCAGACACCACGAGGGTAGCTAGATGGGCCACTGAGGGGTCCACAATACGATGAGGAAATGTTTGTCAGTTATATTTCAGCCTCTGGATGAATAATGACACAGTATAAAGGAATGGTTGACATGGTTTCAGTATACTCACTGATGCTGATTCCCAAGCTTCCAAATTCAGTGCAGCTACCATAGTATAGGACTCACCAGAGATGTGATGCACACAGTAACGACAAAAGCCACATTCTGCTACTTGCTAGCCACATTTACACACTGCTTGCCCTGAACTTAAATAAATCTTGTGCCAAAAACAAAGTGGTGTCCATAGTCTTCCTTTAATACTAACTGCAATGTCTGGTAAAAAGCCAACTCTGCATCTACCTGATATCAGCATATCTTACATCCCAGATCCCATGTCATAACTAATACAGGATTTGATTTAACCTTTTGTGCTCATTTGGGTTGACACCTGGAAACCCCTGCAAGTCACTTGAAACTTTGCTCCGCATTCTTTCGCATACTTCTATTCACATATACAGGAGTATGCCTGTCTGTCCAACCTGAATATGAATTTGGGTGGAAGTTGCGGCTAAGCCTCGAGGATGGAGCTGTCAGCTGTAATTCTGTCACAGGTGTTGGGACGTAAATGTACCTTTGTCTGTCACACCTGAGAAACCCCAGTACATCTGACACAGTCATCCTGTTTTGCCCAGCTGAGTCCAACCCGTGGCTTAGTGCAGGGCACAGGGAGAACCACACCTCTCCTCTACTGTAGGTTTCCAAAAGTGGAAGAGACTGATGGCTAAACCAGTCAGCATGTTTACGCCCCTGATCCAGGTCTCAGATCCCCGGTCCTCCATCGGTCCACCCGAAAGTGGAATCTGAATGAGTCTGTCTTGGCCTGAGGACAAAGGAGGACGAAGGAGTCTCAACTGTGGCATTTTTGGTACAACACATTTAAGTCATGTCAGAAGCCAGCTGTCAGCCTTGAAATAAGTGTGTTTGTGTGTGTGTGAGTGTTTTAATGGGAGCACACTCCAGCCAAGGTGACCCGTCAGTGAACACGATTATACAAGTCTCAAGAATATTTGGGAGCCTGCATGCATATGTGCGTCTATATGTATATGAATGTGTGTGTAAAGGTCAGCAGTATCGGGGGGAGAGGGAAGGGGGGGGGGGGTAGTGCACAGTGAGCGCATAAATACAAAAATGAGTGAATGACTGATTTATTAGGTGTATAATTGCCACAGCTCTCCTCTATCTTGGCTGTAGATCTCACTTTATTCATTTTGTAAATGTGTGCTCGTGTGTGCGTGTGTGTGTGTGTGTGTGTGTGTGTGTGTGTGTGTGTGTGTGTTGGAATGGGCAATGTGCAACATAGCAAGATTAATGGAACACTCAGCACACTAACTCCATGCAGACCACCAGCATTGTGTTAACCTCGTATGCCAAGATATTGAGACATAAAGACCATGAAATTGTGTGTATAGCCAAATATGAGCCTGTTTGCCAATCCACCTGCACGCCTGTCCACCTCATTTTCATCTTTCAATCCTCTCCTCTTTCTCTTTTTGTGTGTAAGTGTATGCTTTTCATCTTGGACGAGTATTTAAAAAAAAAAAAAAGATCAGCTTTTATCCAGCATCATCTTTTTACGCTCCCTCTTAAAGAGACTTGTGGATAATTGTATCTGTTACACTGGTGACTCAATGTATCTCATTTAGGATTTCAGCCAAATGCTCTCTGGTGTATATCATGCCTCGATGATGTAAGTTGAAAGAGAGAGCAGCGAAGCTCACACACACACAATCCTGTACAGTATATACACTCTCAGACGCCCAGAAAGCTGTGCCAGGAGTCTTATTCATCAAACCTAACCTTGTGAAAACCTTGTGGACCTGACTATAGTTCTCTAAATCACCAGGATGAAATAGCAGGGAGAAGAAGATGCCAAATCACTTTATTACACAGTGCACAGGCTGAGTGGTATTGGAGCCATGACTGAAACCAAAATGAGATGATATGAAAAGGGGTGGTTGGGAAAATAGAAAGTTTTGCTCCAAAAATAGGAGAACCCGTTTTGTTTTTAGAATAAATGTAAATCTAACTGAAGGCTATGGCTTAAACTCGGTTGCTCATTGACAAATTACTTTTTCCAGATCCTATGATTGATTTGTCTTATTCTAACTCCAGATTTTCTTTAACTCCCTGCAAAATCTTTCCCATAGAGAACCTTCACCTGCTTCAGAAATACTAAATGAGCCACTGATTGGACTTCAAGCCAAGGTTCAGGTCTTCGCTCTTTTGAATCTTAAACCAATAAAGACGGCTCTGAGCCTTAATTGTGTGTCTTCGGGGCCTTGCAGCAACAGGACATTAATTAAGCTAAATGATCCTTCCTCTACAAAACATCTCGCAGCATTCATCAAGGAACAAGCAGGAGAATTGCTCCCATGGCGTGAAATATAGGTGTGCATTGTATAGAGCTGTGGGCAGCCAGGACAGCGCTGCAGGGTTCACATCCACTCCACTATGAAAGACAGGCAGCTGGAAGAAAGGCCAGACTAATGTGTAAAATGGAGGATGTGTGATTGGACCGGGAACAGGACGTCTGCTGGGCAAATAAATATAAAAGAATAATCACCCGCAGGAAGAAAAAAAAACAGAAAGAAAGCATCCACTCTATTCCATGTTGTAGTTTTCCATTTTGGAAGCAGGACCCTCCCTCCTCCTCCTTCATATTTCACAGACAGGGCTGGGATGGATGGGGCTTTCTAGTGGCACTCTGGGATTTAGAAACACACACATAAACACACATAGACACACATACGCATGCTTGTCCTAACATGTACATGAGGGCTACAAAAGCTTAAACATACACACACACATACACACACACACAAGCAAGAGGCTGAGGCAGCCTGTGAGGTGATTGTTACCAGATGAAGGGGGTCGTCCATCCAGCCTCACTCTGTGACAGACAAAAGATTGCACCGACTTTTTTCCTCATCCTCTCCTCTTTGTGTGTGTGCGCATGCACATATGTGTGTGTCAGGGTGTACGTTCAAGTAGATTTTGCGGGGGAAGGGGCTCGTGTCTTTAATGAATAAGGGCTAACCCCCCCCATTTCTCCATTGGGCTAGCAGGCAGCTGGCATATGTGTGTCCCATTCAAATAGAGTGACATGTTTAATTTGACAATTAAGAAAACAAAGAGCTCCATTTAGAGCCACAGTTGGGGGCTGTGTATACTGCGAGTGTAAGTGTGTGTGCTTCTCAAGATTCTCTACTGAACTGAAAGAGACAGAAGGGGAAGTATTGTGGATGCAGCAGCCTAAAAAGCTGGAACAAACCTGAACCGTCGGTTTAGATCAATGGTTCTCAAAGTGGAGTCCAAGGACCCCCAGGGGTCCTTCGGGAGGTTCCATGGGGTCCCCAGCAAAAAGGGGAATAATTCATTTTCACCATTATTCCATCCATAAGTAACACAATGACAGAACATATGAATATTTTGGTCATAGTTTTCATACACTATGTTAGAAAACATCTAAAAGCAAAAACCCTATCAAATTGGTGACCCTGGGCCAAAATCTTATCAAATGGGGGTCCATGGTTTAATTTGTGTCAGTTTAGGGGTCTCTGACGTGAAAAAGTTTGAGAACCACTGGTTTAGATAAGCGAGAAAAGAAAAGAAGCCGGGAGTAAAAGCAGGCAAGAACAGAATGGACGTGTATTTACTTTTTCTGCTAATTCAAACCACTAGGCCCTAACCTACTGCTGTGCCAGTCAATCTGGCTCATGCATGGAGTATTTACAGTTGTGGAAAGCAAGCATTACCTCAGTTTACCTCAAAGCAGCGGCAGACCACAGGGATTTAAAGGTGATGCAAATAAAACTTGCACATGTTGTTTCTTTTCAGCCGGCTGAGGATCGTTAACTTCACATTAAGTCACGCTTTAGGTGTTGGGAAAGCAAGCTGAGCGCTTACGCACGTACACACGCGTTATCTGTCTTGCAAATATGCATGAAATTATGTTACGCAAACAAATCGTACATGCATGCACACAAAACATATCACGTTTCCTAAACGAGGAGAGCTGCGCAGGATTAGGGCCTATGTCCTAGGAGGTAGATAAAGAAGTTAATACATTTTTTGGCCCAAGGACTCCACCCCTGTACCCACTTATATGGGACTATGGGAGCTGTTAAAAAAAGGTACAAATGTTTGGAAACATTGTTTTTACAAGTTCAAGGTTATGAAGAAATGCAAACTAGTCTGGAGTGATTGCCTTTATCTTTATGTGTGTTACATATGACCCAAGCAGCATCAATTCAGGCTGTAAAGTTTGCTCTGTAGTTTGTAGTTTTTGACACTCTTTCATTCATTCTGTAATTTCTCTCATTCTGATACATTTTTAAGTCATTCCTTTTAGAGTCTCCTATAATTTCATATTTTAACCAGCTTTAAAATGTACTTTTTTGATTTGTCTTGTTGCCAAAAAAACAAACAAACTGCATCCCATTTCTTTCACTCAATGAGGCTACATCATCGCTTTTCATGAGATACAGACACAATCCCCACTCCCCATAATTCCCTCTTTCTCCCCCTCCTCCTCTCTCTTCCCTCCTGTGGTTCTGAGAGTCCTGTTACCATGGTTACCACTGAACGATGGCTCCAACCCTTTGAAAACCATCATGCATCCCCCGCCACATACACACACACACACACACATGCATACACATGCTGTCGGTATAAAGTAATGGCTATCATCATTCACACGGGTGAGTGTTCATGTGAAGAGTCTGCCGGCTCCTCTCTGTGCCCAGTTACAACAACATGACCCCGCTCTCCCCTGACAACAATGAAAAATACCTTTGGATGGAAGATTCCTCTCCTACACATACACATACACACACAGTCCAATCTGTACTCATCTGGTCATTTCAATTTGCAAATACAGACAGAGTCCCCTCATTGCAGCCATTATCACCTAATCAATAGCATTTCAAGCACAGCCTTGTGGCATTTCATGATACCATTCTCAGTCTGCATGTTGTAGAAGATAATGTCTTGTAAACAATGGACAGAATGACTGAAAGGCTGAAAAGAAATATCTGTCTCCTTTTACTCTCTCTCTCTCTCTCATTCTCTCTCTCTCTCTCTCTGGAATATGCTGTGTTAGACAACCTGCACGGCTGGTCTGCCCACTACCAGTCTCATCCACATTCAATTCTCCACTGCAATGCTCTACTTTTTTTAAAAAAACATATGCGTGATAGATGTGAGAGAGAGATAGCCCGTTTCAAGGGCGCACTCAGACAGATAGAGGTGAAGTCTCACAAACGCACACACACGAGAGTAAGGGGTAATGAATCGGCTTGGCCCCACCTCCCCCGGCCCCCTTCTACGTCTCTCATTGTCATGGTTACCATCAGCACCTCCGCAGCATCCTGCATTCATGTTTTCACACCACATGCAGCCACCCTTTACATCACTCCCTCTTCTTTTTTTATGTACTCTTGCTTGCTTGTCAAAAACGTGCTGAGCCCTGCTCTTTCTTGAGCTCCTCTCTTCTTTACTCTCAATCATCCATATATTCAGTGCCTTAAGCTCTCTATTATGAAATATTAAGATGTTCATGACAACAGCATTAAAGTACTTACTGATTACACTTATAAAGCTCCATAAAATCATCATGGCGATTTCTGTACGTGATTAAACATGATTAAGTAAGTGTGCATGTGTGTGTGTGTGTGTGTGTGTGTGTGTGTGTGTGCGTGCGTGTGTGTGCGTGAGTGAATGAGGAAACCCACAGGCACAGTTTTGTTTTGGGGGGAGTTTCAAATGAAGCAACATATAATAACTTAGCACACTTATTTCAACATATAATGCTAAAAATAGCAATTGAAATGGGTTAGGGTTAAGTTATTTACTTATAATATCATTCAGCCTTAATCCATGTCCATGTATTGGTTTTCTCTAATAATTTCATACAGGTAAATACAATGGCATTATATGGTAAGGTACCAAAAGGCCATAATTTTGATCAGTCAAGATCCGAATATTGCAATTTGTTACCACTGTTGCATGCTTTATTACAACATACAGTGCATTACATGTTATTCAAAAGTAAGCAGCATCATCTGTTCTGCACTTCCTGTGATCTTAGTTTCTCCATCTGCTTGACTTGAAAGAACCATTCTTTTGATAAGAAACAAAGACTTGAGAGAAGAAAATACCCTTCTATGGATTCACATTAGCCCTTGTATCCGGTATTAGAGCAGCAGATCCGGCACACCAAGATTCTTGCAATCAAGCAGCTCCTCTATAATCGTCCCCTGGAGCGGGTCACAAAATACTCTCAACAGCCCGCCAGTAGTGTGGGTGTTTACCACTGTGCACATTTCTGCGTGTTTGTGTGAAAGAATCTATGCATGGGCATGCATAAATGTGTGTCTGTAAGTGTATGTGTGTGTGTGTGTGAACACCAATTGACAACATCAGAAAGCACTTCCAGCTTTCTAAAGTGATATTCTCCTACAGAGAGAGGGATGCTGGCCAAGATAGCAATGCCTGCCTCCACTACAGATACAGAGACGGCACGAAAGAGCCCATGCATCACCAACAGAGCAGCATTCCTCCATTAACAACTACTGTTGTGCATACAGAGTCTATAGTTGTGTGTCATCCACACACCATGTGAAAAATACAACACCTAGCTAATTCACCTGTGCCTGCCACAACAACCATTTAAAACACTAATTAACATATTCAGATGCTCCACATAAAGGTTTTTTATGTACACGGATACAGTGAAATGTACTTATTGTGTATACAGTACGCAGTATTTTTGACAGTATGTTTTTTTTACCTTCCGTTTAATTTGTGTTGCTTGTTTTATTCGTGTTGTTTCAGATGGCTGACTGGTTGGATGGATCGGCCTTTAATTTGTGGATACATTTGTACTGATGTGTATATCTATGTGGACATGAGGTTTAGTAATTGGTGAGAATACTTCAGATGAATCACTAAAGCAAATCCCCTCCTTGCAAAATCTCCTTTATTAGGACATGGCTAGGAACCAAAGCCATTTTTCCTCCCCTCTGTGAAAATGAATGAGTAGGACATCAGATTCATTGAAAAACGGATCCTTTTTCATCTTCCTACCAACTCACTGCTCCCACATGCCACAACAGTCCCGCTCTGCTGAGCCATGATGTGAAAACATTAAGCCGTGGTGAATGACAGCAGCTAGGACACCAGATGTTGACTTTTAAAGATGGCTGGTGCAACTCCCTCCTTTTGTCAGTTCCTTTGATCCCTTTAGTAAGAGCAGAGCTGAGTGTCTCAGACGCAAACTTGCAATGTATCTCTGTCACAAGTCAGTGTTCTCTGTTTACAGCAATGTACACCTCGTTCTCTCTCATGTCTGTGCACTTTGACTCATCTAGTAGCACTTTTACTGCTAAATTCTGCGAGATGGACATGTTATTTCAAAACCAAGAGATTTATTCCAAGTTGTATAAAGAACTTCCTAAACTGCGCACTGCACACCAGGGTGTGTTAGGCCGCAGTAAATCTGATCCAAAACCACAGAGCTGTATTTGGGCCACATGCACAGAAATGTTGGTTATCCTAAATTGACATTAAATCTGACACATCCTTACTCTAGAAGTTAAATCACTTACAACAGCGAGACAGAATACAGGCCAGATAATATGATTTACCTAACCTCAGCCAACACCTGTTGCCTGTGCCAAACGCCTGTAAATGTACTCAGTGTGAGGTTAAAACAACACAAAGCGACTACTGTTTCATGTCAGAGAGATTCATTTTGGAGTCCTTACATGATTCCAGCACAATCACCTTATACATGATCTGACTGCAAGCTCCTATAAAAAAAAAAACTTACTGTCATAGTCCTTACAAGAGCTTTGTTCAAATTGCAGGGCGGGAATACTGAAAGTCCTGGTGACAGACAGGATGAAGAATCCCTTTTCCTTAATAATGAGTTCCAGTATGGATGGTCAGAAAAAGATAGACCACCCTGAAGCTACTGAAAGTGGCTTTAAGCTAAATTTTGAATGGCTAGAGTATGAAATCTGAATGCCTTGTCAAGAATGTTTAAACCCAAGAGCTTAGAGAAATAATCCAATAGATTATTGATGAATGGCAAACTCTGAGGCATGTATTTATAAGTATATTATTAGTGTTAATGCCAGTGGAGCTTTATAAATATTACCGCGAGTGTCCATTCAAAAGTATATGATAGTTATCTGTGCTGAAATGACTGATAAATTAGTCCTTGGCAAAATAAGTATAAATATAGAGAAATGATAGACTATAAGCACAGTGGTAGCTTCAATAAAGTCCAACCCACACTGAGCCTGTTGTTAATTTTAAAGGAAAAAAGACACTGAGGGTTTATTCCCCATCTCAAAGCTGCTTATTAAATTAATATTCTGCTTGTCTTGCATGGATGGGTTCACTGAGTCCAGGAGGGTACAGTACAGAGGACCCACGAGCATGTCTGAAGATGAGACTGCTTCTGCTGAAGGAAAAAAGGCAGAAGTTTGGGATGGATAAAAGGTTAATTATCAAGCCCTATAAATAAATGTTTCTAGTGTCGATTGATTTTCTGCTCCAACATTTTTACCACCACTCTATTCATTGTCATCATTCTTTCATTCATTCCCGCCCGTCGCCCTCAAGGCTCTAGATTTGTACAGGTCATCAAAACAAATCACAGCAGTTGCCCATGCAAAAAGTAAAGTTATTTCCACTCCTGTAGTCCTTCCAACCCTGTCTGACAGACCACAGCCAGCAACCACAAACACACATGGACGTTCACATGCACGGAGGCCCACAGTGGAAATAAGTCTCTGACTTTCCTGTGGTTTTTATCCCTAAAGCCAATCCACCAGGGTTTCATCCTGTGCTTCTTTTCCTCTCTGTACATGCATTTATTTAATATATAGATCTACATACAATGTTGTTAAATAATGTTCACAATATATATGTATATATTGTATATATATAGTGAAATGCCCCACTTTAGTCCATATACAGCTCACTGAAACCAGATAACAATCAAAAAAGAGGGAGAAAAGGGGAGTAGCTGAGGTTAGAGTGGGCAGGTGGGAAGTAGTAAGAGATTCTCTTAAAAGATTCCACCCAGGGATGAGTGGAAACTTTCTGGTGTTGCTCTAACCTTTAATAGACATCTCATGGTGAGAACTATCCTTATAAAAGCTGAAGTCCAAAGAAAAAACAATATGAGGTGCACACATGACATAAATGCATCTGGGAGATGTAAAGAAAGCGAGAGACGTGATGTGGACCATATTGCCATTTCTGTGATCTCATATAGACCAAGCAAGATCAGCGGTATTGTTTAATGCTGTGTCTTTTGGCACCGTGAACGCAACACAGCAGATCTGGAAAACTAATGTTTCCCTCTCTGCTTCTCTCAGCATCTCTCCACGTTTGAGTTCCTGAGGTGAGAAGGAAGAAGGAGAGGACATGTGAGATGATTAAATGGATGATCCATTTGAGAAAACAAATATCTGTAGCTGCACAGTCTTTGACCCCTGAGAGGAAAATAAATAGTGTGGAGAGAGCTGGGACAGACACAACACCAGAGGAGCAGAGGAGGCCAGATAACAGCAACACTTACACACACAAATATACACAGACACACAAACAACAACTGAAGTCATGCCCTAGTAGGGCAAAAAAAGAAAACATAGAAAAATGAATGAATCAACTTAAATCCTTCATATATTTTAGCAGTCTCTCTGTCGTAGTGGGGCTCTCCAGCACTCGGAGAGAAATATTTTGGTCACACCCAACTGTGACTTAAAATCATCTATCTCTCTGTAAAGCCGAAATGACAGAATCTGATACACTGGGAAACAAGCGCTTTCACCGCCCTTCACCCCTAACTTATTGACCACCTGCTGTCTCTAACTGCAGGACCCCTCCCAAAGCAAATACAATCTAGAGAAACACAGGAAGCATTCTAATTTACACCAACTTAATTCAATGTGTCATGAAATTAGATTAGTGTGACCAAATGAACTGTGGAGAGCCTCAGGATCACCTGCAGCTTGTGTGTGGCATGCGCACACACTTTTGTTTGAGCTCAATGTGTGTGTATATGTGAGTTTGTTCCTTTCCCTCTTAAACTCCCAGTGTAGGAATAAGAAGTGGGATTCAAGCAGTAAGAGATGAGACACTCACAAAATGGAGGCCCAGACAGAGAACGAGAGGACATCTGAACAGCAGATAAGTTTGAAAAGAAACACAATATAGAAGCAGCCCAGGAGAGCTGGAATAGAGAGTTTAGGCTGAAAGGAAGAGACAGATAGAAAAGTGTGCATGTGTGTGTGTATGGCTACAGTTTTGTCTGTGTTGTGTGTGGAGGAGCCTGTGTCTGCAGCTGTTTGATATCTGTGTGTTCCACAGTCAAGCGGAGCTATCTCATCTGTGTTCTTGCTAAAGCCGAATGTGTCCACCTTGTCAGTTTAAGACTCCGGAAAGCTGCACAAGCCTTCCCACATTTCTTTTCAGTGCAATTTTATCCATTATTGTGTAGTTTAATCTGCTGATATTCAGGAACTCTATATTCATCTTGAACACTTTGAGCCCAGAATAGACAATATTGTTCCTTGGTCAGGTCTATTTAGTAATGTTGGAACAATAAGTCGATTAATTGATTAGTTGAAAATCTGCAACAATTTTGATGATCAATTAATCATTCGAGCCAGCCTGCTGTTTCCAGCCCCTTAAATGTGAGGATTTTTTGCTTTCTCTGATTTGTAAATTGAATCTCTTCTTTAATATATGACCTTCGGCAATGGGAAAGTGTGATGGGGCGCTTTATAGACTAAATGATTAATTGATAATGAAAGGGTAGAGATTCCCATGATAAGTAAAACTGTTAAGTGGAGTGGTGCATTAATAAATGTAGTTATGAAATGCATGCTTAATCATCTTAAAAATGGTCCACTGATGCAGATGTTGTCTCAGCTTTTACTTTCCTTAATTTTATTTTTGGGGACCATAAACATGTGTGTCTTACTGCACCAGGAAGGAGAATAAATGTATGCATATTTTGGTCTTCAGAGCAACTGAGCAACAACAACAAAAAGCACAGTAAAATGAAAAAAATGCTTTCCATACTTGATAGTCTAACTCACTGATCGGATTCATTTAAAATAGCAAAAGAAAGGATAAGCTGAAACCAGTGCATGAGCCAAAAGGGTAAAAGCCAATGAGACGTGAGGTAAAAACGTAAGAAAAAAAAGAAAAAAGAATGGAAAACGAGATACTCACTAACAGATGAGATGAAGAAATGGAATAGAAACCAGTCAGACTGGAGAGAGACAAAAAGAAAGGGAGTGAGAAAACCCCTCAATGCCATATGGTACAGAGTATTGGGCTTAATGAGGCATGAGGCCATCCTCTTCACAGAGGCATTGGCCAGTCAGATCACACATGAATGAACACTCTGATAGGTTTAAAACACAGCATATGCCAGCAGCTAGTGATATGGAACCAAACCACTGCTTCTGAGGGGAAAAAGACAAAAGAATGATTTACCCAACCCAGGCCAAAATCCAACACCTAACAAAGAGTTGAAACATGCTCTTGGAAAAAGAAATCTGTCTGAGTTTAACATTTTGAAGCTGATTGTTACTGAAATATTTTGGCAGAAAGAGAGATGTTGTCAAGATCAGCGGAGAATCTGGGCTGTGAACTGGTGCCTCCGACAAAAGAAATGTTATTTAAAAAATGCTGAAGGTTTGCGCTGTATATATAGACTTACATACTTCTCCATCCCAAACTAATATACTGTATATGTATATATAAACTAAATAGTTTCAGTCTTGGTAGATTTCCGTTTTAACTGAAATGTGTCAACCACTGGGGGCAGCAAACACATCTTGAGGGGTTACTCGGTCAGAAATACAACAGAAGTAGAGCAACTACTATGTTTGTTTGTGATACAGTCGAACAAAAGATATACTCCACTAAAGAATGAAAGCTACTACTTCAAGGGACAGTTGCAGAAAACAAATTCACTAAATAGTTAGTGTTGGTCATGCTGTTGGCTCTGTGAGGCTGTACAGTAGCACTTTAAACTAAAAGCTAACATCAGCATGCAACCAATGCGCACACAGACAATGCTATATGCTGATGATGAGCAGGTGTAATGTATATTGTACCATCACCATCTTAGTTTGGCATTTTAAGATGCTAACATTTTCTAATTAGTAGTGAACTCAAAGTACAGCTGAGACTGAGGGGTTTTGCATGCATTTGGTAATAAACCAAAGTACTGGACAAATTAAACCAAATGTCAACCTCATGGTGGTGAATTTCTGTAGAAATGCCATGGAAATCCATCCAGTAGTTGTGGCGGACAGACAGACCAACCAACTGACAGACCGACATTGCCATCCTGGGATGGCATGCTATTAGCATTGCTAAACATTGGGGTTCATATCATGAAAATCTCAAGGATTGTAACCTTGATATTTCTAAAAACACTCTCCAGACCTTCTGTTTAAGAAAGACCACGAATAAAGCCCAATTCATTATGTAGAAGGTTTTGGGCATGAGCGTAAATCCAAGATGGATCTCGTGCATGACATCCAAGCCACCAGTAGCAAGCAGGTGATGAATCCGCAGTGAGTGCTGATGGATGTTATGAGAATAGTTCGCATTGCAGACACACCATCCTGATCCCTCGTCACACACATCCTGTCAACATTGCTGGCAGCTGAGAGATGTGTGAGTTGGTGAGAGAGCGCGGGAGAACAGAAATATAGAACAAGAGGGAGAGAGTAAGCGTGTCAGAACAGGAGCCAGCTGTTACCAGCATGAAACGATTCCCCAAATTTTCGATCTCGCTGGTATCTTGTTTGCATGTGAACCCAACCATTTGTCATCACTGATCACCTGTTAGATGCAACCGAGGCATGTGGTGACAGGGATCACTCCAACCTGCAGGCTTTTTACACTCAGCTATTTATATTAATTAAAACACACAAGATTCAGTTTCAACAGAGCAGGCCGTACGAGCACAAGCAGCGGGGAAGACATCAAGCGGACAATAAATTTCATCTCTCTCCCTACATTTTCAAGCTTAATAAAAACTAGTGCGTGTGTTGTGAGTCTGGGCCGGAGCAGAGCGTGCAAGCTCCAAGTGGAAGTTGTGGTTTGGTCTGGCTCTAGTTTCCACGGGGGCTGGATTCAGCGCGACACCAGCAGGAGCCTGGTCCGGTGTTAAAGGAAGCTTTAGCTAAACACCTTCCTGTTTTCAGTGGGTCACCTTATGTCTCTTGCTCTATTGGTTTATCAAATGTGATTAGTCTCAGTGTGCATGCGTATGTATGTTTGTTTTAAATATGATTAGTCTTTCCTCAAACAGCCATATCAACCTTAGCCACAGGGTCCCAGACTTTGGACTTCACACCAAAAGGGCTAATTACTCTGACAGGCAGAGGTGCTGTGTTTATTTAAGTGGTTTTGCGGGAAGTTCAGAAGGACTGACTCCACCTGTCAAAAGAAACCTGTCTCCTTTCTCACATGTCACCTTCATACTACACTCACATGTTCTTTTTGTTTTTTTGACCTGACTGCCAGCAAGGCATGCTCATTAGGTGTGATAGGCTGGCTGTCTGTCTAAAAATGTGGTCCAAAGCAAGATATCACCACATTTGACTGGTGAGACTACCATAAAATTGGCAAAATGAGGTCATATTTTCCCCCTGACCAGCAGATTGGTTCGAAACAATGTATCTCAAAAAAGAATACACAGAAATTTACTGTGGTGAGTCGTGGTCTCCAAATGGGCAGCTCTAATTTAACGGGAAGATTGTAGTTACATTTACTGAGCATATCTATGCTAATTTTATGCTCTATACCATTTTACTTTGGGTACTCCTGAGCCACTCTTGCAATTCTCAGGTCAGAATGTCAACTTTATATGCAAGCTACATTATAATCTGGTCTCATGTTAGGGGATAAACCCTCTGAGTTTAGTGACTCCTTTCACCACTAACTTAACAATTGTACCAGCAAGGATGTACGGTCTTGTATGTACTGTAATCAAATGTGTAGACTCTTTCCAATATATTCCCCTCCTTATTTCTTTTTGATTCTCAAAATTATTAATTTTAAAACCACTGTGTAAAATTGTACTCGAACAGACAGTGCAGTTCTATTATACTTTTGTACTGCAATGCCAGCAAGCCATTCTCCATGCCTTTGTACATCTCCCAGCTGAGCACATCTGTGTGTCTGTCGAGTTGATTGAGTGTTGTTTAACAGGCTTGACCAGGAAACCACATGCTGAACATCACAGGGGAGATGCATCACCTGCTGAAAGTGAGTTATCGGCTACCATAGTGTACACACACACACAGATGTATAAAATATAGGCATGCACTTGTACATTTACCACACATACAAATGTTTGCTTTCTGTTTTGCTGACTCACATTTCTCATTTACCCTTTTGTTGGGGTCCTTTTATTTTATTTGTATTCCATTTGAATTTCCTTTATTTGTGTCTTAATATGTTTCTCCTAGCCTGCAGTCCATCTGTTGATATCTGTTGGTACTGAATTTAAGCCTTGGCAGAGTGTGCATGGCACTGCTTGTGAGATCAGCAGTGGCTTCCCAGCGGTCAGGTTATGGTGGAAGTGAGCATGTCATCGGATTTGACAGACACTCTGCAAGGTACAACCCCCTCAGGAAATAAAAGAAGCTTAAGACTCTGAAAAACACAGATTATACCCAAGAAAAAGATCAAGAAACCTTAAAGTAATCATTTCAACTCAGTGGCATTAGCATTTTAGTCAGTGGCATTTAGCAACAATGAAAATGCTTTACTCTAAAATGTGCTTGTCGCTTTTCGTCACCAGCAACAGTTCACGCTGTTCTCATGATCTCTACCTTCTCAGGATATGAACCTGAATCAGATGACTGTGCATGAACTCACACACACACACGCACACTGAGGCACCATAACCTCTCCTGCCTGGGAAATACTTTAAGGAAGCGGGGGAAGAGGAAAGCAGGGAAACCAAGAAATAAATAACTCCTTTGTGTCGTTGCTACATAAACAGTGCAGCACATTACAGATTACTATAGTAGCCGAACTGATAAGAAACTTCCTACACACTACTGCTGCACATATGTGTGTATGTGAGTGTGTGTGTACATGTGTGTGTGTTTGTGTGTGTGTGGAGAGTGAGAGAAAGCAAAAACGGCACTATGAGAAGGATATGTTCCAACCCTCTCTTTTTCTCTCTGTTCCTCTCTTGCCCTCTCCCTCTCTCTCTCTCTCTCCCTCTCTCTCCTTCACCCCCAACCGGTCGAGGCAGATGGCCGCCCACCCTGAGCCATGGTTCTGCTCGAGGTTTCTGCCTCTTAAAAGGAAGTTTTTCCTTGCCTCTGTCGCCTAGTGCTTGCTCTTGGTGGGAACTGTTGGGCTTCTGTAAATAGCATCATAGAGTATGGTCTAGACCTGCTCTTTTATGAAAAGCGCTGTGAGATAACTGTTGTTGTGATTTGGTGCTATATAAATAAAATTGAATTGAACTGAATTGAATATAATGAAAGAGAAAGCCAATAATGAGTAAAAACAGACAGAGAAAGAAAAGAGAGGGATATAAAAAAACGATACCTGGAACTTAGGTAAGACTACAGAAAAGCCAGAGAAACCACCCCTTACCTTGTGTATGTATGTGTCTCATTCCTTCAAACACATCTGATAGCATATTTCCTTGTTTACATATTAAACATTCGCTGATTAACCACTATTTTTACACAAAGTGTCCAAAATTCAAACTGAGCCAGCCAGGCCAGTATAATAATTAAAGCCAAATAGTGATTGTTATCTATTGTAAATATTGGTACAATTCTGAGAACATTCTGCCCTCGTCTCAATGTTAAGAACGTGACAAAACCACACAACCTGATTGTTGTGCCAAATAGCATCATACAAAAATGTAAACTCTGCTTTCTGGACCAGCTGACCCAATTCTTCACTTTGTTGCTATCTTGACAGAGTAAAATACCAAATGCTCCACAATCTTGACAGTTGGTTGGCAGGCAAATAGAGAAAATACAGAACAAATCTGGAATGACATTCATTAGGCTATGATGTCAGGTCTAACATCATTTGTGTGTGTGTGTGTGTGTGTGTGTGTGTGTGTGTGTGTGTGTGTGTGTGTGTGTGTGTGTGTGTGCGCGCGCGCGTGTGTAGGTGTGTGTGTTTATGTGTGCGTGTGTCCTTTCTGAGTGTCAATATATTCCACTGGCCCAGAAAAAAACTCCAACTACCATTATCCTGCAAATAGCAGCCCTTACCCGGAGAATCTTGGCTTGGTCCAAGTGAGCCTTGAGGAACGTGCCGGAATGAGCAAATCAAGCCTTATTCACTCACTCTGGCATACTGGAAAACCACCCGTGATGTCTGGCATGGGATTACGCCTGCACCTAGAGCCAGAATAACTGCCGGCTAGGATTAGAAATACGGCTAACAGTTGATTACAACTGTTGCGACCACTGGAATTGAGATCCAGGGGGTTCATTTAGTTGGTTAAGGGATATAATAATTCAACAGAGCAGCCTAATTAGGAGGAAATTATAGGGTTCAATAATTCACCAACGGACAGGCTGTATCTGTGATTGTAAAGACACCTCAGGAATAAATCATGTTTAGGCTGTATTTATCCACATGTCCTTTTTCTTTTCTCAATTCTTCCTCAATCAACCTCTCTTTATTTCATTCGCGTTTCATATTACTCCTCGTCATTATACTCCTTTACTTCCCTTGTCTCCCACCTTCCCTATGCCAATATACCAGTTCCCACAGAATACCAACCAACCATCCTTTCCAAATACATCTTCAATGAACCTGCAAGAATGTGAAATTCAACTATTTATCTAATTCCACTTTGGCTGGTATGATTAGGGGTCCAAAGCCTTTTATTTGAACCACTGCAGTTTTTAAGTTCTAGCAGCAGGATTTCTTAAAAATTCCAAGAAACAGAAATGCTTCTTTTTCTTCTCATCCACTTCACGGTAGAGGGGTAAAACCAACCTGTAAAAACAGTTGGTATAAACGGTGTATGATGCCAAGTTAAGACCTTGCTGGAAGACAAACAGCCAGTCATCCTTCTTCATTTATCTGGAGAGGACCCCCTTATACATAAGAGCTGCAGGAATCAAGATAAAAGCAAGACAGACAAAGCTGCTGCAAGATAGTGCACCAATACCAAGGGCTCACCCTATGCTGATGGCTTGGTTACCATGGCAACCCTACGAGGTGAGACAGAGGACATAACAGCACAGAGTAAATCTCCTTACAGTAGATTCAGGAATGCAGGTGAAGCCTCCCCCCCTGGCTTTCTCTCTCTGGTTCTTTTTTCTCCTACTTTTATAAATCTTTTTTCCCTCTAAATGAACATGAATGGCTTCATGTCTCCTCTCATAGCCCAGTTTTTGTGAATTGCATCACAATGCATCAATGCTTCCAAGTGCACCATCTTTTTCTGAAATAGGACGGCTTTTCACTTCAGACATGACTTTGATTTCCAGACTCATTTATATTGATGTATAAATCAGGCTTTTGCCAGGGGAGTAATCAAAGAGGGATTAAGGTATGAGTGAAAAGAGAGATGAGCGGACAAGGGAGACAGTGAATACTTGGTTTTGGCTACATAAGTAGGACAACAGTATTGTGGCCAACACACTGCAAGATTGAGCATGATGAGAATTAAAAATGGCAGTTCCCCTACAAAATAAAGAAGAGTAGAGTGAAAGAGAGCTGTATAAAAGAAGATGAAGAGGGAAAGACGGCTCAAGGCTGAAGAGAAAACTTCTTCAGTGTTTCTCTTACCTCTAAGAAGCAGGTCCCAGCTGGGGTGTTCTCCTTGATGGAGGCATTGTAGAGGTTGCTGGAGAACACAGGTGTGTTATCGTTAACATCCTGCAGTACAATGTCCACTTTCGCTGTGGATGACAGTGGTGGACGGCCGCTATCCATCGCAACAACAGTCACACTAGGTGCCGGCTCTGATTCGAAATCCAGAGCTGTCACTGTGGTAATGATCCCCGTGACCGGGTCGATGGAAAACCAATCAGAGTGAGAGTTTTTGCCCTTGAGGAGGCTATATCGGACGTCCCCATTGGGGCCCTGGTCCTTGTCCCTGGCAGTAACCTGGAGAACAAAGGAGCCAGGATAGACAACCTCAGGAATAGTCTGTCGGTAGGCCTGCTGGTCAAACAGAGGGGGGTTGTCATTGACATCAGTCACCTGAATGGTGAAAGATGACTCTGCCCTGAGGGGTGGCGTGCCGGAGTCGGTGGCCATAACCCTGAGGTCATACGAATCCCGTTCTTCTCGGTCCAAGTCCTGGTCAACATATATTAGGTAGATGATGCTGTCCTTGGTTGTAAGAGCAAACTTCCCATCACCCCCCTCTAGGGACACATTCACATTGGCATACTCTCCATAGTCTGGGTCAGTGACAGATATCCGAGCTACGTACTGGCCTGGTTGTGCCCCTTCGGAGATCCTCGGAGAGCCATCTTCACTCAGGAAGATGATGGTCATGGTGGGTTGGTTGTCATTGTAGTCACGTACATGAATTGTCACAAATGCATTGGTCACCTGGGAAAACAGTGCATGATTGATGTTACTTACTGCTCATATAAATTTGTGTCACATTATACTAGTGGATTACTAGAGCTATTTTCTGAGTGGGGCGGGGGTTAAAAGAAAAGCATTTTTTGTGTCAAACTAATATCCCTTCAGGAATACATACTGTCATCATTCAAAGCACAAAACTGTATGCTTAATGCCCTGTAGTACATTACATTACATTACATTTACTCATTTGGCTTTTATCCAAAGCAACTTACATTTGAGGAACAACATACAAGCATCAACAAAGCATCAATACAGCACAAGATCTATAACTGACAATACATACCAGTAAGGGTAGCAATAAATACTAGCAAGAGCTAATAGCACATATGGCATCAATGGGGTAAATACCCATCATACAGTTACCTCAGGATGGCTGGCATTGTCCCTGGCCTGGACCACCAGTTCATGGACCCTCTTCAGTTCATAATCCAGGGGCCTGTTCAGAGTGATGACCCCAGACTTTGTATCCATGACAAAGTAGCGCTCAGGGTCACTCTGACGCCGATTGATTTCATAAAGGACCAGACCATTATCACCCTCATCCTCATCTGTTGCAAACACCTGCAAAGATGAGAGGGTCAAACACTGAAATTAAAATTACCCTGGAATTTCTGGATTTACAGAATCAAGAACTATTAGTGTGGTAATGAATCACTATCTGAACACTGACAAGAGTTGAGCTAACCTGTAGGATGCTACTGCCTTGTGGGAGACTTTCAGAGATAATAGCGTGGTATCTGCTCTGATTGAAGACCGGAGCATGATCGTTGATGTCGGTCACAGTCACTTCCAGGGTCATGGATCCCATCCCTCTGGGTGAGCCCCCATCGAAGGCCTCCAGGACCAGGGTGTACGATGAGCGTTTCTCCCTGTCCAGTAGTCCATTGACCACCAGGTCTAAATACAGCACCTTGTTAGCAGCTCTCTTGGTCTCCAGTCTGAACGCCTGGCCTACATTGCCCTCTCGAATAGCGTAGCCTTGAGTTGTCAGCTGTTCCTTGTCTGCATCTGTTGCTGGCTCCAGGGAAAACCTTGTCCCCACTGCTGTATGCTCGGGGATTTTAAGAACAACTTTCTTTTTGGGGAACACAGGTGCATGGTCATTGATGTCGTTGACAGTGATGGATACCGCAATAGTGACTCCCGTCATTGTCACAGCGATAAAACTGTAGTGGTCCCTCTGCTCACGGTCCAGACGGCGTGCAGTGGTAATGATGCCCGTGGTTTCGTCGATGTTGAGATCACTGCCAACACCTGTGCCCTCAAGGTCCGAGATGAAGTAAAGACTTGCAGTTTCACCAGGTGGTAACCCAGCATTGATGTCACCAACAATGGTCCCTTCCGGCTGCTCTTCATCCAGCTGGAGTTCCAGTGCTCCAAGGACAGTTGTAGACTGAACAAGAACAAGGACAATGCAAAAATAAAAGAGTGGCTTCCGCAGCCAGAGACTTGAATACACAGAGGGTCCACTGACCCAAGCCCTCCGTCTTGACCCTTTACTTGTTATCGGCATGGCTGGGTTGTGCTACACCTGGGAGGTAAAAAAAGAGAAAGAGAAAAACATCAGCCAACGCAAAGATATATTTCTACAAGTACAGATATATTTTATGATGTGTGAATTGAGCAATTGAACAGCTGTGGTGTCCGAACAATAATGCTGCGATGATGTGTTGAGAAGAAATCCGCTTGACACTGTTCTTGATCATAAAAGTTTATTACATCAAGGAATTCAGCATCTTATATAGGACATGTTTAGGTATCTGCTAAATACCATATAAAGGTCTGAGTCTGCAAGCTAAGGCTCCAATCCATATAAGAGCAAAGTTCTATAGGATAAGTGTAGACATCTTGTTGGACACCAGATAAGGGTCTGAGCCTCCACGTAACCACTGACCTCTGCTCTCCCCTTAAAGGTCACTAATCCTCTATCCAGCTGCTAGAGTGTTATTTTAAACTGTAATGGTCAAATGCACATATGTTATACACCACACAGCTTTTTTCATTCTGTTTCTATTTGAAAACACCTTGGAGTGGAGTGGAGTGTATATCCTAAATTCTTGCATGACAACGTGGTAATATTTTTACAATCCAGAACCTATGTTAAAAACACTTCCTGATGAATTTCAGTTTTTTTTCCCCATAAAATGAGTGTATATAACATTTTGGAAAGAACTTCAGTTGGATCAGGAAGATTTGAAAGAGCATGAAAATGGAACTCTAAGTCTGTCCAGGATCCACATTGGCTTGAACCACACTGAGGACAGAATCATAAACTATATTTGTCTTAAGGATAACAAATTTTATTCACTGAGTGAGAACATCTTAAAGTGTCCAGAGCTGTCACACACTGAAGTCCCAAGAGAAAACACATTAAAGACACTGAAATGGGCACCATTGTAAGATTTTTATTTCAGGATAGCAAATGCTTACACACATACACACTAAGTGTGTAAGTGTGAGTGCATGGGAAAGTAAGTCTATAGGTGTTTAAGTCAGGCCTTTATAAAAGCAGTCATTTAAGACTGTAAGCTTAGCCTCTATGTTGAGCAAACTGTAAATCATGCACAAATCCATAAATATAATATCCTCCTCATGCCAATGCTAAATCAGTCGTATCAGTCATAGACTGGATCTAATCATTAACAGATACACAAACTGTAAATGTCCACAAAGTCATGCATCATTCCGGGGTCAAACATTTTTCCGCCAAAAAATGTTTGTGTTTGCATTAACCTGCCTGGTGTGCAAGAAGCGTGGATATCCCTCATCTGATGGTACACTGACTGCAAGAAAGGTAATCTTTAAACTCACCTGACACTGTCCAAGTGATCCTGCAGCCAATCTACTATCTGGTACTTCCAGCAAGTTAAAAGAAACACCAATAATTATTTGCAAATGGTATTTGACCGAGGTCTGACACACATTTTTGCATACTGCCATAAAATTGTAGAAATACTCTCATAACTCTTCTGACAAATTTAACCTGCATGGCCACTCTAAACTCTCACAAGATAGATGCAAATTTAACCCTTTGATGAAGTCTACAAATATTTAGATTATGTTCAAAACGAGACCAATTGTTTATGCATGTTCCTCTCGTATTTATATGGGAAGATTTACTGAGGGTATAACTCTGCATAACTCTATAACTCTCCTGCAATGAGGAGGACCATCCAACCCTGACATAACTCATTCATGACACTTGGAGACCAAACGGGTGCTGCTTTAACAGTCTTCTGCATTGATCAGAATAATAACACCTGAACTCAAAGCAATATAAATGAGTGCTGCCTCTATTAGCTACTGTTCGGTACACATGATCAAAACTATAAATGTGTGATGCAGGCAAAGGGCCAGTAGCAGACAGCAGGTTAGTTGTCAGTGTAGGGTGTTGGCCTTTGTTGGCTAGCCATATTCACCCAGACAATCACTCCCCCTGTGCATGTATAATCTGGACAGTTAACTTTAGGAATGTCTTCCACCTCTAGAGAGAAACCCAGCCCGCTGCCGGCTGCAGTATTTGCACATATGTTGAATTGAAGCATTCACACTCACACATGCAAAAAGACCATAGACTGACCTTCTTGCAAGCCAATGAAAAGGCTGACTGACATTCTATATAAATAATAAAAGGATGGGGAAACAGCTTCTTCTTAATAGATAATAGTTCATCAGAGTGAGGTTGCAATCAGCAGTTGTAGTATAATTCACTGCGTCAATTACCATTATGGTAAAACACATTGCAATTCTGAAATATTTGCTTGTCTTTGAATATAATGTAATTCGTCATTTTCCTGTTTCTTTCTTTCTGTTTCTTCTCAAGGCTCGTTTTAGAATATAATTAATTTCTTTTGATTTTGATGAGTAAATACTACTCTGTTATTAATTCCAGATTTATGTAGCTCTTGAAATGACTATTTAGAGTGTACATGAGCAATAAAGCAAATAAAAAACATTATTTTATATCTAATGATTCATCCTGCAATCAACCCCACCCCCACTCAACACCCCCTACCTACCAGCCTTTCTACTGACCCTGACCTCCTGCGGTGGTTTATGAGGCCTCTGAGGAGGAGAGATTAATAAAGTCTATTGCTCCACTGGGACAGGAAGAGGGACACTGATACTGGCCCCTCTGGTACAGTCGCTGACCTCTACAGACGGCTGCTCTGGACAGTTGCTGCAGTCCTACGCAAAGAGGAAAGCAGAGCTGAGACTGAGCACAGTCTACATACACACCCTTCTTTTGTTGTGATTGTTTGTGTGTCAAGGAGGAAAAGAGAAAAAAAAAAGATTGACATTGAAAGAAGAGGTCTGAGAGAAACAATTAGGGGTGTGAGGATGGAACCCTTCTACTGCTGGGAGGAAATCTCAGAGTCAGGGCCTTTGGAGACGCTGCTGTGGCGAAATTAACCAACAGTACAGTACCATAATGCAACCACTGAGAACACCGGGGAGAACAAAAAAAGAACAAAGAAGGGAGATGGAAAGACTGGAGTTAGGACACAATAGAAAAAGTTAGGCTGAGGAGTGATTACAGTGTGCTTTGGCTTCACGAACTTATTGTCTTTAGGGAATACTGAGCTGTGTAGGCAAAACTTATGATTGAAGTCAGAAAGGGTGTATTCCAAGTGTGTGAGTGCGTATGTGTGTCTTTTTACGTCCTCTCTACCTCATTGCTTTAGATGAGTGTCAGTGAAAGGTTATATTGATGAACAGATCGCACGGCTGCAATCTGTCACTGCCAATGAGCAGTCGGTCCAGATGACATCATCTCCCTTTTGACATGTGCGGTAATACACTTGTGTTTACCCTGGAAAACACAAGCTGATGAGGAATGGAGGGAGCAAGGGCTAAAATGTAGCTCATGCTGAAAGGATACTAGGTTGAACAGATGGTCAGGGAAGTAAAATACAACCACCTGATTCGCTCCCTCTAGTGGCACTCTTGATAACATTATTCTAATCATGCTAATTGATGTTTCTAATAGTTTACATTAATTAGAGCATTTCTAAAATGCAAAAGCATTTTCATGAAATAATACAAATATAACATATAAAATGCAACAGCCAGTTTCCACCTGTCTATCTGGTTGCATGGGTTTTCATATGTCTGTGTCTTGTACGCCTGCACAACACATGTGCATGTGAGCAGTGACATCATCTCTGTGCGACCACACTGACAGGCAGGGCAGACCCGGAGGGCTCCGTGCAGTCTCAGCCACATTATTATCTGGCACTGAACCCCCATAATCTGCCTCTGCTGTGTGCAAGCCTCAAAGCCTCAAATACATGGGCCTCCACTCTTAAGTGCTGTTACCATATAATAGAAAACCATAGTGTTTTCTATAGGATGGGACCATTTAAAGGGGATGTGTGTGAGTGTGTTACCGCTGTCGCATCTCAGTTGTGAGGAATAGCTTTTCCTCAAGTAGTGCCAATTTTAAACAGGCCTCTGTATCTTCCCTCCCATGTCTGCCCCCTCCCCCTTTCCTCCGTCCATCCCCCTAATGGATTTAGCAGATCTAGTTGGGCACACCATAGCTACCCGTGGCCAAGCTAAACAGGACCCAAAGTCACGAAGTTCCAAGTAAAAAATATGACCACTCTTCTATCTCAGCCATGTTTCTTGTGTTTTGATGGAACAGCACAGGGTTGCATTTAGCTAGTTCTTCAGCAGTTGAAAGGTCTGGCATTGCCTGTAGATAATTGGCAGCTACTCATTCAGACCGGCAACTGCTTCTGTGTCAACCAGAACAAACACTGGACAGATCCTGTGATTGACAGTAAAGTCAGACAGGGGAAAGAGTAAAGGGAAAGGCTGTGAAAATGAAGTTAACATCAGAAGACAGACACTGGATACAACATTGCATTTACATATTCAAAATTCTCACATCTTGCAACTGCTTTCTTGTAATCCATGTCATGTGTGTGCTCTGTATGGTTTTAATATACTAATATACTGTTGTAGTTTTGGTGCCATTTAAAAGTGTAAAAAACTCAAGGCAGTTCTGAGCAAGTGTGCAATTACAGGGTGGCTAGAACAACATAAAATCTTTAAATGACTGAGAATGAAAGGTTTGGCCAGGTTGTGGTGAAACAGGCTGTAGCTGTCTGCAGTGCTAGAAAGCTTTGTGAGTAGAGGGAGGAAGGAAGGCATGAGAGTCTGGTGGAGGGTTAGAGGATGGAGGAATGCTTTGCATCTCAGTTTTCATATTGTTTGGGTTGTGTGTGTGTGTGTGTGTGTGTGTGTTAAGGGGAACGACAACTATGACCCCTGTCTCCCCTTGAATTGCCTTTCCCCGGATCTCTGGATATAGACGTCCCGTTTCCAACCCCAGCTGTCACCAGCACTGAGCATGATGTGTGTGTTTTGTGTGTGTGAGTATATTTAAGTCCCCTTCTACGCACATATACGTATGTTTCCTCACTTCCTTTTTTTACTTATTCCTCCACAATGAAAAGTCCACACTAAAGGTGCAGATCAGTTTCAATATAATTCCGTAACTGACTCAATCAAAACTGAATCAACCCTGATCCAATGATTCTAAAGTGACGTAGCACCAGCCCCTCAGACAGCCAGACGACTACTGTCTGGACAGTTACACACACACTGAAATATACATGCACGTGCTGCACCAAAGCACAATCAATATTAATATGACTGTGCGCAGAGAGAGTTCATGACTGCGTCATACATTTGGGTTACCTCACCCAGGGGAAGCAGCCGTAAAAGCTCTCACAACCTGTGAAACCCAACCGATCCTGCTTGAGGAGACTGGCAGAGTCTAAGTAAGTTAGTTTGAATTAATTATGATGAAGTGAGGACCAGTTCCTCGGCTACTCTGAGCTGTACCTCAAGTGGTTGATCTGATACAGACTGACACCTAATACAGCCACAAACACATAGGCCTACTGTGAAAGTGAAGTTTGTAAAACTGATCTGGGGTTAAAATCTCATCCAGTTGATCTGTCATCACGTGTCCTGTGATACGTGGATTTTCAAATCTTATCATTAACTTGCATCTTTATTTCCCTCTTAATTTTTCTAATTCAGAACAATATCAGCAATTACACATTCTGATACAGAGGAACCTAGCTAACTTTTTCCCCCAGTTTACCTCAGCTCTGTGAAACCCTTTGTTTTTTACTCTCTCCGTGAAATCTTACTCTGGAGTTTTATTTTATGACTTATTTCCTACATAAATGTCCATGTCAGTGACTTCAGAGAAGCTGCAGAGGGTGGGGGGTGGCATTTGCCATGAGGGGGGCCACGTCATAGCAGACTGGTCAGTTCACAGTGAGAGCGAGCCTATGTGCCAGGAGCCCACTGAGACTAAGGGTCCATGCTTTAGGTCCATATAGCATTTTTTCTACTATTCTGAAGAGAGGCATAGAAAAGAATAAACTAGAAAACACAATCCTTATTATCTGATCAGGGAAGTGAATGTTTGAATTAACTTTTTTTTTTCAATCCAAAGATATTTGGAGAGTGACATATTTTTTAATGGTTTGGCTCCATACTCTCATTTGGATGTGAAACGATGCATTGAAAATGAGGTTAAAGTGCTGACTTGTTGAAGTTTTGTTTTTTCATAAAAGCCCAGCCCTGGCTCTACATTATGTGTCCTCATTTTGGGGTGAGTGCTATTTAAGATATTTTTCAATAAAATAGTTTTTGGTTCATCACATCCCATTCTTAGCATGCAAGAACGTTTTCAACAGTATTTAAGTGCTCTTCGCAGACTGTTGGACTATATTAGCCCCATTACAAGTCATGACTGGTTGTTATCAAATCAGTCTCAATCCACTCTGTTGCTGCAACAGAACTTTAAGATACAGGCATGCTATATACTAACGTTCTTACTCAACGCCATCGGGATATTAGCAGGGGAAAAGACTCAGCAGCAGCATACCAATTCAAAGCTGGTGTGATGACTCAGATTTGTTTATTTACCCACACAGAGGCAGTCAAGCTGGAATACAGTCAGACAAACTGACAAACTTACAAACTGCACTAGGTCCCCTGTGACAAAACGTCCTAGATTTTACTGCCCGACAGGCCAGAAGGAGAAAGAGAACAATACAGTCAGAGATGGAAGGAGCAGAGGAAGACATGAAACTAGAGATGCAGAAGAAAAGTTTGATTCTGAATGAGGTTTCCAAAAAAACATTGCCACAGTGACAGAGACAGAAACATGAAGAAGTTTAATTTAGTCTGAGTGCTGAAACACACACATGCGTGCCGACGCACACGCACAAAATAATATAGGCCTACTCTCTGGACACACCCTCTGGAGGTGATTCACTAACCATCAAGGGCACACTGCCAAGTGAACTTTTTGTTTCTCTGATAAGTATGTGTGTTTGTTTGTGTGTGTATGAGTGTTTGTGTTTGTGTTTGTGTGTGCGTGCGTTTGTGTGGGAGACCATTTGTTTTTAAGAGAAAAATGGAGAGAGTGGGGATGAATTAAAGGAATGTGAGGACAAGTACAGTAAAAGTAGAATAATAAAACAAAACATAGATTGCAAGGCCAGCAGAGTCAAAAAGTAGTCTAAAAGAAAAAGAAAAAGGCATGGTGAGACGTCCCTGAAGGTGAAGCAGCAGCTGCTATCTACCATCACTCATCGCCCCTCCCCATCAGAGTATGTTTAATATCCCACAAGGGCAAGTTGTCGAGCCGGACCAAGTCCATAACTCTCTGTCAAACATCATTACCTCACTGGTGAAACTGAGATAAATACCTTTACAGTGGCTCAAGCTAACTGTTTCTCTATTAATGGTCAGCATTTTTAATTCTATCTGAAAGGAGAACACCAATTCAATCCTCTGCAGCGAAAAGCAATAAATGTACTGGAAGTAGTTAAGCATCAGGAAATATTCTAATAATCAGTTTTGAATGCGGAGTACTTAATGGCTTTATATGGCTGCACATTGTGCTACAAACAAACATGGTTATGGTTATTTTGTTAGTTGGTTATTTAGGTATTTTGTTATAAGTATTAGTAGAGTATTATTAGACAGTGTGCATGAGTACATGATGGCCCTTGGGAAACATTACATTACAACATTCTGATGTTAATGGGATGTAAATGCAATGCAAATATAACTAACCACTCTAGAGTTGATTATACTGCAATTAAAAAATTCAATTGGAGTGTTTACCAAATTGCTTGTTTTGGTTTCTGTGCATGGCTGTGTAGAGCCTATATCCACACACACTAGTAAGGACAGTGTATTGACATACATTAATTCGCTGTAGGGTTATCCTAACCTTACATGCCTAACCCCAACCTTTAACCTAACCATAACCCAGTCATAATTCTAAACCTAAAACTCTAAAATGAATGCTTAACTTTGTTGGGAGTGGCTTTTTGTTCCCACATGAGAGGTGAGTCCCCACATGTGGCAATATGAACTGACTTCCTCAAAATGTGATGAACACATTAACGCACACAGTGTTAAATTAGAAGAATCACAGCATTCATTAATGAACAAACAGAGGAAAAGTTCAAAGACAAAACACTCAGCTGATAGCCAAAACAGGGTCAGGAGAAAGGAAACCAAAGATCCATCTTGTAACTTAAACACACACAGGAAAGCACACACTTTAATCTCTTTCTGCATTCCACTCAATGAAATAATCAGTCACATTAGGTCATGTTACTGTTTCAGAAAACACATACATATTAATCAAAGTGATATTTTTTTGTTGAAGAGTTTGCCAGCTAACAGAGCAATTGTTTTAAGATGAAAAGAGGTCAATAGCTTCCTACGAGATATGCTACAGGCTTACTTTCACTGGGAGAGACTGGGACTTTGATTCTTCTTTGGCTGACAGATCTGGGAAACTATCAAAATCTGTAACTACTCATCTCTTATACAGAATATAGGACAGTGACTTGGCTTATTAGTTATTAAAGTCTCCACCAACTTTAGGGTTTGTGGCGCGCCGACAGCTGTTCTCCAAGAGATGCCTTTGTATCATGTTACTCCATTATATTTCTTGTGGTAAGCCTGGGAATTAAGTCTGTCTGTATTTGTTTTAATTTGCTCTGCAGAGTTAAACAGACATCAATCGGTTAATAATGAGCAAAATGATATCATGATAAAAAAGACAGAGATGTGATAGATGTGTTTGAGGCTCCAAATTCAAAAAGTTACTGTGGACTGATCAATAGCGCTTTGATTCTCCGACAGAAATATCAATCTCAAACAGCACAGAAAAAACTTTTTAATATTCCGAAAGGTCACTGCTTTCAAAAGTTATCAAGAAACCAAAAACTTTTCTAGCCAACCTTTTCTTTTCCCAATCTTTTGTCTCACACCACCCACACACATCCAGTCACCTACTCCCTTAACTTGCATAACACGTTGCACTACCTGAGCCGCGATGCCCTACATGCAGCTCTCGGCTCAGTGCAAGTGTTTGAAGTTACCAGGAGCTCAGATCATCTCACTTACTTCATTAAAAACACATGAGGCGCTGCACAGACAGGCTCTCTCTCTCTCTTTCTCTCCCTGCTCAGCATGCTTGCCTCAGAGCTTAGACACTTCTCATCCATCAAGCTCCCAAATGGGCAGAAGTTACCACGTTTCATTCATCTTCGCACAGAGCCATTCCTACATTTATCTTTTCACATGACTAATGAAATTAATGCATCACTTCATTCAGAAACATGCGTGCATGTACTGCACACATGCCAGTCATCCCCTCAATGCAAAGAAAAAAATAATTTATCAATCAAAAGATCCAAGCAAATATATGCTGGAATCTGAAAGAACAGATTAGGATACATCGCTGAAGCAACTCCTCAATTAGTGGACAGACAGAAAATTATTCAACAACAATTAAGACCTTTTTTCAAGCAAGAAAATGTCAAACACCTGCTGGTTCTATCTGTGCAAATGTGAAGATACACTGCGTGTTAAAAATTTTGTCTGTTAGTCAGACAAAAGAAGGGTTTGGGAAATTACGAGGAGCATTTTTCACTGGCTAATCTATTGGTCAGCAAAGTAACTGAGAGATTAATCACTGACGGAGATGGCTGCACCCCTAATGAGATATCTCCATCAGCTACACAGGTATATCCTAAGGCCATACACTTGCTTGTGTGCATGCATGCACAGAAACAATCTCACTTATTCCGTCCATCTACTCCAACAACGAGAAACCCAGAGTTCCAACGATCTAGCCACACTTTGGCAAATGGGAGCCAGTGTCACACGTCCAGCCCACAGAAGAGAAGCACAGGATGGGGAAACTCGAAACACCACCAGGCTTTAGAGGACTTCCATCTGCAGCTTCCAACAGGAACGTAACAACTCACTTCCAGCAGTCATTATCCCAGATCCTAATCATGGGCCAGCCAAAGGAATGGCCTGGCTACTCTGGCCAGTTTGGAACAACGTTTGTTGTCAAATTTGAAGATTACACTATAGCAAGTGGAGATGTTTGGAATGTAGCATTTTTGTAAAGGGCAGTGGAACAAGTCCAAAAGCAGTCTCCCCACAGCCTTGTAGACAGCACCTACTGTGCTGTACTGTAAATATGGATTTTTAGTATTTGGCTTGCATCTGAAGTCTTTCCCATTCAGCCGATCTAATCATTACACTAACAGAATCCCTACTGTCTGGACTAAAACCATGAATAATGACCTGACTTTAGAACTGGGCCTCAGAACAAACAAAAATGGAATTGTTTGTTTTTTTTGCACCATCTCAAATCTCCAGCTAGTCAATCACTCTGCCTCTGACAGAGTCCAGTCATTTCCTTTGATTGGGTGAGTCCATCATACAATAATATCTTCTCCAGAGCAGCAGATAGATAGGTCTTCGTACTGTTAGTAGGAAAGTTTTCCCCAGGGAAAACCCTATAGTACACTATCAAAAAATAAGCGTCAGATAAAGGATTGTATGACTTAGAATTGTGAATCAGGGTTTCATTAATTTCGCCAGAATTTAACAGAACATGTCTCTACAAACAGAAATTGCAAAGTATGAACCTCATAATTCAAACTTTATCTCTCAGCTTTGTAGCAGCAAGAATAAGGAATGAAACAAGCAAGGATGGGAAACGCTTAGAGACAGGGAGTTCATTTTTAAGAGTGGCCAGCCAAAATAAAATGATGAAATTACATCCTGATGCTTTTATCTTTGATTTTTGATACTTACTGAAGAAATTCCACTAATGCATTGATAACAGTTTGAGATTTTGGGTACCACTATCTCTGCATGTAAGAACACACACACAAATTTTACAGTGCTGTAATTAAATTTCACAATTATAATCACAGCAAGATGGTAGACTTGGTGATTGTAGCTGCCATGGCAACCGAGAGGCCCTGAGGGTAAAGTTAATGAAATGTGGAGCAATCAGCAAAGGGGATTCCTTATCAATGGGAATCTTATTTTCTGACTCTACAACTAAAGCTAATAATAACTGCCTGGTCTTCCTGTGGATGGATGATGTAAATACAAGTGACTTTCCAGGAAACTGGAGCTACTCCCTCACGCAATACTGCAGCTTAACACTGGTTATAGTTCACAAGCTGCCTTGTAAACTAAAATTACATGAAATACCATCAATATTGAGACTTTGGTTTATGTTATGTCTACGACGGTGGTCTGAGAGGTAAATAAAAACACCAACACTAACCCCAGGCGTCAGCAGCATGCAGCGAGTGAGAGATGGAGGGTAAATATTTCCACTAGCTACTTGTGGAGCCAGGGAAGTGGAAAACAATGTTATTTATATGTTACTTTACTTTTTGTTGGCTGTCATCTGCTACCCATTCAACAATGTGGTAAGTGTGTGTTGTATTTCTATTCTTGTGAGGGCAAGTGGTTATTTTGACTCTCCTCATTTTTAAGGTACTTATTTAGTATTTATAGGTGTGATGAGTTAGGATTTGGTTTGTGTAAGGTTTGGCAAGTGGATGAGTGTGTGTTATGTGTGTGTGTGTGTGTGTGTGTGTGTGTGTGTGTGTGTGTGTGAGGGAGAGAGAGAGAGGCAGTCTCTGAGTCACTTTCCGATATTTGTACTCAGATGCTGATTTCCCATGCATAAGAAACAAAACCCAGGAAAAAACAGTTCTGGGATACAATTAGACAGATTTTAGTTTGAGCTGCAACATTTGGTTGGGAAGATGCTTTGTCTGTTTTCTCCCCTCACTCTCTTTCTCTATTGGTAGCACTCTATGAATCGAGCTCATGAGCTGAAGCAGATACTACACCAAAGCCTTCACTCTCAACAGTTTTCGCTGCAATTTTTTTACGTGTAGTGTATTCTTCATTAACAATTCAGACATTGCTTTAAAGGGGTTATTGGACTTAAACTTGACAAAAAAAAACAAATTTTTATTCTTATGTGTGTGGGAGCCACAAAGAGGACAACAAGCAGGACTTCTGTGTCAATGAGGGTAATGAATGTGCAGTTTGATTACACTGTATATCTACGGAGTTTAAAGTAAACTCTCAAGATTGCTTGGGATTTAAAACCTCATCTTAGACCTTCCTTAAAGTAATACTTTTAGAATAAACATAAAAAGATCCTCAAAGACTGTGGATGGTGGTATTAAACTTCATCTTGAAAAAAATAAAGAAAAACAATGTAAAAACAATATTTCCCTGCATGCCAACATGATTCAGATGCAAGCCTTCAAGATTTAAGTAGAAGAATAAGATTCAGAAACCAAGCCAAGTTTGATGCCACGTTGCTGCCAATATGCGCCCCGAATAATCCAATATGCAATGACAGGGTTGGGGGTTGGAGGGTAGTGGGTACTATTTGGTCCCCTCCCCCTAAAATTGTGATATTAAGTCTTTTAGCAGATGCTGTTGTCTAAGAAGTGCATGTATTTTGAACACAGCCCCGATGAGACTCAACCCCCTAACACTGTGAGAATCATGCTCACCCACTCAGCTGCAGGGAACCACATGAAGTGCAAGGTAAACAGCAGGTGGTTTACTTTGTTGATCAGCTCAACAAAAGGACATGACACTGAACTGAATTAAAACTAAAAAAACTAAACTCTCTAGATATGTTTTAATTGCCACAAATGTGAACGGTATCCAGAGTCTGCTACAGTCCTGCTCCTGTAAGGGAGTTCATCTGAGCTGCTGACGTGAGTAATTATAAGTTGTTTGTACAAACATAAGCTCTGCTCGGTTGCAGCCACACCAACAGATATCCATATGGTTCCTGTTAGAAAACGTCTTGCAGAAACCAAACTCTTACTGGTTGTATACAGAGCAGAGGCTGAGGCTGTGGCCAGTATATGTAGGACCATGTAAGTGGATAGTGTAATAATGCAAAGATCCGTATCCCTCCTTACAGCAGAAAACCAGGAGCTGTGGATGCCAGCGGACACCAGATATGACTGGAATAACTATTGTGGTTAGGTACTTAAATATGCCCCTGGGTTCCCATTTTTAGCTTTTGACCATGTAAGCATATACAGACAGAACTGGCTGCTATAAATACACTTTACAAAAAAAATTACAGTTGTGTCAGAATCTATTTGCTGGATTTACCTAAAATGCTCTTTTTGTATGTTTAACGTATGGTCTTTCTTTTCCCTTTGCGATCTTTTGGTTCTGTTTTCATAATCATACAGAAAAGAGGAAACCTCCACAGCTGAACCGATCCTACTGTGGCTGGACTAAGTGTCTTGCTCAAAGGCACACAGCAGTAGGCTACTTCAAATTCTCTCCAGTATTGACGACGCCTCCCAGTCTTCCTGAATCCCTGCACTGTCACATCTGTTGGTTGTCCTAAAAAATAGTCTTAAGTGTGCTGGCCCACTTCGTGCACACCATCTTGTTTCCCATTAAGTGCTTCTGTCCTCCCTCCAAAACAAAGTGTATTAGCTCTTTTGGCAACCCTGGGGAGGAAACCACTGACTTACTGCAATTAAATAGTTCCATAAGACATAAAAAGCCTATATACTGGTCTACAAGAATAAGTTCCCTTTCATGTTTGGCACATATTTTAAAAGGGGCTCCACTCTTTTCTCTTTTTCCAAACTGGCTGTTTAGCTGGCTTTACTGTGAATGACGATCAAAATGAGGGTACTCTGCTGCATCACCATGATCCATGGATCTTGTAATACTATTGTAGTCCCTCTAGTATGGTCTTCCCACATCCCAGTAGCCTGACCAGCTACCAGCTCATGCATGCAAAGTGCACATCTATATCCAGAAACAGAAGCTTCCACCAACAAGGAGAGCTAATTTCTCTTCCTTTGCATCAGTGGAAGTGAACGAACAGAGGATGAGAATAAAGGAGCTGTCACTTACATTCATCTGACCCTCTCCGCAGCTCTGGATGTGATGTCTGGATATCCTCTCCAAAATTGATTAGTATGCAAACGGGTTTCCAATCCCCCCACCCCCCAACGACAGAAAATCCACCAGGACAAAATCTTGAATGAAGCCGTGCTGGCCAGCTGGACTGGGTTTATCTTCTTTTTTTAAATTTTATTTTACATGATATCCACAAAAATGACAGAGGAGCCACTTCCACAGATTTTCCAATCCGGTAGACCGCTATAGGTTGGGTTACTCCTCCGGCGAAGAGTCTGTCCCCTTGTCAGGTGAGCGCGTTGGGATCAGCTGGGAAAGCTCTACGGTTTCTTTGCTGTCTGCAGAAGAAAGGAGCCGCCTGTGGCCCCGCAGTGCTCTGAACGGTCTCTCGCCGATCTTAAACGTTTCTCTCCTCTCTTTCTCTCTCAGCATCCAGTCACTCAGACACGGTGTGTGTGTGTGTGTGTGTGTGTGTGTGTGTGTGTATGCCGAGAGAGCCGCTTCAGGGCACCGTGCGTGCACCTCACCGACTGAAAGCCGACTCCTCCGCCACAAGGCCCATCCGCCCCCCCCCCTTTCTCTCCTCCTCCCCTCGCCGACTTGGGTTGCTAATTTATTCGGGTACGGCTGCACAAAAGGGGGGACACGAGGAGAGGGAGGACGTGGAATACAGTGGGGAGTGAGGAGAGGAGATTGGAGAGCAGACTTTGGTGCCCCCCAGCTCCGTTCAGTGGAAGTTTTCTTTGAGACAAAGGAGCGCCCCATGCATCATCAAAAGATCAGTTTAGCTCAGCATGGCACATTATGCATGGAAATAAGTCATTAACAGAATCATGTTTCCTTCTTTGGAGAGTTAATATTATGATGTGATTTATAAGGAAACCATGCACATTTCACAAAACTGCACTCTCTTTAAACATTTAGGAATTTAGGGGGGAAAAAATTCTCATGGTTTTATATTTACTGAAGAATCATAATCATATCTTTTGGATGTAAGGCTTCTACTAACTGAATATAAAATGTTTCTGTTTTGTTTTGAATGGTTATGGATATTAATACAGATCTGTATGTACAGCAGTCTAAGTAGGTGGTACTAAAAAACAAGACATATGGTATAATGTTTCATGATATTTGTATAAAAATGGCTATAATCATGATTAACACTGTAGATTTATGCAAAAGGTTTGTCAATTTATAACACAGGCATGTACTATAATTACTTTTTCAATATGGATTTCATTTTGTACATGCATCTTATTGAAGTTGGATTCAGGTTCTTCAATTCCAATAAGGTTTTAGACATATTTATTTAAAAGCTTAAGACCATAAAACCTGAGAGAGAAAGCAGTAGGCTGGGCTGAGGTTCACACACATACACACACACACACACACACACACACACACACACACTTCACACTGCAAGCATCAGCAAGATGGGAGTAATTCATCACCCCAGATTTTAGGTCAATCCTCCACTTGCATCAGTGAAGCAGATGGAGCAAGGGACGAAATGCAGAGGAGGGTGAGATGGTGTGGAGGTGGGAGGTGTGAACATGGGGAAGGGTCTGTGGGTGGACGTTGGACAAGGACAGCAATCAATCCACTCTCTCTTGCTTTGGAAGACCACATGCCCGATGAGAGTGTATGTTGCAGTCATTGGAGGGAAATGGTACATTTACACTTTTGCCAGTAAGTGTCTACATTTACGCACATTGACCGTGACATGATGACCAGACACCATGGGTTCAGGCTCCTTTAACTCTACAGGAGACCCCTTTGACTTCCCAAACTGTATGGTTAGTGTTGAATGCAAAAAGCAGTGGTCTATGAAAAACAAGCCAATGTAATGTCCCTTTTTTCCCGTAGTGGTCACTTGGGGACTGAACCTTCATGGTATGTTGGTGGTACTATTAGTGTCATGTGCTACTACTTTACGTTGAATGTTAATCAGTGTACATTGTCCCTTTTCAAATAAACAATAAAATAAAAATAAAAAATAAAAATAAAATTCAATTAAATTGGTCAACATACAGTAGCTAACCATGCTCTTCCTGTAACTGACTAGATTTTTTATTATCAATGTGTTTTTTTGAATTTTGAGTGGCAAACTATTAGAAAAGTATTTGCCCTCCTTAACAGGCCAACATCACAATTCTCAACAATATTTAACATTCAAATTCATGATATTCTTGGTACTGTTATCATGGCAAGTTTAACTAGCTATTTTTTTTAGGATAATGGAAGGTGTTTGGATTACCATACATTGTGTAAACCAATTCCTATTCTCAAACATAAAAGATGCAATTCATAGGCAAGATACAAAACGATTCACCAGTTGATTGTGCCATGCCCCTATTGGCTGTGAGTTATGAGGACGTGTCTTTGGAAAATTTTGCTGCATGTGAGAAGGCCCAGTTGGCAGGAAAGACCTGACAGCTCAAGAGACACAAAGTCCCAATCTCACATCTGTCCTTGTCCTTGTAGAGTCTGCATTTTTCCTCGTGTGTTTGGGTCTGTGTGCATGTGTTTGTGTGTGTGTGGGTGAATTTGCTCGGCATCGATCTTGTTGTGTGAACACTTGCCACAGAGTTGCAATTACACAGCTTTAACCAATAGCAGATGGTTGAGGAGTGACACTTTTGGTGGGGCTCCCCACGATGGAGGAGACCAGTGCAAGATTTATGTCGTTGCCGCACACATTCATAAATGTAAATTCTCTCTCTGCCTTTTTGTCAAATACAAACACACGTATACACACACACATACACTCACATTCAGACATACTGTATATCATGAAATAAAGTACTGTCAAAGGATTTATTTGGCTCATGTGTCTATCCTGTATGTCAGTTCCTCCATCTAACCTCAGAATCCACAGCCTGACCACGATAACCTTAGTCCACATTTCAAACCTTTAGCACACCTCCCAGATTTATAGTCTGTCAAGTCTTAGATAAGCCCGATGCATTCATAACGGAACTAATTAAACCAGCGGTCACAGAGCTGTAAATACACAGAAACCCTTTAGAAATTGCTTAATCTGGCCTTTCGAGCATCATGTGATTCTATGCTAGTTTTCAATTACCTTGGACCAATGGTCACCAGGAACACAGCAGAGAAACAAGTGTGACATGGTGGTTAGCTAACAACAAGTAGGTGTGAGGTCATTTGGAAATGCATCGTTGGGAGCTAATGAAGGGGCCTGTCTGTATTGGCTGTAAGATTGGACTTGTTGGCTAGGGTCTCTCTCTCTCTCTCCTATACAAACACACACAGTTAGCCGCAGGACTGTGATGCCTCTGATGTGAATCAAAGCAGCAAATTAGACAAATTGGCATGTTTGCGTGTGCAGTGAACTGAAACAGATTTTTTTAAATTTCACCACTTAAAGAAAAAAGCTGGTGAATACTGTAACACAAAAAGTATTCTTTCGTCTGGAAAATAAGTTCCTTGAGTGGCAAGCAATACAGTATCCTGTTTCAGTATATCCTGGCAGCTCCATCCCCAAAAAAAGCTTAATGTGTCTACTTACACATTTTTTATTTCAGTCAACTTTTATCACTTCATCTCTCTGGATTCAGTCCCTTTCCTGACACACAAGTTCATAGTACTATAGCGCATACATTAACTTTCTTATTTTTGTCACTTGACCCTGTCTCCTTCTCCTTTCGACCATATGCACGACCATGCATCCATGCAGGTGTCTGTCCCAGCTATCTGATCCACCTTTCCTGTGTGGCAGGATGCGGGATGAGGTCACAACTCCGCTCTGTGACTCTGTGCCAAGAGAGGAAAGAGTGGTGGCTTAATCAGACCTTCCTTTCCCATGGCCAAAATATCACGGCCTGTCCTTTGTAAGGGTTCCATTCAAAAATAGTTCTGTAACTCTTAAAAGCAAAGAAAATGTGTTATTCACAGTTAAGCATTTTAGTCTGGAAATATTATATATTTTTGTTAATGTCAACAAATGCCACAGTAAGTCCAAAATGAACAATGACTTGATCCTACTAACAGACACTGCCTGTGCAGCCAAAGCCTAACACATATGTTATCCAAATACTATTAAAACACATAACTTAATAACATGTTCCTTCAGTACAATGAACATGGGCACTGTAGTTCATTTTGCATCAATTCATATTGAAAAATTTGTAGCACAACTGTGTAGCAGTGTACAGCATACAACAGTCTCCAACAAATACACTATTTATTCCTGTTTAAGTTAAATAGAACCCACAGCTGTTTTAGTAATGTATTAACCTTTTTTTAAAAGTGAAGCACTGTACTTGTGAGCCATTTTTAAAGATGCACATCTGCAGTTGAAATGAATGGGCTTGGGACTGCGTGCCACAGACAAGGTAGAAGCTTCTTCTCACACACTTTGGGCACTTTCACTGGCTTTCTGATTTTTTTCGAAGTTTCTTCCTTTGCCACTGGCAAAAAATTTGGTTGTATTTTTCTTCATCTGTCCCTGCAGGGTATTCTTAGGGAGATTATTATAGCTTACTTTACTCTGAGGCCAGTGTGTCTACCATGCAACCATACCATCTGGCTCTTCTTTCAAAGCTACTACATTGTGCATTTCTGCAGATGTCACTAAAAGGGGACCAAAATTTAAGTATATAGGAATAAGATGTATTGAATGTAAATCTATGGGAGAATTGATTTTGTTCAGCAAAAAGAAGAAAAATAAAATCTGCGTTTCCATTTGGTTGGGTGTTGGCACCACATTTCCTGTTGGTTATGTGTGGTTTCCTCCAGACCTTTTTAGCCATTTCAGTGATTTTTACGTATGGACATGTGCTTTTGGACTATTTTAGGGAGAGGCTGAGGATAAATAGACCGGGGGATGACAGAGCAGGAAAAGGGCATTGTTATTAGGAGCTTGGAGTGCTAGTGCTCCCTCAGAGCTTGGGTAGAATGAAATCACACAAAATGTTCTGCATCCAAAACGGAAATTAGGTCTGAAATAAAATGTTTAAAGTTGTGATATCATCATTGCAGCTATTCAACCCTAAAATTCCTTCTACATTATTTAAAATCCATCATTAAATCCTCTTTTCACTCAGTGAAGATGTCTGCTACTTCTGAGCTTCATATTTCAGCCTTATCTTGAATTACGTCATCTCCATAATGTGCTTAGAGTTGAAAGAAATGTTAAAACCTGTCTTTCTCTGACTGAACAGTTATAACTTCAGAGGCTCTACTTCACATGCTGGCCTGCTTCCACTTGGCAAGCTTCACCTGCACAAGGCCTCCCAGCATTAGCTGAACATTTGCTGAGAAACTTATCTTATAAGTTCAAGCCTGAAGGTCATAACTTTTTTATAATCGAGCAGTGATCTTGAGGTAAGAAGTGAAAACAGGAAAGCAGCAATCCAGGTTTTATACTGCAGTTGTAATGTCTCTGTAATGCTCTCTTTCTATCTTTTCATGCAGGCTGATGAGATTAAACAGTTCCTCTGACGAGCTTCCAGCTTTTGTGTGATGGAGGACATTTATGGGTCGCAATCCATCTGAGGTTTTCTCACTTTGTTGGGAAGATCATCGCACTCACTTCACTTATAGCTCTCTTATGAATGTAACTTACCAGGTGTTATCCTGCTTTATTCCATTTTTTTCAGTTTCTTGTTGAAAACAAGGTGTTATCACACTTCTGTAAAGTACGGTACTCCCACTGGAGTCAACCACAGGATGCAGATGTTAATTTTGTCACAGGGACTTGCTCCAAAGAAATCATTTTGGAAGTCATGGAGGCTGGTTTAAATATCAGTGTCTATCTCTTCACTTAGGACTCTTTTTGTAATGACACCTTTTATTTATTCTTCCCCTCCCTCCGTTTCCCATCTTTTCATCACTATCCCATTCCCTTTCTGTGCATGACATCGCATCAACACCATACATACAGCCTGCACCTTCTTCTTCTGCACTCTTGTCACGCTCTTCCTCTCCTCACTAATTTATCTCTCCATGACACCTCCCTTCCTCCCTCTCTCAGTGTTTTATTGTTACGAAGCAAATACACAAAACAGGCACATCCACTAAATCAGGACAACCTCAATTGTGAGGAAACTACTTTGCTGATGGCTGGCCGATGCTATAAAACCTTGGAGACTATGAAACATTGACATAATGGAACTAAATTAAATCTTATTTTGTAATTACAAAACAATTCTTTTTTGACTCTGGATGTTACTGAGACTAATGTAAAAGTGTATGTATGTTATCATACATATTACATATGCTATCAACTGTACAGTGCTGGTGGTAATGGCGCACTGGATAAGACACATGCCTTTGGTGTGAGAGACCTGGGTTTGAATCCACGGTGGGACACCATTGTGTCCCTGAGTAAGACACTTAACCCCTAATAACGGATAAAAGCGTCAGCTAAATGAATAAATGTAAATGCTGTGTGGTTATAACAAACAGTTTTCAGTGTTGATCAAGGACCATCCCATAGAAATTAAATGAGGGAAAGCTGATGTCGAATTCTTATACGTATGTGCGCAGAAAGTGGACAACAGCAGCAGCTATAGAATAGTTGCTTCCAGTACTCTCATTTTAGTTCATTACACTTAGTGAATAGCCGCTGAAAGGCTTCTCTATGCCACAATGTGCTTCTAATACAAGCGTCTAGCAAACAGGAAGTAGCCAAAGCTGAGAACTTCCTGTATGAGCCCATCTACTGGCCAGCTTCTGCACTATGGGCACAGAGGTTGCTGAATGTGTCATTAGTGTGTATGCGTGTGTGTGTGTGTGTGTGTGTGTGTGTGTGTGTGTGTTTGCCATTCAGCATTCTATCCCCTCTGCTTCCTTCCCAGCCCCTGACCTACTGATGCACGGCATCGTGGGAAACAGCAAGTCTCACCTCTGCACACCACACTCGCTCACTCACCGCTCACATAAAGCAGCAGAGACGGGAACAGATTTAGTGACTGTTGTGAACCAGATGTATTGCCACATGGACCTGTTATGAAATTGTACCGTTAATGTGCCACTGTGATTCTATATTTAGAGTGAATGACAGATTGATAACAAGTCTTTGTGTGTCTGTGTCTGTGGGCGGCTGAAAAAGAGAGATGAAAAAGGCTTTTTTTCCACTCCAAGCTTGTTTGTTACATTACATAGTTTTAACAAATCTGATCTTTCTTTGCATGCAGAAGGTTAGTGTTCTGGACTGGATAATACCCCAGAATAAACATAATTTATCATCCTTAGCTGCCCAAAATAAAATTTGCAGCTTTATGTGACAACAATTACTCTTTTGTTTATGTATGTACGTGTGTGGTGCGTGTGTTAAGGGAACCTTGGCTCAGTCTGTAAAGTGTTTGTCAGAGACTTCAGAGGAAGAGGAAGATGAGAGGGTCAAGTGCGTTGGGGGAGATAAGTCGTCCCTCACGTTGCCTTTCTGGATCAGCTGCTTCCTGTTTACTGTTGCAAAGAAGTGTTGCCCAATGAAGATAACAAGGCTTTGACCTCTGACACCTGCAGAACAGAAGCACGTCCTGCGAAGGATGTCATATTGTTCAGTGCCTCGTCACACCTCATCACATGACCAATGTGACCTGCCACCTACTCACATTTGAACTCATGTTTGTACGTCATAATGGATCAAAGTGCAACATTATGATTAAATGGCTTTTATCCAAAATTACCATATCATCAATAATTGTGATGCGAATGTAATTATTGTGGTTTAACATTGCTTGAGTGCAGGCAGGATAATGGAATTGAAAATAAAAAATGTGAACTTTTTATGTTTACTGTCAACACTTTTTCCAACCAGTGAAACAAAGGGAGAGTAAGTGATTCTGTAGAAGGATTATTATTTGAACTCAGCCACCAAACAAATGCATCCCTCCTTTCACAGCACCCTCAGAAACTACGCCCCCACCCTCCAAAATTTAAAATATTTGAGGTCCTATGTGAAGACTCAGGGTCAGATTTTCCGAAATCCATGGCTGTATAAATGCATGTGCTCTCCCAAGCCTCTTGCTTGCTGCATCTAAATTGTACACACAGCAACAACACCGCAGCTAATGACATGGAGTCTGCTTAGACCATAAAATGACCAGCTCAGGGCACACCACAGACCACAGACTCCACGTAAGGATAAAAACCAACAACAGTGTTATTTTCTGTAGCCCTTCAGGCCAAACGAGACTCAGATCTATATTGATTGAAAACACTGTCAACATCAGAAAGGCTTGAGTCATTGAGAGACCTCTGCTTTGTTTTGAAATTGACAAAACTGACAGAGTTGGCTTTCATCCTATTGAACAGGTAAACTAACATTACTGCAAAGCATGTGAAATATATTTTGATTTTGTGCTTTAGTTAGCTCAAGTTAAATAACGTTAGTTCGCCAACTAATGCCAAGCAGTTGCTAACGTAAACCAATGCAAAATACTATAGTTGTATGTGTTGAAGTTTCACTTATTCACTTATCACGCTTTCCACATTATTTCACCAGCTAACGTGACCTATAGTACTATCTTGTGTACTATAGGTGTCGCTAGACCTTTTTTACAGGGGAACCTGCCCCTGTATCCATGTGCTATGCACCAGTGAAATGGTCAAGACCCCTTGGTGTCATTTTTGGACGTGTAGGGCTCCGCATCTGCAACGTCCGGTCAAGTTAACAATAATATCTATGCAACGTCCGGTTATGCTTTCAAAATAAAACTACCAGTTGATGTGAAAACGCATGTTGTTACGATATGAAACGTCACAAAAAAGGAGTCAATGTTGAAAGCAAGTGTTTACAACGTTGATGAGAAAATAACAGTAACGGTGACGCGAAGGCAGCACAAAGGAATTCGTGTGAGTTGAAAATGTTCACCTCAAGCGAGAAAGTCGCATGACGCTGAGTCGCGATAGCCTATCAGTGTTGAGATTGTCCGTACGTCCCTGCAGCTTCAGAGCAATGTGTGGAGAGGGCCGTGCAGAGCGGGAGATTGAAAATCTGCTGGCCGGCTGAGAGCTGCTAAACTTGGGGGAGAGGAGCAGGGAGCTGCGCTGCACCCTTTGGACAAATAAACACCCGTAGTTGGACTGGATTATGCTCTAACAACTACGCCATTTACGCGCGGGAGGAGCTCGGAGTTAACTGCTTTTGTTAAAGTAGTTTTTTACTTAAGTTTTTGGGATTTCAACGTTGATTTATCTTCACTGGGGCTTCTCAGCAGCTAGCTTCCATGCACACCCGGTTCCAGTGTTGTTAGCGTTGTTAGCTCTATCGGACTACGACTTCACATTTATATAGAAACCGGACAAAACTGGACATTACTTGGAGAAAAGAAAGCAAGGAGGCTGAACTACCTTGTGAGTTCAGAAAACATGTGTCTGTAACTGTTTTCCAGCTATCATTGTACTTTACTGTGACCAAGTTAGCATAGCATAGTCCTGATCGATTCAAATTCCATTCAGAAAACAAATATTTTAGAAGTTGTTGTCCTGCTGTCTTGCTGGCAGACCTGACAAAGCATGAATTCATGTGTTTAACAAATCTGCATCATGTTGTAGTTATTTTGGCATCAGTTTAATCCGTTTATTGCTATTTAATCAAAACGTTTACTTTGGGTTCATACAGCTGTAGTAATGGCGAGTTGTGTTTATTCACGTTCTCGCGTTAAAAATCGCCTTCTCGTGTTGTGTGTGAACACTTGCAGCGAATGTACTTACGCGAGGAAAGCGTAGCGAGGAGAAAATTTGTGTTTGGTCTGAATCCCGCATTAGAGTCTGATGTGAGCAGCATGTGTAGATGCAATGAATCTTTCTCTGTCTGTCTAAGCCAACTGAGCAGAGCAGCTAGGTGTGTTTTGGTCTTGGTTTCTTGCCAAACTGTCTGAACAATATTAGAGTGAAATATAACTATTTATTAAGTTTGATAAACGCCGATGTGCAATGATGTTTATAAACTGCAGCACTGAAAAGAAAACCAAGTCGCGCGTGAACATGCACTCATACGCATGTGCGTGTGCATGAAATGAAACTTGCACATTCGGCTGAGCGGTGCTACAGTCTGCAGTCGGGCCTTATTGCATTCCAGCAGCAACATTAGTGGGACCAGTTGAGACAACACACGAATGTGATGGCACTCCTCATAGGCCCACATCATTTTAAAACGTCACATCATTTTAAAAACTGAGAGACAGATAACAACAATTATCTGTCTCTCACTTAGTTTCAACTCTGGACTAATGCAAGGTGGAAAGCATTGGAGTCATATTGCATTACATTTATATTTACATTTACTCATTTGGCAGACGCTTTTATCCAAATCAACTTACATTTGAGGAGCATAACAGGAGCATAAAATACAGCACGAGATCTACAACTGACAATGCATAATAAAAGCACCAGTAAATACTAGTAAGAGCACATATCGCATCAATGGATTAAATAACTAGGGAAAGAAGTTAGAGTTAACAAAAAGTGCAATCAATACAAGATAATTGTAGGGGATAGAAGAAGAAGAGCACAGGAAGTGCATGTTAGATGTTAGGAGTTAGAGGTGTTATAAGAGGAAGTCTTCTCGGAAGAGATGAGTTTTCAAGTATAGAGCAAAGCGGCACGACCGAGAGACAGCAGCAACATGGTCTGAAAAGGACAGCTGGTCATCAATCATGACACCCAAGTTTCTCACCACCCTGGTTGAAGTGATGGATGAGGAGCCAATTTATAGTCTGATGTTATGGTGGATAGGTTGCTTGGTTTCCGTGAGAGGAATTCTGAGCTCTGTTTGAAGACAGAAAAAATGGTAGAAGAGAAACTGGCTAATAGTTCTCAACTTAAGCTGGGTCGAGTGAGGGCTTTTTAGGCAAGGGTGTAAACCGAGCCCTTTTGAAAGTGATTGACTATTAAATGTTTATTAGTGGAGCAGACTGGGCAATATGGATGTACGTTTTTCAGTAAATAATATACATCATATGAAAATCTGAAAATGTAAATGAAACCTGGGGAGCCAGCTTGAATGGGGTTGAAGCAGCTGATAACATTAATGTCCTGCAAGTATTGATTATTATAATTTACAGAGGCTATGCTGAAGTTTGTCAATAGAGTAGATGCTGGATCAGAAGCACAGCTGATCCAAATCCAGTACTAGCACAGACCCAGTCCAGACGCTTTTAGCAGGTCACACAGACCCAGGTGAAACACAGGCAGTCTCAGCGAGTACAAGCACAGCCAGAGATGTACAGCCTGCATCAGATACAAGCAGCTCAGACCCAGATTGAGGATTGAGTTAGTGTGCAGAGGTCCAGTCAAATCAGCAGTGTTATTTTCTAGAAGAGGTTTCCATTCAGACTTATTACAGAGGCAGACTGTTTTAAAGGAGAGGTGAGAGCACTGCAGTGTTAGGTGTGACTGTGCAGCAATGGCAAACTGTTAATGGCTCAGTACATGGCTCAGTGGCTCAGTACATGGCTCACAAGTCAGGTAGGAGGGCACCATAACAGAATTTTTCTTAGGTGGTACTAGGGGTGTAAGGGTACACAAAAATCTCAGTTCGGCATGTACCTCGGTTTTGAAGTCATGGTTCGGTTTATTTTTGGTACAGTAAGGGGAAAAAATGCAAAAACTTAATTGCTGCTGGTTTATTATGAACTTTTGTAAACTTCCAAATTAGTTTACAATTTTTTAAACAAACTTCCAAATTACACATAATAAATAAATTATATAAAATAAAAGAGGATAAGAAATAAAATACTGCTGCAAACTACTAACTACTAAGTTCTCCACTAAATAAAATATTCTCAAAACAATACCACATATACAGTAGCTTATAAAATATAATAAAAATATAATAATATGGATTACAGTGCAGCATTCTTCTTATTCTTTAATTCCATCTATGACCATTATCAATCCCAGCTTGAAGGCCTGCTCAGATAAAAAAAAAACTTTTCCGAAGTCTAAAGTCTGGTTAAATGCCGTAATGGCGTTTGCACTGAGCTCGTTTTTGTTTTTTTCCATTGTTGCAGTGACGTTCTCCTTCATGTGATACCATTAGTGAATTAGCAAGTTTGACGTGTTGCCAGAAACCCGTCATACCCAATCACTAGTGAGAAATGCCAGCCCACTGCTTTCGTCTTACCTACTTGTCCATTGTTGTATTTCACTGGAAACCGAAGTGTTCCCAAACAGAAGACCTTAACAATAAGGGAGGGTCATAAAGCTCTGGCTTCTCTGCATTGGCCGTGCGAGAGGCTGGGCTAAAGTGGCTGCTTGTGTAGCGCTGTAGCACCGCATGGTACGCCACTTAATATGTCCATGTGGAAACTCGGAATTTACATACCGGTATGTTCCACACAAAACAAGCCTAATATATGACGTTAAAGACTGCATACGGTGCACATGTACACCGTTCCCAAAGTCCTGTACCAAAACGGTCCGGTATGAATACATGTGCCGTTACACCCCTAGGTGGTACCATAGGTGTGTGTTCTTATGCTCTGGTCAAAGCCCTTTCTGACATGACGGTGCCAATATTAATGGGCTAAGAAAGGGAAGCTGGTGAGGCACATACTAACACATTTCATACACTTCAATCAAAAATATATCAAAATCAAAAAATTAAATGGGGAATGAGGGGGTCAGTGCCCCAGTAGAGCTTTATGTCTAGCAATGACCCTGCTGTGTACCACCGTCATTATGTCAAAGTGTTGATTTCAGCCTGCAAGACATAAAGTTACAAAGCAAATGTGGAGCGATTTGTTAAATACTGGCCTATAGTGATGCACGGCAGGGACAGCCAGCCAACATTAGGACAGATCTACCACTGTGTGCTTCATTGTGTTCAATTTAGATTTCTTGTCGTTTGACCGATACACACAGCTACTCTACCCATCGTAGTCGCTGTAACTTACGTGACCCACATAATATACAATAATGCAACGTAATGGTGAAGGACAACAACACAGTGGTTGACCCATTCATTACATTAATGTTTTTTACTGCAGTTTTACTGTTAAAAACTGTAGCAACAATCTTATTTGTAATATTTGGTCCAGCTCACCAAGCATTTTGTTATCATCCAAAACAGCTGTGCTGACATTACTGAGCCTCCGTGAAAGATACACAAATTGGCACGCAAGCTAACAACCGTGTAGTGAAAACTACCTCGTGCCACTTTAAATAAATACTCCAACTTTTGGTAATAAATTAGCACAGCTTATTTGAATTTGTGCAGTTTCTTTTATTCAAAGAAGTATTTAAATGCTTCTCAGACACTAAACTAAACTATGATTTTAAAATACAGAACACAAATCTATCCCTAAAGCAAAATCAGTTACTTTTTCAACAAGGTTGAGGGTATAAGTTTATGTTAAGACAGAAGGAGTTGATATATTATATTCAAGGTTTATCATACAGTGTTCTCTGACCAAGCTGCCTAATTTGACACATTGGGAGGGAGAACGGGTTGAAACTTTGCCTATCTTCTTGGAATCAGAGAACAGGAACTTAAGGCCACTTTCAGTCTGGAAAATGGTCAAGAAAAAATCGGCTGTGTAACTCTCGCAGCTGTCTGTGGCTGGAGCCAGGGCAGAAGCTGTAGACCTTTCTGCGTCCTTTCTAGAGTGTGATTTATGTACAGGCCATTCTCCTCCCACTGCTCCGACTTGGTTTGATTGTTTGTTTTTTTGGAAGAGTTTAGGATTTCTTTTCCAATAAACTGCAGAAGGACAATAATCAAGATAAGGTAATGCTGGTTTCGCAACCGCCACACGCAGTACAGGTCACAATATGTTTATATTATGGAGGGCTGTCTGAGCTTTTAGAGGGATTAGGGCCAGGGGATGGAAAGGCTCCAACAAAGCTCATACTGTATTTGTTCATAAGGATGTTTGAGCTAGTTTGGCAAACTGACAAATGTATACAGAGACTTGGAGAAAGATGGAGAGCAACATTGAAGTTAAGTTGAGGCCACAGTTTAAAAAAAACAAAAAAAACAAGAGAAACCAGAGCAGCTTAGGTTCTGTACAGGAGTCACTTTTATGACAACTGATCACTGGAGTTCAAAAGCATATTTTATCTGTTTTGGACAGAAAGAAAGGACTCTGCTCTCTCAACTGCTGCAGCCATTGACAAGGCTTGCGTGAGCAGAATTTGATAAAATAAAAACCTACAAAAAAACCCTTCCAACAGTCCAAATAACATGCTGAGACTGATTTACTTTTGGTTCTGAAACCACTTCAGCACTACAGAGTGTCCCTATTAGATCTACTTTGGAGCATTCAAGGCGTGTCGACAACTACACAGGGGATTATTCATCTGTGCTTCGCATCTACCGATGTAGAGATCTGACCTGTGCATGTTCCTCAACATGTGACCTGGACCATGTAGTCCACATCATCCAAGGTCTCTTTCACTAAATGGTTCATGAAAGGCGCACAGAGAGAGAGACAAAGATAATTTTGTAAACACATTTAGACAGTCCTGGGTGCATAGTACACATGGTAAACAAGGTTAAGTCTAGACTCCACACTGATAAGAGCTAGAGACTGACAGGAGCCACTAATAATATGGTGTGTGTGTGTGTTGGGGGGGGGGGATGACAAGTGTTCTTGTCTCGTATTTCATGATTTCGGCCTGTTATTGTGCATGTTCATCATTCTCAGGAGGAAATAAAAGAATTTAGTGTATATACAGTGACACAGTCCAATAATGATCAGTGTAGCTTAATATCAATTCTCATTTGATGTGGTTATACTGTTATATATCACAGCTTAAGAAATCATAGAGGGTTCAGCTGATGTCATGTTTTGACCGGCAAGTCTGTCCTCAGAGGTTTTAACTCTCTCCTCTCGTGGCATCTTGGCAGTCAGTAAGGCCCAAATATTTACTGTGCCTTGCCTGCCATCTAAACACCCTTTATACATGACACATTTATTCAATTCTGCTTCGTTTCACAGAGACAAAAAGATCACTGCGTGTCCCGGCCAAGATTTCAGCATTTTCCACCAACAACTGTATAGTCCCGGTGGCTTTGATTCAAAACAGACAGAGGGAAACTTTGGATGCACGTATGACATTTGTTAAATACTCTCTGTAAACCCTTTTGACTGGTGAGGAAATCATAAACACTACTTTTGCACGATCCAAGGTCCAGGTAGGCTGCTTGGAGATGACAGCACGGTGAGGTGTTTTTTTTTTGGAATAAAGCCTTTGGCTTTACAAAGAGCACTGTATGGGCTACCTGTGAATACCCTACCTCTTCTTTTTTGAACATTTGTTTTTGTTTTTTACCAAGCATACCTCCACAAGTTTATGAATAGTCAGGCCACAACACAAAGTAGTGAGCTTTCTAACTTGCAGTATAGATATTTGCAAATGCTCCAAAATGTTTCTTCACAACCATAGGGTCTGCACTGCTGTCATTTAAATATTTGCAACAGCTATTGTTTTTACAATACTTCTTTTAAATAATAGAAAATGAGTGACATCACTATGAATGTCCAGAGAAGCCAACACTGGCAGCTAATTTTTCATTTTTTTCACAGCAAGTCCACTTCCATATGAGCTTGGAAGATAATACATGCGGTTACATGGTTCAGCAAAATGTGAAAAACTGCTTTAAAAGATCACTCTGACATCTTGGCAGGGAAGTCCTTTGATCAAAGTGGTGTTGTAAGACAAGAAGAGCAGTGTTAGTTACACTCCTGTGTGTCCAGTATCACTACACTGCATTCTAATACTTAGTTATACTGTGTGTGATTAGTAGAGGGTTCAGCATCACACAGTGAGCACAAAGGAAGGAATCTGATGTTGGCATGCAACACCAAGTTGATTTAAAGAAGTGTTCATTTGGTAAGATGCATTCCTTTCAGGCTCTGTAAAACGGTTCCATTTTGTTTATTTTTAGCAATTTGAGAGAAATCCACCCATTTCTATTTAACAAGGCAGTCTTCATTTCCCTGTTCGTTGTATTGCAGTAATGGCAACTATCAGGGAGACAGTGAGCTGCCAGTCACCTCTGAGTATGAGGTTGACATCATCATGACTTCATTTAGCCTGCTCTCTGGTTTTCAAAGTCACTGAAAGTCAGAGAGATCTGCAAACCTACGTGACCCCAACCGGCACCCTTCTTCTTTTTTAACTTTGTTTTGCTCTAAACATCTTTTCCCTCTCTGTTGCTCCCCTGCTTTCTTAACCTAATTGTTTTCTTTCTGAGTTTGCCTCAAAGGTACGACTTAATGTTTTCTTCTGGGGGGGGGGGGTCGCCTCTCTCCCCTCCAGCCAACCAGTATTTTATTCCCAAATTTTCCATGCATTACGCGGTTATTATTTAACTACTGCAGCTTTCGTACACACATACATGCACTCAGACACACCGTGCACATGCATGCCATCGTGCCAGTGCAATAGAAGCAGTTGTGCACAGGGCTTACATTGGGACAGAGTGGTCACTGTATTTCCCATCATTCTCTGCACACACAGATAGCCCTAAATGGAAAAGCAAGGTGGTGTGTGTGCAACCGCAACCAGAAAATCTGCTGCACCGCTTAGGATACCCACCGACTGTCCACATCAGAGTGACCACTGATTTCTGAGCTCTGTAATCACTGTACACAGGACTATTTTAGTGCAATCTGACTATGGATTAGACAGCAAATTGCCAGGGATAGTGAGCGTTTCCATGGAGAGGGTGGAAGTTGCTTGTAAGGAATAATAAACAGAGTTAGATTAAGATTAGACGTGACGGTCTGAGAGCGGTGGCAGCTGGAGGACTGTGTGTTTTTGTGTGTATCTGTGTGTTTATTAAAAAAGAGAACAAGTAGGTTTTTACATGGGACTGAACATTAGAAAGCTGAGCAAAGACAAAAACTTCATCCTCACTCTTAATCACCTCCATTTGTGCATGTCTAACTGATGACTTCTTCCTCATCCACTATTAATCAGCTGGGTGTAATGACAAGCTGACATAGCCATAAATGTTTATACTCCACCAAGCTCACACATATGTGTTGGAGACTCACAAGCTTGTCCCATGTCTTCCCAAAGTTAAATTCATTACAGAGTGTGTGGTTACAACTGTCATGAAAGTCAGCTCAAGCTCCTTCCAAGAATAAAAATATGAAAACTCACTCATGAAAGTCAGAATCCCTTCGTCACATATGTATTAAATGTGACTCCCATGAACTGGCAGACTGCTGAGAGATTGGCATACACGTACAGTATACGTCTGCTACATACTGTATGCATACACACACGCACCACAAGAATATAGATAGCACGTGGGCTATCTTTCAGAGAATCAGGGAAATAAACTCCTTACACACACAAACTAAAACAAAAAAACTGATGTGATGATTTGAAATGGAAACCTCTACATGCGTTCCTTGATATTGCCACATCTTCTGTCAGTTGCTTCCTATCCACCACAGCAAAAAATAAAAATACAACCCTTCTCTTAACTCTAGCACTGTATTTCAACAATCACAATTGAGGAAGACAGACATCTTTTTCTACTTTTGCGTGGAATGTTTACTTAAATTGTGATGAAATTCTACTACATGATGGATATATTAAGTATGCTATTTTGCCCTCAACTTAATGTCAGAGCTCATTTATAAGACAAGGGATCCACAGTGCTGGAAAACGCAGAAAGCCTGCATGCAGATGGTATGTAAATCATGCCAAAGAGAAAGAATCTACCCTGGCTCTATCAATGATAGCAGCGTAAATTATTGGAGGAATAACATCACCGTGCAATGAATCATCTCGGCAGCAACTAGGTCAGTGCTGAAAGAGAGTACATTTAGTAGCTCTCATGAGGTCATCCACAGAGTTTGTTTTTGTTACTGATCAGTTTTCAGAAAAAATCTAATCTAATATCAGGATTCACAAAAGAAACTTTGTTTTTATCAAATCCAAAGTTCAGCTCTCTTTTAGTGACTTTTGGAATCAAAAGTGGGACTCCACTTGAAGGCAGCATTCACTAAATTAAACCTAATGTCTCCCTTTCCTCCTTCCCTCGGATCGGTTGTCAAATTCAAAGTTGTGTTTATGATTTTGACCACATGCTATTGCCTTAGGTGTTTGATAGGTGTTGCAATTAGCTTTATCACATTTCCCAGTAACGAAACGAACTGGCCTGTAATCATCTCTGAAGCTGAGCAGCTACACACACTCACCTGCACACCAACTGGTTAATTTCCTGAAAATCAGAGAGAGCTGGGGTGGGTCTGACAACAAAGACAGGAAAGAGTTTGAAGGGGGGGGGCTTTGATAGTTATGAGCTTATTGTGCTATGCTTAGCACTCTTTCTATGTGCTTGAGTGTGTGTGAAGGAAAATATGTGTGCCATGTGGCGTTGAAGGTGTGAGAGGAAGCCTAACAGACCTTCTCATTTGTACTCCATTAGATCCACTGCAATAGGCACACATACTGAAACTGCTTTCATGACTGTTTGGGCATGTCGCAGTATGCGCAGGTGTTCAGTGACCATAAAAAACTCTTGACACTAAACACAGGAGTTCTTGTTCATGCTAATCGAATAATGCAATAATATTTCACTCTTCGTTATATCCATGGGTTTGAATAATATGAAACACTTCCCTGAATGCTACAGATTGCCTGTGAAGATTTACCAGGCACCCATGCTTTTTATTCCGCCGCTGTGATGACTGCAGCCCAATAAAGATGGCAGGGGGCTGCGATTTTAACGAGACCCTTCATAGAGCTTGTGGCTCTTCTTGTTCTTTCATTCTGTCCATCTGTCACACCGCTGAACATGCCAGCATTGTTCAGTTCTGGCTAATGCTAAAGGTCTGTTGCCCTCTGATGTGGTGGTTCTCTGAGGGAGATTTTAACTGTGGTGCAACGCAAGATTGGAAGGGGGGGGGGGGTTCAGATTGTATTTGATAGAAGGCAAGTGAACAGTCCAGAAAACCTTAAGGGATATTATCAGAAATGCACCAAAAAACAAAGTGTACTTTTGTTTTCCTGCCTGTGTGCCTGCCTTTTGTGTGTTTGCGTGTGAATGTTAATGTATGGCAGTTTTATTTGGATACAGTTTCTCATTATTTATCTGTTAGTGTGAGAGAGTCTTATTTGGAGATGATTCTGTAGAGCAAATATAACCTCCCCGAGGACATTGTGATCAGTCCCAGGCTACAGGGAAGATTTGGGTCGCCTCAGTGATTTAAATTTGCAGGTGGTTTTCATTTTAGTGACAGTATCGTCTTCAGATTCTTGTCCTCTTCAGCTGTCTGGCCCCTGCACTCGGACCCACCCTCTTGTTTTACGTTACCTAACTCCTGTGTCCCCACTTACCCTCTCCAAACTTCTGTTTTTCTCTCCACTTTTTCTGTCTCTCCCTTTTCTGAAGCAGCACTAAAAAGAAGAATGTGCTGTTTAGCAGGTACTCATGAGTCATTCCAAATAGAAATATTCAAGGATTTGTCACCCAGTTGATGCCAAAAGTAGCATTTTAACATCAACAAATAATTTTGAGGTCAAAAATTGACCTAAAAAATTTGTAGGTAATTTTCAAATGCTTTTATAATTGCTGTCCTATTGGTGAGACATTTGTAGCCGATAACGGTCTCCAGAGCTCATCTGACATTTTGTGCCTTCAGGTCATAATTCGCTAAACACCTTGGATTATTTAACATTCGTATCAAAAAAGGGCCAGTTCTCCCAGTGCAGAATTAGCAATAGTTTCTTGCAGTGGCAGATGGGAATATTTTAATAGACACTCAGCAAAATCTCCATGTTTATCCAATGTGTTTATCTTCTTCTGTAAAGCAAAGACGAAACCTGTCAACCAGAAGAAGTTAAGATGCTCTTTGTGAAAGGAAGCAGTTTATGGAAAATGTGGTCATAATTTTAAGAAACACTTACAGTAAACGGCCACTGCTGTGGGATAGAAGCTGCAAATCATCTTGACTGTATGGCCCTGTTTGGTTCACAATAAACACACAAAAGGAACGAGACAGAATTATGCTGACAATGATGTATCAGTGTTTAAAAGTGCGGCATGTGTCACCTTCAAGCCAGTCTTTCCAAGTGAGTTGGTCTGACATACTGAAACATGAAATATAAAAGGAACAGTTCTGCAGCCAAGCCCCAAAACTGTCAGAACACACACAGGGACAAATCCTCCAGAGTCTTCTCATCCTCAGTCATTGATAAATCTGAGTTTAGCTTGCTGATCCTCAACCTACTGATGGGACACAGTGAAGCGTGTGTCTCCAAAAAAGAACTCATTTTTGGTATACTGATCCATGTAGAAGTTAATGTTGCATGTTGACAGTCTCACTCTCTCTGTTTTTCTTTCTCCTTCTCCTTCAATTGAAAAGAAATGCTGATTCCTCCGGATTCAAATTCCTGCTCCAGATACAATCACCATATGGAGATAGCAGGACTGTTTGCATTAGCAACTATTCCAATACATACAGTATCTTCACAGCTATTTACAGCACAATTAAAAAAATATAATCAGAGAAAGCACTCAGTTTTGTTTTTGCTCCAACATCTGGGAGTAAGCCAGAAAATTATTTAAGGAAGCAGGGTTGCTTGTGAGAGTCAAGGTGTCTTTGTCAGTGGATCAAGGACTATTTACCTCAACGAAAGCTTCAAACCTGGTATTAAGGAGCATGGGCATCTTCAGGCTGTGATTCTGCTTTTGGTTTTCACTGAGTTTTGCATCTGAACTGATTAGAGACACACCTCCTTCAAAACCACAGAGAGAGCCTTGAGGAAGTAATTTAATAACGCTTTCTCTTTTCCAATTTGCGTGTCATTGACACAAAGTTAGGAGTTTTCATTAAACTGTAATATTTAAGGCATGACACTGGTGAGGCATTTGTGAACTGAAAGGGGTTTCCAGCAAACACATCGGGATCCACGTGGCACATGTTGGGGCTCCAGCTGTGTCCCCCCTTTTTCAACACCATCCTCATCCTTGGAGGGACATCAACAGGACATCCTATACAAACAGTGTTGAACTCAGTAGACCTCAGTCCACTGCACATACATATACTCTATGTGTGTTGTGGTCTGCTTTCCATTAAACTGCATCAAAGAAAGTGTTAGCTTTTTAAAGAGCTCTAAGCACAGGCTGTAATTTACTAAATCTGTGTTTAGGATGTGTGCTTGGAGTTGGTGCAGTGCATGTGCTGGTTGGGTGCTTGGCGCAGGCTTTTTTTCTTAAAATACAGAGGGCAGTAGCAGACCTCATCAAAGCTGGACTACTGTTTAAAACTCATGCTGCCTGCTAAACTTACTCCCCTGAGTATTTCAAAGGTCACGTCCACTCACGAAACGTCCTCTATAAACACACACATACACAGCAATCCATACACACACAGCAAGACCCAATGCACAAGGAAAAATTAAGCTAAAGACTGTTACACAATATATATTGGGCATGTTTCTGAGCTTAGCATTTCAAACAGGTATGAGAATAACAATTCAAGTAAAAACAGATCTGGAAATTTTTTTAACTAACAGACATCTTATGTACTAAGATACAGTTAGTATTAGTTTCAAGATTGTGGGAGATTTGCTAGAAGAGAATATCAATACAGCTGTCATTGAAAATGAAGCTATAGAGCAAGGGGATGGTTAGCTTAGCTTAGGATAAAAGAAATGGGGGAAACAGCTAGCATAGATAGAGCTAATCTAGCTTTTCCCCCCTCTTTCATTTATGCTAATATAACGATCTCCTGGATAATATTTAAAGGGCAAATACAAGTGTGGTATCTTCTCATTTAACATTAGGCAAGAAAGCAAATAAGCAAATTTTCTGAAATGTGGAACAATCAACTTTTTGTAAAAACAGTTTCAAAAAATGGATATTTGTTCAAAATAATCATTTGCTTAAAACACTGCCTTACTACAGACGTTTAGCATTGATTGGTTGACATTTGCTAAGCCCAGTAAGAGAGGTCACCCAGGCATGGTCACTAAGTGGAAGGAAATATTTCAACAGAGCTGTTGATGACATATTGTCCATAAATCTCAGAGAACAATAGTGTTGTGGCCCCTCTGTAGATCTGGCTTGGAGACCAGAAGGTACTTGGCTCCAAAAATTTCATGGGTTTTCTTTTGTAAAGATTGTAAATGCTGATTTTAGGAAACTGTAATCATTGTGAAGCAGGGGGAATGGAAAAACCAATGGCAGAAAATGTTTTTCTTTTCTATCCTGGTTTAATTGACCTTCCCTTCCCTCGTGGAGAGTTTGGCATGATAAAGAGATCTAATGATTAAAAGTGTTTCACATGGAATGTGATAGAGCAGAAGTCTTTTCTGGGTCGCTCCCTTCTCCCTTCTTAAATGTGCTGTGTATTTTGCTGAAATGTCACTACCCTTGTTTCTTGTTTTACTATAAAGCAACACTAAACAGTAGAAATACTGTAAGTAGACCAGGCTGATAAAAGGATAATCAATAAGGTCAAATGAGGGTTAACTACCCCTCTCTGCATCACTGCTGAACATCACAGTCAGCACCAGGCAAGCTGTATCGCAAAAAATGCATCTGGTACTGGTAAGATGATGGAGTCCACCGCCAGATAATTTGGGTCACATAAGTTCACTTTTTAAAATGGCAACACATGTAAAGTTTAAAACTGACAAGTAGCCAGCGTCTTTTCAGGCAAAACATTTCACTGTAATTGCAGGAAACACCAAAAGACATTTTTCAAACGACATTTAGTCCAAAACACATTAGATCCCCTGCATTTATTAGGTTCTTTTAAAGTTTAGTTTATGATTAAGGTCTCTTGGCTTTATCATTTCCATTTTATCATTGAGTCAATGGAAGAAAAGGATTAAATTGTCCTGCTTAAAGCATCTGGTTTCACCCCCTAGTGTGTCAGTTAGCATGTAACAGCTGAAATTCGGGAAAAATCTTGGCAGAGTTTGTGCATTTCCAGGTGTAGGGAAGTTAAAAGCACCCACTACTCAGTTTTTCATCTCTTGTAGGGAGAGAAAGGAAATATATTGTCTTCAAATACAACGTTAAAGGCTATGAGAACTAGTGTAAATGTGTATTCAGGAAACCTTGCATGCTTGTGTGAGTGTGTCCATTTGTGCATGAGGCTGTATGTGTATGTGTGTGTGGGTTTCTGTGGGCTTGAAAAGTATTCTTGAAATTTTTGTGTGACCATACTTAGACCTGGAAGACTGACATAGATTGGTATTTGACCAGTGGTTTCCTCTCAGTGAAACACCAGCTGTCATCTGTTTAGCTTGGCATCATCTAGAAATACTGAACACTATATAACATCATGCTGGAGCACCAAAACAACCCGAATGAATTGGCGACAATGTGGACAGAGGAAGGAATAACCAACATTATGGTGCACTGTGATTGGCTGGATTGGATTTGCGTCCTATTTGCCAAGCGCCTAGCTACAACAAGCTTTAAATGTCATTTAAAATAAGGTTGTTTCTCTTATTTTTCTTGCAAAATCACAACTTTTCACATGTGCTGTTGTCATCCTTCCACCAGCAAAGGACAGACCTTTACTTGACACTTCCATACCTCCAAAAGGACTCACAATCCAAATGACGAAGGATGGTTTTCATTGATTTTAAAGATGGCCACACTTATTTTTTTTACACATTACACTGGTTGTGGTCTTCTCAGTATTGATATTTACTTGCAAGTGGATCATATCCATGGCTGTTAGCTAGTTTGTTTATCCAAAAAAACCCAATAAGATTTGGAGTCATTGTATTAAATACATGATTTGAAATCATTCTGCCCTTAGATGCATGCCTCACACTATACTACATGTATCAGATTGTCAACATAATTTATGATTACCAAACTTCTAACATGATCTCATAGAATTTTATGAAATGAGAACACGCCATATGGGACTGAAGACTGAGAATCACATCAGTTGTTAGTTTATGATAACATTTCAGCAAGTAAAATAACTTTGAGGCAGATTTTGATTTGGCAACTTGAACAACTTTATTTAGGGTTAGGGTTAAGGTTACAGCTTTGTTTGGGCAAGTGAAACAATACAAATAATTTTAAATAATTAGAAATTTGAGAGCCTTGGCTTTTATCTTGGGTTAAATGATTAAAAAAAGAAGCTAGCTAAAATTGGCAAATGTATAATAAATTCCCACGTCAACAACTCCAATAACTTTGCTTTTCACCAAACTTGTACAGAATTAGACATAAAAACTTTCTCTTGCCTTTCCTCCTATAGGATATACTTGTGATGACAGAACATTTTTACTCACTTTTAATGCACAGAAAGATTAATTTTAGTTATCACCTTATGTACAAATACAGATAGCACATACAGGTTCCCAGGAAATAAGGTTTATTGCAGATATGCCAAAATAAGAGGTTGAACTGTGGCGCTGACAGCCAATAAAGCTATCATATGCACATGTGTTCTCTGTACTGCAAATGCATATGTTCATGTTATGTGTTTGATATTGCTGATATCACTTCCACGGCTGACATCAATCACTGACAGACATGGGACAGATGTTTAGCAATGTTCCAGTGGACACAAATAAGTCTAAACAGCTGGAAGAAGAGACCTCTAAAAAGAAGATAAGGGAAAAACAGCCCTCAGGACACAATCTGTGTCCAGAGACTTTCCCTGCTGGTAGAAAGAGTATCTGCTTCTGCAAATTCCTCTGCTACAAGGCTTTACACACACCAGGAGGTTTCTGTCCCAGTCTTTCGCTACTGGAGATGACAAAGAAAGGCTCAAGCATGTTTCAGTAGTCTCACCCTGGCTGCACGTTTTCCCTCCAAGAAATCTTCCTTTGTTGGAGAGGAAGAGAGAAGAGAGGGAGGAAGCCCTTGGGACAGAATGAACAATATATTCACCATAATATCCCTTTATCCCCTTCACCCTGACCCCCACCCATCTACCATCATCTTCTGCTGTACCAAATGTGATGGAGACTTCCTCTCTCATGTTTGGGTTCAGGGAACTGTCTTGATAGACAAACTACAGTCTCAAATAACTACCTTCATTAAAACTTGGTCCAGATGTATCATTTGACTCCATTGTTGAATATCGAGGGATTTGCTAATTCAGACAAATGAAAGCAAAACAATAATATTTAAAGGGTCATTGAAGGGGAGTTCCCAGCAAGAGACTGTTGGTTGTGGATCTTTTGACACAAAACTGAGCTTATGTGGTGGATACAGCACTCAAAAATGCTCTTAACAAACCTCTTATGAATTGTAGGGGGGGTGGGGGGTACATTATTAGTATCAACAAAGCCCATGAAAAAACAAACAAAATCAACAATAACTTACATATAACAACTATCGTCTGTGTAGCCAAATTCTGATATAGTTTATTCATCTGTGCTAAACTCGGTTGTTGTCAGTTTCTTTTAAGTCTTGCTGCAGGAAATTCTTACTAGAGCACCCAATGTATATTAATCCATTGCTGAAATTAGTCCTTAACAAATAAACTATTTACTCCTCTTTAACCGCTGACAGAAACAACAGTGTCCGTCTATTTTAGGAAATTTTTGAGCCTTTTCAAAAAATGTCATTTTTTGCAACCACTCTTTAAAGGTTAACGTCTCCAGTAGGAACCAATGGGCTTTGGGCTGAGAGCCACAGGCAGGGTAGTAATGTCAGAAAGTGTTGAGAAACAAACAGGTTTTGGTCTGTTATGGGATTTGCTAACAAAAACAAAGATATGGAAAAACACCAGACTTATCCTTTAATATATGACCAGCCATTTTTGATTTTATTATTTCATGTGTTGATGTGTTTATGTGTTCAGAGACTGAATGTAGCAAGACATTTAATTTCTGGAGATCTGTAAGATAAAAGCTCCATATATTATGTGCTGCTTATACTGATTTTGAACTTGTTTTGTGAGCAATATCCACTCCGAGGCCATAATCAGAAACCTTATGCTTGTGTGCACTGAGGAAACCGTGCTAATGCAAAGTGAAATGAAAATGCCTATTAATAGACCAGTGAAAACCAGACATAGCCAATTGCAGGCTGTAAAAAAAAATGAGCTCATTGCGAAGAACAGAGGCATGGGTTGGGTCAGAGAAAATCTGATAAATACAGATGGGACTGTGTACTCAGACATCACTCCACAGCATGCTGGCTTACTGTTTTCCAATGTGGCTAAACAGAAGGATTACTGGCTCTGTGGTTCCTGTAATGTTAGAGTGAAACTGAGAGCTTCTGATTTGACCAGAGATATCTCTCTTAGTCAGTTTGTGTGCTTGTGTCTGTGTGAACCAAATGCAATTAGTGTGAATCTACTTAAGACACATGAAGCTGTTAATATACCCAAAGAGACAATAAAACTGTCACAAGGAAATTTGAGACAAGAGACCAAAAAAAAGAAGAATCTGGACTCCTCAAATGTGAAGAATAGTGACGATTGCAAAGAAACCATGACAAGGATAGTGCCAGAAGGATCAATAATGCTCACTGTAATCCCTTCAAAGGACAGACACTATATGTGGCCCATGTACGACGGTTAGTCAAGCCTTCTTCATTCAATTCCTCTCTGATTATCAGGTCCTGACGTCTCCTCCAATGCGGGCAGCAGGCTGATTAGTCTGATGCTCTGAAGCAGAACCAGGCAAACGGAGAGCAGTGTATTGATTGTCACAGTGACCTTTCTGTAGCCACTGTTCTGGAGATGTGGGGGTTTGCCATTCTTTAAGATTCCAGCTTACCATCAGCCAACGTGGCAAAAGACAGGAACGGTGCTTTGCGCAAATGACATTCAGAGCCTTCACACACTTAATTGTAATCATTGTGGTCTCAGCAGGGTGGCAGCGACATACTACATCATTCAGCTTGGTCCTCCAAAGAAGGGGTGGGATAATAATCACTATAACTCACCATGTTCACAGAAAATGACTGCCTATATGAAAGGGAGCATGCCTTGATGCAACAGCACAAACATTAAAAAAAATGGTGTGGTGTGTGTGTGTGTGTGTGTGTGTGTGTGTGTGTGTGTGTGTGTGTTATTTTAGCAATATAATATTATGAAGATACTACCAATAGAGTAATAATTTTAGACATGATAATAGTTCAACATTTTTTTCATATCACCCATAAAAGCTACCATTAGTGCTATACTTTGATTTTATCTATCCCTGGCAGTCAGACAAGCTGCAATACAGAGACTTCATCAGTCAATAGTGGCTGTGTTGGGTTTGACTGTAGTTTAAATCTAGTAATTAATCCCTTTATCAAATCTGAAACCTTTACCACATCTATTTAGGTGTGGCCTTCAGCAATTTAAAGTGACAATTGTTATAAATATTAATATTTGCCAGCTAACATTCAAAGATTGACATACAAAGGACTAAAAACCCTTTTTTTCACATATCACATATGGGCTAATAAAAAAGAGATAAAAGTGATAAAAGATTTGATAAGAAATGGATGAAACTTAGAGCTCAAAGGTATTTTACTAATTTTGAAATGGATGAAAACTAGGCCAGCTGTTGGTGTGTGTGTGTTTCAGCGTTCCCTCTAAAATTGGTCCTGTGTTGCTGTGTAGTGTGATTGCACTTTAGAAGGCAATAAAGCAGCTGAATGAAGATACTGGTATTTGACTGCTGATGTATTTGTGTGTCTGAGTGTATCTGGAAGCGGGCAGGCGAGACACACTGTAGATATGCAGGGCGGGGGAGGTGAAATTTGACTGTAAAACCACTTCTGGAGTCAGAAGGAGATGGCAAAAGAGAAGGAGAGAAGAGGGGTTTGTGGTTAAGGCGTGTGCCAATAACTGCAGTTACTGATCTATATTTGAAACAGATCATAAAAAAGCCAGTCAATTATCTTAAGTGAAGTAGTGGAGAGAAAATAAGGAGGAAGTGGAGAAGGGAGGTCGACAGGGGAATCGACATTAAAGCTAATACAGGGAAAAGACATCTGTGGAAGGAGTGGGTAACCACATGAAGCCATGCGATCCAGATGGGAGAGAAACAGGTAGGCGTATGTGTTGATCCCAGCGCTAGGAACGGATAAATCAAAGAACAGGGTCAATCATGCAATGGGATTGAGGGGAAAGTTGGAAATCCAAAAACTAATGTGAAGATTGTTTGACGTAAGACATTGTAACCCTTCATAAAGAAAAGCACAGCTGGACCTCTGACAAACATCCAGCTAAGCACTCACACAAGCTACAACACAAACACACACATTGACAACATGTGTGGCGCATCGGATGATCAGAGCATCAGAAAAGAATACACTTAACCAACGCACATCATCAACAGTGCATGGCAAGTCTGCCAGCAGGAGAAGACCAACACAGCAGTGTGACCTTTGTTGAAGGAAAACTGTACATCTACAATCAAATAATGTACAACAGCTTGTAAATGTATTGTAAGCGTCTATATAGGATTGTAGGTTTGTTAATCTATGATGTATACCCACACAAATGGAGTGAAAAGGATCAGTGCAAGGACTGGTACAGTCGTAGTTGTGGTATTGCAAACAGCAAACCCTAGGCTTATTAAGAGCGCAGAGAAGCAGACATGCAACCATAAAATTCATAACCTGCCTGGGAAAATGTGTGTAGATAATACTCTGCACTACCTCAACTGTCAAGATGGGAAGTGTTCAAGCTGCATCTGCTCCAGTGAAGCTGATTACTTGAAACAGTAAGATAATTTTTTTGAATAGGGCAATTTATCTGTATAAGGCAGTTTCTAAGCAACTGACGTGTAGAAAACAGCTCATAAACAGCTTTTGTGGTCTGCAAAATCTCTCTTCTCTGGGGTGAAAAAAAAAAAAGAACAAGAAAGGAAAGAAATCAAAATCAACCCGCATTCATAATAACTGTCAGTCTTACAGTGTAGTTAATTCCCTGTGCTATTGAGCCTGTATATGAAAACTGAGAATGAAAATAAATATTCAGAGGATCCTGGTGTGATCAAACCATCCTCAAATGATGAAATCACTCCAGACTGGGAAGCCCCTCTATTCCTCCCTTCGCTATAGCTTCAGTCACGCAAACCACCTCAAATGGGTTTTTATATTATAGTGAATTATCTTCTCCGGGGGGAGCAGAAGGTTGAGATAAAGAGAGGTCTGTTAGCAACTTACTGGATCAACATCAGAGATGGAGCTATTGGTGATGTGATGTGGTGCAGATGATCATACTGCTGAATCAGCTAGTTTGGAAACCAGAAACTAAAGACCCTCGATCCCCTGCCTCCATGCGCAACCAAACTTCCCTTTAATCCTCAACGACCCCATGCACACCAGACGCACACAAGCCACCACCACGGCCCTCTCCTCCTGAGCTCCTCACCCCTGGGAAAACCGTCCCCTCGCTAGCAAACTCTCGTCACTGCTCACCACACCTCCATCTCTAATTTAACCAGAAACCTCATGTTTGGAGCCAAGCAGGCTTTGCCTCAGATGATCCCTCGTGTAACCTCCAGCGCTGAGAGCTTTATTCAAACTAAGCGTCAACATTACCTTACAATCAAGCTGCAGTCAAGGCTCTCAGGACTTAAGGGTGGAAATCAAATAACTGCACATTAAGATCAGACGTCATTTGGGTTTCCGTGAATGAAGCCAATTCAAACTGACGTACCGTGTGTAAATTTAAAAGTGGGGGGTGGAGGGTTGCAAACACTTTCACTGGCATGTTTCTGCTTAACAATGTTCAAAAGCAACAGGATTTTTTTTTCTATCTTAAGTGTGAGGACGTCTGTTACATGGTTTCACACCAAACCAGCTTGGTCCTCAGTTCAAACAAGCTAATCCAAGTTGTATTTGTCTTGAATGATTTTTTTAGTTTTTACCTTTTCCACAGCTAGTGTCCATTCTCATGGGGGATTCCCATGCTCCTGTGTAAGTCACATTTTAACAGATAGAATCAATGTGCAGACGGAACATCCCAGTAACAAACAGATCCGATTTAAAGCTGAGCTGATAAGTATACCCATGATGCATCATGTGAATGTCTAATCTGATTTTATTTGGCATATTCATGTGAGGGTTGTATACATCATCTCATATATCTTTTGTGGTGGCAGACATTGGTTACATGCTTCTCTGTTTCCACACTAACACAGTGGTCCAGTAACTAAGCATGCAATCTGATGGGATGCCTGCCAGGATTTCTGATGTCCATTCATCATCCGCAGGACATTTGCATGCTTACACATTCTCCTTGAATCTCACAGAGACAGGGCGAGTCTAAGAAAAATAGGTTTCACATGCATGCATGCATGCATGCACGCACAATAATGACCGCTCTCTGTAGAGGATAAAGAAAGGAGGTGGGAACCTTGGAAAATTCGGTACAGGAAAATCACATACAATAACTTTGAGGTGTGAGACAAATGATGTTTCAGTGTCAAGTTAAAAACTGAAGTGTTGCATTAGTGGGAAAAAGGCAGACTTTATTTCACTTTAATCAACAGGAATCAGTCACCAACCATTTTAGATTAGATTTAGATAGATTTTTAGATATTAATTGCACTTGGCAACTTACATTCTGCTCAAAAATTACATTTTTCTAGTATTAGGAACATGATGTTGTGTGGAGAAAGCTCTTAACTAATTATCAGACCATTAAATTAAACCATGTCTGTGCTGACAACATAATTAAGTTTGTTATAGTTAAACCTATAGAGTTTTCAATAGTCCCTTTGTAGCTTTAAAAAAAAAAACAGGGAATCTAGAGCAGGGTACACTTAAGCATTTTTAATGAAAATGAGTGAATACATATAAGAGATTTACAGCTACATTAATATCTTTAACAATTTCATCTATTTAAGACGGCTTACAGGATTAAAAACATATCCTAACATAACATATTTTCTTTATTACCATGTCTACAATAGCTGGGTATTTTATGTTGGGCTTTACATGTCTGTTACTGGCTGATGACATTTGGGGGTAGCATGTCAGTGTGCCTGTAAGCCTAGACCAAGAGTGACACCTAGTGGCTAATATATAAAATACAACATCACTTACAATGTTCTGTTCTTAAGCTGCATGGGAAACAGCATACATATTTAAATAACTCATGCCATAAACACCCACAACTTTAAAGACAACCTAAAAATGAATGTATTTTATTTTGTCACCGCTGACTGGTGAATCTGTGACTACAGAAAAACTAACCTTGCAACTGAACTCTAAGCACAGAGTGGGGAAGGGGCAGCCTGATTATCAGATTTATCATTTTGTTTCACTTCTTTCAAGTCGGTTTGAGTCATTTAACAACTCAGAGATGTGGACGCAATGCAGAGGTCTACAGCTAAGCCGAGAGACAAAGACATAAACATACACATTAAGGAAATTGATAATAGATACCACACGTGAAAAACATTTTAATTGTTTGAATATTTGCACTTTCGAGATAAACTTCAAAAGAAAGAAAAAACAAAAAAACCACACTATATTTGTGTAAGTGTGTCCAATTATATTTGTATGATACATTTGGAATTGATTCACAAAACAAAATAGTGGTTACTACAAATAAATTAATAAAACTATGTCATTGCCTGTTTTAATTTAATAGTTGTAGCAGAGTAAAGGGTAGACACATAAAAATAACATATTCTGGTCACACTTTATAAACCACCCACCATTTTTCCATCAAAAACCTTTAATTAACTTTAAACATTTAATGGTTATCTTTTTGTCATTTGAACTTGAAAAGCTTTTGCCATCATAAGGCTCTTTTCCTTCCTTATCATACCAATCGCCTAACATTAATGTTAGAGGACAACTTTAATAAAAGCGTCATAAAAACAGCATAAAAGCACTGACTGGTTCCTTTTAAAATTCCCAACCTCGCTCTGGGGGATACATGCTTCACGGTTTGACCTTTTTTAGACATTCACATGTACAGTATGCTACAATATTTGCTAATTTATTTTGGGTTTCAGATTTTATCATTAGCATTTTATTAACTAATTGTAGACTTGTTTGAAAGATAAAATGGTAAATAGTAAACAAGATTTGTGTGACATTGCATAGTTGGTGTGTTGAATTAAATTTCCTCTTAGAAACGGTTGCCAGTGGAGCTGTAAAGACATTAACTAATATTGCACTAAAAGGGAGAGACAAAGAGACAAGTCACATTGCAAATCATATCACACTGTAAAACTATATGAAAAGTGAAGTTCTTTTTCAATGTGTAGCAGTAATGTCAGGCCATTTTGAGGTATAAATAATGTCTGAAAATGCTAACACACGATTCCCAATTAAAGACCTGTTATATTTGATGCATGTATGTCACTTAACATGTCTTCACTGAAATGCTTTATATCCTATTTATGCTACCACATTGACATTTATTTAATTCAAGAGAGATGAATGTGTAACCTGCATTATTAACATAAGAGTCACTGAGGTACTTTTGGAAAGGTATCAGAATAAATGGCTATATATTGTATTTATTAAGTGCTGGTGAGATTTCTGCAGTCTATGTGGCTCTGCTAAGAGGACTGGTGTCGTTCTGATCTTCAAAAGAATCCTCCTCCCCTGAGACGTCAGGCTCTGCCCGTTTTGCCTCTTCGGCAACATCCACTCCTATCAGACCCACCACCCTGAAATGTGGAATAACAGGCATAAGAGAAGCAGGCAAACATGGGATACATTACGGTCTCTATACTATTCCAACTAAAATGGGCAGTTGCCTCCTCTACATTTTTTCCTCTACACACCTGCCCCGGCTTGCCCGAGTTAGAGACATTTCCACCAAACACTTTAACCTATCAAAATTCCAATGTTTCAACGAGACCTAACACCCAATTGGAACATGCAAGCAAGACATGTGCTGTTTTTTTCCTGTATTAAATGGGATAGTGATGTTAAAAATGGCTGCAACATACAGGTTTCAATTAAGATTGCTGAACCAGTGGCTTTGTTATTCTATAACTACCCAACTATGTAACAGAAGAAGCAGTACATGTGACAGGGGTGGGTTCACTTAAGGGGTTTTGTTTCACACTACACCGGAGCCAGCAGCACTACTTTGCTAACTCAGATGATAAATGCAGGAATGAGGAACTGAGTTTTCTTGTTTGCCGACAGCCCCAACTAAAGCAAAGCATTTCTCTTTTCTACTTAAGCCAAACTGGCAAATAGTGACTCAGCAGAAAAAAGTTTGTCATGTAACTCTAGCCACAGAGTACAGCTCTACACCTGAAGCATATCTACGACAAACTGCTCCGTTTTTATTGTAGAAAGAAAAAAAAAAAAAAAAAAAAAAAACCCCACTTGGCTAGAATACTCTCTGCTTAAATTAAATAGTTCTCCATCTCTCTTTACCAAGACAAACAGACTGACTGTATTTGTATGTGTTGGTCAAGTAATTATTCATCATTAATGCAAAAAAGGACACAATGCATGAGAAGAGTTTTGAAAATGGAGAATGGTTCCTGCTTGCAACGTGTTAAAACATTACCTGGACAAAAAAACAAAAACACTGATGGATGACCCATCTCAAGCACAATTCAAGCTGTGACATTTTAATATCTATGGCATACTAAAGTGAATGAGGCCAAGAGAGCCTGGTAGGTACAACAGGAAATTAGTTGTTGAAATTTGTGATTGTATGCTTTAATAGCATTTGTAATAAAACATGCAAAAGCAATGTGGTCATTTAATGTTGTGTTATCTACACTGGTGACAGGATGAACTTACCCTAGGAGAAACAAAGGGATGACACAGAGTCCTGCAGACAACAGGAAGATGAACCCAGGGTACCATGCCACCGTAGCAGCATAAACACTGCTGAAGACTGCGCTTGATACATTGTTATTTAAACTCTCCAGAAAGGAAAGACAGGCAAACAGGGCTCCTGCAAAAACACATCCAGGAAAGAATAGAACAGAACTACTAAGATATGGCAGGGTCACTGACAAGATAGCTAAAAACAAACAGTTTAGTTCAATGATTCCCCTTCACTCTAAGGTAGAGAAACTTGGAGTGCTTTGTTTTCAGTTTGCTGTGACAGGCAACTCTTCAGTGGACTCAAACACAGACATGGTTTTGTGGCTCCTCTAAAGCCTTAAACTCACTCACCCTGCTCAGACTTTGAGATGATCTTTGACATCATGGAGCGTAGAACAGGGAATGGCATGATGGAGAGAAGCATTGGCACCCTCACTGTGGTAAACAAATAACAGACAGACATTATATAATATGTAATATTGCATGCAATGCACTATAATGTAGCCACTCCAAATTGTAAAATACATACAACATAATTAGAGTAAATCCATATTTCACAGTTGTTTAAGGTTATGTTTCCAAACATGTGCAAAACCTTATGAAAGTAATTTAATTTGGATAATGGCAACATGATAATTTAAATAAACTATGAAGTGATAACATATCCAAATTATCTCACCAATTATGTCTCATCAGTTTACAGTGCAATAATCTAATAAAAGTACACTCTTATTTATAATATGATCTGACATGTCTTTTTTTACAGCCATTTATTTTAAATACAGCACTTTGAGCTGCTTGTAATATTTTGGAAAAAGGGCTACATAAACAGATATTTACATTGCTTCATTTGTGTTGGTTATTATTGTCAGTTTATGTCAGTTATTAAACAAGGCTAAAAGGCCAAAACTCCAGTACATAATATAAACACAATTTCCAATATCTAACCTACAGTTAAAGTGAAACTAAATTATACATTACTTCTCTGAAAACAGGGCAAGCTAAAATAAAAGCAGGTACAGGTAATAATTCAGTTCCAGCACATGGTTAACCTTGTAAACAGCTAACAGGCAAGGTTTAGTCATTCAGCAGCACAGTTGTTATAGAAGTTTTTCCTCACCTATGAACATCAGTAAAGTGGTCTTAGCAAACGCCAGCAGGACCATGCCTGATACGACGGACAGGATCCCCATCAGGACAATGACCAACTGTGGCACACCACAGTACGTGAATGCTGAAACTCCCACAAAACTGACCAGGAACACAGTGGTGGACAGTGCTGAGCCGTAACCAATCAAAATCTCAGTCCAGCACAGTGGCTCATTAAGCTCATATAGTGTGATCAAGGTGATCCCACCCACATATGCAAAGGAGAAGCAGGTGAAGATGAGCATCAAAAGGATCAAGACAGTTGTGTATTTGCGGCTGGCCCCTACAAACATCTGGTAGACCCTGTGGATCATTTGTTTCAAGGCTGAGCGCTGAGGAGACCCATCTAGAATAATGGCATTAGTGGGAACCTTCTTTACGGTCTCTTCTAGGATGAAAATGGCATAGATTAGGATCAAACACTGGCATAACGCAGATGTTAGGAAAGGCCAGTTAAAGCCTGCAGCTCTCAGAAAGTAGCCGGTTGATATTGAGGCAACCCCAGACAACAGGCCAATCATCATGTCCAGTCCAGCCATGCGCAGTGTCTTCTCACGACCATCCTCACACAAGTCTGCTATATAGGCAAAACAGCCCCCCCAGAAATGTACCCAAGCCGCCAAACAGAGAAGTGAGAATTGAGGAGCCAATGAGCAAGTAAATGTTGAGCTCAAAGAAGGACACTGTCAGGAAGGCCGAGGTGTAGATCAGCATGCCAATCAAAGGCATTATGATTGTGATCTTTCGTCCTCCCTTGTCACTATAGGCCACAAGCAAGAGTGTGACAACCAAAGAGGGGATTGTGGAGAAGAGGTCTGTGTAAAGGAAGAAAATAGATGCCTGCCTCTGTACCTCCTGGAAACACAGAAAGAGAGAGCATAGTTAAGCGTAAAAAAAAAAAAATGTATGGACTAACACTTGATTGTCCACATTCAACTGTGATAGCAGGCCTCAGAATGCAAAATAACTACTCACATGCTGGCAACAATCCTACACATGACATAATTTAAACAGAGATAGTGGCAATCTAATGTCATGAAAGCAGCGCAGGTTTTCTTATTCAGGGCCAGAGGAACAAAGTGAACAACAGGTGCAGGAGTGGCTATTCTCAGACAAAAACAGGCATTTCCAGATCAGTGCGTTTTTTCTCACTTCCTTGTTCCGTTTTATTCTTCTGCTACATGACCATAAAAAAACAAAACAAAAAAACGGTACCAATACCTTTTGCTGAAGGCCATTTCTTCTAAATCCTTCAGTAAGCCCTGGTGTACTGCAGACTCAATTGTTGTGAATTGAAAAGTGATTATGTGCTCTGAAAGGATAAGTGATTTAATAAGATTATCACTCTTTTGCAAAAGTGTTGCTACTACAGTATGTCTGTATGAGTTCAGAGCAGTAAAATTTAGTCTCATGTCTCCCTTGCATATCACCTTATAGCGCAGGATGTGAATCAGTTCTTTTTATATGAGCTGTGTCGCAAGAGGGGATCTGAAAGGGTTGTGAATGTATGCTGTGTCAGGTTGCTGTCAGTAAGACATTTCTTTTCATAAGCGCACAGAGACCATGACACAACGATTTCAGTCATCGTCACATGCATAACAATATAGAAGGCAGGCCTGTCTCTAAAGTCTAAAAAAAATTATTGACATTATAAATGTTATTACAAAATGTCAGTCGTTCTTAGACTGTAAATGTTGTGTTTTAAGTGGAAGGAAAAATATAATGAAACATCCTCCAAATATTTGTAATTGGGAATACTCCTTTGCCTTGAGTTGCTTAAATGCATGCTCTCTTACATCCAGTGATTAGTGACTTACCTCATGGTAGCTTGAATAGTTGCTGCTGCTGTTTGCTGCACATCTGGAGGTGTTGTCAGAGATGGGATAGGTGGTGTTTGTCACCTGCTGCCAGAACCTCCGGTACACATACTGCTGAACAAGAGGATAGATGAGAAAACTGGAGAAAGCGTACAGGGCAACCACCGGCTCCACGAGGAAAAGACCCTTCATTTTGAAGGTCAGCAAGATTCCCTGAAAACACAGAAAAGGAAAGAAAAGGTGAAAAGACAGGTTAACTGAAGCTGGGTTTTTAAAATATGACAGTGCTTAAGTAAGGCATTGTCATTTTTGTTTTACACTAAATGTAACTAATTTAGAATATTAAACAGCTCGATAAAGACCATTATGTTGTAGCAAGTTGCAACCTTCAACATTTCACTTAGATGGTCAGGTACAGTATGCAGGGTAAACACACGAAAAAACACAGTTCCTTTTTAAAAAGCACAAAATTTTCTACCTCGTGGAAGTGCAGATAATATTTGTGTATTTGTTTTTGCCTTTTGAGGATCCTCCATGAGAGAGTTCAAGTTCAAGACCTTTATTTGTCCCCAAGGGGCGATTAGTTTTGCTGCAGTAGCAAAGAAGGTGACACCCAGTACATAACAACAAAGACGACAACATCGATTAAAAATACAGGGTCAGACCAATGGGTAGATGAATACCACAACATTAAAAGTTTAAGTTCAAGTGAACCTTATGTGCAGACGTTACCTATTCTTTACAGAGTTAAGCAGAGAGATAGCAGAGGGAACGGAGGAGAATTTATATCGATTTGTTTTGGCCTGTGGTTGACCGAAGCGGGAACCAGAAGGCAGCATCTTAAATTCTGCATGCAGGTGGTGAGAACTATCAGACAGTCAGTCAGTCTATTGTATAGTTCAGTTAGCTTTATCTGCTAAATCCCAATGATTTTGCTGCTAACTTCATTTACCATTGCTGATGTGTTTTGCCGTTTTAAACTAAGAGAAGCATACCAGCAGAGTTTGCAAAGCATTATAACCATGTAACTTTAATGTTTGTTTGTTGCCTTAAATACAGAATGCTGTTGATCTGGGCTAGGTCAATATGTAACTTAGGCAACACACAATGTAAGATAACAACAGCTTAACCAATACCTTATTTTCTTATATAGAGTGTTGACAAAGACATACAGTCTAACACATACCTTTCAGAAAATCGCTTTGATCACGTTTCAATCCATTGAACCCGGCAAACATTCTGTTTACGAGGTAGATCAGAGCTCATTTTATACTGAAGTGCACGGCGTTGTTATGAAACACCCAAGTCCCGCCCGTCACCATGTACGATTGGACAGCAGTCCACCAAGGCTTCGTTTATTCGACAGAGGAGCTGTCAGTCATAATTTTAAGTGGACGATAACAATTTGTGACTGTAAAATGATTTTTAATGTATATTAACCTAACGTGTTTGATTGACCTCTAAGGGACTTCTAATGGATTTAGCTTGCAATTTTTTGTTATTTATGTACCAAAAAAAATGCTTCTGTTGGCCTTGTAGAAAAGCGCACGCTACCATTTCACTACGTATTACGGTAACGTGAGGTAGGCGTGCTTTGCGTCGGAATGTACCATTTTGCCAACACACCGGGAAGGATTTTGTTGTGACAGCGGAGTAACAGCCCGGCGGGGGAAACGGTAAGGTGAAATCCGTAGCACTTCCTCTGTGTGATTGAAATCGAACATACAATTGTAAGCTAAAGCTGAAATGTACATGCTTGCACAGATGTATATGATTTACATGGCCGAGTCGCTCAAATTAATGCATTTGTAACTGTCTTCTTGTTATCCCGGACGTTCAGGTAGTAAAATGACCGTATAACATCATCAAAATATCGTCAGCTAACCATAGCTATTCCTGTGATTAATTTAGCTCACTTAGCTAACGTTGCCAGCTAGCGTTAGATAGGTGAAAGATAGCAAGTTGGTTTCGCTTTATCATTTTATGTCTCTCGTTTTCTTAGTTTGTTTGTCAGTCTAGCGGCTATTAGCTGGCGGGTTAGCGTTAGCTTCGCCTGCTGCAGTTGCTCGACAAAGTCGTGACTGTCCGTGTCAGGATGGATGATATATGAGTCCCCCGGCCTACCTGCGATATTCAGTTAAAAAAAAGATTAATTTTTCATATGTGAGTGGGCTCGTAATGTATATGTCCGTAATTGACAGTGACAATGAAAGTTTTCTCGTCATTCTGATCATCTCGCAATTTGTAACGTTATTGCATAATAATATGACATTTCCTTAATTGGAAACGTTAGGCGATTCATTAGAAATTAAGAAAAATGAAACCGTACTATTGTATTACCCGCAAGCAGAGTGGTGTACAAGTAACAACATTTAGTTTTTGTAACGCATTTCTTTGGTTCAGTCACAACGTATGCAATACATCATTTTATAACTAAATTTTTGATCCAAGCATCCTAAAAAGCAAGAGCTGTATGGTCTGATCATGTCATCTCTCCATCAAAAATAATTAGATCATGCTGTTCTCTAGTAACAATTAAATTGCAGATGTTGTGTCTGACTGGGAATGCCTCTTATCTGATCTTCTGTCATTAATTCTTTTTGGTTTCCAGGTCATAATATAGGTTTTTTCATCTCGGATCAGCAATGGCCTTCAGCAAGGGATATCGCATCTACCACAAGCTGGACCCACCACCCTACAGTGTCATAGTGGAAACCAGGACCAGGGAAGAATGCCTCATGTTTGAATCTGGGGCTGTTGCCGTTCTGTGTAAGGCACCTTGTTTGATTGCACTGTAATGAGAGATTATTGAAATACTTGTTCAACTCTTGCCCCAAATAAGGATGGTAAAGGGGAAATAAAGCTATAAGAGACATATGATTGACTGTATCTGTGCTATGATTAAGTCGCAGGCTACATTTAACTTTAGGTTTAAGGGAGAGTACTACTAATGTTTTCTTTACATTAATTTGCTTTTGTTTGTATCTAGCGGCAGCAGAGAAGGATGCCATTAAAAACACATACACCAAGATTGTTGATGCCTATGGAATCCTGGGCGTCCTCCGCCTAAACCTGGGTAAGCTATAGAAACATCTTCTTTATTTATTGCTTGTTGCAGAAATGTCCTGGGTCCAGTCCAGAGTGTGACCCCCAGGTTCTTGTGTGACTGTGAAGGCTCTCTGGTTTGTAGTCCTGGTGCTGCTTACTTATAAGCTGCTTTGTGCTGTCCTCTACATGACCTTGAAGGCTCTTGTTATCACAACAAGGAAAACACAGTGTAAAAGATTAAAGCTCAGTCTTATAGATGGCTGAGATTTGACTTGGCTGGTGATTTCCTATAAAGCTGCACCAAAGTTTAATTAACCATTTCTTGTGCAGTCTCTAAATAGTTATTTTTTAAATATTGTCTTAATGAAATGCTTCATATCTGTTGACATACTGCTTGGTTCCAACCTTTCCTTTTTACAATCCACCATGTATAATGTTTTCCTGCTCATGTCCCTTTCTTTTTGCCATACTCCACCTTACTTCTGCAGGTGACTCCATGCTTCACAGTCTGGTGGTTGTGACAGGATGCAGCTCTGTGGGGAAGGTACAGGATTCAGAGGTTTTCAGGGTCACACAGACAGACTTTATATCACTGAAGAATGATCCAGCAGATGAGGACCGCATCGCTGAGGTGCGAAAGGTCCTGAACTCAGGACACTTCTACTTTGCCTGGTCTGCCTCTGGAGTCAGCATGGACTTGAGTCTCAATGCACATCGCAGGATTCTAGAAGACACTACAGATAACCGCTTCTTTTGGTAAGACCATGAAATGATTACTGTTCCAAGGTTATAAGGAGACTAGAAGGCAGGTGTTTGGCTTTTAAAATCTCTGTAGTAGTAGATGAACTGTACATAAGTGTTCTGCAATCTGCACTGTAGACGTTGTGGTAAAATATTTTTTTCTGAATGTGTAATAATGGGGTCTGTGTGATTTGCTGCTAAGGTGTGAGAATTCACTGTTCACACTGAATTTGTCTTTGTGTTTACTATTGTGTCTGTCTTTTATGAACCAATAGGAACCAATCTCTGCACCTGCACCTGAAACACTATGGAGTAAACTGTGACGACTGGCTGTTGAGGCTGATGTGTGGTGGTGTTGAGATCAGGACTATCTATGCAGGGCACAAACAGGCCAAGGCCTGCATCTTCTCCCGCCTCAGCTCAGAGCGAGCTGGCACGCGATTCAATGTCCGAGGAACAAATGACGATGGTCAGGTGGCCAACTTTGTGGAGACTGAACAGGTGACTCAGACCTTTGACAGTTTTCTTGAATCTCTCTTCTTATGATGAGGTAATTTGATAAAAGCTGGTGATCATCAGTTGCATCAGTTTCTATAAGCTATAAGCATGTAAGTTCTGTTGTCAGGTGCCTGTCAGAGCAAGCCCAGCGGGAGGCAGTGACATATTCTGCCACACACTGAAAAGCTTTAGCCAATTTGTTTTTGCTTGTTTACTTTTTTCTTCATTGGTGCAATATAACAAAACAATAAAAGAAGTGAGACAGAGTTAAACAATGGTGGACGTGTGGCATTGAGACGGGAAAGCAAAATAGTTTGACATTGACAGTCATCATCATCATATACATATACATCATCATACAGAGGAAATGGGAGTGCAGTGCCAAGTAGTGTGGAAGTAGGAGTCACGGATGTTTTGTGTGCAGTCAGTTTTCAGTGTGCGAATCCCATTTTAAACATTTTTTGCCAAGTGAGGTGCACTCTGTGGATTACCTTGTACTGTATGAGCTACGTGTAAATGTTAGTTATTCAGGAGACAGGAGTCGGCAGTGGGATTGATGAATAGATCTTGTTGCCAATTTACTGGTGTTACAGATATTGTTGTCAGATTTGGATATCAGTTTTTTGTTTTTCTTAGATGGGAGTTTTTTTTTGGAGATGTGTTGTTGAGAAAATCTGAAACTAATGGCTGAATAGGGATAGGCCTAATTGAAAACAGATCATTTGTTTTTAGGTGTGTTGTAATTTTTATTGTTGCTGTTCTGCCCATGATGGATATTGGTAGCATTGTCCAATGTTGAAAGGTCATCATTTATTGTTCAGTGTAATTGGGTGAGTTTCAGATTAAACAACTCTGGCATGTTTGGGGGAAATCTTGATACCTAAATATAATATAAAGTGGTGTATGGGTTGCTGCTCCCAGCTATTTATGCTGAGAGGGAGGATGATTGGTTTAGTCCAGTCAATAGAGTAGCTTGAAATACAGCTCTATAAGATGGTGTCTTGCAATGATATTGAAGAGTTTTGGAGGAAGAGCACTATGTCATCTGCGTAAAGACTCATTTTATGTTGTGTGTTAGCAGTTTGGAGACCGGTCATATTGACATGTTGACGAATGGCTGCTGCTGGGGTTTAGTGAAAATTGTGGATAATGAGGGGGAGAGTGGGCATCCTTGCTGGTACCTCTGTACTGCTGAAAGCTTTAAAGCTGTGATGTTAGTATTCTTTGTGCATATTGTGGCCTGTTCAGCTTCACTTCAATTGCATATTGCCAAATCAATAAAAGGTTATCTCAGAGCAGTTGTCATATTTAGCAGGTCTAGACCTTACATAAATAATATTATTTACAGAGACCCAATAATTCCCACCATGAGCAAGCACTTGGTGACAGTGGCGAGGAAAAACTCGCTTTTAATAGACAGTATCCTCGAGCAGAACCTAGACTCCTGGTGGTCAGCCAACTGCCTTGATAGAGGAGTCATGTGTATGGAATACTGACTCAGTTAATAAATAATAGGTGGAATAGTCTAAGTGGTTTCAACATGTATCATGGACACATTTGTGTTTAGAGTCACGTGACCTTGATTAATACAGTCTATTTAAACACTGGTTATCTATTGACTGTTCAGGAGCAAATCTGTTGCACGCTTTTATTTCAGTCCACACATTGACAGAAAACACATGAATATGAATTTGCAAGCTTACTTTTCAACTAACTGTTTCCCTTTTTTATAGTTCCTTTTTTCCTGTTTCAGGAAACAAACACAAAGCTGTAGGTTGGACAGAATAAATGGAACTACTAGAGTTACAATGCAATGTAATGCAATGCATCCACACGTATTTGCTGCCTCAAAAATGACCATAGAGGTCAGTCAACATTAAAGTCTGAATAGAAATTGAACATTACAAGCTTCAGATGTATAGTGGTAATTGCAAAGTTTTTGTATTGGATAATATGGTATTGTCAGGTGTTCTGATTATTTTGGCCCTGTAGTGTTGACAGATTTTGGTGATGCTGAGTGATTTGGGCCTCACAAATGTGCGTGTGTCGTTCTGATTTCTCCTTTACGTTTCCTTTGTGTCCTGACAAAGCGGCCACAGACACACATGCTAGTATTGTTTAGAGTCATTTCCCTCTCTACATTTTACAGTCATAGATGATTTTAAATTATGTTAGTTTGGTATAGTTTTAATAAGGCTGTATTACTTTTAATTTCCATAGTTTGTTTTGTTGTTTGGGTGGTCGATTGGGTCTGTTTTGAAATTAAGTGTTTAATCTGTTTTTTTTTCTCTTTTCTTTACATTTGTTGCAATACAGTGTTTTTATCACTACATGTGTGTTCTGTTACATTGCAAATTAACTTAACCAAACTTTCCTCTTGTTTTGTATAGGTTATCTTTCTGGATGACAAAGTCTCATCCTTCATACAGATCCGTGGGTCCATTCCTCTTTTCTGGGAACAGCCAGGAATCCAGGTAATGGAAACTAAATCTATCACGTACAGCCACAATTGAATGGTGAATGTGAGGTTTTTCATTACATGAAAATCATAAGCCCTCATCTTTGGAGCTCTTGCAAAACAAAACAAAAAACCTTTCATTTGGCATTTTGTGTGTTAAAGCCAGGGTATACAGAATCTTTTTTTGTTATATTTGTTGAAATTCTCTTTACATCCCGATAGCAATCAATAAATCAAATGCTTTGACACAAAAATGTGGCTGTCATCGGACTGTAAGGTTTCATTCTGAAATTATTTGTTGGCTTACCTATCTACCTATCCACCTACCTACTTACCCCGAACACTCTGCCGGTCCACTAATTACCTATGAAAAGATGCTTTGGAAGGAGACCTGAAGGAAGGGGCTGTTCTGTTGTGTTTTTTTGTTTGAATACGTTCAAAGTCTAGCTCTCTCTTGCTAGTTCTCCAACATGTCTACCCTAGCTTTAAGACAGTGTTTAGAGAATGAGATGTCTCCTTGTAATTACACTGGATATCTTTATCCTAGTTTTAACACATTTTGTCCATACTGTGTTCAGAAAAAGTCCATTAAAGGTGTTTTGTTGCACCTGAATGAGAATCGGCACCCTAAAGCGCTGGATGAGAACCCCCACCTGGTATAACCTTTTCTTTTTTTTGGCTCTTGCTGGTGTTGGCGCTTTCATACTGCAGATAGGGGGTTCTCTGTGCTATGCCAAAGGCCAGGGGTGAAAACCAAGGCAATCCCATTATTGATTTTTATCCAGGTCCCATACACAGGACCTGTCCAGGTAATGCTATTTTGGAGATTTAAAGCAGGAACTAGAATCACCTATTACATGCACACCATAAACAAGATCTCTGGGATTGTCCTGCCCTTGTCCTGACATTGCACAGACTGGTGGATTAGTTCAGACGTGGGGGAGGTTAATGATAGATACAGTGGTTGGTAAAGGGCATTTTTCTGTTTTCCTCAGCTCCCAGACATCTTTGGTCAGGTGAGAGCCTGGTCTGAAAACATTCCCTAACCACTTCCCTTTCTTTCACTTAGCTGATATTCCCCAGGCAACTGGATAAGTGTTGATTGATAATATGGAAGACAGAGCTGTTAACTCTGTTGGAGGGCCAAGAGGAGCCAAGACATATTATCCTATTCAGGTCTATGGTTTGGTCAAAACACAGGGTCGTGGGCTCGGGGTTGTTTTCAGACATAACTGTAGTCCTCCTGCTTATAAAGCCCTCTTTTAGGTCTTAGTCCCCTCTACCGATTGTGGCTTAGTAGGCTTCTTTTCTCCTGCCTATACTCTGTAATTCATTCCCTGAGCAGGATGGATAGTTTCGGTTTATCCAGAAGAAGAGTTATTGATCTCGCTACAGTTAGTTTACGTTAGAAATAGTTGTGAATTATTCTCTGACTTGTACTGCCCCCTCTTAATCAATAAGTTGTTAGAGTCCTAGGTAGATGAAAATCTTAGTAATATGTTTTTTATAATAGTTTTGGGGAAAGAGCCTTTATCAAATTAAGAAATCCTTCTGAACAAGTGCGTTCAACCGTCTAATAATTCAATTACAGATAGAATTTCCTCACCTAATTTATTAGTTATCTATCATTAATAGTTAAGTAACAGTTTCTTTACTCAAGGACACACCTATTAAATGGCATGAGATATGTAACATTGAAATATGTTGTGGAGATTGCTTTTAGTAGTTTAGGACTATCAAAGAGTTCAAAGGGTTATTTGAACAGTTACACTCCATGTATTATCTGTTGAGCTGGAGTAAAATTTTGGTCTGAGGTGTACAGCTGTAACATGAGTCCTTTCAGATGCCATCTCAGGAAGTTATTAAATATGCATAACATAGACCTGCACAACAGTAGAGAGAGGAAGGAGTGACAAAATGGACGCAGCATGGAGCAAAATGTCTCGCCCTGCCATTCGCACGCGTAACCAAAATTGGCACACATAAAGCAGAGGAAAAGACGGTGTTAAAGAAAGGGAGAAACTGGACTCAGAAGGAAGGAAAATTCCCACAAGGACACAGTGAGAGGCAAAGTGCACACTGGAGATCCCAATAATGTCCCCAGAGAAAACGCAGTGGTAAAAATGATTGACTGGTTTGGATCCAGAATGCGAGTATGGTGCTCGTGACCTGAAGTGAGTGATCAGTTGAGAATGAGGAGGCAGAATCTGAATGATGCAGGAGGGATGATGACGTGTTTTGTTTTTTTTTCCCCTCTTTTCCGTTGATGACAAGCTATTAGAGACAGGAAGAGCAGATATTTGAAAAGCAAAAGAAGATGAATAAATGTCAGGAAAGTTTGTGCACAGGCACAAATGGCTGGGGAACAACAAGGGAACAAGTAAGGACGTGCAGTGCAAAGGGAGTAGATTTCCGTGTTACAGCCACTGCAAAGGGGTCCTGCTAGGCCTGTCAAGGTGCAGCCATGCCTGACTTTGCTTCTCTGTAAGGCTCTTTGGTGTTTCTCGTGATTCAGCCAGCACCGGTATACTCTCAAAATGAAGTGTGTATGAGCGTTAGTGAGACAAAAAGCAAGCAGAAAGGCAATGGAAAACTTCTATTAAAAGTTCCATTAAAGGTGTTTGAGAGATGACAGGCAACAGGATTTCTCAGCTGCTCGGTATCTGTCTCTGTATGAACAAATTTCCCTATGCTGCCCCTGTGTCGCTGTTGTCCTATGCCATTCATGTTTTTTCCACTACGGTATAAAGGTCTTGTTTCCGATGTTATCCAAAATTTCAATCCCAACCTAATTCTTCACCACCAGGTTTTCTGGTCATCTGCATCGTGTGTGTTTGGACAACTGTCTTTTAAAGGATTTGATTTTAAGTTAAGGACACTGTGACTTCTGTCTTTTGTGTCTTTTCTTGCTGTCTCTACTCTGCAGGTTGGCTCTCATCGTGTCAAACTTTCAAGAGGATTTGAGGCAAATGCGCCAGCATTTGAAAGGTAATTAAAACGCCTGTGTGTGTGTGTGTGTGTGTGTGTGTGGCAGTTTTCAGCTGCTTTATCTGGCCTCCAAAAGATTACCACTCCTCTAAGAAGCAGGCGAGACACCATAATGCTATGTCTCCTGCAGTCACTGCCTCAACCACAATAGAGGAAAGCTCTCCAGACTTCTTGAAGAGAAGATGTTAATTGAAGTGTGTCCTCAGAGGCCGGTTTATTGCACGGAACAGAAAGGACACATTAGTAGCCTTTGATTAGCAGTTGACCTGAATAAACCCGTATTTTATATTGACAGTTTCTTTGCAAAAGTACTTCTTTGACTTTTTGCATATCTCTTTTGGAGATGAAATTATTTAACAGTGGATTTAATGAAATATGTGTATGTATGTGTGTGTGTGTGTGTGTATGTGTGTGTGTGTGTGTGGGGGGGTTTAATCATCATTAAACAATAAAGTACTGAAATTCTTTACTTATGAATTCAGATCCAGAGACTATTTTATGCAATTATTTCTTCTCGGTAGTTGTATTTTTCCAAATTGTACTCTGAAAAATAGCTACAGTATTCTGTAGCTATGGATTGGCTCTTTGATTACTCGTCTTGTCTTGACTGGCAGTAAATTGTGGAGACCAGGTTATCAGCCTGATACCAAAAAATGAAATTTAAATTTTGCAGCCTTTCCCTGTCTAGACACATTGCAGATGCTGGGTCAGCAACAGAGCAGCAGCATCCAGAGTTTCTAGTTTAGTTAAGGACATTTAAGACAGATTGTCACTGGGACTAAAACCAGGTCCTGTAGAAGAACGTTGATCACCCTAATCACTGTGGCACACCTTGATAGTTCCTTGATAGCTCCTTCCTTATCAACTTTCTGTAGCCACCCTATCAGTCTCAGCACAGCCATGCAGTTCACTCAAGGCAACATGTTGATGTGAAGCTATGTAAAATTCTGAAGACCACTAGTGGTTCTTTCTTTTCTAGATCTAGATCTTGATCTTGGACTCAGCAGGGCTGAGCTCAGTATAAATGTTTCCTGTTGCTTATAAATATCTTGAGCATGTCAGGACAAGCACGTCAGATGCACCATTTGTGTTTTGCAACAAATTAGTCATTTTTTCACACTAGTAGTTGGCAGCACATCTGGTCAATATCTGTCCAGATTAGGACGTATGACTAATCCTTTGTAATATCTAGGCAGTCTAATGCAGTGACAGCCTAATATGTCTTTGTCGAAATTCCTTAGATAGTACAAGGCCAACAATAACATCTTTTTTAAACACTGTAACACTAGCAGAGTGTCGTCTAGGTCTGCTTTTCTCTTTGCTGGTTGGCGCTGCCATTCCATCCATATCCGGTCTCTACAACTTTGCAAAAACATGCATAAGCTAAGTCTTATTATGTACACCCATGATTAATCCCCATCATTTGTGTAATGTAGTCCCTCGGCTATTCAGGTGCAAGTGTCACAACTGAAGAAAGATGTATTGAAATATAAATAAAGATTACAGTTTATTAGGATTTATACAACTTTGGAATTCATTGCACATTCATATTTAATTTTTGATATGTCATGTCTCATTCAAAGTAATTTGCATTACACGTAAAAGTTTGAAAAAAAAAAATGATACAGACCTGTCAGTGGGTTTATCAGGATTTAATCTGAGAGATCCTTATCAAGCTTAAACACTCCTAATCATGAATACTTTCATATGTTATGATGAGTGCTGGTATTGATGCACCATTATTCTGTGATGTCATTTTAAACCTTTACAATGCTTATTATGTGGTTGTGTATGTGTTTTCCAGACACTTCACTGCACTGCGGAGGTTGTATGGTAAACAGGTGATCATCAACCTGCTTGGGAGTAAAGAAGGGGAACACATGCTCAGCAAAGCGTTTCAGGTGAGAGGCACCTTTTTCTGTCCCCCGACACTGACATGTACTGTAAGACATTTATTTAATGCTCCTAGCAAAACAGACTTGGTCCAAAACGCACTGGCTGCAAATGATGCGTGTCAAAACAGTTGCTGCCTTTATTCTCTTTGTAAAGCCACACACTAGCGACAGCAAGGAATTCTTCCTTATTCCAATGCCAGTACTGTGAATTCTTGTAAGGTCACATTTTTGTCTATGGTCTATTTATGACATCTAGTGTGTGCTGTGGGTGTTTTAGCAAATTGAAAGTGAAATGTACAAAACATTGCCTTTAAATGTAAATGTTTACTATTAATGAGTAAGCATAGTCGACTATATTAACAGCTGTTAACCGATGAATGTTCACAGATTACAATCAAAGAATTTCCTGGGAATTCAAGCCATTGGTTTTGTATTAATGAATGCAAACTGATGTTGCTTTGTGGGTAAAGGCAACGCACTTTGCATGCACAATGTTTTTGCATTCAGTTTGAATTTCTGGGAATGAGTCCTCTTCCTCTCTCTGTCACTCTCAGAGTCACCTGAAGGCATCAGAGCATTCAACAGCAGTGAAAATGGTGAACTTTGACTACCATCAAAATGTGAAGGGAGGCAAGGCAGACAAACTCCACAGTGTCCTCAAACCTTACGTCAGCAAGTTCATGGAGGAATGTGGGTTCTTCTACTACTCAGGAGAGACGGGTATCGTAAGGTGAGAAATAAATACCAACAAAGAAGTAGTGTACAAAGTACAAAGTACAAAGAGCAGTGTGTAGGATTTAGTGGCAACTAGCAGTGAAAACCACTCGCTTCGCTCTCCCATTCTATACGTGTAGGAGAAACTACGGTGGCTGTGAAACTCGCGAAAAAATGTGAAAGGCCCTCTCTAGATGCAGTCTTTGAGCCATATTCTGCAGATGGATCCCCTTATATCTTACACACGGAACCTTTTAAATTCTATAAAATAATATAATGTTTGTTATTGCTTCTTAACATTTTGACATCTTTTTAGGACTCAGGGTGGGACCATTAGGACCAACTGCCTGGACTGTCTGGATAGAACCAACAGCGTCCAGGCCTTCTTTGCCCTTGAGGTAGGACCGTGTCACATTGTGTTTTATGCTCTTGTTTTGTTATAAAATAGCATTTGCATTTCTTGTGTCAAAGGACATTGTATTTAGTGATAATGCTTTTAGTCAAACCCACTATTCTTTACCACACCAGATGCTGCCAAAACAGCTGGAGGAAATGGGTCTGACAGAGAAGCCCCAGCTGGTGGCCAGGTTCCAGGAGGTTTTTCGGACCATGTGGTCTGCAAACGGAGACTCCGTCAGTAAGATCTATGCTGGAACTGGTGCCCTGGATGGCAAGGCCAAGGTACACAACATGAATATACAAATTCACAGTAAATCACAATTTAACCATTGAGGCAAAAATGTGATGCTCAGCAGATTATCAAAGTTGTATTTGATGTAGGATTTCCATGATTTTACGAATTTTAGCACCTGATACTGTTAGAAGTTACTTACAGTAACGCTCAGCCTGTTGTAACAACATCCTCCCAGTCGTTGATACTGGCAGGGAACATGGAACTGTCAGTGACAGCATTTGATTGAAGCAAATTCAGCAAACTTCACTTTCAACTATAGAAAGAAAATATAGCAGGAGCTGTGTCAAAACGGTGATATGTAGGTTTTACCACCTTAAACAAAAACTGTTTGAAAATTCAGTTATTTTATCATGAACTTCTTTTATTTTGGTACACCAAGAGAGGTTCACGGAGTCTCTCAATAGTATCAGCCCTCACAACCTACTGTCACCTGACCTGTGACCAGTTCATCTATGATCAAGCATGTTCACAGTCATGGCCCCTTTCATGACTGTGACACATTAATAGCCACAAACAGAACTGTACAATAAAGGGAGAAGTCCTGTACTGTGTGTTGACAGAACTGAGGACTTCAGTTGTTACTTTGGACTTTGATATTCAGCCATAGATGCAGTGAGTTCTGCATGAACAGTCAATCCTTTCTGAGTGTAGAACTGTGTGCTTCTGTTTCTTAACTTGTGTGCTATCTCTTTCTGCTATCCTCTGGACCTCTCTACCTGTGTGGTAAGTTAACGAGCCAGTTGATGTTGTTTTTGAGCTGTGGGTCTATTTCTGGTGCATTGGATTTCAGTGTCTGGATTAGATGATGATGATGCAGGATGGGGTATGTGGGACCTCCTTTTTGTATGAAAAGTGATTTATTCTCCTCGAAGTATTCTGGTGATGCATACTGTCTTGACCTGGCAACTCTTGAAAGCTCCATGGGGATCTCTGCCGATCTACGTCTAGTTAGAATCTAGTTAAGAGGAGCAAAAAAGCAAAGGGAAATAGCTGTTGTTATTGTCATTTTCTATTTTTGCTTAAATTAACTTGCAACATCTGCGGTCTTGGTTGGATGCACCTGGAGGAATCAAAATTATTATTGCCATTAATTATGTTACACATCAATCAGTGACATTTTAAAGTGCTATGTCTGGCAGTTTTGATCCTTCCTGGTCAGTTCAAAAATCAGTATTACTTGGGTGTCTCTCATGTGTTCCTACTTTTCTTCTCTTCCATGGTTGGAAAATACCAACTTTTTTTCCCGCCACAACAAGTGAAAATATAGCTAATAATTTAGGTGGTTTTATCTAATTGAAGTGTGTGTGTCTGTGTGTGTGTGTGTGTCTGTGTGTGTCTGTTTTGTAGGCGGGAAAGCTAAAAGATGGAGCTCGTTCTGTGACAAGGACCATCCAGAACAACTTCTTTGACAGTTCAAAGCAGGAGGCCATAGACATCCTGAGGCTGGGCTCCACACTCAACAGTGATTTGGCGGACAAAGCTCGGGCCTTGCTCACCACTTCCAGTCTTTACGGTAATTCTTTGTAATTGATATGTATATATATATTGAATATGACCTATGTTTTATTGAGTCAACAGTTTGCATCTTCTTACAATTTACTTAAATTGTGTAACAAAGTTTTTGCAAGTTGCATATATCTTGTAATTGTAAATCAAAGAATATAATTTCCTTTCTGGGGAGGATTGTTTGAATATTTTGACGAGCTTTGTATCTGTTGTAGAAGCTACTCTGCACAAGTGTTTATCTGCTCTGTGTCAAGTAGGAAGTGTAATCTCCATGAGTCAGTTTCTGTCCCAGTTAGATTAACAACTGCTCTGCTAGAATTATCTGTTAAAGAACTGGTTAACCCGCCCTTCTCTCCTTTCTCTCACCCCCCCCTCGCTCTTGCGCACAATCTTAGTCACTGAGCCCGTCTTACAATCAGGTATAGTAACTGACATACTGCCCCCAGTGAATGGATCTTTTCATCCCGTCACCTAGTTCTCATATCATTTGTGTTTGCTACTCTATTATTGTTCATTCATTTATAATTCAACGTTGGTAGTGGTAACACTCTGTCGGCTGCATATCATCAGGCTTAAATGAAAGAGGATGCTGAATTTTGCAATGAATTTGACATCACTTTGGAAATGTACAGACAGAAATGAACCATTACCAAGGTTGATTAATTGAATGTTATGTTTATTTCAGTGAGATTTGTGGTTTGTATTCTTAATCCCATGCCCTGTGTTTTAGAACATTCCCTCTATTGTATTTGTTTTGTTTGCCTGTATGCCACCCTTCCTGCAGACAGACACACACACACATACTCAACCATTTTACACTCTAACCCTACTCCCCTCCACTCTCCAGCCTCCCCAAGAGTATTGCTTGGAATGTGTCAGAACTACCATAAATACACAAGGCCCAAGCAGATCCGGGTTTGTGTCGGCACCTGGAATGTCAACGGGGGTAAACAGTTTCGCAGCATTGCTTACAGAAACCAGACAATCAATGACTGGCTGTTGGATGCTCCAAAGAAGGCAGGCCATCCTGAGTTCCAAGGTATGTTGGTATTTATCTGCACTCACTGTTAGGATAAATGTCATCCCTGGAAATTATGTTTCATAGGGCGTTATTTATTAGGTTAAAGGAATTTTTTATGTTTTGGTAAAAAATGCTTATTCGCTTTCACTCTCATATCGCTACATCTGATTTGTTTAGTCCATACAAAAAAAAACAACCTGTTGTGGTTTAAAAGCGGGGTTATGTGCAGAACTACCTCTTGGCTGTGTGCCTCACAATAATGACAAGACTTCAGGAAGTGACAGTGGAAGTTATAGATATAAAAGTATGATAGTGCCACTATTATACCATTATATCTATTGGTGTCCATCTTCACTTCTAACTCAAGAAAGCAACTGGGCATATTTCCCAAAATGTTAAACTGTTTCTTTTAAGATGCAAGAGATTTCTAGTTTGAAGTTTCAGGGTGAAAGGTGGGAGAAAATGTGGACTGGGAAAAGTGAATAGAAGTGCTTCACTCTTCTTTAGTAACAAATGTTCAGGTACTACTTGCTGTAGCTGAGGTCCAGGGAACTAAATGGTCAACCGCAGCTGATATTGTTCATACTGAGCATTTGCTCGGTGAATGCGTTTACTCACACAAGAAAGAGCCTTGAAACGTGAAAGTTAAAATAGGTGACCTTAAAGGACAATTTGATATTTTATACTATCATGTTGGCTAGTCTGCCTATAGATTAGCAGAACATTGTACTTATTACTGGCATTACAGAGTAGAACGTTTTCATTAAAGCACTTGTCTGCTGTCACTACAGTGACGGTGGTTTTAAATCAATATACTACTCACAAAATGTCATTATGTTAAGATATCCAAATCATTTTGATCAGATATTTATGTTAAACATTGTGTAATTTTTTTCTTTACAGACAGCAAAGCCAACCCTATAGATATCTTTGCCATTGGTTTTGAGGAAATGGTTGAACTGAATGCTGGCAACATTGTCAGTGCCAGGTATGTGTGCCTGAGATAACAGACCTGTCTTTGTCCTCCATAAGAATGTCATTTTTAAAGGTGGCTGTGAATTATCTCAGATTATGAATTTGCTCTTTGTTGTCATTAAGATCAGGAAACATACTGATTACACATTACATTACATTTATTCATTTAGCTAACGCTTTTACCAAAGTAGCTTACAATTGCTGTATATGTCGCATGCCTCTGGAGCAACTAGGGGTTAAGTGTCTTGCTCAGGGACACCGTGGTCTCTCACACCAAAGGCATGTGTCTTATCGACTGCGCCATCACCACCACACATTATTTCAATATGACTTACCCAGATGGGATTTATGTAGGTTATATATCTATAAGAAGAATAAAGAATATTTTGTAACATGATGAAATGTTAACATTCCCGCTGACTCTGCTCTTTATGTTTTTAGCTTGTCTGTTTTTTAAATTTATTTATTCATTTTTTAATCTTTTTCTTTCTGTTCTTGCCTCAGCACTACGAACCAGAAACTTTGGGCAGCTGAACTACAAAAAAACATATCGCGGGACCACAAGTATGTGCTGCTTGCTTCAGAGCAGCTGGTGGGAGTGTGTCTGTTTGTTTTCATCCGTCCACAGCACGCACCATTCATCAGGTATGAAACCGTACACATTCTCACTTACGTGTACACTTTATCTAATGGTAACGTAAATCACAGGTATGGTAACAATTCAATGTGTTTTCCAGGGATGTTGCTGTTGATACTGTAAAAACTGGAATGGGCGGGGCGACAGGCAATAAAGGAGGTGTGGCCATCCGCCTGCTGTTCCACACCACCAGCATCTGCTTTGTCTGCTCCCACTTTGCTGCTGGCCAGTCACAGGTCAAGGAGAGGAATGACGACTACAATGAGATCACACGCAGACTCAGCTTCCCCATGGTAATAACGGTGACATTAACAAGTGACTTTTAAAGCACATTTATGCATAACATGAGCATAAACGCATCCATCGTGTTCTTGCCAGGGTCGCTTGCTGTACTCGCATGACTACATTTTCTGGTGTGGAGACTTCAACTATCGAATCAACCTGCCCAATGAGGAAGTAAAAGAGCTCATCAGACAGCAGAACTGGGATGCCTTGACAGATGGGGACCAGCTGTTGGACCAGAAGAACGCTGGTTTGGTATGGTCTACAGCACACATGCATGTTTACAGCACTGATATGTTTCACTTTCCCTCAACAGAAAACAGTGTACCATAACACTGACCCTGGGTTTTGTAGCCCGTACTGACGCAGACATTTTTTCTACAGATTTTCCGAGGTTTCATCGAGGGGAAGGTAGATTTTGCCCCCACCTATAAATATGACTTATTCTCAGAAGATTATGACACCAGTGAGAAGTGCCGCACACCAGCCTGGACTGACCGCATACTCTGGAAGAGGAGGAAGTGGAACTTTGACAAAACTGGTAAGATGCAAAGACACTGCAGCTAAGTCTTGCCAGTCTATTTCCCTTCCATCTCAGACCTATTTTATGAAGACAACACTGGGGAAAAAAAAAGGTTTTGGCTTATTTGTCCTGCCTGCCTTCTTTCATTCTATATGTGTGTATAACAGAATCTAAACTTCTGAAACATACGAATACTTTTATCTGTTTGTGTGCTTCTGTACATACAGTATATGTATTTGTGAATATTTTGCAGCTGAGGAGATGAATGTAGTGGGGGCATCTACATTTGGGGGGAATGAGGATGATCCAGACAACCCCTGGAGTCCTGGGATTCTAAAGTACTATGGCAGGGCTGAGCTTAAGACCTCCGACCACCGGTAGGTAACAAGATATATCTGTAAGACTGGAGTAAAATAATTATATTTCAGTGTCACCAGAATAGTATGCTGTTAAGTTGCTGCTTTTCCATCTTATGCGAAATCTGTGTTGTGATGTCAAGTGGAACCAACTGATATACAGACTCTGAAATAGAACAATGGTGCCAAAACACACACACACACACACATATATATATATATATATATATATATATATATATATATATAAAATCTCAGCACTGTCCTCAATGTCTTTCTGTAGGCCTGTAGTGTCAATAATAGACGTGGACATCCTGGAAGTCGACCCAGAGGCTCGGCACCAGGTCTACAAAGAAGTCATTGCCCTGCAGGGGCCTCCGGACGGCACCATCCTGGTGTCGCTCTGCTCCTCCGGCCCTGAGGACTACTTTGACGACGCACTCATAGACGAGCTGCTGGACAAGTTTTCACAGTTTGGAGAGGTCATCCTCATCAGGTGAGCCTTACATCGGAACACACTAAGGCATGTATCACCTTCAGACAGTAAGACTGTATTGACAGTGTCCTTGTGTATGCAGGTTTGTTGAGGAGAAGATGTGGGTGACCTTCCTGGAAGGTTACTCTGCTCTTGCTGCTCTGTCTCTCAGCGCTTCCACTGTAAGTCTTCCCTGAGTCTATTAATAAGTCTTAACATCCATCTCTGTTGTCTAAATTCAAAGTCGCATCATTAATAACCCCTGCGCTACTTTTGAAGATCTGTGTCAAGCTCTTGTATACCTGGTAACCAATGTCTACTTCTCTCTTGTCTATGTCTCGCACTTACATTGTAGGTCCTTGGCAAACTGATTGACATTCGTCTGAAGAGTCCAGGCTGGATCAAGAGTCTGGAGGAGGAGATGAGCGTGGAGAGGATCTGTGGCAGCATCCCCACCTCAGCCAGCTCCACCCTGCTTGCTGAGGACACGGACATGGGCGACGACGATTACGATATGGAAGGTGAGGAGAGACTCTCTAGCAGTCCCTAATCCATATCCTCAAAAATTTGGATATTATAAATGCCAATTTACGTTTGTGTTTTTCACCACCACTAATATCCAGAGGGCTGTAGAGATTACCACTTTCAAGGACATGAATTCCTGCTCTCTTGTCTCCTGTACCAGGTGATGTGGATGAAGAGGTGGAGGAGATCCTCCCCCAGCACCTGCAGCCTGGAGCGGGCTGTGGCCCTGGATCCTCCCCTCTCCCCTCCCCGCGCAGTAGTCCCTGTTCCTCCCCCACCCACGGAGAACCTGCAGCCCCTAACAGGCCTAGTCGTGCACCACACCGACCATCACAGGGTAAATACAGCATGTGCTGCATGACACACACCTGGAATCAGGCTAATCATCTGCTCAGGCTCCAGCCTCTACCTGTCTGAATATAAACTGTAATCTTGTTCTGTTTGTAATGCATGGAAGCAGATTTAAGTCCATCATCATTGAGGAGACAATTTCCAGGTAAAATGTGATGTGTAATGAATGAATCGATGTTGGGTGTTAGAAGGCTTGCTGTGTGTCTTACTATTAACTACCAGTTCCCATTTGAAACATGTGTAGTATTAAAATGTGTGCAGTGTTTGCTTCCTCTTTCCTTTGGTCTGAATGGTCTGAAACACTGAATCATGGCTGCGCACAAGGAACAAATTCTGGAAACAATTTCAAATGATGAAAAGTTGTTCCTCTGTTAAACCATTCCCTTTTCATGTATAAATGTGCAACTCTTTTATTTTCTTCTTTCCAGGGCCTCCTGTTGACTTCCAGCCCGGTGCCCCCACATCTCAAGGCATGGAGCCCAAACGCCCGCCTCCCCCTCGTCCCCACGCCCCCCCAGCCAGACCAGCACCCCCCCAACGCCCACCACCACCTTCAGGTAGAGCATCGTTCTTAATCTTCTTGTATACAGTTGATTAATTATTTTTAAATTATCTGATATTTGAATCACAGAAATATATCCTACAACCTTAGTCTGAGGAAGTAAATAAAGTCCTACATTGGAAGTGTGGATATTTATTTTTTCATATAGGAAATACTTGAGACAGATGTTAACATTTTTACTTTTATCCCACTGCTTTGCCTCATTCCTGAAGGAGGCATGAGCCCTCTTCCAGTTAGAAAGGAGTCTGGAGGTAAAGTGATTGCTGTGGAACTGTGTGTTTATGTGCTTACATAGCTGAAGCATTTAATGTAGTGGCTGCTGTCTTTTTTTTCTTTTTTTCTTTTTTTTTTCCCCCATCTGAAGCAACACACTGAGAAGCGCATCATTGCTGATTCAGTAAGGTGCCAGTAGGCCCTGCTCATTCCAGTTCAGTTTATATGGTGCTTTATACCAAGAAAATGTTTCTGACTTATCATGGATGGCAATAATGTCAGAACAGGAATGGTCATTTTCTTAAGCATGCCATATTGCAAAAAGCGTATAGATAATCCAGAGAAACCCATCACTCAGCTGTCAAAGAGGTGCTCTTGAGCATGTTGAACCTTGTTTGGGCTTCATATATGACTACTGACAGTTTATTGCAGTATTTCAGACAATTTCAGACCTGCTTTTCCTTTTGATTTAGCATTGCACAGCCTGCCCACAAATTTTTATTTGCTCCTTCATTCTGCATATGAATCATTTGCTCTGCACAGTGGCATTGTCACTGCCTGGACATAGTACAACGTTAGCATGCAGATGGTTGTATGATTCTTTAAAGGTGACCTGTTATATTATTGTATCATATTTTAATATAAATTCAGTTATTTGCTGTGTGTGTGTGTGTGTAGCATGAAGGGCCTACAAATGTCATTTCGTTATACAACCTTTACTGTACTTTTCCTACACTGCATTTCCAGCCCTGTATTGTAGTTCTGGGACTCCTGTGTGACTTTGCATTTAAATCAAAAAGTATTATACAGGCCCCCATTTCAACCTCAAAACAAGCTGTTGATGCTCCTGTCTCTTTAAGCCAAAAACTGTTCAAACCGGAGCGTTCAGAACGGTGGGAAATCAGAGGTTATGGCTCACAGGGATTTCTTTGAAATACATTTACCTCATTGTTTGAAGCTTTGGCCACATTTAACATGAACATCCAACATTAAATAAACAGAAAATACGGAAAAGCATAATGGCTCACTTTGAACAAGAAAGTAATTTCTTTACTGAAACATCAACATGACATGACTGAACCGTCTCCTGCACCTGACTGGGTGTACACACCACAAAGCTGTCCTTGTGTTTAGCTTCAGCTTTTTGACTTATTTTTGACCACCAAAAACAATCTCAGAATAAATTTTTTAAGGGGAAAGAGGTCATGTGGTTGCTGAGTCATGCCATGCTTGATTTTAGATGAATAACTCCTGCATTAAGTATGTGTTCATGAGGTTTTCAAGTTCAGGGAGGATGTTCAAAATGCAGTGCCTCTTGTGCATCATCTAATCACTCCCTATATTATGTGATTTTGGTGAAAGTAAATTATCTTTAGAGAAAATGTGGCTTGCCTTGCCATGATATTTACGACTATCCCTCCTCTGTGGTGTAAAGTGAGTACTGTTGTAGTGTGATTTTTTTTTTTTTTAACTGTCCTAGACATTGTTGCCCTTATTTGAATGTATTTAATGTGGAAGTAGCTGGTAGGTCATGATGTATTTTTTCATATTGTGACAACAACACTGCAGCTAAAATCTTATGTTCCCTGCTGTACTTTATTTTGAAAATACTTTTTTCCCTCTTTGATTTTCAAGACTGGGGCATATGTCCCAGCCCACTGCTTGGTAGGAGAGGCAGTGAAGGTAACTGCTGGTTTTAAATATCATCTGACCCCTGTAGTCTTACACCCAATCATCAATGTCATTGATGCTTTTTTGACATTGATGGATCACCATTGTCCAACTCTACAGCATTGTGGGCCGTCTTAGAGAGTGTGTGTGTGTGTGTGTGTGTGTGTGTGTGTGTGAAAGATGTGTTTGGTAGCCTGTAAGCTTATTTAAATGCAAAATAAGCAGGGAATGCAAAAATCAAAGAGGTTAATTGGCTAGAGGGACCAAATACACATAATAACAGTGCCACTGGAGGCAAATTCTTTTCTATCTAGAAGACAAAATGTCTTCTTCCTATTTAATATTCAGTGGTGGTTATGAGTGTAATGCATCCCTACCAATTAGTGCCAAGTGTTAAGGATTAATAAAAATAAAACAACAACAAAAAAAGAAGGGCAGGCATTTTTCCTAATGACTTATAAACATTTGTATTGAGGTCTGAAAGTAAATATCACAACTTGTGTAAAAGGGAGGATATGCACCTAAACTCGGCTACTTAAAAATTCATAATCAGGAGTCATGAGGTACACACATTGCAGAGGAGCATCTGAAATGGTTGCACATAGTGAGGAAGTGTGCACTCGATCAGTATGAAGTAACGTGTCAGGAAAATGCCTTTTGTCCAGACTTCAAATGGTCTTTCAGTCAACTCGGCTTCATAATCCACTATGATTAGTGGGAAAATCCTCACACTGCAGTATTACCACCATACGCTATTCCTAGTGCTTCTTGGAAAGTGTTGTTATTAGGAAAACCTGCCTGCCGTGACCAGTATTCCACTCTTGTGAATAACAGTAATGTGGTTTGGTTTACTTTGTGCTGCAAAGGACCAAAAAGCCCCGCTCTTTCTCGGCCAGATGCCGCTGCAGGTGAGTGCCACAAAGCATGACATAGCCTCACTTAGTTTTAATGTATCATTGAAAGAGGACTAAGGATTGTTATTCAATTATGTAGGTCTGTATTTTTCCCACGAAAGCCCATGTTTGTGTGTAGTTTTTTTGTACTTGCTGGGAGTGATATGGGGCAGACATGATCCCTCTGTCTACTATAATCCTGTGTTATGTGTTTTTGCTCTTAAAGAAATTAAGCCTGCCTCAGGGCGGAAGATAGAGTTTAGTCAATTGTGTGTGTGTGTGTGTGTGTGTGTGTGTGTGTGGGGTTATAGCAGGGTTGACTTACGTTTAGTGACTGTACAGTGAAGTATTACACAGATGCAGACATCTAAGACGCGTGGGAACATTTGCATGCTCCGAGAGGGATTCAGCAGGAGAATAGTGAAAGAAGATGTGTGTGCTTGGAAGCTGTGCGGTGAGCAGTTGGCTCACAGAACAAGGTCTGCCTCTCCTCCAGACCTCCTGGAGCACAGGAATGACTTGAGTCATCATTTATAATGAAGTCAGCCACAGGGAATTCAGTCTGTCATAGGTTGGGATGGGTTTGCAGTTTTTTTTTTTTTCATTTTCTTGAACCTCCCATCTCCCTTAATGTGCCTGCTATTCCTTATATCTCTGTCTAGGGGCCACAGCCCTCTTGATTAATACAGAATAGTAAGACATTTTTTGTTGCTAACATTGCTGGTTTGTCTGTCGTGACTCTTTCAGGTCGAGGCCAGGCCGCAGTGGGAGCTCCTGGACCTGGAAGTGCTCCCAGACCAGTGAGTTCTCTTATTATTTGTGACAAAAAGGAGTTTGACAATTTTTTTACTGATTTTTACCCTAATTTGTTAATATTCTCTATTCCATCTTCATCATCCAGAATATCCCTCCTCGAGCTGGAGTAATCAGTATGCCCCCTCAGTCTCGCCAACCACCTCCCTCTCACCCTGGAGCACCCAGACCTATCCCAGAGGTGCATCCCGGGGCCCCACGGCCCATCTCAGACACCCACCCCGGAGCCCCACGCCCTGTGCCCAGTGCACTGGCAAAACCGACCGACCTTCCTCTGGGTAAATGAAAATATGATTTCTCAGAGGGCAGTATACTAGATTATCGACACTAGAATCTTTTTAATCTTAGACAGTGTATTTAAGCCTTAACTCTGTTCTGTTTCCTTGCTCAGGTCCTCCCATCGCCGGACCGCCTCCTACAGAGCCCCCTGTAGTGAGACCCCAGGTTCCGTCACCCCTGCAGCAACCCATGCAGCCCCAACCAGCTGCCCCTTCAGCTCAGTCCCAACTCCCACCACCAATGCAGCCCACATATCCAGCTCCACTCCAGCCGCAGCAAGCTGCAGCTCCTAAAGCAGGGCCTCCTCCCGCTGCTGCTGCTATCCCTGCCGGGCCTCCACAGGGTCTAGCTTCTCCTAAACCCCCACCACGCTCCCGCTCCTCTCATGCTCTGCCGCCTGATGCTGCCAAGTCTGAGACAGCCCCAGCTGCGCAGGTTGGTGCCAACTTCCTTGTCATGACATAACTGGAATTTCAGCAAACTGAACAAAGAACACTAACATAATTATTTGTTGAGTACACTCAATTAAGATTTTTTTGCTTGCATGTTACGGAATCACGTCCTACAGATTCTTGCTCAAATTCTGCTCATTAGACAAGATATTTTATGCAAAATTATGACGAGTATAGGAGGTGGAGACAATAGGAAAATAGCTTCTTCTTTGTCTCACATCAGATGAGCTCAGTTGCCTGTGTCATTCTTCCTGCTTTTGTCTATCTGATACATTTGTCTCTCTCTCACAAGCTGGAGAAGCCCTCAGGGTGACAGGTACTTGATATTAAACCATCACTTTGTCTCATCCTTCATAGCACAACAGTCCTCTTCTCTGATGTTGTTACCTCTCATACATTACACCAAGTAACCTCCTCCTCTCATTTCATAATTGGTTTTCCTTCCTTTTACATCCAAGTTATTTTAAATGTTATTCCTCTACAAAGCCATGCATTGTTTTGTGCCAGGCTCACAAAATGGAGCAATATGTCTTTTTTTCCCTTTTTTTTTTGGCCAGTCAACACATCAAACCATAAATGACATGGAGAAAAAAAACAGATGAAAATGTGAGGTTTGTTGTTGGCCATTTTTCCCTCTCTAGTCCTTTCATATCTGCTCACTGTGGTTCAGCTGTTGAGCAGATATGCAATGACCTCATAATTTGATTTGACATTTTGTTAAATTTGTACTATTTCATGTATTTGTGTTAGATTTAGTGAATGTGATACATCAGTAGTCGATGTAGTTCAATACATGTTTGTAAATGTTTTGAGTTGGCCAGTTTTAAGGTTCCCCTTTGGAGTTTTTGACCACTAGTGGAGCTGTCAATGTTTTGATAAGCCCCAATGCCCCACAATCAGACTACACGACTTTTGGCATATCACTGTGCTGTTAAGACTACATGACTTGCTGTTTTTTAAATTGGGACTCTTGATTACGTTGAACGGCAACAGGGATGTCGACTCTATCTCATCCAACCAACATGCACAGAGCATGTTTACAAATCCTGTGTGATAATTGAGAAAATCTTAATGATCTTCCTTTCTTGTTGAGTAGTTCACACATAACGATCAAGTGCCGACCCCTTGCTGATTTGCCCCTGATTGAGGGGTTTTGTTAGCAGCCTATTTATGCACACAAGCATGTCTGTGACATGATAGACATTCCCGCCGACTGTGTAGTGCATGCAAGTCATAAAATGCAAAAAAGAAGTCGACAAACAGATAAAACATCTAAAATAGCTAGATAAATAGCTGTCTAACACTTCTTATCAGTTGCATATCATATCGCCCATTGTAATAGTAAATTAAACTTCCATTTACGTCAAAGAAGTGGTAGTAATTCCCCAAGAAATATGGCTATGTACTATCAAAGGGTGGGGAAGGAGAGGGCAGCTCACTGATGTAAACATCTATAAACAATGCAGGTTTCACCATAGTTTGCAAATGCTTTATGAGAAAGGAAATGCATTGAATAGGTTTGTGAAGGATACGCACACTGCGCTTAAGTAAGAAACCCTGAATGTTAATATAACTTATACCTATATAACTGTTTGTGTACAAGAAAGCTCCAAAGGGTATCTTTAAACTTTGTTCTGAGCTAAAGAAAGAAGACTATAATAACTGTATGTAAAACACTCCAGTAATTAATATTAGATCATGGCTCATATTTTCGCAAAGCATTTGTTGTGACAGCTGAATGGCATTTTCTTTGTTTTGTTCCTCCTTAGACCAATGGACTGAATGGAATCCCAAGTGAAGCACAATGGAAGCCCGACCCCCTTGATATACTTGCATCTGAGTTCCTCTCCTCCTCCTGGCACACCACCCAGTCCCTGAGCAGAGGCTCCTCTCTGCGTACTCCCCCCTCGGTTCCTGCATCTACGTTGTCCTCCAGCACTCTCCCTGCATCATTCTCCCTCCAGTCCTCCGCTCTGTCAGACCTGCAGGCACTTGATTCGTCCTCCTCTTCCTCACTCTCCACCCCGTCACCGTTCGCCTCTACCCTGCTCCCACCTCCCCCGGTCCCATCTCGTAGTCGCTCGCAAGAGACTTTGCGTGCTTCCCCAGGCCTCTTCCCGATTGACCCGCTGCCTGCCCGACCCAGCAGCACCAATCCCTTTACAGGCCCACTGGCACAGCAGCACCGCTCGCTCACCCCGGACTTCAGCGTCCAGCGTCCAGCCCCGGCGCTAAACCTTCAGAGCACCATGTCTGCTCTCAATCAGCCACTCATCCCCAGCTCTGCTCCAACAGCAGCCGCTGTGCCCTGCTTCCAGCTCCAAAGAACCACGTCCCTGTTTGAACCATCATCCACTCTTAATCCTACACCTGCTCCTCTGCTCCCCTTCGCCCCTAACCCGTCTCCGGTCCCCTCCTGGCCTCTGGCACCTCCCTCCTCCATTCCACCTGTCCTTGCACCTCGTCGCCAGCCACCTCCACCAGGAGGGAAACCAACCCAGCAGTGGGTCACTTTTGATGATGATTTGGCATTTCCCCCTTCAACCAAGACTCCACAGGCACCCATCTTCCCTCCCAGTTCCATAGTGTCCCAAACTCAGATTCTGCCTTCCCGCTCTGTGTTTGACTCAGAGCCCGACTGGTTATCCTCGACCCCTTCCGTATTCCCAGCCCTCCCTCCTCCCATCCCAACTAGAACTGTAACCAGTAACCCAAAGCTCCCAGAGGGACCCAGTGATGACAGCTTCTTCCCCAGGGACTCAACCGAAAGATAGGACTCTTAATATGTAAAGGGCATATCCAGATATGTATAGATCTATGATAAATGTGTATATGTGTGTGTGTGTATGTACAAAAGAGATGGTATTTAAGAAGTATAGACCAATCCCCTTCTGAATCACAGGAAAGGATTTATATCTCAGACATTAACATGAGAAGTGTATGAGCCTAATTGTGTTCTCCAACTTCACTACAGAGATGTTTGCGTGTTCCCTGATATTAACATTTATTTTAATATGAATCATTTTGATGTTTATTTGTATTTATGGCAGCAAACACGTGCCTGTGTCTACAGTATATAGTTAAATAAAGTACATCTATACACACACAAATCATGTGTGAAACCACATGTGCAATATTATGTCTGTGGGGCCGTGCAGCACACTGCATTCGCCTTTGAGCTTAAGTGTTACCTTTGCATTTGCTGCATTGACTGACGCACTGAGGCTCACATCCATCATTTTGACTGATCTGTACAGTAGAGCGGGATTCTCAGAGTTGAGAGTATTCTTCTTATTTCTCAGTTTACATGTAGTAGAAGGCTATGCACCGCGGGTTTTACATTTGCACTCAAAATTGCTGTAGTCTGCAGCAATGAGAGACTGCTTTGACTTGCAAAGAATTTGTTGGAAGTTTTTTTTTGTTTGTTTGTTTGTGTCTTGAGGCAAATTTAAAGGTCATATCGTGTGCTTGCTTTTATCATGAATGTACTTTATGTTGCACTGGGTTTTGTCATTGTCTCCTTGCTGACACCATGGTGTGAACAAAAGCAGTCAGTGTCATAGTCAGTCAAACTGTCCGCTCCCGCAGGACTGATGCTCTGTAGTATCATATCCACTTGGTAGTTGTTCCCTCTGCTCAGTCATCACTCTTTGTCTTTGGGCTTAAGCTTAGCTCAATATCAAAATCTATACATAGTGATTATGTATAAATGTATGTTTTCCATTTGGAAACTACTTGCTAAATGTGCGTATGTGTGTTTGTGATGACCGTATCAGTGATTTGCACAATGTAACTGATATGCACTGAAATGCTGTGCTCTCTTGGGTGTATTCTTGTTGATGGCAGAGTGTGACAAAAATGAGAGCCTGCGGGTTGAACGGATGAGAGGGCTTTTAGACCTTTCCACCTCTGTAGTGTTTTGATCCATCTTGATTCATCCAAAGCATTTAACCATACTATTGTAAATTCAGAGAATGTGGACGTATGCTTGTGTATACTTCTGTTACTGATGTGATTTGGATCTGTGGACATGGCGGCAAGGACATGCCATGCATAATAATAGAAGACGGCACTTTTTTTTTTTTTACTTAAACGTTTGTTTATTGCAAAAGTCATGCTTTTAGTTTCTAAGAACATTTACTCTAAATAATCTACTGTGATGATACTGTGGTGAGAAGTAATGTGTTGTGTTTGAGGTGCATATATTCTGTTGTGGTGTTTGTGTTTGGATGTGTGTGTGTGTGTGTGTGTGTGTGTGTGTGTGTGTGTACGGAGTTAGGAGTGGAATACCAGAGCTTTTCCCCCAGGAGTTCTTTGCTTACAGGTTCTGAACAGCCACTGTATTCACTCACTCATGGCTGTATTTGTGTATTCCCGCTCTCCAGCCTGCAAAGGGTGTGCATAGTGACTTCACTGTATGCGGAAATGTTAACGATACAAGACAAAAGGACTTTTTTTCCCACAAAGCAGTCACCATCTGACTGAGAATTCCCTGGTAGCAAAGACGCTTATACCACACCTTGACTGAATAAACAGACTCAATTGCACTGTATTCTCAGACCCAAATGCGTCACCAAATGATCATTTCCAGTTGTTTGTTGTGTCCTTCCCAGGCGCAGTGTGACCCACATTCCAGACAGTAGTGCGACTTGAGAGCTGGGTGTTTAAAACTCTTCTCAGCGTTTGCAGATCCACCTGTGATATCTTACCCATATCTGTTTCCTCCAGTTGAGAGTAATTGTTGCTGATTTCGTAACCATTGATGAGGTGCGTGTGGTGTTTTCAGAGGTGATGTATCAGTATTTCTTGCCCGTGCTACCTACTTTCACTCCTGTTGAGTTATATATGTCAGCGTCAGTGTTGACAGTGATGACAAGCAATAGTGTTGCAAAAGGATCAGTGAGAGTACAATCCTCCCTTACACGACACATGCCAGCTGTGTCTACTCAGATGTTGCCCCCCCCCCCCCCCCCCCAAAACCTTCAGAAATTATGTAAACAGCTGAAATGTCTTGGTTCATGGAGGATAAAACATCTAACCCAAAAAAGTACCAGCTATCTAACGCTTCTGCTTACACTATGTAAAATACATAAAAATCTAAAAGTCTTCATTCACTGCACTGAAAGCAGTAGCGATCTATGTAAGCAAGTGTATCGGGTTGCCTTTGCTTACATGTCAATGTCATCTCTAAAATGCATTTGTGTAATCCAGATGTGTGCAGTAGATACTGTATCTGCATTATAACCTTAGGTGACTAGTCAGCGCTTTGTGTCATGTTATGTTCTCCAAGATGAGATTTTATAGGAAACAAATTGCTCCTTTTGTGAAGTCTGTGTCCCTTTTTATGGCTATAATCCATAGTAAATAGGAATCTGTGTTGTTGAACATATTCTGTATGTATTAAAGAGAAAACATGAAGCTGCGATTCATGTTAATATCCAACGTTCCATATTTTCAGTGCACAGCTGATTGCACATTAATGTATGAAGCAGTTTATGTTGTATGTATGCAAAAATAAATGTAACTTTACCTGAATGCTGCTGTTTGTCTTCTTTGACTGTAGACCGTAACATTATTGCACATCATAAAGAATTATATATCATATACCTCTGACCAAAATTTATTTGAGCAGACATTTTGCCATGTTTGTTAATGGAGACATTTATATTTCCACAACAAAATGATGTGTACTATGTGCTCTTCAGTTCATGGATATTATTTCCAAATGGCTAAATAGCATCCAAACACACCAAGCCACATATTTATATAGACCTATGGCATGCTGGGGTTGTTTGACTGGTCTTGAAATAAAATCCCAAGTCCTCAATGTCCGAGACAAGACAAATTCCGCTGAGTCGAGACCAAGACTGGTCTCGAGTACTACAACACTAGTGTGTGCATTAATATATATATATAGTTATACATAAGGTTTATTAAGATGCTGTTTTAACAGGATGTTTAATGTCAGATGTAAGACTACCATACCCTGCTGCTCCCAAATTTGCTCCTTTTTCTCTGCTAATCAGCCAAAAAAATTTAGTGTTTTTTTATTCATTGCTAGAAGTTAGTAGGGACAGTAAGTTACCTGCATATTTATTTAAGTTTTGAAAGAGTATGTCCTCCCCTCTCACATAACTCACAGTGGTTTGGTCTGCTGCCTACCTTTTTCAGACCTCTTTCTAAAAATGAGAGATTTTTTTATTGTCCCCTCCAACACTAACATGACCAGCTAAAACACTTCATAAGGACCTTATTCTACAAACTACAGTATTACCACCATTTACCATTAGAGGGCAGTGAGACTGATTGGATTAATCTAACCTGCCGTAAAAGAAGAAGTTTTGGCCCGATGAATCCATCATGCGTTCAGCTAGTAACGTTATGTCACAGATTGTAAATGAAGTGTGAGCTCAGTTTGAGCAGTGTAGGGGCCGTCTTGTGCTTGTCGTTTCACTGCACAAGTAAGTGTTACCATTTCCTGTAACCGTAGAGAAATTACTCTTTAAGAGATTGAGCCAGTGAATGTAAACAGTTAGCTACACGATGTAGCTAGTTGAAAGCTAGCATGTGTGTTTTCTAGAAGCGTCCGCACTTGACTGTTGCTATGGTTACACTGTTTTCCTAAAGACCCCTGGCGCTGCTCTTTATGCTTTTACACGTACACGTCTTCAGGGTTGTTAACGGGTATATTCAACAACAAAGTCGCATTAAACTCCTGTCCCCGGACGCCTTATTTAAGTTTGAAAGAAAGATGGTGCAGCTGCATGTGAAGCGTGGAGATGAGAGCCTGTTTCTTTTCACCACCACTGTGGACGCGACTCTGGAGACGGTGATACAGCAAATTACAGCCATTTACAACAGAAGACTCAAAGTGGACAGAATATGTTCAGGTGAAAATGACATAAAAAGCTACACACTGTACACACTGTGTAAGGATGAGAAGCTTGAGTATGAACACACTCACACCTATTGCTTTACTACAGTACTATTTAAACTGGATAACGAAATACAATTAGCCTAATTAAGGTGACGTAAGCAGAGACAAATAAGTAACTTTTCACACTTTCACACACCTGTTTTATTCCTAAATAAGTGACAGTATTGTTATAGGTGGATTTTCTGTTAAACAAATAGGTTTCAACTACATGTCTCTGAGCTCTTTCAGCCTAGTAGGATACAGTGACAAAGGCTTGCTCGTTCATTTATGGACCCTCAGAGATCCCAGAACTGGCAGACCACGGCATCACACTGCCACCCAACATGCAGGGGCTGACAGAGGAGCAGATTGTGGAGCTGAAACTGAGAGATGAATGGGAAGACAAGTGCGTGCCCAGCGGAGGGCCAGTATTTAAGACGGATGAGATTGGGAGGAGGAACGGACATGGTGAGCCAATGACTCTTGACTCTCAAATTCTGCAATTAAATATTTTTTTGTACATTGTAAGTATGTCATTTCTTTCCTCCAGTTGAACTGTAGTTAACATACAGATATACTACTGTAAATGGTTTTGTTAAGAGTTTAATTTTCTTATAATTTCTTTTCATTCACATGATAATATGTTGAAAGGGGCATTTCACTTCTATGCAAGCAGGAAACAAAACAAATAAAATAGATCTGACAATCCATCTCTTTACCTTCTACCAGCTCCAAATGAAAAAATGAAAGAGGTTTTGATGAGAACAGTGGAGGAGGCAAAGGCACTGATCTCCAAAGTAAGTATAAATGTTAACTAATACTTACACTAAATCTTAGTTTGTCTTGTTCACTAGGGGTCAGTGATATTGATTCAGTCTGTCTTTTTCTTCATCTTTCAGAAACAAGTTCAAGCTAATGTTTGTGTCACCATGGCGATGGTAAAGGAAGCTCTGGATCAGCTAAGGGGTGCGGTCATGATTGTATACCCTATGGGGCTACCTCCTCATGACCCTATCAGGATGGAGTTTGAGGACCGGGAAGACCTTTCAGGAACACAGGTAAACAGTAATCGGAGTTTCCTAGCAGCTATTGATGAAATTAGTTTTCAGTCAACAACAAGGGCTTAAGCTAATATGGTTTGGTACATTGAGAGGTGAAGCTGTCTTCACGGTCTCCTTGATAATCTCTTCACCTTTTTGTCCTCCCCCATCATTCTTCTGCATTTGTTTTCTCTCCCCATGCCTCAGGCATCTCTGCAGGTGATCACAGAGGACGAGTGCCAGCTATGGTGGGCTGCCAAAGAGATGCAGAGGGGGAAAAAGCTGCAGGACTACATTGGCAAAAATGAAAAGACAAAGCTTGTGGTCAAAATCCAAAAGGTGAGAGCCATTTCAGGGGATCTGAAGCGAGTATATATGTTGTTTTATTTTATTTTTTTATGTATGTAATTTGCTAGTTTTGAGAATAACTGTAATCCACTTGTTGCTGTTCCCTTCAGAAAGGGCAGGGGGCACCAGCGAGAGAGCCTCTGATCACTGATGAGCAGCAGAAACAGATGATGATGAGTTACCACAGGAGGCAGGAGGAGCTCAAGGTGAGCGGTGAACGGCTTGAATATATATTTTTAAAGTGGTGCAAACCATGTGTCTGTTTTTACTGAATGTCCCTTTCTAACTTCCTCCTGAAAACCTTTACAGAAACTGGAGGAGGCAGACGATGATAGCTACCTGGACTCAAAGTGGTCTGACAGACAGGCCCTAAAAAAACAGTTTCAAGGCCTCACCAACATCAAGTGGGGACCGAGATAGACCACCTGTCAGATTCCCACCTTGGATCTGCAGCTCCAACCGGGTCCTTTACAGCTCTATATGCAACTCAGATGCCTTATCATAATCCTGAAATCTGTCTGTGTTATTTGAAGTCTTCCAGAGAATATTATGCACAGGATATGTTTTCATATGCCTCGGAGTAGATGCATTTCTGCACTGAAATGTGAAGAAGACATTTGGACCCATTGTATGACAGAACAGGTGACAGGATGTCACATGGAGACTGATAAACGTGATAAAACCTTTTTATTTGAAATTTAATGTACTTTACAGATTGTTTTAACGCTGTTGGAAAGTAAAATGTTTATTAAAGCTGTGCAAACAAAATCAAATTTTAGTTTAATCTAAATTTACTGTATTGTGTAAAAAAAATAATTATTTAAATGCAATGTGGCCTGTGTATACACAAAGTTCATACATTTTGGATTAACAATGTGTAAGAAATAAGAAAGTCTCAGAGGTAGTAATTCAACTGGAACACAGTTTTACATCCCTTGGACTGCTGGGACAAGGATGCCACACCTTTCCTCTCTTTGTTGGTGCACACACACACACACACGAAAGTCCGTGCTACTCTGAGGCAGGAAGTTGCCACATAGCAGATGGACATTCCTGCTCTTTTCCCAGCGAGGATGAGGAAGCCATAGAGTTCAGAGTGAGAGTGTTTAATGCACCGGAGAGCTGTCGCAGTGATTTGTAGAAGGAACACTGCATTCATTTTAAAAAACATGCTGGACGTCGTGTACATTTGATAATTCCACCGTAGACAGTGATGACTTGTGACAGGTGACGTTGGAACACATACCTGTAGTTATACTGTAGGGAAAACTCAGTTTGCGCCTATTTTTGTCAGTGACATCAAATCAGCGTTGACTGAACATCAAAACATTTCTACAACTGATGGGAAGGAAATCACCTGACACTAAACGCCGACTCTGTCAATGAAGAAAAGGCTTCACTTAAAACCTGGAGGGAGTTGGGAGATGAAAGCAACTCCGAAGGTGTTATGACAGATCACGTTCTCTGACGCGCTCTTTGGTTTATAGTGATCTATCCGTTTCAGTGACACAGCTGTTATGAGACCCCTGAATGATTAATGAACACAAAATATCTAATGTAATCATAATTGTCTCCCCACACTGTTGCATTTGCAGGCCACAAAACAACTAACAATATAAGGCATCTTGTTCCAAATGATACATCGTCTTCTGGTAGCTCCAAAGATTTGTTGAAAGCTGCTGCCCTAGCAAGACCCTCAAATTTGGTTTTATAAATATCACATCACTGTCTACTAAAGCCTCACTGATAAATAGTGTGATTCTTCAGCACAGTCTGGATATGATGTGGTGAACATAGCTTAAACCAAATGAAGCTTCCCCACCTGACTGTACCAATCCATGTGTTGCTCAGGCTACTAGACAAGGTGGAGGTGTTGCCTTAATCAGTAAGTAAATTTTCAGTTGAACCTCCTAACCTGATATTAAATGTAACTCCTTTGAGGCTGTTCTGCAGACCTCTCAGGTCAGCTGGTTCTGAATCAGTGTTGGTTCCCAGAGCCAAAACTAAACATGGTGAAGCTGCCTTTAGCTTTAGCTGCTCAAATGTGCATCAAATTGTCAGACTTGACCCATTACTGACTACTTTCAAATCCAAGCTAAAGACCTACCTATTTATCACTGCTTTTAATTTTCTTTTAAATAAAATTTATTTTATTATTACTCTTTTATTGTTTCCATTCTATGTGCTCTTGCCGGTGTACTCTGGTCTCCTGGATTCAGTTGCACCTCTTTCTTTTAAAACAAGACGGTCAAAGAGGTCTACACCCTGGTTTACCAAAGAAACAATGGCTTTTAAGCAGGCCTGCTGGAGACTGGATGTTTTCTACATCAAATGTGTATTGAATTACAAGTGTTCTCTGTTCACTGCCAAATCAGCATATTTCTCTCTTTTAATCAGTAACAACAAACACCATTTCTGAGACCTACAATACTGAATATTGTTAATTTATCACATACAACTGGCATTGTCCCCACTACCTTTAAGACTGCTGTGGTTAAACCACAGACTTGTCTGTCCTCTTCCAGGTCTCTATGGTGAAGAGGAGAGAGTGTGGCTGTTTGGAGGCAAGTGGAAGTTGTCCCGGAACTTCATATATGTTCACAATCTAGCAATCATTTTGTCATCCGTATTGTAATTTCACCATGTTGATCTATTCTGTAAGCACAACATCTACTGCATGTCTGTCCATCTGAGTTTTACGGGGAGTTTTTCCTCATTCGAATCGAGGGTCTAAAGATAGAGGATGTTGTATGCTGTACAGTTTGTAAAGCCCCTTGAGGCAAATTTGTGACAATGGGCTATAAAAATAAAATTTACTTAACTTGACCGAACGAGGCGAACTGTGTGATTTCTCTCATGACAAGTGATTTTACACTTATGTAGCAGTACATTTCAACCTGAAATCCTAGCGTAATTTGGTGGTGAATGTGAATAAATACAACATTTAAACAATTACAGAATTTATGTGACCACCCATTTTACAGCATTAAACCCTGTTGATCATTTAAAAATGGCTAGTAGGCCTACCGCAGTTTCACCCAAACATTACATCCTTCACAAAGTCAGTGCTCCTGCACAAATGGCAAAACACGCTAAAGACAAAAAAACAAGTTTCTTGTTTTGTTAATTATCAAAGGCTGGGAGCTGCTGCAGAGAATCCTGAAAAAAAACTTGAAGGTGCTGAACAGCATCCAGGGGTCACGGTTTATTTAACATGAGGTGCCATTCAGATAGGCATTCATCCATATCTCCTGCATGATCATCTCTCTGCGCTCAATCCTCTCCGCCCGTTCGGCTGCCTCGCTCACATAAGTCACTTCCTCCCATCCGTACATCGCCTTCCTTTCTGCGGCCAAGATTGAAGAGTTTTCTGTTCCCTCTGCATCATCATCATCATCATCTTCATCCTCGTCCTCCTCCTGGCAGTTGACGGTCTGGCTACCAGACTTGGGTGCGAGTCTGTGATCTCTGAGCGGGCGCACTCTGCAGGTCACTCGGACTGACACAGCCAGCAGCGTGAGCAGAAGACCAACGCACACGCTGGAGGTGAACAGCAGCGCTGCCATTTCTGGATGCTCTGTGTAGGAAATGTAGAGAGGAGATGATTAATTGTGCATTCATGAGTGCATGCCTGCATGTGAACACTGCTTACCTTTGATGTAGGCGTAGGTCAGGAGAGAGTTGCTCATCATAGCTCCTGAGCTGTCTGGCCTTCTTGACCCTTTGGAGAAAGGCTCCTCCAGATCTGCAGGAGGAGCTGTTGTGAAAGCTAGAATTTTAATGGGAGATTCCACATAAGACCTGGAATAGATGGCACGATGCGGTTACCTTTTTCTGTGTCCACAGTAGGAGATGAGGTGGTGCTGAATCCGTAAGGGTCTGCCTCCCTTAGTAATGTCTGTGGTACTAATGGAAGCAAGACAGAGGAAACAGTCATTATATTGCTGTGGACAGACTGTGTATTGGTGAATCTATAGTAGTTCATTCATCGGCATGCCTCTTCCCACACCCATACCAAACCTCTGCAAGAACAGGGCCCACAATGGAATGACACACTCAAATTCTGAATGCTTTTTGTCCAGTTATGTTGATAACCAGACTACAAGGTTAACACACATTGTTTTGCACTAGCTGGAGCCAACACAGCCAGTCAGAAGAATTCTATCAACACCAGGCCTGAAGTCAAATCTCCAAACTTTGATACATGAACAATGTTGCTGCATGACCTCATTGGCATTGGTGCCAGTCGTAGGAAGTTTACCAAGATGTCAGCCTCAACCCGTAAATGTAAGTTTATTATTCCCCGCTACTGTGTTGTTGGCTGTGATATGATAAGAATATCTGGTGGAGGAGATCAGCAGATATGAATCCACAGAAGGAAACCACAAATGTTCACTGAAGGGACTGTCACATCCTGGAAAAGGATGTGGGGTATCCATAATTTCATGCAAGCCTGTTCCTATAATTTATCACCAGGCTTGTTATTGTACCGTGCACATGAGGAAGCACATAGAGTCCTACCACAGGAATACAGCACACTGAGGTACTTCCTGGTTCCTGGAAAGCAGGGGTCCCTAAAGGTCTGGTTGCTGACAGCAACAACGCACTTCTGTTTGCTGTAGCAGGACTTGGACACCAAGTGTACAGCCTCGTGGTTCAGACACTCTGTGGGGAACAGCAAAGAGAAATGCTCACATTAGCTACAATAGCTGAACCACTGGTGCAATATTTTGCAGATATGTTGGGTGACTCTTTTAAAAAAGCAGCTGAAAACCCATCTTTTCAGACAGGCATTTAGGTAGCATGTGGTAGTTAGTTTCAACTTACATCTCTCCCTCTTGTAATTTTTATCTGGCATTTTATCTTTGCTTTATTTGATTTTATTTCTTTGCTTGTGAAGCATTTTATTACTGATGTCTGTGAAAGCCGCTATATAAGTAAACTTTCCTTGCTTCCTTTAACAACAATGGTATCACCTTTTTTGGCAGCCATGTGACATTTGCATTCCAGCAAAGCAAATGGTTAACTCAGTGCATCTAAGGTAGTTTAACGTCATCTCCAAATAGTCTTTGCTTATTCTAAAGCATTCAGTGGCCAGATAAGTTTAAAACGTGTCACATCATTGCAGAATTAGTAGAATTTGGTCAAATTGCTAACAAATGAAATCTAGCCTGTACCTCCCATTATTCACAGAGGGAATTTTCACAGCAAACATTGTGACTTGTCATACCAGGAAAAGCACAGGTGTAATCAATAACATTAACGAGGGCTGGGGCAAACAGAGTGCAGCCATTATTGATGTTATTATTTACACCTGTGCTTTTTCTGCTATGGCGTGTCAAAAGGCATGCTGTGAAAAAAGCTTACTGTGATTTCTTGTGTTTGACTTTTATTAAGGCCACATTTCCCATAAATCCCCATCACTTTCTGATTTTAGTGAACAGATTAGAGCGGCTATTTCCATTGGGACTTCACTCATGTCACCATCTACCATAGGCCTGTTTTACAGACATGTGGAAGCTAAAGTACAGCTGTTAATGTTAAAACTAATGTCGTCTGAATTTTTTTTTTTTTTTTAGCTGCTTCAGTTTCAGGGTCCTGGCATTGCTCATGCTGGCTCACTGTCACACTTACCTGACTGACTGGGATGCTTGAAAAAAACAGAGTTGTTAATGTTATTAGTAACACCTGTGATTTTCCCACTATGACAAATGTCTGCTGTTAAAAAGGAAGCCGTGTCTGAAATCACTCCTTTGTTCACTCATTCATCACTCCCTGTACAATAGACACTACTCCATAGTGAGCAGTTAATTGAGATTTCGGACACTTACTTATAATCATTTTGCAACATCACTGACGTGTGTAGAGTTGCATGGTGATTTTCGCATCTATTTAATGTGGCGGTTTGCACGGTGGGATTGGTAGCAGAAAGTAGCGTGCATGCCATGGACAATACTTTTTCGTTACATTGTGGAATTTCATAGGGCATATATTTAATGGATATCTAGTAAATTAACACGATCAGTATTTGCCGTAAATATAGTGCACTATGTTGTAAATGTGGGGTGATTTCAGACACAGCCCTATTGTACAACTATTGGCTTTGAACAGGGGGCTCTCCCTGCCACAAAGCAATTCAGCTAAGTTTCAAAATGATTGTGGAAATTATCAAATGATATTAAAATGCTCTATATTGCTCATTTACATGGTCAGAATAGTGACCTATTCCGTACAGGTGATTACCTATTGGGCATGATAAAACATCCTCTTCCTAAAACTTTCCACTTTCACTATGAAAAGTAATTTCTCAAGACATTGCATTCCTGGCTTCATTGTTCGCCTTGTAAAAAAGAAACATCTGTTAGTTACCACCATATGAGAATACTGAATATCCCGTTGACTCACCAAATGGGGGTGGTCTTGTCAGGTGTGAGGGGCAGGTGTCAGTCTGGCCCAGACCTCTCCCATAGACAGCTGCGTAGATGATCAGAACCCTGGGGGGCTTACAGCGCAGGATCATCGTCTCTCCCTCACACGCCACATGTTTCTTGTGTTCAGCTGAGCGAGTTGGGGGGGGGAAAACAATGAGGATGAAGAGGTGAAGAGAATGCTGGCATTGGGAAACTGAGGGGCTAAGACTGGGGGAAGGAGGGGGGGCTTGCTGTGTATAGCTATGCAGGTATTCCATGCTCATCCACCAGTAAATGTGTGAGAGAAACTGAAGCTGAAATGACAATAAAAAAGGTTGTTAACAGATAGGGACACATGGGAATTGAGCTGCTGAACTTACTTGGTTTACACTTGTAGTCCACATGGAGGTATTTGGCAGTGCCAGGACAAGGGTCCTTCCCAAACAGCAGGTGGTTAACAGGCAGCTGGCAGTCTCTGTGGCTCTGACACTCCGACAGCAGTTTCTGCACAGCAAACACCAGGGACTGTCAGCTTTTACCAGTACATGGGGTTTGATGTTACAATCCACAGTGAGCACAATGTAAAGACAACCAAATCAGATGCAAAAAGAAAGCTGCACTAACTGGCTGACATAAGAAACCAGTGTGCTGTGCTTTCATAAATCTACATTCCCATTAAAGAGTCTGCAGTATTCACCAGCCAGCTCATGTAAACGTGGTGTGTTCACTACAAAACAAAAACACATATGGGCATAAAGTGTCCCCAATAAATCAGCTAAAACTGATGAACACCCAAATACACATAGATGACCCAGCAAGAGTGAAATGTGCTGCATATCGCCACACATAAAATGCACCTGTAGAGCAGTAAAAGCTGAGCAGCTGTGGTTGTGGGCGCCGAGCAGAGAGTCTGCTCTGCATAGCCGCACCTCGCTGCTCCCGTAGAAGGCGGACTGGATGGAGATGGTGGAATGACGTGGACAGTGGAGTCGCAGAGGCTGTCCGTCACAAGCGTGAGCAGAGTGACTGGTTATGATCCTGGACAGGTAGTCTGTTACACCAAAGACAATGAAGAAAACATTGTATAATAGTATTTTACTCTAGTACTCTAGACGGAGCTTTCCACAGTTTAAAAAAAAAGATGACATCATTAGGGTTATTTTGGTCACGAGACTTAAAATTTAAGCCTGCATTATGAATGTGAGTGATGTTACAAGGCAGGGAGGATGAACGAGGCCATTGAGATGCATTATGGGAAATGTAGGATCCAACATATTTGGAGTTTGGCTGATGCTAGAGACTAAAAGTCAGGCCTCTGTCACTTTGATTTTCATCATTAATCTTTTTTTATCTCTGTCTTGTGGGTGATTTTTTTTTTTTAATATAATCTACTGCATCTGTGGTTTCAGATCAGTTTGTTTGGCCTCTTTGGAGCTCTGTTGTCTCATGTTGCTTTGAAAACTGACTCCCAGATCTCTTTCCTATCCACCAACTGGCATTAAACCCAATAAGGCCCACCTTTGTTGCGTAGTGTGTAGATGTGATATGGTTACTTTTGATTCAAAGCCCTTTATCTTGAGATGTTTACATTATTTGTCTAATAGAATATGACTCAGAAGACATTGAAATAGATTATGGACAGTTTTGATAAAACACTGGGAAACCATTCTCTACACAAAACAATGCTGAGAATGGCTGGTCTCTAACACCATTGAATTGAGATTGGTGCCATTTCTCTAACATTATTTTGTCCACCAATAGTATATGACAAGACAATGACAAAATAAGACAGGTATTTTGCTACTCATGCTATCTTTTACTGTATCTTTTCTCAGACAGGTGCACAGGTCCATGGAAGGTATTTTAGAGAAAACTGGAAATGTGAAAAAGACTAGAATCACCAAATATCTTGTCATGTATAGGCCTACAAATATGTTTCAAGCCCCTACTTAAGCAATTACACCACTTATAACAGGGCAGCCCCATTCCAACCCTAAGGAACAACAACACTTTCAGTTAGGGAACTTCTTGGGACAAAACCATGCCTGTAATATTTAACCATTTTTTCCCCTGATTCATCTCCATCACAGTCACCATCATCTTACTTGAAAAGTCAGCCAGTCCGTTCATGCGTCTGGTCCACAGAAATAAAGTCAGGAAGAAGAGGCTGTGGCTCCAGTCTAGTCCGTGGCAAGGACGCGTCCGGCTCATGACTCGCACCCCCTGCCTCTGAGACCATATTAAGAGACTCGAACATTCACTGTAGGCTACAGGACTTCATTTAAAAAAAAATCAAAAAGTTCAAATGATCCGCGATAGTACGTCCCCGCTTCATCCATCGGTCTTCTTTCACAAAAAATATCACCGTAAAGCCGATGAAGCACTAATCACCCCTTATGCCACTGCACCAGAGAGGTTAGAAATAGCAGCTGCGCAACAAGTTGGTCAAAACTGACAGACGAGGTGATTAGTCCGACGCGTGGTGATCCTCCAAGTCCGACTTCCCCACAGTTCAACACCGCAGATTTGTGAATAGATGCATGTGGAAACTGAAAGCGACTTACAGTAACAGCTGAGTGGGAAATATGGTGTGGGCGTGGCAGATAAAAACTATTTTAAAGGGAAGAGGGGCGACACGCTCGATGGTATGACGCACTGGCAGCAAAGACCTTTTTATTTTTTCCCCTCCACCATGAGGCACGTGTTTACTTTTTGGATTATGGCAACATGCTTTCATTCTGTGAAGCTTCTCCAGGGCTGATCTTTTCCTCCTTTCCTACTACGTACCCTGCTATAAACTCGCAGGTGCAAATTTCATTTATGTCAGGAGCCTTAACTTCAATGTGAATTTGTTTGATTCATTTAGGTAGAGGTAGTCAGTACCCTCTTTTGGTTACTTATCCTGTCTGTGCACTACTTTTCACTATTAATGCTGACATTGGTTTGATTTTAACATGCAACAAACACAAATCTAACTAATTGTTATTAGTGTTGCTGTATTCGATTGAGCTTTTTCTTTACATTTCTGAGTTCTAGCCTCTAACATATAGGTCTAGTATATAGGCCTATATTGCATTTTATGTAGTATCTGTCCCACACAAATGTATGTAAAGTTTTTTCTTTCTTTTGTTCAAGAAAGAAACCGTTGAATTAGTGAGGCAAAGTTAGCAGAAATAGACATTTAATTACATAAACATTTGTTAAGTGTTAATGATACTTTGTGTCCCATGTTGACTTCTGTGCCTTTTTGTTTTTTAATCTAAAAAGATCACGTTTCAAGTGAATATTTTGATTCTGTTTCTTTTTATAAGCTGTTGATGCCCTAGCCATGGTGCCTTTGAAAGAAACAGGGGGCCTACAGGGTAAACTGCTCCCAAGCCCACATCCATGACCCACTCCATGGTAACCGCTCAATCTACATGTCAGACTGCAGCGCAAACCTACAACAGTCAAACTGACAGAGACGTTGGGGTCTCCTCCACGCTCGGTTCCACTGGCAGGGGGAGGAACGGAGAGGTGATATTTTGCATACAAACTGGACAACAGGCCCCCTACTTCCATTCTCTGTACTTTAGCTTTAGGCACCCAGGGAGTGGCTCCATAAACCCCTTTCATGTGCTGTTATCCCTCCAAAGCCTGTGGAATTTTGTTGTCAAAATCAAGACGTTTCCTGCACTTTGTTTTTAAGACAAGATTCAGACATGAAAGTCAAAAAGGAAAGTAGAAATTGCAAGAGTAAAAGTACTCAAAACATGATTAGATGTGTTTTTTGAATAAATAACCCACTGGAGAATTAGAAAAAAAAAAAATGATTATGCCATTTTTGTCCCATTGCAAGGCAGGCTGGTGTATAATATGTATATTACAAAACAACTAAAACAAGTGTTTGTTACTTTTGAGAAGATTGTCATATAGACAATTTTAACACATTGCAGTAAATTCCAACACACTGAAGGCATTCAAATAAAAGCACTTATGTTTAGGCAGACAATGTTTGAATTACGTTTGGATAATCAATATGCATCTCGCAGACGAACTTGATTAAAGAAAAATTCTCACGACATGTTGTTAAAGCTTGTTCAAAATGGAAACACGACCCCTCAATGTGATAGCAGAGACAAGAAAAATAAAGACAAAACATTTGATTAGCGTTAATGGTGTTTTGTAATAAACGGGAAGGAGGAGGAGATAAACCCGAATGGGTTCAACCAAAAGAAAGAAAGGTCATGTTTTACACTTTCTCTTTGATTGTGGCTTGAATTGCTCACAAATCTAAATATTTCAAGTTTTTAAGTGCAAGTCCTTTAAAAGAAATCAGCTCACATTCCCAGTCTAGGGAGGTTGCTTTATTTACTTACAACATTCAAAAGAGGGAGACAGTCATATGATTTGTTTGAAGGGGGCACAATTGTAAAAAATGCAACCAGTATAAAATGCCTTCCTAATGACAACAGATTCTGAAAGACAAATATAGATACAGCGTAACAAAGATTTCAAGCTCTAAAAAGGTTTAAAGCAGGAAGTTGTAATCAGAAATGCTCATAATGCCTTAATTTACACAGAAAAAGGACACTGATGGCCTTTAATAAAAGTTGTTTGGAAGTTTTAAGTGACTTTGCACATTGCAGTTTTGGTAAGTTGCATAAGAAGAGCAGTTTTTACTGAAAGAAGTACATTTTGATTTTAATTCCCCAAACTTTTTTTGTCTTTAGAGCAGACGGAATGGCTGCTGCAACACACGACAAAGAGTGGAATTAATTGCTTACAATTGTACAAAACAACAAAACATCTTCAATTGAAATCCATATTCATCTCAAGATGGGAATCAATTGCAGCCTGGAAATGAGCAAACAAAATGGCATTAAACTAAAAAGAAGGCAAGCACATCTCATCAATCATTAAATGAACTGTTTAGATACTCACCAGTTCTCTTTTCGCTTCTTCTATTTTCACTTGAGCAAGAGATGGGCTCTGTTAGAAGGTAAAAACATTTCATGAAGCCAAATACAGAAACATAAAGTAGTAGCTCCAAATATCTAAAAATGATTCACCCATTTACAGTTGCAGGAAAAAGTATATGAACCCTTTGGAATTACCTGGATTTCTGCATAAATTGGTCATAAAATGTGATCTGATATTCATCTAAGTCACAACAATAGACAAACACAGTCTGTTTAAACTAATATCACACAATTATATGTTTTATTGAATACGCTGTGTAAACATTCATAGTGCAGGGTGGAAAAAAGTATGTGAACCCCTAGGTTAATTGGAGTCAGCCAACCTGGAGTCCAATTAATGAGACGAGGTTGGAGGTGTTGGTTAGAGCTGCCCTATAAAAAACACACACCACGGAGGAAGTCACTAGGGGTGGAAATTAACTTTTTTGCTCACCTGCCAAGGTTGCTGTTAGATGAAAAAAATCCACCAGCCAAACATATATAATAAAAAATTGCCTTTTGTGTCACATATACATTTGTTTCTGTACTTTTAATTGAAATAATAAGGTATTATGTCAAATCCAAACTTAAAGAAGAGGAAATCTGAAGCAAAATTATATTTTCTGACCAATTTATGCAGAAATCCAGATAATTCCACAGGGTTCAAAATACTTTTTGCTATTGCAAAAATATTAAGAATAATGTGAAGCCCTTTTTGGTTGTTGGACTGTTGTGAGACAAACATACTGGGCTCAAGTCCATGTAAGGCTCCAGTTTCTTTTTCAAGGGGATTATTTCTTGTTTCAGCGTGGTGACTTTCTACAGAGAGAAAAATAAAGAGGACACGTTTCAAAATCTGAAAGCAGAAAGTGTTACGTTTTCATTACTATGGTGCTTGACAGTGGTGCATGTGTTGGCAACAGAAATTACCTCGGAGAGCTGCACAATAGCCTGGTGGGTGATGGAGTTGTCCATGTTCCTGGATACAAGTTGAGCCTGCAGGATTGATAGAACAGAATAAAACAGCCAACCTACAGTAACTCCATTACAGAGCTCAGTCTTGGATGTCATATTTAGAATATCCAGACAATGACACAAGGGGCGTTAACTGTTGGACCTGTCCGCAGCATCATCTCTGTGCTCTAATTCAGAGGCAGTAACCTGATGCACACATTATACCTGGGTCAAACTACAGTCTGTCTTTCTTAGCAAAATAAAACTGGTAACTCCATAGCATATTAGCTTTCCCATCGCAAACTGACAGAGGACACTAATAATTTATGCCTCTTCAGGTTGCATAGCAAGTTGTCATTAGTACCTTCTCACCCAGAGCAACGCTCCCAATAAGATATGAATATTTTATACGAAACAGAGCAAAATTTAAAAGAAGCACTCTTAAATATCTGGACATTTTCAGTATATTGTACCATGTACCAGCACCTTAATGCACAACTTAACGTGCAGCATGCAGCAGATAAAGGTATAAAATCAAAACATACCTCTGCACTCTCCCATCTGTTGCTGAGCTCTTTAGCCTTTGCTGTCACAAAATCCATTTTGAGCGCTCTCTCCTCCGCTTTAGCACTCTCCACTGCCTGAGATTTGACAGTTTTGTTGATATCCCTGTAGACAATTAAAAATACTGATGACGTACAGGATGTAGCAGCAAATGGTTTATGTCTGTTATGACTGGATTTTGACATTTGCCTACACACAGTATTTGATAGCCAAGGACTGTGGATTTGTTTTTACTTTGACAATGGTACAAAGCAGTAATAATGTCAACATGCCAAAGTCATCCTCTGCATCCATGTTCTTACTCTTGTAAGTTGCTCCGCAGTACCAGAGTAGCCCCAAGTCTCTTCCTGAGGGCCCTGAGCTCCCTCTCAAGTCTCCTGTTGGACTTCTCTGCTTCCAGAAGTTCATTGGTGAAGTTGTTCACTGCTGGCATAAAGCTAGAAAAGACATACACATTTCTGTAAAATCTCTCAATAGTAACTTACTACCTAACCCTAACTGACAAGATAATAGAAAGAGAAAATACTCTTCAACAGTACAACGACAGTGTACCTGCCCAGGGATGTGTCTCTGACTCCAAGCACCATGGCAGTGTCCACTAAAGCAGACAAGTAGTCAGCAGCGGGCTTTGACAAGCTTGCACAGGACAGCCCAACACCTTGTAGAAGAACATCCTGGAGATGAGCACCTAGACGGTGGCGTGAATTAATGGTCAACAGTGTTATCTTACACTTGACTTAACTGTATACAGTAAAGTGAAGTGATTCAAGACTGAATCAGCCTATTAAAGGTGTGTAACAGCCTGGGTCTCATTTTCGTAGTTGTGGCCATCATTCCAAGTAATTATAACATTGTACTCACTGTACTCATGTTAATTACTGAGATCTGGGTGGCCCCATTGCAAGTTCATGCGACAAGAAACACAAGTAATCTGACGATCATAGTAATCATAGTAACAATCATTACAGACATTTTGGAACTGGTAACACTGTGTCTCTAATCAATCGTGTGCCTTGCCTCATCAGACCTTATCGCAGCAATGCCACTGTGTTACCAGATCTCATCAATTACTTTAGCGAATAATCTGTTGCTATAACTAGGATAAAGGATGGCTAAATCTACTCAAATATGAACCAAGTTGTAATAAACTAGAGTTATCCTTTAAAATAAGCGTTTCTTTTGGCTCATACTGTCAGGTAGTCTTCTTAATGTACCAACTAATACCCAGTTTGCATAAAAACCACTGCATTTAACTCTGCTATCTGTTAGTTAATCACCTTCAGCCTGATACTCTGATGCTTTCTGTTTGAGGTCTTCAATGAGGAGCGTTGTGTCACTGCACCGGGCTTCACTGGACTGTGCCAGCTGGTACAGTATGTCCACTGTCCTTGTGTTGACCTCAAAGTGTGGCACCGGCTGATCTCCAAACACTGTGCTGAGCCAGCGGTTCACCTGAGGAGCGACAGGAAAGAGGGTGAAACAGAAGCCAAACGACCGTCACTGCAATATATTATAATGTTAGAAAGACACCGAACATTACCTTAGTGATCTTTTCACACATGGCGAATAAAAGGCAACAGAAACCACAGCAACTAGGTTCTTAAAACGTTTACATGGTCCAGTAGCCTTTAATGAAAAAGAGAAAAGAAATTTTCTATCTGGTTTCGCGCCCCCAAAATCATTCTGATGACTTCCTGGTTACCAGCCAATGAGAGGCGGAGTTACTTCTCGCTGCGTTTGGAAACAGCAACGATTAACTTTTTTTAAACACAATAAAAATAGATAGCACATAAATTGCTGAATTCAATAAATACAAGCAAAACAGCTCACTAATTCATTAATTAGTTAAAATACAATAAATGCTGGTAATGAGAAAGTGTATCCGGTTCACGTTTCCTGTAGACTCCCAGAGATAACGATCAGTTCAAGATAGTTCATGTCGGGTCCCTTTAGCTTTCACCTTTTGCCTCTCACTGGAAACAGTTTTATGTGTATTTTATTTATTAATAGAGTAATGACTAAATTAATAAATCAATAGTATCTGGTTTATTATTTTAAATATTTTTATTTGATACAGCAGAGAAAGAGAAGAAAACATCTCATTAATGCAATATCAATATTCATATACAGCACAAACATCTGTCATTGGTATATATAAAATAAATAAATATTCCGCATAATTCATAGCCCACTGGTCTATTAACAGAAAAAAGAAGAAAGAAAGCAGCACCACCAACAAAGATCAAAATTTAATTATTTCATTGGTTCTTACTGATTCCCCATGTCTGTTGGGTAAAATCAATAAAGTCCAGAGACATAGCTTGGCTCTTTCATCATGTAGGCCTACATTAATTTTGTTAGTATGTTTAGTATGTTCATATGCGGTTTTGGAAATGAACATCTGAAAACAAAACATTACAAAACAGTAGATGGTCACACAAAATTGGGATTGGCTTTTCAGATTTTATTGGTGTTTAACAAATGTATAAAATCACATAGTTTATCACTACTAGTTTATACTCCCTAGTGTTGCAACAATAAATATGATATACTTAGTTTTCCCTTGGATGGTTGTTGGCTAAGATTTGTAAATGCAGGTTTTATGACTCTTTACAACTAACTAGGCTACTCTTTAAAAAATATCTTAATTTATAAAAGCCAACTGCTCCTAAATAAAAAAAACAATTTTAAAACATCCTGAGTATAAATAAAATATAAAATAATGTGGACACGCATTTATTCACTCATATTTCTGAAAGAATTTAATTACATTAAGCCAATAAGGAAGAACACAAAGCATCTGGGTTTGTCTCTACTCTAACAGACAAAGGCGGAAGTACACAGAACTTTGCATCTCGCGTTGTCTGGATACTTCGGGGATCACCACTTCACTGTCAAACACCCGCGTAAGTTCGAAGCAGCTTGTTTGGGAGAAGTTAGTAGAAATGGCGGCGAGAGAAAAGTCGTTGAAACACAGACAGAAACACATAAATGCCACGTTTGAAGCGTCCAGTATAGATTCCACTGCCGTCGGAGAAAAGTTGTTTGGCCACGCAGAAGAGGACGAGGACAGCGACGACGGACCTGTTGTCTTCATCTGCGGGAAGTGCAAGTTGCCTGTTGGGGATTCACTGTCCTGGGATGGAAGTGAAGACGGCCAAAACCAAATAAGATTGAAGCGTGAGTCTGGACTTTAGACTGCTTGGATTTCTTCTTTTCTCGCCCGAACTGAATAACGTTATTCAGGGTGGAGAAAACATCTTAAAGAAAAACAAGAGCACTTTGGGATTTGTAACGAAAAATTAAGGTGTCCAGTTCACCTAAGATTATAACGTTATGTAAAGTTACTTAAGTTTTACGGCCCCGACAAAAACCTACCCTAAACATATATATATATATATATATATATATATATATATATATATATATATATATATATATATATATATAATCTACTGTGGATGACAAACTGCTAACTGGAAAGTTAGTGAGTAAGTTAGTAAGCTAAGTAAGTTAAGTACAGCATTTAAATTCAGTTGTAAGTTAATAGAGGTTGGGAGTTAACATATTTGGAAGCTACTTTATGAATAAATTTCTGCTGACATGTTTGTTATGTTTTGGTCTTAGGGGTCACTGACAACGTCTTGGTTGGAAAGGACAATCGTCTGTATGAAATGGGCAAAAGATCTCTCTGGTAAGAAAGTATTCAGATCCTTTTACTCAAGTAAAAGTACCAATACAGCAGCGTAAAGGTATGCCATTGCATTTAAAGGGGATGCATTATAAATGAGTTATTTCAGTAAAATGTTTTTAATTGTCCAAAAAGTGTGTCAAAAGATTGCCCCGTCAGAGTTATATCTTATATATTATTGCATTATTATAATTGATGTTTCATTTTGTAAGCAATGTTATATAGAGTGGGAGCGTCTAATTTTAAATACTTTATATATTGTTAGCTAGTTTTAATCTATAATGATGCATCATATTTTGTATGTGAAATCTTAATCTGCAAAGTAACAAGTGACTATAAGTACTATATAGTGTGTATATATAAGTGGAATAATAATATAATAAGTACTAGTACCTCTAAATTGCATTAAATACAGCACTTGAATACATATACTTAGTAACATTACACCACTGGGCATGCCCCACACCTTTTTCAACTCCCAGAAAAAAATTACAGTATTGTACATAAGCATTTTTTTTTTTTTTTTAAACATGTCCTGCCCAGCAGCCTGGTATAGAGTATGATGAGCTGGATACCATATTGTGCCAGACAGATTTTACTTTAACAAGAGAGTATTAATATACTCCTTTGTCACCGGGCCGGACAGGGGGGCAAACACGGGGATAGGGGGGCACAAACAGGCAGCACAGAGAAAGGACAAGACCTGCAAGAGAAGGGGGATGGAAGGTGGGGACAACAGGGAATAGCAGACACATACATAATACATACATATAGATACATAAGCATATATAAGCACTTGTTGGATCAAGTCTGCCCCACTGTATGATTTGGGCTAAACTGTTCCCTTTTCTGTAATTTTCCCTCCGCAGTCTGATTGTGGATCTAATTTGCCGAGGCTGCCACTCTGTGCTTGGCATGGTTTACACATCCACGCCTAAGAACCTGGACCACAAGAGATTTACGTTCTGTTTCAATGTAGCAGACATCGACAGGTATGTTTAGGGCTTGGGCTATTAGTAAGATTGTTTAAAGACACATCAGTTTGCATTTGTTTAATTAATGTGATGTTGATGAATTTCTGAAGAAAGTGTAATGATCAAACATGACTGTGTAAGGTTGTACACCTGTGAAGTTATTTGAAAAGAATTTGAAAAGCATGCAGGTTCACCTTCGCTCGATTCAGTTGAAAATAAGATGAGAGATGTGAAAAAAATACGGCTTCAACAAAAATGAATGCGATAAGATTCAGGTAGTGTTTATGTTTGGGACATTGTATTGTATCTCCTTACTTGTGCAGGTTTAAATGGTACGTATCACCCCTGTACTTGCATTAAACATCCTAATATTCTACTGTGAATCTTCTCCAGCTATGTGCTTGGTTCTGCAAGCCAGATGTTAGCAGCAGAGGGCCCCAAAGAGCAGCCGGTCACCCTCGAGTACAGAGGCATTGTTGAACAACAGCTGACAGAGGTAATTTACTGCTGCTGCTTTTCTTTGTCTGTGTTTTTTCAGATATTGCATTGCTGTGAGATAAAATGTTTCATCCGCTGAGCAGAATATCTACTCTAAAACTCACTGCAATGTGTGACCATGACTTTTTCTCCCAACACAGGTAAAGTTAATCATTAAAATTGTGAAAACAAAATTATAAAAAACTATAGATCTGGAACATAGTGCCAGTTATGGCAGGGGTCCCTGTTCAGTTGTCGTGCTGACAGTGCTTTCACATTGATATTGAGCTGCTCTCGCTTATTGATTATCAATGCAGAGGTTGTACTACTGATGACATCAGCTTTGTTCTGGGAAGCCCTTGCTTCTGTGGCGGGCAGACGTTTATATCAGACATTACCTCATCTAGCCATGTCATCCCCTGCAAATTGATTTATTGTCAATCCCACTTTAGATTAGATTAAAATAAAGAAGTATATTTCCTTTAAATGTCAGCCTCAACATCCATATTCATTTATTTTCATAATTTTCTATATATTTCAGTTTTGAATTATCTTCCTCTCTGTCACATCAGTTTTATTATTAATTAACATTATTGTTATTATGACAATCTAGAGGGTACTTACATTTTTCCCTGGAATAGTGAAGTGATTCCCAAAGTTCTTCCAAATCATCCTTTGTTAAAAAATATCAGTGAAACTGCAGATTGGCCAGTAGGTGGTGATAGTGTGCATGAGTACCTGCCAGCCCTCCCACACACTTGCACCAAGGACAATAGATGTGCAGGAAGCATGTTGAGGAATCTTTGCTAGTGGAAAAACATGTTTTGATCATGAAGTGTCTTTGTCACTTTAGCTGGATGTAGTGAGGTATTTTATTTTTGCTTGGCAATGGAATTCCCTGCAGGTGACAACTGACTAATTATGTTATGAGATGTTTTTCTACGCAAGAGTAAATTTAAAAAGGTTATGCTGCTTCTAAGACAAAAAAAAAACAAAACATTGCACGAGCATTAGATGTGTTTTCAAGCCCTTATGGAGGGTTCATGTTTGTGTTTAGTGTTGTACTTTGTGTGCTAACACATTACACTCACATTACTCTGCCTGTGACTCCGATAGTTTATCTTATCTCTTATGTTCAATAGTTGTGACTTTCCAAAATAAATCAACCATTTAGTTCATCTCATGCAATGTTACCGCTGGGCCCATAAGGGCGCCGTATAATGAAATGTACAGGCTTACCTCATATTCCCTTTGGTTAATATGTAGGTTACCACTTAAATCCATCTTGTCGTTGACTGTGTTTAGTCCCCATGTGAGTAGGCTGAAGATTAATCTGGCTATAGCTACGCATTGATTGCATTAATTTTAGCTGGTTTTATAGCCATCTATTCATTGTTAACCGTTGGCGCATTGTAACAAGATTATAAAGGCCTTTGCGTGCCTTCTGTCATCATGTCTGTCAGCATAAACATGAAGGCTTTTTTACTGACAACTACTACTTTCATTTCTTCCCATCTGCGTTGTGGTTAAATTTGTGTCCAAAGCTGTTATGCCAGACTGTTTTCTTGTCAAAGTATACAGTAACATTTTCACTATGGTATGTAAACAGCTTTTTCCTACGCAAACCCCTGTAGGTATCGAAATTCAATACTTTTTGATTCCCAATAACAGTTTCCAAGACGTATCGCAATAAAAGACGTATCGCAAGCTGCTGATCAAATAGTTTCTTATTTTTTCAGCTTTTTTTTTAAAGATTAATCAATTAATCTGAAAAAAATGGTTTTGTAGAAAAACTTTTCTTCTTGTTGAAGCCAGGGTATGTAATGTGTAACGAAACCAGCAAGAGAAAGCTAGATTTTTGAAAGTATCCAACTGAAAAAAAATCTCATCCCCCAACCTTCAGGCCTCGCTCCAACGCCACTCACAGGTGCGTGCAAGCAGGCGGTTAGGCCAGGTATTTATTACAGTCTTGTGACAGCCACAGATACAGGATTGATTTCATTTTTGTGTCAGCAGAGCATTTGATTTATTGATTCCTGTGAAACAATATAATATAACATGCCTCTGAAATAAATTGCCTACAGTTGCATTAAAGGAAGGTTTTGCTCCAGTTGCAGTATAGTTACAAGTCGTATATCATCGCTAGTAATCAAATTTTAAATGATACCCAGCCCCACACTCAAGTGTTCTCTGTCCTCAGCTTTACTGTATATGATGAAGGTGCTTGTCGCCCCTGCCGCCATAGTTAATGTATTCTGTCTGTCTGACTGACTGTTAGACACTTGTTTGGGTTTTTCATCTTGTACACTCACAGACCTGTCTCCCCCTGCCCTCCCACTCTCCCTCCCCTCTTTACACCCACCCATCCCTGACCATTTACCCTCTGGGTTTTGTCATTCTCCCTCCCTCTCTCCCTTTTTTAAATTATCTTTACTCCTCCCGTCTTTCTTCCTCACTGCTTCCTGCTGTTCCCGTCATTTCCCACCTGTCCATTTTCTCCTTCGCTTCTTCCCCATTCTCACTCTTTCATATCCTTCATCCTCCACCCTTTGCTATTCCACCCTCACTCTTGACTCATTTTTCTGCCCTTGCTGTTAATCTTCATATCCCGAACTTCGCACCTTTCAAAACTTTACCCTTCAATCTTGCCTGACCCCCCCCCCCCCATCTTTCCCAGATGAAAATGCTGGTGATGTCCATGGCACATAGGCTGGAAGAGATCGAAGCTGGCCTTCAGGAGGGATGTGAGGCATGACAGTGATGGACGCCAACTTGTCTGGGTGGGTGCTTTGTACAGGTGTTTAACATGAGGAGGATTTAGTGTCCTCATTCCTCGCAGTTACCTTTTTACATTAACACTTCCTACTCTAAGTTTCATCTCATCCATATTCCCTTAGTTACACGCTTTGTGCTAGCCTCACCTTCTGCACAAGCAACCACACACACACACACAGCTTCTACGCTTTGTCCTGATTACCGTTGGTGAAACAAAGACTGGCTGCGCATGTAATCAATCATGTTGTCAGCTCGGCTCCTGTGGCTCACGGCACCATCTTCTCTGTATGTGTCAGGGCAGAGTGAACGGACGCCATGAGCCGAACGTTTATTTGTGCAGGACTTCATCAGGCAGGCTGCTCACTCAGCACAATGCCATATTGATCTGGCCACCCAAGGCCACACACACACACACTTTCTTTGTTCTCTTCCTCAAGCATGGAGCCTTGAAGCATTGATAGATATGTGCTTTTCATTGCCATGTTGTGGCCAGAATTGAATAACATTTGAGGAATTTGTATTAAAACAAGGTTTTTACATTCTTCCCAAACTCTTTTCTAATATTGTCTGTCATCACATTATTGGATGATTTTTAACTTGGGAATCATCCAAAGACTTCTGTGTTTTCTCAAATATTGCCAGAATTGCTAGGACTGATTTGCATCCATTAAGTTGTTATCACATTGGCTAATTATTGGTTTGTTTATATTTGTTTTGTTTGCTCACAGTTGTACAAGCTTGTTATGTCTTATTGTCTTGGTGTAATAAAGTATTCTGTTGTTTTCAATATTGAAATTATTATTTTTTTTTAATTCAGTATTGTCAGTTTTATGTAAATGATTCAATCAAAGACAACTTAACACTGTTGGGATAATCTTTTTAAATGTTTCTTTTTCTTTGTCTTTGTGCAGTAAGATTGTAGGGGATCAGTGGCTCATCCTGCTTTGTCTAATTAGAAGCATTTCTTGGATTTAAGAGTTAAACGACAAGTTAAAGGTCTTTGGTGGTGATTATATATTAAAGGCAGAGTGTTTGTTTACCATCTGACCTCTAATGTGCCTAGCAACACTTTCTACCAAGGCGGGAAAGCTGCTACAAGCTGTACCGCTTGCCCTCCCTCATCCACGAGGTTTCATCAGCCTCACAGAACAACAACAGTTAGAAATGGCCAACCAGCACGCTGTATCCAAGGGCAGGTTGCGATGGCAACTGAGAGCACGTGCTACGCTGAGTGCCTGTTGCCATCTCGTCATCGTGTTCACTGCCAGCCAGCTCGCTGGCCGGTGCGCCTGTCAACAGACGTTATCCCCCGCTCATGCTCAGACACATACACGGGGGAGGAGTCCTGAATGAACCCCCCACCTCCCTCCACCCTAATCTCTGTGTGATGTTTTTCTCTCTGCCAACCCCACCCATGCACCATCCTTCTCCACCCCCCTCCCTCAACTGTTGGGGGAAACAAGTCATAACAACAACAACAACAAACAAGCCGCGTGTTTTTTTGTTGTTTCTGGTGGTGGGGTTGGTGGTGTTGTCTTCATTCAGTCCTCGCTTAAGGATGAGGTGCCTGCGTGCATCCAACACAGAGAATGGATGATGCAAGCTGGCCGGCCAGTCCGCTGTCCAGATGTGTGCTGTTACGCCCTGTAACAGGCTCGTTTTGGAGAATATGTCTCCGTTTGTTGGTTATTCCATTCAGACCAATAAAAGCTCAAGGGCTAGTAGCTGTGTTTGCAGTGAGTGTCACTGCGTATGGCTCACTGAACGGCCTCTGAACTCATTTAGCTGTTTTATATATAGACATAGTGTTGCTGGATGCATTGCACTGCCGAGTGCAATTATTGCACCGGTTTCACCCCATTCACCCCTTTAAGTCTCAACCAATCACCGCCAACCAAGAGCAACATAGAAACACACAAATGCATCAGTCAGTACATCTACACACATTCTGCAAGCACTCGGGGACAAAGGATGAATAATGTAGAGGTAGTGTCTGAGTGAAAGTCGCCTCCCCTTCTTTTTACCTTCCCTAAGCAATAAGGAAGGAATGTTGCCATGGAGGCAATGAAGCCTCTGCACACCGTCAGCCAATTACAGTCTTCCCTGTGTGAAACATCGGACCAATGGCTGCTCGAACTGATGCTGCTGTTGCCACAGACACTGAAATCCTATTGGCTGAGCTCTGCTCTTTGATTGAATTTCTGATCTTGTTTTTGAGAGAAAACATATCTCAAGGAGTGCCACCTGTGTGCCAACTTATAAAATATGTTGGGTCTTTCTGAAATGAAAATGATTTTTTGTAAGAAGGAAATTGTTTCTTTTTTAGGGGTTTAATAGACCTAAATTCAGTGCCAGCTTTGGTTCTGTAACTATGTGAGCAATGAAGAAAATAAATGTTTTTGTTTTTTTCTGGCACTACATTCTGAGGTGTATGTGCCTGGGGTTTTGTAAACTAAAAGGTGAAAATACCTCATTTTAATAATCACAATTATTATCAGCACTTTTTTCCTTTCATTTAATTGCACATTTCTGCCTTCCCATCACAATATTTGGTTCCCCCCCTGACAAAAGAACCACACCCCACCAGTTGCTATTTGCTGGTTTATGACGAATTCCTGGTTTAACTCTTGATTTTCCACAGCACTTATGTCACATTGTGTTCCATAACAGTGTCATTTAGTTATGTTATCTGCGCTGTGCAAGTCAAATTTCAGCAAGTAAATTCAAATATTATTCTTTGTTAACATACATTTATTTACATGGTGCATTTATGTAAATCCCAATATATTGTATGTAATAGAGTATTCCAGAACAAATGTTTAACTTTGTTTATTTCTGTTTGAAAATATGTTAAAAATGATAAAACATATCAACTATAAACAAACTATCCACTTTAACTAAAAAGACCCTTTGTCTGGTAGAGAACCCAACTGAACTTTTGATTTAGTTCATCGCAGCTACGGATTTCCTCACGTGGTTGGTTGCTTGACATATGTTTCACCAAAATCTTAGATCTAAAGTCATTACGACAGTCTGGTCTCATCTTTGTCTTTGAGTCAGTCAGACAGACTAGATGGAAGGTCAATTAGTAAACCCCTTCATCTGGGAGGTTAAATTTCCCAAGTTAATCTTAAGAATCAGTGTGAGATGATCTTGGAGTCAAGAGCATTTGGGAAACAGTTATGTTTTTTACTGACCGCACCTCTGTGGCGAAAGCGTGAAATCTCCGATAAGCCACAGCCTTCTCATTTCATTAATCACCTTCATCTGTGTCTGGGATCCAACTGGATAGCCGTCCAGTCAGAGACCCGTCTAACGGAATAACCCAAATCCCCTCTGAGTGCTCAAAGGCTCCTACTTCATTAGAAACATCTGCTTGTTTATTTCCCCACCATGTCTTTGTGTACGCCGGTATCTGCCAGGTCCCTAATGTGTCTCACTCTCTCCTCCTCGTCCTCTGCATGTGTGAGAGCTGCTGAGGAAGGCAGTACTGGTCTGTGAGGTTGAACCAGGATGCTCAGGTTGTTTGTGTATGAGTGCGTGGGGCGGGCTTGCACATCCCTAATGTTCTGTCACTGTGTAGCAGGTTAGTCGTCCGTTTCCTTCAGACACAAAGACTCATCCTGTTGCCAGTGACACCCTGGTGTGAGTGTGAGTCTGTCTGTGCGTATATGTGACGAGAAGGGGGCTGAAAACGGGATTAGTGTCATCAGGATCTAAGCCCGAACAGATTGACAGAAACAAAGTCCTGCTTTACACTAAGTGGTCAGTTTGGCCTCACATTAAAAGTGATTTGAATATTAAGACATGATTTTTGTGCGGTCAAAGTCTCTGATGGACGTTTATAAGTGCCATTGGTCAGGTTATCAGATATTGAATGCCGATAGAGCGCACACAGAAGAGATTGGCTGTTAAATGTTTTGAAATTTGGAAGGAGAGCCAACTTGTCTCCAGGGTGTGACATATGTGTGCTCTCAAGGCAAATTCTCTCTTCAATCTCAACCTCAAGGGTGTGTCAAGATGTGTCAAGATGTGTCAGTGTGTGTCAAGATGTATGGCATAAGAAATATTAATAGATCAAAATATTTTGTCCAGGCTTGAAAAATCACCCATCAAGCATGTTAATCCGGCATCCCACTTATTTCATAAATCATTCCTGGAGAAATCTGACATACTGCTTCATTTTGTTTTGGACAATTATAATAATAGTTTGTCACGATTCACAATATTAATATTCCCCTGATATGATTATGATGAAAAATATAAATTTAATGCTGCCTCTGCTGGGACAATGGGCTGGATGTTTGTTTTTAATTTGACCCGTTTACACACAGATTAACATTGAAATAATCTGTGCGTCAAGGAAAATGATTTTTTTTGTCTTTATCTCGTCATTGTGAATGTCTTCCAGTAATGCTTCCTGAGGTTATACATAGATTAACAACCTGCCTCCAAATTCATAATCTCTAAAAGGCGGGCTAAGGCTGCAATTTTTTCATACATTTTCATTATTTGTTTGTTACATTTTATAAATAATAGTTTAATCTACCAAATCTGTAAAAGCAGTGAAAATGTCACAGTTTTATTTCCGCAGCTCAAAACCCAAAGGAATGAGATTTACATTGATATCAAACAGAGAAATGCAGAAAATCTTCATATTCGAGAAGGTATTGTTTTACATTTTTGCTTAAATTAATTTATCACATCTAAAATTCCCCATCACTATCCCTCACCTATCTGATGTGTTTCTTAAAACATAATCATCACATGAGGTGGCTTTCTATGAGCCTCGCACTGTAGTAATCATATAAGTAATTCATATGTTGGGTGTGTGACACAACAGGTGTCACCAGAGCAGTACTGAACACTTGGCTACAGCTGACACCTGTACATGTCCTGTACACTATCCTTTCGCTCAGCGCTTTGAATAAGTCGGAGTATTCATGGCCTCAGCCGGACTGCCTGCGGATTTTGACTAACTGTCCTTGATAAACAAAAGGCTCCGGCTCTAATGCATTTCAGAGCCACTCTTGCCCCTCAGCTTTTTTTATCAGCTTAGCCACGCCGATTTAATCGGCCGCTCCTGTTTGTGTTGTCCTGTGTGTGTTTGTCTCAGAGCTCTGGTGATCCCCCTTTGTCTCGTCAGGGCAGTGTCACCCAAAGAGGTTTATGATGGGGGCGCGGGAGCCACAGCTGAGTAGATTAGTGTCTATAGTGTGTGTGTGTGTGTGTGTGAAAAAGGAGGGGTTGTGATATGTGCATGTCAGTCCTAAGGATCCTTCAGCTGTTGCAAGGGCGTGTTTTTCTTTTTTTTTTTCCTAGCACAGGTGTCCCGTGGGAAATGAATATGGTATGTGAGACAAGTGGCACATTGAGGTTGTAAAGCAACATAGGCCCTTCCATAGCAGAGAGGCCACTCTTCATTAAGTGGAGCGGAGAGCTTTAGGAATACATTATATGCCTCAGGCTCTGTTTAAATTCTACATAACTGAACAAGAAATTTGGATTCTGTGGAATTACTTATGTAATTATTGTAATTTTAGTGTATTAATTCTGTTTTCTTAGCTATTTTTAAAAAGTCATATATTGTCATGATGTGCACAAATGAAACCAGACAGTAAGCAGGTGCATTTGAAAGACCAGACAGACACATAATGGTTTCAGTATAAATATTTAAAATACTTTATACAGCATAGAAATCTCTTGACACTCAAACAAAACCATCCGTTACAAAATCTTACAAAAGACCCACCCCCGAGTCTGTGTCAATCTCAGTATCAACCAGGAAAAAAAAGCTACAAAGACGTTAATTTCAAACGTTGACTTTACAGTTCGACTTGTGAAACATTGCATGCAACTTTTCCTTTGGACAGGAAGAGAGATCTACAGAATCTTAACAGTGAGGAGCCTCATGTGCCTGTGGAAGCCTTTTCTGTAGAGTCAACTCGTTTTATGAAGCAACTAACGTGTGAGAATGTTGGCTCAACAAACATTTTAGAATCCCGTCGAACAGAGGCGACAGGAACGCAGGAGTCGTACTTTTATTTACAAGCACAATTTTCACATTACTCTCAGAGAGCTCTTGGCAAACACTTGTCATGGCGGTTAACACTTAAGACTAAACTACAGCATTAAGACAAAAGGAAGTGAATAATTTTTATGGTTGTTTCGTGATCCTAGTAGCAGTTCATCCCACCATCATACCCTCAGCCTGTGGCGAGGTTGATCAGTTTCATAAGGCTTTTAATGCTCTATATTTTCTTCTTTTTTTTGTTTTCCAAAACTGACTGTGAACAGGTATATCCTCCTGTGAGAAAGTCAGAACTAAGACTCTTACAGTTGCCCTGTGGTTTGTAGAGGTGATGTAACACTTGTATATAAAAAGTTCTAGCCATGAATTATTATCAGTGTTGAGTGGTAGTTTATGATAAACTATAAAAAGTGACATTTTGACTCCACCTACTTCTGTTTCGGTGTTGCTTCTAATGGCACTAATGTTCAGACACTGCAACACTGTGGCAAAATCCACACAAGCGTGTCACAATCGACTGCCGTTATACATTAATGTATGAATAATGCAGTGAGGTAAAAGATGGTAAACACCATTGTTACTACAGGTTTTGGTTGTTTAAGAATAGTGCAGTGCGCTTCTTCATCTAGTCGGCAGTGAAGATACAGTGCCTGTGGCTGTCTTACAGAGTTTTCACAGAGACACAACATTTAAACAAGTAATTAGGGATAGGGGCTGGGTCTGTTAGCTGGTGTGAATCAGTATGTGGCTCAATTAGTAACCAGGTACAGCAATATTACATAAGAGAGTATCTCTTAACTAAATCTATAATACAGTGTTTTTTTTGTGTGTGTGTGTACACCTTGTTGGCAAGGCCCATATTACATGATGTCCCATGTCCACTCTGTATCTAGGACACAGCGAGGTTTAGTCATTGCTGAGGGATCCGTTTCAAATCTCATCTTCTCATCTTCCCTCTTATTACATAGTGAGATCTTTAAGAAGAGACAACTAGTTTTGAAAACCCTTTTGTTTTCTTAATTTTTAGGTTTTTTTATATGATCAAGTCTGTTCTGAAAAGTGGCTCAGTCGCAATAAAGGGACAGTTCACAGTTTAAAAGGCCGCTCTGGAAGACCTCTCCAACTTTAACAAAATGTTGAGAGGGGCCTCGAGTTCAGTCTGTCTCTCTTTCATTTTCTTTGTCTTGTATCCCTCAGCAGAGGGTCTTGAGCGCACCTGAAGCACAGAGGAGAGTCTGCATGGGGTAGGGAGGTGGGGACACCACTTCCTCAACAACCTGTTCTGGCCGGAAGGAAAACGGCTGCAGCTGGACCTTCTTCTTTAGGATCTGTCCGATTCCCATAGAAGGGAACTTGCTGCGGTGCGTCGGGCTGTCAGGGTCGCTGCTGCTGCTGTTGGAAGGAGGACTGAAGGCCGAGGTGGGGTTGAGGGGACTGAAGGCGGACTTTGGGGGGCTGAAAGCCGAGCTGCCTGGGGGGCTTCCGACAGTGCTGGGGGGACTGCCGCTGGTGTCAGAAGAACCGCACCAATCTGACGAGATGCTCTTCTTGGGCTGCGGGTTGACAATAAGGACAGGAGGACTGGGGATTGTGGCCTTCTTCAAGTAAGAAGAGTCAGGCTGGAAGGCAGAGACGTGACGGGGCGGGGACAGAGTCCCGTTGGTCAGCTTGTACCAGGGTGAAGCCGGGGTGTCTTCAATTTGCTCAGCTTTGGAGAGGGAGCCAAAGGAATGCATGCCGATCGGTGATGGTGCTGGTGGAGCAGGTATGTTGTGTTCTGGGCTCGTATTGACTTGTGGGAGGGTGGCCAAGCGCCTCCGTTGCTGAGGGGTGTTGTGAAATAGAGGATGGATCTCTAGATATTCCATAGAAGAAGAGGCAACGGTGCCAGGTGGTGCCAGAGGTGAATTACGATGGCCACCAGTTATGGCACGCAATAGACCTGAGGAGGAAATGAGAAGCATTTTTAACATTTCAGAAATACAGATTTTTTTTTTTTGTTTGTCAGGCAAACATTTTAAACATTTGTTTTTGCTCAACTTGCTGCAGATAGAAACCTATGAACTGTAGATTCTTGGAATACTTTTGGCTGAATGACTACGTGTCTATATTGTATATGTCGTGTCAGTGAAGACATAACTCTCACACATAATCATCTGAGAGTAACAAGTAGGTGTAAAGGTAGCCTACCGGAACATTCTGTTTGGATATTAACCTTGTGAAGACCAGCTCGCCCTGACATGCTAGATCTGGATCTTGTAGGCAGATGAGGAGAGGGAAAGGAGCTTAGGCCTCAGCTTTTCCCTCGCGGCCTTGTTTGTCAAGTGTAAGCTCTTCTTCAAGGAGTGTGATCTTACAGACTCTGACCAGCTATCACTCTTTGTTCAAAATTCCAGGCCTAGTTTAAAAGAATTGCTGTTGTGTTGCTAGACTAATTTAATTTCATTCCTAATTATAGACTACCATACGTTTGTACTTTTGTCAGTCATTTCATCTGACTTTCAACAGGTAAATTAAATTCAGCCTTAAGTTTCCCCCCTACAGTTGACTGGTAACTTGTCCAGGATGTTTCCTCTCAGATGGATGGATGGGTAGATGGAAGGAGGGGTGGATAGATGGATGGATGATTGGGTAACTACGTATGTGTGAAACGGGTCGCTGCTGTACAAGAACATGCATGCTCAGTCAACCTACCCTGTGTGAATAAAGGTAAATAAAATAGATAAAATAAGTAAAGTGGCGCTCTTTAAAACAAATGTTCTGTATCTTATTATCTGTTGTAATGTTTTTGTACTGCACCATGTGACTCCTCACCTGTTCTGTGTTTCTTCTCCTTGCTGGGCCCCTTGCTAACAGCCAGGTAGACGGGCGTCTGTTTGGGAGGGATGGTTAGCTTGTCGACGTGCTTCCTCCACTGGGTCTGGAAGTATTCACTTTTCTGCTTTTCCCCTTTCTTTTTTTCCTGGAACTGCATCTCCTAAACACACACAGCAAACCGGTCATTAATACAGCACATACCATTTGACAGACCTTTTGTGTTTAACACTATTTTATCACCTCATTATCCTAGCACTCTTTCTAGGCACACAAACTGAATCCAGGTGTTATAAAGAAACTTTGGAATTCCAGCTAGAGTTTTTAGAACGGCATGGGACAAGTGTTTGGTGGATTCCCCTTACCCTGTACTCTTTAGAAAGTCTCTTCATTTTCTTGTTGAGGAGGAAGTAGACGGCCAGAGTGTGGCAGGCGCGGTTGGTGAGGACGGCGCTCAGCACCTCACTGTGCTTATAGCCCATCTTCTCCGTCATATGCAGTAACACCGTGTGGTTTATTTCCTCAATGTGGATCCTTAATGCAGAAAGCATGCGCAGAGCAAGACGGTTAATGGTTTGTGATGCTTTAAATCAAATGGATTTCTATTTTCTATTCAGAAAACAAAAATAAGCTAAAACAGATGACGTACTGCTGCAAAATACAAACACAAAGCATTTAAAATGTGTGCGAGCCTACCTGTTGAGGTACGGTGCCCCTGTGTTCTTGTTGGCCAGCTGCAGCCAGGAATCAGCCATCACCTGGTGGATATTGGGACGCTTGTTGGGATCTGGCTCAAGAAGCTTCTTCAGAAGACAGATGGCAGCTGCAACAGAGAGGGGGAAATGACTATTCATACGCTACCACAGACACTCAACTCACTGCATGATGAGGAAAGTTTTCCAGTACGGAGACTTACGCAATATTTCACTTATGTTACACATCTTCAGAAATGTTACTCTTCTGATTAAGAACCGACCACAAATTTCACCCTCATCGGCTTTCATTACATTATTATGTAAGACAGATGAGATGACACATCTGTCATTAGCTCGATTAACAGTAACTTACATAAGTGGGTTAAGCCATCCCTTTCATTCCTAGACGGTAACACTGTTATGACACGCTGAGAAGTGTCTGTCATATAAGCGTCACTCTTTCCAGCTAAGTGCAGACACACCATCTCACCCTTATTTTCTCGTGTTGTTTGACAGAAAAGCGGTTTGCCACTACACGTAGCCCATTACTAATATTTCAGTATAATGAATTAGCTTTATATATGCCAGTGCAAATATATTCTAATATTACTTATATATAATGACTGGAATGAAAGATTAAGAAGTCTATTATTAATCTGTTTTCAAAGTGTAAAGTGTCCCCTCTCAGGAACTCTGACAACTGCTCGGAGATAAATGCTATTGCCTTAATGTTTTTGATGCAATGTCGCTACTTCTCAGGAAAGCGCAGAACAAACACAAAACCAGTTTGGTTGGTACGCTTGTTTGCTCGTACTCTGCCAATGTTTCCTGTATGCATTTTTTGATGTAAATGTATTTCTGCCAAGGCTGCCAAGTTAATCTTTGAGATTATCAACTAAGATAAAGAAATGCTTTCTGCTGGTTGCGCATGTAAAGTTCTTTAGCATTTGCTTCTCATTTAGTCCTTTCTTTGTTGTGTTAGCTTATTATCTCTACATTTCTATACAATTCTTGTGTCTCTTGGTAAACACTGCAAATGTGCATTTAATTTGTCATGGCCCACATTCTTTTATTCTCTCGCTTGGAATCATAACCTGAAATTATCTTGTTTACGTGCTGCTATAAATCCAGACTTCATAAATATCAGTTCTACCCTGAGGGGTGATTGCAGGGTTATGTAAGAATATGAGTGGGCATGGTAGTGCACTATCTGCAGGGTTGATGGATTTATTTTTTCGTCGAAAACCCTTGTCACCTATGATGTATCTGCATACAGGTGCGCATTTGTGTATTCAGTATTTACCTGTGGAGAGTGAAGGAGGTAGAGGGTTCATCTCCTTGTCCACCATCTTCTGATGCAGGGCTCGGAGACTGAAGGGCTCCACAGTGAACGGGAGAGTCCCAGTCAACATTGCGTACATGTTTACGCCACTGGAAGATCAAAATATACACTTCAGCTCTGGGTGAACTCATGAAATCTACAACTCTATTTGAATATGGTGATATTTGACTGATTACATTATTGAAAAGGGAGTACACTCACATAGACCAGACGTCCACCTTCGGCCCGTACTTCTTCCTGGAGAGCAGCTCTGGGGCGGCATAGGCAGGACTTCCACACTGGGTGCTGAATGGGTCAGAGTATCCCAAGATGCCAGCGCAGTTACTGAGGCCAAAATCTGAGGGTCAGAAGAGGTGGGGTGAGTGTTTTTTCTGGGTTTATTACTGTCTTTTCAGCTCACCCGTTAAACCGCTCGCCTCATCCTAGCATTCACACACAATCAGAAGCAGATTAGCACTATGGTGAGAGCTTGTAAGGGTTCCAACAGGATATTTAATTGCTTTTAACCCCTCACCACATGTGAGACACTGCATGCTCCACTCAAACTGAGAAAATCATTTTATTTCTACTGTAAAGTAATTGGCATCAAAGGCCTTCTTTTATTATCATCTGCTTGAATGTTGTTCTTTGCTGTGGGGAATATTGTATTCATGAATGAATGGAATTTCTGAATAAAGTTTTAGTCAGAGGGAATTAAAAAGAAGCAGCATCACACTGAAGAAATAAAATAAGATTTAAGAGTTAAATGCTGTATATACAAGAGCACTTAAGCTACCTATGAGCTTTATGTTGTCTTGCTCATCCAGAAGGAGGTTTTCTATCTTCAGATCCCTGTAAGACAAAGACAGAAAACGGAAACGTCGTTATTGATTACATTAGATAACTTATCTGAGCCGTGATCATCATACAATGCACAAACAGGAGAGGTCAGGCCACATACACATGTGCCCCTCCCAATGTGGGTCACGCTGGCTGATTTTCAGGGTCTATTGTGTGACTCCCGATCCCTCCTCAGTGTCAGAAATCCTGTTATACAGTTATCTACATAGGCCATCTCACCATGATTGAAATTTAGTTCCCAGGCTCTGATAGACAAAGAATTCAATATGCCCGGGAAGAGCTTTGTGAAATTTACATCTGAAATTTGATTTAAAGATGCAGTTTATTTGTTGTTTTCCATAATTTAAATCAAATATTTCATTGGTGTAACAGTATTTGTTGGAGGAACTCTATATATCTGTGCTTAGTGTGTGAAAATCCAGCTGTTGTATAAAACTTTTTTTTCAATCGTATTTATTTTTTAAGAATTTCTTAAAAAAATTCTTAGCAGCTGTCTTGGAAACTTCTTAAAGCTTGGAGATGCACACTTTGCGAACGAGGATCATGTTTGACTCAGAGAGTCAGCTTTAAACTATTAACAGCCCAAAGCTCTCTAAACTATGAATGGCAAATTGTCGATAAATTTTGAGGCATTTATTCAAATTCAGCTCTTTGTTGTTTGTTTTTTTTTACCTGTGCACTACACCTGCCCTGTGCAGGTGCTCTACGGCCAGCACCAGCTGCCGGATGTATTTCTGAGTCTCCCTCTCATCCAGGCGTTTCTTGTCATAGATGCGGTTCATGAGGTTCCCGCCGGGACACAGCTCCATCACCAGGTAGTAGCTGTTCTCTGTCTCCAGGATGTCCAGCAGCTGCGTGATGTTGGGGTGGCGGATCATCTGCTGGATGTGGCCCTCCCTCCGCAAGTTCTTGGTCACATATGAGTCCTTCTTGGCCTTCCGCTTGTCAATCACCTTCACCGCCACCTGGAGGAATTGTGACAGAGGGTGAGGTGAGGATGTTATTTTAGATAAAGCACTGACTTGGCAGCTAAAGATTGGCTATTAAGGTTTGCACCATGTTGTGAGTAATACGCATGGAGAATAGAGCACTAGTGCACTGCTGCGTCTTGGAGAGAGGTTTCAGAGAGTTGTAGTGTAACAGGTGATGGACTGCTCAGTCTCTATTGCAGGGACATAACTCGACACCGACCTCTCCCTCACAGCTGCTCCCAATGTGGGACAACCCAGGCGCTATAGGGCCCCGAGGCTGCAGGAGGGGGAGGTGTGTGTGTGTGTGTGGGGGGGGGGGGGGGGGGGGTTACTGAACCATCATAAACTAGGGGAAAAGCAAATGTTACCCTATCTGTTGAGAAGGCGCCAAGGCCAAATGGACTATTAATATTCCCCCATTTGTCACAGAGTTTAGTTGCAGCTGAACACACATGAGGAGCGGCGACACTTGTAGAAACAAGACTGAGGAAGGACAAATTAGGGCCTGCTAATTTTAGGGCCTGCTCATTTTCTGACGAATCTGCGTCAGATAATGAGCAGGCCCTAAAATGAGCAGGCCCCAAGACAAATTAGGGCCTGCTCATTTTCTGACGAATCTGCGTCAGATAATGAGCAGGCCCTAAAATTAGCAGGCCCTAAGACAAATTAGGGCCTGCTAATTTTCTGACGAATCTGCGTCAGATAATGAGCAGGCCCTAAAATGAGCGGACCCTAAGACGGGCCTTCTGTCTGTGTCTCCCTACCCTTGTTGTCTCATTGGAAAAGAAACCTGCAGATACTCCTCATAAAAGCCTCAAAGGTGTCCTTTGCCTCCATCACAAACACTTTGCTTCCTAGCTAATTACATTCAATAACATACCCATCTATTTCATCCTTTGCCCATGTCTCCTTGTATCCTGTCTAGACTGAGTTCAGGAGCATGGCTACCATACACAGCAAATCATCTCAAGGAGAGCCCACAGACATGGAAAGGCACGACCAGTGAAACTAATCACCATATCCATTAATGAAATGGTGAGGGCCAAAGTGGCTGTGTGTGTGTCCTCTCTTTCTACTGTCCTTCAGCTTGTCTTTCTTTTTTACTTTTGTCCTTTCATCTCTGATAATTGATTCACCTCTGAAAACCTTTTTACAGCTGCTAATTAAACCTGAGTGTGTGTGTGTGTGTGTGTGTGTGTGTGTGTGTGTGTGTGTGTGTGTGTGTGTTGAGCTGTCACAAAACAGTAATAGATGGCCCCTGTTTATACAAAGCAGTGTGGATAAGAGATGGGGTACTGGGTATGTATGGGGGGATGGGGCACTGCATTTACAGTAGGCTAGTCTATATGAGGAGGGGAGGGTGTATATAGGAGGAGGGGTGTGCCCAGCCAGGGGGCTTCTGGGGGATTCAGTTGTTTATCAAGCGCCCCTCAGACAGAAAAGGGGGGAAGGTGGGGGAGTATGGGGAAAGTGGGTTACAGACATCAAAAACACGTGCATATGACCTCCCCAGCCCCCTGACCACGACAGCACCATCTTTCTATGATTTCTGATTGCAGCTGAACACACATGAGGAGAGGCGACACACAAGACTGAGGAAGGACAAATTAGGGCCTGCTCATTTTCTGACGAATCTGCGTCAGATAATGAGCAGGCCCCCGAACCGTTTGCTTGAATAAACTCACTGCCTTCTACTCCCTCCCAGCCTTTAAGACCCTGTATTCCGCTGAATGAGCGAGAGAGTGCAAAGAGAGGGAGAGAGTATGTTATGTGCTTGGCTGTGTGATTGCCAGTGTTTGCATCATCCTCAACAAAGAGAGTAAGAGAAGAGGAGAGCGCTTTCTTTTCCCCTCATGGGCAACATAATGGAAGGGGGGGTCCTCATATGCAAATTAGGGGGGGGGGGGTAATCTTTAATATAGCCTACTTTAATATGCCAATTGTTATTTTAAGTGGCACAGCCTATTCGGGTTTACATAGACAAACAGACTACAGGCAAGCACAGTAGGCCTACTTGTTTTCCAATATGCAAATTTCCTGGCTGATCCTCAAAAAAAACCTGGGGAGACAAAGGCAACCAGTGGCCAATGGTAGCCCACATCAAAGCCCTGCGCTGGCAGAATCATAATGAGGCTGAAGCCCATTTATCAACCACATGATTTCATATGCAAGTAGCTGCTGTGCTCTCTCATAGGCCGGGCAATTTTCCTCTCTGTCCCTATCGCAGGCTTGCGCGCCCAACAGCGGTGAGATCACCACCACCAGCAGCAAACAAAGCAAGAGGTTCAGAAAAAGCCACATAGCGCACAACTATCCAGCACATGTTAGGTATCAAGACTGGCAGCTCTATCTCTTTCTGTCTCTCTCTTACACACACAAAAAGTAAATATTGTCACTAGAGGTTGGCTAGAAAACAAGCCCTGCTGTGCACATAGCTGAGTTCAACAGCTGGCAGTGCCGCATGAGCTCATTAACAAAGCCTCGCATTGCAAACAAGGCTGATCACTTTCTCTGAGTAAGCTAAGAGACTGATTCGATTGCCACGTAGTAAAGTCATAATTTATAAACTGCCATGAATTGACTCAGGGTTGTTCTTGGTTCACATGCATGTAAGTGACAGCCGACACTGTCTGCTGGAATGAAATGTAAAACCAAATCAGACTCCATGTTGCATACCACCAGGTTTGTAAATGCTAAAATACAGTCAGAACAAACTCAGCTAGTTTTTTAAAGAAAGAAAATGACTAAAGTGTATTTTTTCCTCAAAAGTTGTTTTTGTTTTGTTTACAAATCACGTTAATTATGATCAAAATAGCAGCATATGCATTTAAATTAAACCAGGAAATACAAAACATAGCCTATTGCACACAATTTTACCAAATCCTGTTGCCATTTGTATTGTCATAATGTGCATTGTGTATTTCCACTTTGTGACTCCCCGCAGTCCGCTTACCTTTTCCCCAGTCAACGCGTGGAGACCTTCTCTAACTTTGGCGAACGATCCTTCTCCCAGCTTCCTCCCAATCAGATAGTTCCCGACCCGTTTGGTGTGGTAAAAGTTCTTAAGGATGTCCGCTGCAGGACTGCATAGAGATGCCGGGAGGACGCTCTCATTCCCGGTGCTGTTTGGGGTTTTACCCTCATATAACCCGTGGCTGTTGTCCACTACCATGTCGCTGTCCGCAACTGGCATAACAGCCCCCTTGTCAAACGTCTCCTTTTAACAAGGGAGAAAACTACGCAGCTCGTCCCTCGCCCAGCTTAAAGCCAGGTATTAAATGCTTAACGTCCGGTAAAGTGCGTTAACTCCGCTCTGCCTGCGTCTCGCCCCTAATAGCAAATTAAGGGAACCGGAGCCTGTGCCACCTGTTCACCCAAAGCATCCAGTGAGCGCACTCAGCAGGTTCCGAGACAAGTCTTGATGAGTGTATCAGCTTAGATTTAAATGACACAGAAAAAACAATGACACACTCAGTCATGGAAAGTTATTAACTGACGCACCTGTCTGAATACTTAAAAAAGCTAAGGCTCAGTGAGAGGTAGGCTATTACTCCGCATCCTTTCTCCGGGCATGAGCTTCTCCTGAATAGTCTGTGCGCAGGAAGCGTGTTTTTCAGTTTGAAATGACTTTACCGGTCCTCTGGGTGGGCGTTTCTTAGTGAGAGGATGGGGGGAAAAAACACACACACCCATACACATCCCCTCACACTGTGGTGGTAGCCAGGGTGATTTTAAATCCAATCAGCGCAGGCGGGCGGAGCACATGGGAGAACAAGGGGGACAACTGCACCCGGTACCGCTGCCCCGCCGTTTCACGTGGTGCGCTCAGATTGTACACGTCTATGAACAAAGAATTGCTTATAGGCTATATGTAGCCAGAACAGAGGTGAGCAACACCGTCACTACAAACGCTGAGATCTGTTTTAAATTCCCGTGGCGAAATTTCTGGGTGTCTATGCATTGTTCCTTTAGGTATTATTAGATTTGGCATTAAGTGTAAAGGGTCCGCATGTTCACACCATGCGCTGTGCATGCAGACCCACAATCCCTTACCTGGCATAGGGACGGCAATAAATCATACACGCATGCTTACAGTGAGAGTTGGTCAGTTTCATATAACATCATCTAGTCGAGCTACCCCCCCCCCAAATGTATTGGTTGTTGCTGAACTTGGAGTTCAGCCAGCAATACAAAGTTAACACTAGGCTACTCCAGTAGCCTACAGCAGCGGCAAGACAAAGAAGCATTCCTCCTCCTCGGTCACTGAGGTGTTCACTGGCCTAATTAACATTGTGTTCATCACTCAAAGGAGGACACCAGCAGGGAGGGGCAACTGTTTGAGACATATTTCTACTCTTGTTTTTGACGTCGGCTTGTGCTAATCTGGCATTATCATATAGCCTACGTTTTACTACAAAGTGAACCTGCAGGGGCTGAACAAAATAACAGAAACACCTGACAATATGATGAAATCCACTACAATAGCCCGGCAATAAATACAACCAATGTGAAGCTTTGAAAGAAGTGTTGATGTATTATGTGGCGGGAATTTGATGTATTGATGTATTATGTGGCGGGAATTTGTGGTGTCGCTGTATCAGATTTAAAAATATATACAGGTGTCCTCTCTTTTGTTCACTCCTTGTATGGATCCCTAGAAGGAGGAGAATAGATGTAGGCTACAGTTTGGCATGCCTGCTGGACCATGCTTTCTAGACACCAGACCAGACACCCAGACATGGAACCAAAAGTATAAGTAGACCACCATCTATTGGAGTTATTTTGTACTACAAGAATACACTCAGTCCCAAAATTTAAGACTTGAGTGAGCCTGCAGCCTTGCTGAATTTGAACTGATTTTCCATTGTCCTGTTACCAGGCATTTATTGATCTTGAGAGGGATTAATTTGATGATTTGGAGACAATGATTCTCAGTTTAAAGTAGCCTACTTTTAAAAGTGTGTGTATTTAATATTTGAGAAGTATCATACTACAATAAAAGTGTTTATTTCACTTAACTTTGTGACTTGTAATATTTTAATATTTTAAAGGTATGCCTATATTTTGCTCTATATTCATCCCAGAATATGAGGGGAGGGCAACAATAGTGTAATAGAAAAAATACAATTTCAATGTGGGCCTACCTCCAGCATTTTAATAGTGGTGTCTGGAAGAAAGCTAAATATAAAATTGGATGTGTAGCTGTGTGTGTATTAGGTACAGTCTGTAGGTATGATACCTGATAGTATCAGGTAGCCTACAGACTGTCCCGGGCTGATAGGCCCTTGAAGACAGCTGGGGTAGGTATTTAAACAAGGTAAGAGAATGGGTCAGGACCAAAGATCATTTTTGTCCGGGTGTCTGTCATATCTAAAAAGGACACTGTGGACACCCCTGCCCTGGCCACATATATTCAAACCATAGACTGCAGGTTCAAATCCTTTAGCACTCCGCCACCTAGCGGACAAAACCTAGAACAACAAAATTGAATCCCATCATGCTTTGCCGTGCCCGCCGACCCGAGAGCCACCGATGCTACGCTAACTGTCGTTAGCTACCGGGAGCGGACATGTTGTACCGACCCTTCCTTGAATAAACATCGCTGTTAGCGGGGAATCGGGAGCTAAGGGGGACGCTAGGAGCGCTGGGCAATCATGGACGCCGTCAACGCCTTTAACCACGAGGTAAGCTGCCTTCAAGGCTCACTGAGACCCTGAAGTCACCGAGTCTGGCGATACTGATCATGGTGCTGTGATGCACTGAAGCTAAGTTGAGCAGAACCCACCAGTGGGCCTAGCTAGCTGGACTTGTCCATCTTACCTGGTTTAGTGCTAACTGTGTTAACGTTTGGGTTGTAACGTTAGCAACACTTGCAGCGCAAGTAGCGAAATGTTATTACTGAAACAAATGATAGGGGATTCTGCTAACTAGCAAGCTAACGCAACTATAGCCAGTCCACATTGCTTAAGTTACAGTAAGTCAACCCTGCACAAAGTTCGTATGGTAACGTTAGTGTTAGCTCGTGGGAGCATGGTCACCTACATTGGAGTTAGTAACAATGCTACTGGCAACCACACAGCGAGCAAACATCCTATCCTATTGTTATTGTCACGCTGGATGCTTACAAATTTTTTTTAATAAAAGCTTCAGTGCTATGCACAGCGTGAGTTTGTTTAGAAGATGCCAGGCCAAGTCACTGTAGGGCTCGAGTAACGTTACTGATGGCGGGTGATAGAAGTCCAGTCAAAACATAGGTCAACTCTGTAATATTGGTGTTTTTGGTTCCTCTCGTTTCTGCTGATGCCCCTTTTTAACCTTTGAAGGTAAAAGTTGCAGTGGTTGGAACCGCCATAACTCTTAAGTGAGTGGTAAATACAACCTTGTAATTGCATCATAACTAGCTAACGTTAACTTAGTTCTGCAGGATACTTGTTTATTGCACCAAATCATGATAACCGCAAAGCCAGAAGCAGTTTCTGATGGTTCTTGAAAATGTCACGCACTTTCAATAGTAGTTTCTGTCTGGCGCAGAAATAGAGAAAGTAGTTTGTGGATTCAAATCACTGCTAGTGGATACATCAACATAACGTGAATAGACACCTATTGAAAATACTCAATTATATCAATATTTTAGCTCAGGAATAAGAAAAGGCAGTAGCCTAGTGCATCGTACAGCCCTTAAAATGCTTTTGCTTCCTCAAAAGCAGAGTGCATAGTTTATTTCTAATATCTTTGCACTGTACTGTGACCAGGCTGTATCTTATCACTGATCTGTTATCTACGTTGTCTCTAGTTGTTCTCACTGATGGACTCCAAGCCCCCAATTTCCCGGGCAAAGATGATATCCATCACCAAATCAGCCATCAAAGCTATGAAAGTAAGGAGGAGTTCGGCAAGCCTTTGTTTTGATATTTACTTGTGTATCTATATGAGTAGTATTCTCTGTATTTCTAAAATTATTTCTCTTTTTTTGGGCCTATATCTACTCGATAACATGCTCACCTGCTTCTCTCTCTTTCTCTTTCAGCTTTATAAACATGTGGTCCAGATTGTGGAAAAGTTTATCAAAAAGGTGGGACAAACCTGTCTAAATTCCATCATCACAGGTTCTCCTCACCAAACATGAATAAACTCAAATCTGTTTTCTCCTTCTTCCCTCTCCAGTGTAAGCCCGAGTACAAGGTAGCAGGCCTGTATGTGGTGGATTCTATCGTTAGGCAATCCAGACACCAGTTTGGATCAGACAAGGATGTGTTTGGCCCAAGGTTCACCAAAAACATTACAGGCACTTTTGAGAACCTCTGCCTTTGCCCAGTAGAGGACAGGGTAAGACCAGAAAGAGTTGGTGAAGATTTCACTGTGAATATGAATATTGGGGACTCTCTTGTAGTCACAAATAGTACCAAATTGTTGTTGAAGGATTTCCCCCCCTGCAAAGGCCCTCACCTAAATCAGTCTCCCGTTATTCCTTCTCCTTCACCTGTTTCCTTGCTGTCTTATTTTCCTTTGTAGAGTAAGATTGTGCGAGTGTTGAACCTGTGGCAGAAGAATGGGGTGTTCAAGATTGAGGTTATTCAGCCCCTCCTGGACATGGCCGCTGGCTCTAGCAGCTCTGCTGCACCGTACACAGGAACAGATGAGCCAGGTAATTTGTGTTTGTACACGAGGTCCATGATATTATTTTTAAATACAATTCTACAGACACAACAGATGACATTTTTAAAACTAGTTAAAAAGAAAGAAAGAACATTTTGCTTTTTTCATTTATTTCATAAAACTATTTTATATTGATATGCTGAAGTATCAGTGTGTGCTGCTGGTGTTGGAAGGTATGTGTGCTGCTTTCCACATGTTCAGGCTGTGTGTCTCATCCCTCAGGTTCTTCCCCGCCTCCAGCCAAAGAGCCAGTTACTGCGGTAACGGCAAACTCCACCACGACATCTGCTGAGCAGCTGCAAAACTCTGATGCCTTTGCTGCTGTGGCACAGCTCTTCCAGTCCTCCCAGGGTCAGCAGGTGTGTGTACTAGTGTGGGCAGGCAGTCATTGACCACAGTCATTTTGCTTGCACATTAGACCCTCATTAATAACTCCTCTTTCACTCTTTGTCACTGGCATTTTTAGCTTCAACAGATGCTCCAGAATTTTCAGCAGCAGCCAGTGAAGCCGGACACCGACCCTCAGCCTCTTGTACATACCATTCAAACACAGGCCCAAAATGTTAGCACTGGCCTGGGCATGGTCGCCCCGCAACCTCCCCTGCCCACCCAAACCAACCAGCAGAAGACAGCCTTTGACAAAGTGACTGTGAGTGTTTGTATTTCCATATGGTGTCAACAGCTAAATGTACTCTGAGCAACATGGCAGATGTCACGCACTGTTTAGACACTTTGTAGCATAGTGTGCTTAAACTATAAGTAATTTAAGGACTGTACAAGCTAGGGATAAAACGATTACCGGTTTAACAGTAAACCATGGTAAAATTCCCGACGGTTATTATTACCGTACACATTTTGAATACCATGACAACCGGGTACAGTTAACCGCGCTATTATAATCTCACGGCAAACACTGTCCAGGGTCTCCCAGAAGCAGGCGCATTCTGCGTATGCGGGTTTGTTTGGGTCAATGACAACACGGCGGAAGACAACGCTGCAAGATTTTTCAGTCACTCTGAAGTCTGGTCTATTTTAGTTTTTTATGAGAGTGCTGAGGGAAACTTGATTGAAGAAAATAACCTTATAGTAGACGCAGGGTGAGTTAACTTTTAGCTTTGGTTTGTCTGTCTGAATTGCTCTCAGTGTTGCTGCTCTTGTAAAAACGCAACACGTTGTTCTTTTGCTGTGTGCATCGTGTGTCGGCAGAGTCTATTCGTCCACTGCACATGATAACACGTTATGCAGTTTAGTCAACCAACCAGCATATCTAGAAACGCTACAGACTCCTCTGTATTTATATCAGTTTTTGGGCTCATTACAGTTACTATCACTGTCTTCTAAAGACTTATTTGTTTTCATGTAATTGTCCACGGGGTCATCGTATTACCTATAAAATATAAAATCTTGATAATGCACACTTAGATAATTTTCATACGTTTACAAAAGGTATTTGCTGTTGTTTTATTGTTTATGCAAACAAAATGGCAATTGTCTTTGTAGTTTTCAATCTAAAACTTGTTGAAATGGTTTCAGTGTGTGTATCAGTACATTTTAATCTTTTTCGGCACATTTTTACAATACCGTGATAATACTGATAACAGTGATCATTTTGGTCACTATAATTGTGATATGAAATTTTCATACCATTTCATCCCTAGTACAAGCTCTTCCATGTTAAACAACATCATCATTTGTGCATTTTTTACATTCATTATTTGTCTCTCTCTTAGAAATTGCTGGACCGTTTTGACTATGACGATGAACCAGAAATTGGAGATGAAACAAAGAAGGATGAAATGTCATCCCAGCCCTCCTTGTAAGCCCTTGATTTATTATATTTATGCTGTTGCATCTCTGCAATGCCACAAAGTTGGAAGCTCTCAGAGATTTTTTTTCAAATTAAATGAATGAAAATTAAATTGAAAGATGTAAAACTTGATTGTTTTTCTTTATCATCACAGTATGCAGCACCCTCCTGCCTTCCTACAGCACATGGACCACTTTAACCCGCAGATGATTAACATGTCACAAGACCACTCACAACAGGTAACAAGAACAAACTTTTTAAAAATAACTTATCTTGTGTAACAAGTATCTAAAAGCGTTTCAATCCCCGGCTCCCCCTGGTTGCATGTCGAAGTGTTCGGCAAGATGCTGAACCCTGAATTGCTCCTGGCGGCTGTTCTGCCAGTGTATGGATGTGTGTGCATGTTAGTTTCTGTTTGAGCACTTAGGCTCAGTGTATGAATGTGTATGACTGGTGAATGCAGATGTAGTGTAAAAGCGCTTTGAGTGGTCGAAAAGACTAGAAAGGCGCTATACAAATACGGAGCATTTACAAGTATAGCCATCTAATTTTTTGATCATTTTTACTTTAAACTGTAAAATGCTTTCAGATTAAATTTTCCTATCACTACAACTGGTAGTAGCTTGTCTTACAACAATATGGTTACATGATACTATATACGCTACAGTATATGCTTCTCATTTATGGAAGGCAAGGCTTTTATAAAAAGAAGTAATACTTAAATCTGAAAATGAAATGTAGATAGGTACATTTTTTTCTGCCAAATTAAGTTTAAATTTGGGAAACCCTGTTGTATGTGCACAATATATATTCCAGTTATCTCTCTCAGGTTCCTCTCCCTCCTAATGGCCAGCTCCAGGCCTATGGTTTACCGCCAGGGCAAAGCTTCCCAGTTATGATGCCACCTATGGGGCATGCTTTGCCAGGGCAGCCCCTCCCTGGTTCCACTGGGCCTCCAGGCTTCCCGGCAATGTACCCTCCCCACAGTGCAGCCCAGCAACCCCAGGTAGACTTAACAATAGTTCAGAGGATATGCAAAGTCTAACAAGCTATTTTGGGGGGTAGATTAGGCTGGTAAAGCAATTTTTCAGTATCTTTTCATATGTGCATGAAATTTGAAATTTGCTTAAACAGCTTAATATGGCAACAAATTAGTTTTTTGCTTAGCATAGGTGGAAGATTAAGAAGCATGTATGTTGGATGATAATTTAAATGCATGAAATTATAACCATGACTTTTCTATACCATATCAGGATTTGTCAATGGATATGGACCGTTCATCTCTGAGGGATGGCAGACATGGTCAACGGTCACACTCAGGCTCCAGGTAGGCATCTGAAATGAGACGTGATGTGTCAAACCTAAGCTTAAGTCTCAGTGCTGTAATTTGTTAATTTCCATTTATTTAGTTGTGTGCAGAGCTTATTTATGGTGAACATTTCATGAGTTACAATATCTGTCCTTTTTTTTTTTTTTCTCTCCAGGTCTCCAAAGCGGAGGAGGTCACGGTCTAATTCTCGTACACGACGATCCAGGCACAGGCGGTCCCGCTCGCGCTCCAGAGACCGCCGTCATCATTCACCACGCTCCCGTTCACAGGAGCGCAGGGAGAGAGAGAAAGACAGAGACCGACGGCAGAAAGGCCTTCCGCCACCCAAGAACGAGACACTAAGCAGTTAGTCATCTATTTATAGTCCTATTTATTTAAGGAGATTCTCCTTAATTTTCAGATTTCAGATTCTGGTTAGGTGTGTGCCATGTGTTTTTTTTCATATATAATAATAATTTACTGAGTTTTTCAAATCATTTTCCTCTTTGATTTCAGCTATGGCATGTATTTTTGCCTTTCTAAGTTCTTGTTCACTTTGTATTTGTCTTTCAGTTTGCAGTACAACTCTGTGGGTAGGCCAATTGGACAAGAGAACACAGCAGCAAGATGTGGCCTGTTTGCTCGAGGAGTTTGGGCAGATAGAGTCCATCAATGTAAGTGTATAGATAAGTTACATTGATCCAACAGTGGCTATATCTGTGCTTGTAACAAAATACATTTGCAAGATGGAAAATACTGTTTTTTTGTTGTCTTTCGGTCAACTTATAGTAAATTTGTCATGATATATTTTGTGTTTTTACATAAACAGCACCTAGTCTCTGCTTTGTTGTTAATATTTAATACTTATGTTTAAGTTATTAAGACACTGATTGCATATAGAAAAGTATCTGTATCTGGGTTTTCTTTTACAAACTGTTTAAAAGGACCATAGAGCAATCAGGAGATTGAGTCCAGATTCAGCTAACTGAATAGAAATCACAATCTTCTTGTTTTTTCCCTCACCTGTCTGTTTGTCCTCCCCTTTTGTTAAGATGATTCCTCCACGTGGCTGTGCCTATATTGTCATGATACATCGGCAAGATGCCTTCAGGGCTCTACAAAAGCTCAGTAGAGGAACTCACAAAGTTAACCAAAAAGCCATCAAGGTGAGTGAGCAACACAGATTCCTGCTTTGTAAAGCACTGCTAATAAAAAACCTAGCAAATTAAAGAGAAAACTGAACATCTGACTGAATAAAGACTTGTTTGTTATTAATTTCTTGATAGATTGCTTGGGCTTTGAACAAGGGTATAAAGGCTGAGTTTAAACAGTACTGGGATGTGGAGCTGGGTGTCACCTACATACCATGGTCTAAAATCCGAGAGGTTCAGGTGGAGGAGTTAAAAGAAGGAGGGATACTGGATGTAGACACCTTATCACCAGGTAAAAGATAGACTCATTAGGAAATAATACATTTTTTCATTTTCAAATGTGCTTTTCAAATGTGCTTTTATTGAAATGTGCAGAAACAGTTTATATTATTGATGTTATTACAGTGTGTTGAGCAGTCTGCTTTTTAATGCGTCTTTTCCAGAGTGGAGTGGAGTGAGGAAAGCCCTTGACCTTCCAGATGAACTCACCCACAACGGTCGTTCAGAGCCACAGCAGCCTGAGGAGACACAAGTAGTACCTGTGGCTGCTACAGCTGCTCCTCCTGTACAGGTAAACAAGGTCAATGTTACCTTCATTTTAAACTCTTATGTAGGGATGTGTTGATTTGTCATTGTTGGTAAAGAAATATAATTCTGAAACTTGCTTTGATTAAGAGGATGTGCCTGCTGTTCTTTCGGGTGTCTGTGTAAATGCTCACTTGAATGGAGGCAACATGGAGACAAGATGATTGTTTCTCCAGAGTGTCACTGGAAAGTTTTAACAAATAACTTTCTCATTTGACATTTCCAGTAAATCCCTGTAAATGTTCTCAGGTTCCTCCGATGCAGCAGCCGATGGTTGGTGTGGGTTCTCTCCAGCCTCCCGTCTTTCCAGGTCCCATAGGCATGCCTCCACCTTCCTTCCCCCCAGGCGTCCCCCCTCCTCCTTTCATCAGACCTGGCTTCAACCCTATGCAGATGCCTCCAGGTAGCACCTCCTACAGCTGCCATCAAACCATTTCTCACTGGCTTTCATTCAGTTTTTCTCTCTCTTACACAGCGCCCGTTCTCAAACGGTGGTCGATTTCACACCTGGAATTTAATTTATTTGGTCAAAATGATATACTGTTGCTGTTACGTTTGTTCACACAGGCTTATGACAAACAAACAAAGTGTATTAAACATTACTTTTACTAATTGAAATATACAGGATGGGTCTATATAGAGTTGTGTAATTATTTATTAACCATACTATTTCATTTTCATTATTTTTATTGTACAACTAGGATTAGTTTTAAGTATTTAATTTGCCCAACTTTACAGCAGAAATAAACAAATTTACAGCCTGGGAAAAAAACAGTTTTGGCTAATTTCCTTGTACATTACAACTGGGTGAATTTTTATATCACTCACCCGTTTAAATTATATTAAGGCTTAATGTTATGCATAATTAAGGGCATGGTCACTTTGAGTGACAGGTGGGTGTCGAATTAGCCAGAGTCGGGCACTGCCAAGATAGCAACGACCAGTTTTGGCGCACGGGCCACTTATTGCTGTTCAATGGTCTAGAGTAATGACGAAAAAGTTTAAAATAGAGGCGTTTTAACTCATTCTCCGATCGATCATAGAAAATTCCATTGCTCATGTACTGGCCCGAGTATGTGTTACTATGGTTACCAAATGATCTTGCCTAAATCTATATAAAGCTTGTACAGATTTGCTTATAAGATTGCTTCCTTGACTGTTAACTCTCAGTAGATTGATTTTAATAGTTTAACTTTTAGTATGTAAAAATCCTATATCTAGTATCCTGCAGGCTTCTGGTTGGTCTAGTTTGTTGTAGCACCTCAATATGCCGCAGCAGTCCATCTTTTCACAGGGTATCATCCAGTTGTTAAAGCCACATCAGAGTTCTATTGACAGTTTCCACACCAGCCCAAACAAACCAAACCAAAACAGGCAAATGTTGGCATGAAAGCACCCTAACTCCTTTCACCCTTCTTCTCCCAGGTTTTCTCCCTCCGGGTGCCATGCCTCTAGGTCCCCCACCTCCTTCTAAAGGTGGAGTTGAAGCCTCGCCTCTGGACCCAGCAAGTCTGGGAAACAGGAAAAATGAGGAGGTCCTGGATCCCAACATATTCAACAACCAGATGGGGCCTATGGGTCAGTCTGTCTTTCTCTTTGGACTTTTCACCAAATTGATTTTTTGTTTCTTATCTTGCCCTATCCAATGTAACATGACTGTTGAGTTTGGCCCTTAAACTGATCTCATCTCTCAAAATATGCATTGGATCAATCATTAGTTTCTGGGTGAGATTGTATTATTATATATCACTTGATTGTTTTATGGGAAGAAATTTAAAACAAGTTTGACTGATGAATTTGTATTTATCTAGTAAAGAAAAAATACATTACCAAGTATTTGTATGTGCTTTTTAAATAGTGGAATTTGTTGTCTGTATTGTAATTTGAATATTTTGGTGCTTTTGGACAGCAAAAGTTAAGTTAAGTAAATTTCAATTTGTTTTGGTACTTGTTTCCCCATCAGGTAACCAGGTAGGTGGACCTCCAGGTTCTCTCCCAGGTGGTCCTCCAGGAAGCATCCAACCCCCTTCTGGTGGTCTGCTTGGCGCACGGCCCGGTATAATCCCACTCCAACGTCCTCCGGTTCCCCCACCACCACACATGCAGCGTTTCCCTACGCCCCACGGGCCACGACCCCCTCACCCCAATATGCCACCTATGCCCCCACAGATGATGCCCAGAGGGCCACACCCTCAAATGATGCACCATGACCCCCCTCCACCTAAAGGAGGCTTTGGCATGCTTTCTCCTCACAATATGAGGGCTCCTTTCCCTCCACATGGGCACGGCCCTCCTCCTCAAGGTCTTCCTCCTCCTCCTCCTTTTATTAGACCTGGGGGTCCACGTGGCCTGGAGGGGCCAGAAGAAATGGATGGCAGACCATTCAGGGGAGACAGGCCTGGATTCAGGGACCGAGAGCCAGAGAGGGACAGAGACTGGGATCGAGACAGGGATCGAGAGAGGGACCGAGGTTTTGGAGGTGGAAGGCGTCCATTTGGTGATGGAGGGAGGGGCGGAGGTGGTGATAGAATGGATGGGAGGGACAGACTCGGAGGCTGGCAGGAAGACGGAAGCGATCACCGGGGAGGAGGATGGGAGAGAGACAGAGACCGGGACAGGGACCGCGATCGGGACCGAGACAGACGGGACTGGAGGGAGAGGCGAAGCAGCCAGGATAGCGACAGGGAACGGGGGAGGGGGGATGATGGAGAGAGGGAACGAGGGAGGGGGGAGGGAGGAGAAAGAGGGAGGGGGGAGGGAGGGAGTCGAGAAAGGGGGAGAGGCACCGAAGGAAAAGAGGGGGACAGGCCAAAGCGGTCAGAACGGCGAGAGAGGACCACACGGTGGGACAGGGATGATCGATTGGCTGAACTGGAAAACATGGACAGACTTCAGACCTCGAACAGCACTGAGCCACCTCGTTTGACTCCTTTGGTTACCATGGAAACCAGTAAAGAACCCAGTGTGGAAGCTTCTCAAAAGAAGGCAGACTCTGAACCTTTAGCTCCGCCCCCAGAGGCAACTACTGTTGCAGAAGAGTCGAAGCCCTCTGAGCCCTTACCTCCAGCTCAAAGTGAGCCCACAGAAACAAAACAGGAAGCAGCATCATAGACTGGCTCAGTGCTCCTCCAGACAGAGTTAGACATTGTGTTTGTCTCTATGATAACCAGCCTCAACTCCTGGCAGGTGACTTCTAACCAGTTTCACATTTTCCTGGTTCTTAACACGTTTCTTGAAAACAAACTCAAAAATCTCCTACACACTTTGTCAAACATATGAAAATGGTTGTTTTCAGACTATATGGCTCACAGTCAAATTTGGCGTTGTGTCCGTGTCTCAAAACACACGACTACTTGAAAATCAGTTATGAAAAATGGCAGCAGTGAACTGTCAACTCTAGTTCTCCCTCCTTCCCGTAAGTTTTAACTTGCTTGCATGTTGACGTAGCTCTCTCCATCTGAGGTTAATTTGAGCTTAGCTTTTGTATTTTTAGTCAAGTTGATTTGCAGATGGAAGAAAACAAATTATTTCTATGACACACATATTTTTACTTTGTGGCCTCGTCCGTGTGATTGCAGGCACTCCTCAACAAGGTAAATATGCTCATTATAAAAAAAAAAATAATAATAATTCACCAAAATGTCATGTCAAACACTGAATATCCTCTCAAACAATAATTATAGAGGTGGCATACGTTTTTCTTTGTTGTTTTCATCTCATCTTGTGTTTCGGCTCCTTGTTGCAATATCACAGCCAGTGAGGTACAGCTTTGAAAGAACTATGGTGGCCTTAAAATCCAGTCAGGTTACTTGTAGGTGTTTGAATGGAAAATGGCGTTGAGATCTACTTTTGATTATGTCTTCACTTTCACCCTTTGAATCATACTTTATTTCAGTCAGAATAAAAATCAGTATCGTCTTCATTTTATCAGACACTGATTAATCAGTTATGCGTGCACATTCACTGGCCTAAATCCAATGTCCTGAACATAACACACTCAAAAAATGGTTTTATTTAAAAAAATATATATTTCACTAGTACTGAGGCTCTAACAAAACATAGGGCAGAGTAGAAGCTGGACCATTGTATCTAATTTTCCTTTCTTTTTTTTAACCATTGTAGGGGCTCAAAACCAGGGACTTCACAATGTCATAATCAAATTTCTTTTGCTTAACAGACTGTAACTGATGGGCCAAGAGGCATTTTAGTCAACACATTTCAACATAACAAGCACAACAGTTAGGAACGAGAGAAAAGGTACATCCTAGTGTATCGTGGTATATCTCCCTTGGAATATTAAGGAAGTAAAGAAATTTGATGATGATATATAGGTGGGCTTTGTTTCAGAAGTTTGAGTGATTTCAAATGGATTTTCATCTTTGTAATTCTGTCAGTTTTTCAAAACTATAATCTACATCATACAAGTTAAGTGGAGGTCAAATTCCGTTGGTTTTTGTTTTTTATTTCACACCCTTGCTTAAATGTGTACATTTCTTATTTTTCAGTTAGGTGAAGTGAAACTTCTTTTTTAGATACAACAGAGGAATATCCAACACAAGTTTTTAAAAGTGCAACACTTCAGGAGCATTGTTTATAAACACAAGTTAGCAGGCAGACTACATAAGATTTATATTTATGGTAGTCTTTTGTTTTTCCCGTGTGTATGGAAGGAAAGGGGTAATCCTTTGAATCAGACAAAAGCTTTTCCATTTGTCAAACTAAACTAAGTTTTGGCCACATGAAAATACAAAATGTAACCCTGTAGCTGATTTTTTTTTTTTTTCTTTGATAGACACAGCTTTCAACCATAGCTGTGACTGATATTAAATTAACATTTGAAGCCCAGATTCTGCAAGCCCAGGTCTTGTTCTTGTATGTTTTAACAGAGGCAAAACTAAAGCGATGAGTGTTGCTTGGGAGACAGCTGTAAATATGCTTGTATCACTGACGATTCAAAGGTGTAATTGTAATTGTTGTTTATGATCTGTGATTCGTTCATCCAAGAGAAACGGATTGACTTGGAAGGAACAAAGAGGCCCTTTGCTTTAACATTTTTTAACTCCTAATGGTTTGAAGGTTGACAGATGTTTCTATGATTTGTTAAAAATACAAAAAGACATGGACATAAAATCTTCAATATTTCAGCCATAGGAAATTGTTTTTAATAAACTATTTTTGTACCAAATCATTTTGCTTGTTCAAATTATATTCTCTGCTTACCCCATGCCCAACTGGGAGTCAGATGTTGGATTAAGATATTCTAAATTATCTTGCACACATTTGATGTAATTGTCTGTTTAAATGCCACAGGCTGGATATTTACCAAGATTTTGGAGTAATTTAAGTAATGCTTACAGGCTGACGCTTTACTATCGGCAGTGAAGAATAAAACAGCCAAGATTTTTTCATCATGTGTTAAGTCTAAGTATCGACAATAAAGGTCTAATGGGGCAGCAGCCTTTGCATCCCACTCAGTTCCATCCATCCATCCATCGTCAACCGCTTATCCTGCGTACAGGGTTGCGGGGCCCACTCAATTCTTCCCCCCTAAATTTTATTTTCATTTCATAACCATCATCACCATCAGTCATAATTTCTTTAAATTAGATTTGTATTAGTGCTGCACAGTATGTAGTTAAGTTATCCTGTCTGTACCTACTGGTCATAGCACTGAGACAAGGTGACCTAACCTATAAGAGGCCTATTGACAGCTTTTATTAGCAACATGGAAGAGCCTTCGATAGATCACTGGTTGTAAAGGAGTATCTAACAAGATAAAGATATTTAATTGGGTTCTTTATTTATTTGACTTATGGCACAACCACCAGCTATATATCTTGACAGTACAGGCAAGATGGTGCACATACTAGTAGCTATATTGATTAATTGTACTGATATTTAAAAAAAAAAGGTAACTAGCTGAAGAAGAGCAGCGTGAGGGTTGGATGATGCCTATTGCTTCACAGAGTAGGCCTGTCTTACTGACCAAAAAATAGATACGTGCAAACTGTAAAAAAATATTTATGATATGCAAGTTAAGACTGCAACCTACAGTAATTATTCGGCGTTAATGGCTATAATTATTGACAAGTTAGTACTCGACATTAAAAAATTAGAGACCAATGTAGACTGTACTTTTTGCAGGATTTAGTCAATAAAAACAATCCACAAAGATGAAGCTGCTGTAACTGGAATTAATATAGTGGCCTAGTGTTAAACTACATATGAAATTATAATATCGTACATATAAGTAATAAATTAAAATTATACTATAAACCCAATATTATGAAATGAACACAATACTTTTATTTAATGTTGGAACATTTTAATGCGGTAGAGGGGTGGGTGGGGGTTGTACCCTTAGTGGTTCCCCTATTTTCCATTCCCAATGTTGACATGTATGGACTATTAAATGTGTACAGAGATTTTTAATGTGGGTGTCCGTGCTTAATTTGCTGCACCCACCGTAATGGTCAGTGACCAATCAAAATGTGTCTTATATTTGACTGAGATTGGCTGTCTGTATTATAAGCCCGCCCACCAGGCACTACATAGGTAGTGAGGCTTGTCTGCACAGCCGGTGGCAAGAACAAGAACCACAGAAACTTAGGCGACATTAGGAACTACTGCGAAGATGGTGTTTAAAGCCGTTTGTGTTTTAAAAGGAGCTGGAGAGACCACCGGGACCGTTTATTTTGAGCAGGAGGTAAGGCGTGCTACGTTGCTTTCAGGCGACTAAATGTCTTAGTCATTTTAATGAAAGTACAAGGAGATTTGACATGCATCTTACAGGGACCGTTAACCCTAGAATGCTAAGCTAGCTCCGTTCTCCGTTCACAAGCCTGTAGTTCGGCTAGCCGATAGACCGACCGGTTTTCAGGAGTGTCCTAAACCGCTAATGTGAGCTAAGAACACATAAATGTCATATTTGAATAACAATGCATCGGATTTGGTCAGATTTAGCAAACCCGCGCTTATTAGCATAGGTTATCTAACAGTGTGCACATGTATACAATGCAAATTAACGTAAACGTTAGCCTGCACGTTGCAAAACATCAGATTGCGTTAACTTTAAGCGCTCATACAGTCAGGAGCTGCTAAGATAGTTGTGACATTGTGTTAAATGTGAACGCGTAATTACTTAGCTAATACAACGACCAAAAACATCGGCTTTGCCGGTAAACTCATAACCTTTGATCGTTTAAGGCCCATGATTAACGTTAGTAAATGATCAGCAGCAAGTTAATGGAAACGCCTGTTGCATACATTCAACGTTAGCTACGTCAGTTTTCAACGTTAACCATACCAGTCTATTGTGTTTAGCTGAACCACACACAAGTCAGGGAGCACTTCTGTTTGTGGACCTAGTTGCAGTTGCAAAAGCTGCGATGTTAATGGTAACGTTGGTTAGGCTTTAGAGCAAAGAGCAACTCTTGCCCACTAACTACATTTTTGCTGAGTCACTGCCTGCTCTCGTTCATGTTGCCTTTACCTCGAATATTTGGCCTTGCTGATAAGGGTGAAGCGGTGTCATCGAGGGTCAGAGTGAGTTATACAACATTTGACTAACGTTACCTAAAGACAACGGCAGGTGATTGCATATATAATTGAAGGTTCTGTACAATCCATGATTATCTGACCACGGGGATAAATATTTGTCCAGTGAATTGTTTATGGAGTTTATATATTTGGGTATCCTATCTTGATGTCACTGCATGCACATGTATTTTCTAGTGCTGCAATATATGAACTGAATATCATGAAACACCCTATAAAATCAGACACATTGCACTTTGTGTGTTTAGTTGAGCTTCAACTCTTTGTAGCTACCTGACTTTGACAGCTCTTTTGTATTCTCCTGATACACTGTTATCCTGATCTGTTAGGGCGATTCAGACCCTGTGAAGGTGACAGGAGAAATCAGAGGCCTTACCCCTGGTGAGCATGGTTTCCATGTCCATGCTTTTGGAGACAATACAAATGGTGAGCATCTGACAATAGTTGTTAATCCGTCAGGTTTTTGATATTGCACGGTTTGCGAATTAATGTTACTGCATTGTCTGGGTTTAGCTTACCTACACACAGACTGATTCAAGTGTTTCATGATAAAAAATTATTTAATTTTTATTTACTAATTTTATTTATCTTTCCAAGGGTGCATCAGTGCAGGGCCTCATTTCAATCCCCACAACAAGAATCATGCTGGTCCTAATGATGCAGAGAGGTGAGTCCAGTCTGAGGGATGAAATAGATATGAGCAGGCTGCACGATAACTGTAAATTGCAATCGCAATGTCGTCATGTGCGAATACCTAACCGCAAAACAGGTGCGATTTAATAAAACAGAAAAGGTGTGTGTGACACTCTCTTCTGTGTGTGCTGCAGTTTGCTCATTATGTCTGCCCACACCAGCTCTCGCATGTGCTCCTAAAAACAGATAAGCCTACGTACAATGAGAAATATGATTTATGAGCAGTATGCCAGTAACTTAAGACAACAACCTACCATAACCCCCCTTCCCTGCCCCATCAAAATCAGACTTGCCACCGGAGCATCGCTCTGTGACAGAGACAGAGGTGTCAGCAGCAGCTAAAGCAGTAAGACAGAAGAAAACTGGGAGACGATAAGGAAGGTTTTGGGTTTGGCTTGCTGCCATTTAATGTTAGCTCTGTCGGTGCCTTTAGTTGTTTTTTCACAGAGCCGACATGCTTGTCAGTCAGTTTTCGTCAACCGCCCAATCACAGGCTGGACGGGGCGGGACATTAAAGAAAAGTTTGATGTGCTAGGGCAAACTTTAAGATGTTGACCAAAAGGATTATTGACAAGTTAGTACTAAGCATTAACAAATTAGAGACCACTGTAGAGCCTTTTTCCTGCACAAGAATTTAATGAATAAAAACAACCCCAGAAATGAAACAGCTGTAACTGGATATAATTTTCAACTAGTGGTAAAAAAGTATACTATTATATGAAACTATAATGAATGTAGTATTTAATATATTATTGTTATACTAGCAGTGTACTAATCAAACATTATACTCTTTTATTTAATACACGTGTACAGTTCCTCTTCCAGGTTGTGGAGAGACTCTGCATTAGACAGATGTACACTGAGCCAGTGCCAGTGACCCAATATTTGCTCCTTCTAGCTGCCTCCTCCGTGGAGCAACACGCTCCCCTTGTTCTGTTATACTAGTTGTTGTTAAATTTTGTTCAAGTTGAGAAATACACATTTCAAAATGTCAAGAGTACCATTTGTTCCATTATAATCTAATCGCAAGATTGTCCACAATAATCACAATATGACTTTCTTCAAATCGTGCAGCCCTAATTATGAGCCATTACAATAAAGGATGCTCTAATATCAAAGTTCAGATCGGTATTGGGGCCAATCAAGGTGTTTAACTGATCAGTATTGGCTATATCGAGTCCAATCCTTTTTGTTTTATGTCAGCTGTCACACAAATGTCTATACTGGTGGTGCCCTTGTCTATGGTGCATGGTCTTTCACCACAGGTGGGGCTTAGGCCCCTCTCGGAGGACTGACAAGCCACCAGTGGAGAGCAAGTGACACCCATACACCCTGCCACTGCAAGTGCAACAGAAGCCCTGCAAAAAACAAAACTTAGTTAAAGAAGTTATTCATTAATGTAATCTGCAAAAAAGATGTACAGATGACAAAAATGTGGCGTCTGTGTTAAGATGTGTTTAATGCAAGTAAATTTTATTTTATTTTTATATTTTTTTTTATGTAAATAGGCATGTTGGAGACTTGGGGAATGTGACTGCAGGAGCAGATAATGTCGCAAAGATAGACATCACGGACAAGGTGCTCAGCCTCACTGGCCCGTACTCGATCATTGGCAGAACCATGGTGGTAAGGAAAAGTCATTTTCCATTTCACTTCCAGTCAAAGTTTGTCTAGTAAGGAGGTTTTTTTGCCTAAAGTGAATGGAATTGAGCATTTGGGCTATAAATTGTTGATCACTCTTCTGACGCACTTTCTGTCCTGTTTTAGATCCACGAGAAGGCTGATGACCTGGGAAAAGGAGGCAATGAAGAGAGTCTAAAGACTGGCAATGCTGGTGGACGTCTGGCCTGCGGAGTCATTGGCATCACCCAGTAAACAATCTGCCAGAACATGGAGCACTAGAAACAACCCCACAGCACTTAAGACCAACCTAGCTACTTGATGTGACAGTTTGTCCTTTTTCAATACTCTGGCGTGACTAGTTAAGAGTAGATGAGCCATGCTTTGCCCTATCCGTTCTCATTACAGTTTTATGTATGGGTTTATATGTCTGCTGATAAATTTTGGTCCCAAAGAATTGTTGACGCACAAGCAAGATGCAGTTTGTTAATCAATAAATTGTCTGTGTGTGTGTGTGTGTGTGTGTGTGTGAGAAATGACTAGTTTCACTATCAGAATTTGAACCCTAAGGATGGCTCCACCAAATTAAGTCTGTCAATAAATCATATGGTCTAGGCCAAATAAGGTGTCATACTGTTCTAGGTGTGCAAGGCCAAATTAGGTGTGTCAGTTATCATGAGTTCTAGGTGTGTTATGTCCAGGACCCTGCTTATTGACTGCTGAAATTAGTGGAGCCATTGTTGGTGTTGATAGTTACATCTGTAAAGTACCTACTTAATGGAAAAACTTTATAATATTGCTCAGTAATGCAAGTGACTGCACTAGCCTACTTTTTAAGAGGAGAAAAAAAAAACCCCACTGCATCTAAATAGGCTGTTTAGAGACCAACGGAGGAACGATGTTTGAAAGGGAGACATGCAGAATGTTCTTTATAACTTTGAAATTTGTGCTTGGACTTAAATACACGTACTGCAGTAAACGACTGTAGAAAAGATAAGTAGACCTCCCAAGTTATTGGGGATACACATTTAGAAACGATGAGATTTGAAACGGGCCGTGATATGCACCACCGTCGTCATTCAATTCCATCTGGCTTGTAGCCTACAGACTAGGCAATGATTTTAGCGTCTACCTAACGTCTATGTGCTGATGTGTCACGGCCTCAGACCTCATCAAAGCCCATGAGTCCCGATGAAACAGAGTGGCTTATAGCCTCAAGGATTAGATCATTGTAAAATATTTTAAATTTTCCTTAATAACAGACTACTAGAAACACTATAGTCATCTTTTGATACAATAGTCATGTGCACAAATTAAAAATACAGCTGATATATTTTCACTAGTAAAGACGAGACTATAATAGTACATTTAATGCAAAAAGTCCGTGTTTTTGTCTATGGTTTTGCCCCCGGTCTCCCAGTCCCAAACGATTCAGGCAATAAACTGCACTGTTCGTTTTGCCCCGTTTGTTATTGTTATATGTTTAAAAAAAAACATTCAGTTTCAATTCATTTCTTAATTGTGCACATCTTCTAATTTTAGCTTATATTGTGCTAAGATGGTACATTTCCCTTAATCTGTATTTCATCAAATGACCTCAAACGAGGTAACACGGGCTACACAGAAGCACTCAGGGAGTAGTAACCTGTAATACTGGTTGGTTCAGTTGTCTGTGAAGATTCTCAGTTATCCAGGTCATAGTTATCCAACCAAGGTTAAAGTCAAGTGCAAGTGGACTTGGTTGAAGATACTGGAAGACATTTCGTCCCTCATCCAAAGGACTTCTTCAGTTCTGACTGACTGGTAGGTCAGTTGGTTCAGGGTCTCTTGGAAAATCTAATGAAGTTGCCATCTATAGTGAGCTGCGTGTACTGCACCTGACGGGGTAATAGTGATCCAACAGCATTTATTAATTCCCCCCGGTCCTCCAGATGGGTTAAAGTTAAAGAGGTGTTATGCAGAATTTTGCATGTATTGCCGAGAATTGCATGCACCTCCAAATACTGCTTTCAAACGCTATGATAGCCTATTGTTTATGCGATTCATCAATGGTGTAAATGAAGTATATGTATATTTTATGAAAGTTTAGATATGTGGTGAGTTCCGCGTTTGATCGATATGCACAGCAAAGTAACGTTATCTGGAAAGGGACCTTAAGAGGTAGATGCATAAGTCTGCAAAAGATATGATGTAGGCTACCTGCCGAGATTTGCTACTTTTTACTCAGGTGAGTTCGAATCAGGCTTTACGCGATTTTGTAAAAGTCTGTTTTCTTTCATTTATTTTTCCGTATGTGGCTCTAATGTAGTGCTCACTTATACAATCACGATCGCCGCAGTAGATTAAATATGCGACTTGAAACTCGCCAGGAACATGTTTGTGAATGTGTGACGAATCTGGGGATGGAGTCAGTCCGCAGCTGCTGCACACAACACGCGCACGCGTATGGCAGTAGGGCTACAACACCGGTCATGGTTAGAGCAACCCACCTGTCAATATATGGTAACGTAAAAGGACCTGTGTCAGAAAATCTGACGGGTCTCAGATTTCGTTTGAACACCGGTCCTGGACATGTTAGCTAGAGGCGTGGCTAGCATCCGCCAAAACAGGATTACTGTATTTCAGTAGGATTTCAGCGAGAATTTGCATGTTATACCTTCTTGACTGCTATATTGTCACCGGTATATCCGCGTACTGCAGTCCTGTGTCAAGTCACCAGATCTAACGTCGTTGCTGGTCAGTAAATGACTCGAGTGTGTATGCTGGCTGGGCGCTTTTTAAAGTATGTTGTAACGTTAGTAAACTTGTGTTTCTACAAATCTTACATTATGTCACGTAAAGAAATCTGTGTGTGACACGTGTAATCCGAAAATAATGCTACAAATTACTTGTTGTGTGGAGTGTTTAAATTAGGCTACATATGTGTGATTAATTTAAGTTACTTGGCTAACAAGGAATTTCACAAATGTTAATACATTAGTCGGCAGAGGAACAAAGCTGATGTTTTGATTAAATTAATGAAGGGGAAAAGACAAGTGGTTTGGACAAACAATTTAAGACTTATGTGTCAAGCAATATAAATGTTTCTGTTGCACTTCCCTAATGTCTACTATTTTACAACTGACCCCTGACGCTATTATCGAACATGACAGATAATAATAATAATAATAATCTTTATTTGTAGAGCACTTTTCAAAAACAAGGTACAAAGTGCTTTAACAAGTGTAAAGACAATAATACCCAAAAAAAAACAATAATACAAAAACAATACAAAGATAAAGAAAAGAAAAGACTAAAATACATGTTTAAGATAAATATAAAATAAGATCGGGAAAGGCTCTCCTATAAAAGTATGTTTTAAGAAGGGACTTAAAAGAGTTCACTGACTCAGCCGACCTGATTGCCTCGGGGCCCTGACAGCAAACGCTCTGTCCCCTTTAGTTTTCAGTCGAGACTCTGGAACAGACAACAGACCTCTGCCCGAGGATCTCAAGGTACGTGCTGGTGTGTATGGGACTAAAAGTTCAGAAATATAACAAGGCAAGAGGCCATGAAGAGCTTTAAAAATGATCAATAGAATTTTAAAATCAATTCTAAAACATACTGGGAGCCAGTGTAATGAAGCTAAAATAGGAGTAATGTGGTCATATTTCTTTGTTCTGGTTAAAAGCCTGGCAGCTGAGTTCTGGACAGTCTGGAGTCGATCAATAGATTTTTGGGTTAAACAGGTGAAAAGGCTGTTGCAATAATCCAGGCGTGATGAGATGAAGGCGTGTAAAATGGTCTCGGTGTCCTTAAAAGTTAACATAGATCGAATTTTAGCTATATTTCAAAGTTGATAAAAACATGATTGAACAAGCTTTGTGGTGTGCTGCTCGAAATTTAAATTACTATCAAACCAAACACCAAGGTTCTTTGCCACAGGCTTAATGTGATTTACTAGGGAACCAGCAGATGGCAGTATTTGTTTTGCCATCTGCTGGGACCCGATGTCCAGGATTTCTGTTTTGTCTGAGTTCAGCTGGAGGAAATTATTTGACATCCATTTTTTAACTTCACAAAGGCAGTTGTTAAGTGAACTCAGCATTCCAGGGTCTGTGGATCTGACGGGCAAGTATATTTGTGTGTCATCAGCATAAATATGAAAAGACATGTTAATGGATAATATGTCCAAGGGGAAGCAGATACAAAGAAAACAAAATGGGTCCTAAGATCGACCCCTGAGGCACACCATATTTAACTGGACAGAACGAAGAGACATAGTTGTTTACAAACACGCAAAACTTCCTATTTGACAGGTAGGATGAAAACAATTCTAGGGCCGTACCAGAGATCCCCACCCAGTGCCTCAGTCTGTCTATCATGATGTTGTGATCAGTGGTGTCAAAAGCAGCGCTAAGGTCCAGGAGTACAAGGACTGAGCACATACCTTCATCGGCAGACATTAAAAGGTCATTGGTGACTTTAAGCAGGGCAGTCTCAGTGCTGTGGTACTTCCTAAAACCAGACTGAAACTTTTCAAATATTTTGTTATTTTCCAGTACAGTGAGCAGCTGTTTGGACACAATTCTTTCTAGAATCTTTGCAATAAAAGGCAGTTTTGAAATTGGTCTAAAATTTTGTGGGAGGGAGGGATCTAAACAAGGTTTCTTTAAAAGTGGGTTCACGCAAGCCGTTTTAAAATAATCAGGGACACAACCAGTAGATGGGGAGCTGTTGAAAACAGAGATCAAATGGGGCCCAACAGAATCTATTACTTTCAGTAAAAACTTTGTAGGTATTACATCAAGTGGGCTGGAGGACACTCTCATTTGTGATACTGTTTTAAAAGCTCAGACAAGTCGATGGGATAAAACTGGTTAAAACTCTCATGTTGCTGGTGAGGAACCTCTGAGTAAGAGGCTGTAGGGGTAATAGAGGCTCTGATTGACACCACCTTATTGGTAAAATAAGATAAAAACAATTCATAGTCATCATTACTTCCAGCTGAGGCACAAGGAGGGGTTGGGTTTACCAGCTGATCCACAGTCAACAGAAACCTGGGATTGTGTTTATGTGAAGTAATGAGTTCAGAAAAATAGTGTGTTCTCGCATCCTTAACCAAGTTATTGTAGTTAATTAATAAATCCTTCAGACTGAGGTAATGGACTTGGAGATTGGATTTTTTCCATCTGCGCTCTGCTTTCCTGCATTCCCTTTTTAGGCTGCGAATGCTGTCATTTATCCAGGGTTGCTTACTAGCTTTAGACGTAGGCCTAACCTTTAGAGGAGCAGTAATATTTAGTGACAACAAGCAGATATGATTGAAGTGATCGACCAGATTGTTGGTGTTGGAATCAGACAGGTGTTGATTTTGACTCTGAAAGAATGCGCAAAACTTTGAAACACTTCGTTCATTAAAGATGCGAGAACACACAGAGCTTGGTGAGGCGGCATGAGTAACAGGCGAATCGCAGCTAAAAACAATACATCTGTGGTCAGATATGGTCATGTCCACTAATTCCACAGAGGAAATCCTGACACCCAGGGTAAAAACCAAGTCCCGTGTATGACCACGGTTATGTGTTTGCCCTTTGACATGCTGTTTGAAGTTAAAAGAAGTGGCCATATTTAAAAAGTCAGTTGCATTAACATTGGTGGGGTCATCAACATGAATATTAAAATCGCCACAAAGAACAATTCTGTCATAATTTAAAACCAGAGTAGATAAAAATTCAGGAAGTTCTGATAAAAATCCTCCAGGCGGTTTTGGGGGGCGATAAATTATAACAAATATGATTAAGAGATTACTATTATTTCTGTGTGGGATGTGCACATTTCGGTTTACTGGTCTATGCGTGATGATGACAGGAATAGAAGTCTTTGGAACAGCGCTGGGAGCAGACGGCTTTACATGCCAGCAGGTGGAGACAGTTGTTTGTGGCAGTGAGGCAGAGATCTGTTCAGTGACCGATGGTGTGTCCAGGTGTGCTGCATGAATGATTAGTCATTCGTGTAAGTCATGTGTGGACCGCACCACATGCTGTATGTGAGCAGCTAACATTTCTGAGCCCCATTTGTTTGGGTGAAGTCCGTCTGTCTTAAAAAGAGACAGATATCTGGCTTCATGTGTGGTCACCGATGGTCTTTCAGTCACGATGCTGCACATCAGACAGACATGCCAGGCTACAGGTAAGAAAAACCAATGTTTAAGATTTTTTTTTTTTTTATTAAGTTCTCAAAAAACAGTGGAACCTGGTTTAATACCCTGGGCAACAGGACATTTTGGCCTGATGCACATTACCAAAAACATCTAATAAAACATTGAGTAAGTTTAAGTGATTTTTTAAAGGTTGCTGAATCTGCAAGCCCTATATTTTCAGTTGTAACTCCCTTTTGATCAGCTCTTATCTGGACTCTGTATTAAGCTGTATCATCCTCTAGAGGGCATTGCTACTCCATAACTCAAATTGTACAGGTCTGATTCTCCATTACAGAGTGTAGCTTTGCATACCAGTGTCTGGAAATGTCCACAAATGAATGCTGTTAACATTACATCTCCTCATTATAGGGCACACATACCTTATTATGCTAAACTTGAAATAATTAGTTAATCAATTATTAATTGTTGTTGCACATAGATAAAAAACATCACATTTCATGATCATCTCAGACAGGCCTACTAAAATATAAATAACAGTTTGTGATTGGAAATTTTGGGTTGAAATTGGAATCACGGTCTTTGCTCTTCATCCATGATATTAAACTGAACAGCTGTGCCCTGCGCTGGCCAACTCACACATACATCACCTACACATAGCCGACACATGGCTACAGAAATTGTATGCTCTAAAAGCCTTTTCCTTTTCATGGGAATGGCGGATGCTCCCATGTGAAGTGACTTGGCACTCTTTGCTCTTCTCCAGAGGAAATGAGATATTGGAGGCCCTTCAATGGCGTTAATACTTCAGGGAGCAATCCAGGAGCTGCAGAGTGTGTGTAATTCAAACATTAAATGTTTAGCTCTGAAAATGTGCAATGGAATAATCATATATGTAGCAAAACATTTGTACATTGCTCTGCTTTCTATTCAGTAGCAGATAATCTGCTCATACATTTCAGCTTTGAAGGCAGCAGAAAAGGTGGCAGTGCTAAATAGAAACTAGGGAACCTTAAGCACTTGACATTTTATCAGTAAAATTAACATCTGCAGTTGTTTTTCAGTAAAATCCACCAGTGTTTTTACAGTTTTCTTCAGGGTCATTAGTGGTGGCAAGGCAATATATTTCCCTGACATTTTTATTGAGGGAAGTATAGCACATTTCCATTTTACCTTTTTAGGTAGTAGGATGTATTAGCCTTTTGCATGAAAGTCAGTGTTTTTCCCCCCCCACTGTGCTTGGGTATCTGGAGCGATGCTGTTTCAGGCCAAGAACTCATAGGCAGCCCCAAACTGCATATACAGGTTCAAATATGTGTATTAGTGTAGACAGATGCAGTCAGCAGAGCGGAAAGACAAGACCGACTGTAAAAGCTGGTATAAATAGCCAGGGAGTGGAGGTGATGAATAATAGAGACTACCAATGCTGCTGACAGTGAGGGAGAGAAACTGTGACAGTGGGAGAGTCCAACGAAGCTCAGTTGAACAGAAGAATGAGACAGACAATGAGAACTATCTAGCCAGCTGTTCAGAGACGAACGTGTGAAAAGTCATATGTCAATATGATTCACTCAGCTAATCAGAGCATCCCTGTTTTCTGTCTCAGATCTGATGTGTATGATGGACTTTTTTGGATTCCATTTTAATTTGTACTCAGTACTTTGTCCACAGTACACATTGTCAGAAATGAAAAGTGTTAAGCTGAGATTCTCTGGTTTTAGTGGTTCATATCTAAGTGGTGTTTCATTGGACTTCTAAGAGTACGCTTTTTAAATGTTGACAAAAGCATACCAAAAGAAACGTCAGGATCAGCCTTCACCTTTATATTCAGGCAAACCCGAAGAACACAAAACAGACAAGCTACTCTTATGTAAGGCTTGGAGCATAACTGTCACTGCATCTCAACAAGAAGTTTTCAGGTGAAAGGTAATGCTTAAGGTGTATTCTTACTTTAATAGCCAGTGCTTCAGGGTTTTACACGGCACGGCAGCTGTGCTTGTTCCTTCCAGAATTACCAGCAAACCAGTCTTACAGGGTTCAACCCAACCTTTGTGTTGCTTCCCTAGCTGCAGTGCGTGAGTGCATGTGCCCCTGTGTGTGCATCATATTAAAAAGAACAGGGAAAATGCCCTGCTATTGACTGATATCCAACACCCACGTGTACATAGTCACACTTGGAGGTGGTAGGGCTGTCCCTCTGGTGTTCACTGAAAGATGACTCAGAGGTGGAGGTTCTTCTTTTCAACCAAGTTACATAAGTGGTGAGAAGTGCACTTCACTGGCATGTACGTGTAGCCTATTTGTCTGTGTGTATGTCTCTCTGTTAGCAGTTGTGCTTTGTCTGAGCATTTACAGGGTTTTGTTCTTTTTTTCCCCATATGCATCCAGCTTTGCGTCCTAAAGCACTACTACAAGAACCAGTATGGTCACATTTCTGGAGGTGGCCTCCTATCGCCCCCTCCCCCCTGCAGGGCTGCCGCAGTAGATGTATGGGCCAGCACTCAAGCCGAACACTCTGGATGGGCTTTTACTTGTTTAACAGCTGCATGCTATATGTACTACGTTCCCACATACCTTCAATCTGCATAGGTAATTTACCAGGGGTGGAATATTTTCCCATTTTCTTGGGTATCAATCATTCAGAAAAATGAAACGCTCATTCAGGTGTGTGGCTTCCTAACTAAGATTGATTGAGGCAAAATTTGTCAGTTCAGGTTTTAATTAAATGGCAACCAGTGAGCTTTTGGTTTCAGCCAGGAGTATTGAGTTATGTAATCATTCATTGAAAGGTATAGGATACTTCAGCCTCTGCTGCACACATTTTCAGCATTTTCTTTTTTCTACTGTGTCCCCCGACATCATGAAAGTACATGTAGTAACACTAAATTACTGAAGTATCACTTAAAACAGTTTTTCACTTATCAAAATAGTTTCTGATTTAGTGACTGATTGATCAACTAATCTATTAATTGACTAATAGTTTCAGCTGTAATTGTATCAATACAGGATTGTGCGATTTAGGGTGCAATTGTTACTCTCTTGGGAGACACAAATACATGTTTTAAAACAAATACAGGAACCTATTCCGCACTCTAGCCTGAATGATCCTATTGAAGTATATTGGTGCTCACTCCCCTGTGACCTTCCTCTATTCTCTGGGGTGAGAATTCACCTTCCGGTACACCGTCTCACCACACACATTGTGGGGATATTTTAGAGAAAGCGGCCATAGGTCAGGGGTGAGATGCCATAAATGGTGCCTGTTCTATGAGACATGGTTGGTTGGTAGACACACTAATTACAAGGCCCCTGTGACCTAACCTCTGCCCCCTGCGCACTGTGTCATGTGATCATGAGAGTGGAGCCCCTGAACACCCCATTGCTCTCAAATTTGACAGCTTATTTCTCTTTTCTCCCCTTTGACACTTAAACTGTTAACATGGATCTACACTCTTCATCTCTTAATAGGCATAATTTGGGTAAGAAGGTAGAAAGGAGAAATGTTCAAGCATTTGGATTCTGTATTATGTGTATGAAAATGATTCAGACCAGTCAACCAGCCTCAGCTACATTGCGTGAAGACTGTGTAGAGATGACTCCAGAGGGATTCAAAGCCCTATTTAACACATTACAAACTCCCTCTCATCCATGTTCAAACAGCAGTCTAGGGGTCTGACCTTTGAACTGAAGTGACCTGCTAACCCTGCTCGACCATAACTCTCACTTTGACTCAAAAAGATGCTTACTATTCTTTCTGGTATGAATGGCTGTAGGATTGTCAACACTGTTTAGTAGATTGCTGCATGAAGGAAGGCAGGGAGACAGACATGATTGGATACTTGGCAGCTGAGAAGCTTGCCAGACGCTGACCTTGTGTGACATTCCAGAGATGCCTCTGTGCCTCACTCCTGAATAGTCAATGGCAGGAATATCACACATGGTGATCACAAACAAGTGACAGTATAGTATCCCATGTGAACGAAATCTATTTTACATGTTTGTACAATTGATGTACTTTGCATATGAACAGCTTCAGGGGAGGCTCAAGGTGAAAACGAAGATGATAAAGGATTTCTATCAAACAGATTAATTGGATATCAAAAGGGAACCATGCTCTGGGATTGTTCGAAATATCTCCAAATTGGTTAAGCAGACCTGGGGAATTATAAAATGATTTTACTTACCGAGAAGCAGCCCCATTTTGTATTTACATGCAGTTTTAAATGTTGTTGAACAGCAAAATTAAACTATTTAAACTCTATTTGGGTGTCTATGGGATCAAGCAGCTGCTACTTCATCACAAAGACATGCAGGAGTTTAACCAAGCTAAAAGTGGGCACATTTTTCAAATTTTTGTCCGAGGGTATGCCCACAGTCTCACACTTGTGCGCTAAATGATTCGCTATTATATACATACATAATTAATTGAAACAAAATTCTACAGCCACACTAGCAGTTCTGTGAGGCTGTGCTTGAGCTAAATATTAATTTAGCATGCTAAGATACACAGTGAGAGTGCTTACAAGCTGATGTTAAGCAGGTGTAATTTTTGCCAGAGTCACAATCTTAGTTTAGCGTGTTAGCATGCTAACTTTTGCTAATTAGCACAAAACACAAAGTACAACTGAAGCTGATGGGAATGGCATTAGTTTTGCAGGGATTTATTCATAAAAAAGTATTTGACAAGTTGAAAATTTGACCTGATATTGGCGCTAGATGAAAAGTCAAGGGATCTCCAAAGTTACTCCTGAGGGGAACACGAATGTGTGTACCGAAAGAAAATAAATTTTACTCAAAACTCAAATGTGAATCTGAGACTTGACTTGTGCTAGAGAATAAAATCATTGGGATTCATCCACGGAACCATGCATGTCTGTCAAAACCTTTAAGTTGGCCTTAGAGGAAATTTTAGGGAATCATTATGGATGGAGCGGTCATCTACTAGAAGGTCGGTGGTTCAATCCCCAACACCCCCAGTCTGCATGTCGAAGTGTCTTTGGGCAAGACATTGTGCCATCGGTGTGTGAATGTGGATGAATGTGATGTAGTGTAAAAGTGCTTTGAGTGGTCGGAAAAACTACAAAAACGGTATACAAATACAGATCGTTTACCAAAGTGGTGGCCTGACGTTGTCATGCTTTTAGCCATGACACTAGCATACCTTAAAATAATTTACAGATTAATGGATAATGAAAACCTTAACCCTAAAAACATATGAATACCATATTCAAAATGTAAATATACAATAGCTTTTATGACATCTGTATGAACGTGGCTGTAATCATGTGATATACAATACATAATACATATTGTTTATATTTACACATATAAATTGGACATTTTACAACAAATATGATTTTTTACAGAAAAGATCTGTGTTTTGAAATGCCCCCCTCTCTTCTCTCCCCCACTCGTCTCTTTGTTCCCCAGAGTCCGTTCATGCAGTTTTACACCTGCAGACAGACACTGGATCCCGTTATGTAAATTCAGTCCCTATTCAAATGTTATCAAAGCAAATATTTAGGAAGTTACAGAAAGAGGAAGTGGTGAACAAGCGAAAGAGAAGAAACCAGTTTGCCAAACATTTTCAGCTTAAATCGCAGGGAGGACAGGGAGTAGGAAAGGGTGTGTCCCACTCCATAGATACTGTACATTCTGTTCAGGAGTCTGACCATTGAACCAGAAGGACAGATCAGTCTTTACATACACTAACCTACAGAAAGTATGTTTGCACATACTGTCTGCAAGGTGACCTCTCTGTATAGGCACACCATGTAGATTTCATGCTTTTGTGATTATTGTCTCTCTTGAGAGCTGATCCAGTGCACTTGTGTGCATGTGTTTGTGTGAGTTTTCAATTTAAGACTCTCATATGTATGTGTGAGATGCGCTGCTCAGGTGTGAAGTGTTCTGCGGTTTCCAGCAGATGAAGACCACTACACACCCTCATGACAGGGAGGGAGGAAGGGAGGGGATGGGAAGAAAGGAGAAAAACAAGAAGAAGAAGGAGGGAATCAAAGAGGGAGAGGTTATTGATGTTCCTGTTTATCTCCCAGAAAATAGAAATTCTACACTGTCCACGGCCTCTCAAAGACTGTTCTCTCTCTCAGTCTTTCTTTTTTTACTGCTCTTTCGTTCTATTTTCTGTCCATTACAGATAATGGAGAGAGTCTGTGCTCTGACCCCCACACTCTTTGAGACGAAGGAGGAAATTACTGCGCTGATATGCGCATATTTTGCATTCTTTGAATTACCCATCCCAAAATTATACACTTCACCCCACGTTTTGCTTAATTATTCATCTACTTGTGAAAAGGTTTTGGATAGTAATATGTTCAGGGAATCTGAGCAGTAAGAAGAAGACTAGGGCTGCATCTGCTCACTATTTTTCAATGAATTGTTTGGTCTAAAAAATATTAGGAATAGAACACTAGTTGATATATAAATTTTTTTGTTCTGTCTAAACAACAGTTCAAAATAAAGATAATTTGGTTTACAATTATGGAAAACAAAAACAGCAAAGCTTCACATTTGAGAAGCTGGAACCAGCAAATGTTTGAAATGGGCTTGAAAACAAAAAAAAAATAATTTTCTGTCAATCCATTAATTGATTCATCAACTAATCATTTCAGCTCTAGAGAAGACCCAGCTTAATGTGGCCAATCAGTTTAAAACTACCTGTTGTTGTTTGATGTTGAAATGATTAATCTTACAATATTTCTATTTCTGAACGAGAAAACGTAACCTGATCATCTAGGTGCTGATGGCGGCAATTACTGCCTAATAGTTCTTGAACAACTGCACTTGACCTCTACAGTGTACCAAGCTGTTTCCAAGGATAACTAATGTAAACCACGTTAGCCAAGGGGCCCCCACTTTGGGTATGGCACATCAAGCGGCTGCATGCATATCTGCTTGTCTTACATTACAATTTGTGTAAGAATAAACCATGTAAGCTGACTGAACACATAATGGATACTGTGTAAACCTTCTCTTTGTTCTTCCATAGATGCGGCCACCATTACGTCTGTGTGTGGGTGTGTGTGATGGAAAATCTCTCTTACTGGTGTTTAAAGTTAATGTATTAATTACTTGTGATGTCCTCAGTCTTGTTGGTCCTGGACTGCAATTAACCTGTTATAATTAAAGTGATGTTGGCGGAGGAGGTGAGACAACAACACCTGCAGTTACAGAGAGATGGTTAGAGTTGGTTTCAGGTGAATATGTTGTTGCTAACAAGCAGCAGCCTCTAGGCCTAAAAAGTGAAGCCAATATGCCAGTGCCTTCAACCTGCATTCCTTTTAATGGCCAGCAGGGGGCGACTCCACTGGTTGCAAAAATAAGTCCGAGTGTATAAAAGTGTATGACAAAATGACCCTACTTCTCAATCGATTTACTTCCTCAGTAAACACTTTCCTAATGAGTTTATGGTCTCAATTGATGGTTTCAGTTCTTATTCGATACAGCATGATGTTCATTTTTTAAAATATAATCCCATTTAGAGTAAAATGACAAAGCAGGTGTGTTTTAGGGCATGGCTACCTTGTGATTGGCAAGTTTCTACGGCGACCTGTTACATGTAGTAGTATGTAACCCTAGCTCAACCGTATCGTCCAAATATGGTCAGTCTTGGTTCCAAAAAACAAGATGCCGATGGCCTTGATCAGCTTACTGGTGAACCAAGCTTTGCCACCATACTAGCTGTACTTGCTGATGCAACTAGCAGTAGCTGTTAAATTACTGTTGGGCTAACTTTTAAGCTATGTATTTCACTCTTTTTACCTTTACTCTTGTGGACTGTGCATGTTTACTAGATTCATTACTGTGCTGTACTTCCTATGGAAACTTAATGTTGATCTTTCACTGGCGATACTTTCTGGCATGAGGCGCAATGCAGATAATTTCACAACTAGTCTACTTTTGTGTACCCAGTTTCCTTGTCACTGTAGTATTTCATGTATACAACACCTTTAGTCTAACTCTTATTTATGAAATCTCATTATTTTCTGAATTTTGATAACTATTATTGAATGTATCACCTAATACTGTTTTCATAATTGTTTCCAGAAAAAAACTCAGTCATTCTGGCTTTAATTTTTATTAAAAGTGTGTTTAGCTTGCCACATTGCTGTGCATGTACACACATAGTGAAAGCAGGAGAGGGACACATTAAACGTGTATGTGTTCTATGACCCAAAGCCTTCCCTAAGATGAGGAAAAATTCCCAGTCCTTGCTTAAAAGAACTAGTTTACTGGCAGGCTTTGGTTTAAGATTGAAATTAGGATAATGTTAGGTTAGAGGTTAAACTTACTAAGATACTTAACATACTTTTTCTTTAGTCTTAAACCTTCTGTCACACATTGATGCCTTTTACCAGGATCAATAGTTGCTCATTAACCATGAAGCCAGTTTCATGCTTTGTTTGTGGCTTAAATCTTTAATTGAACCTATCAGTCAGGGCAACAATAAGGGACGAGGTCATCAGGAGTGCAGTATCACTCATTATGAATACCATTGTCTAAAGAGGAACAAACTGTTTACAGTATGTTTAATGAAATGGGAAATAACTTTGATTTGCTTTAACTCACCCTCCTAAATGTCATGTCAATTCTTCTGATATGACCCAGAGCTATGGATACCTGTGTGTGTGTGTGTGTGTGTGTGTGTGTGTGTGTGTGTGTCTGTGTGTGTGTATGTAGTTCCTCTCTATTTATGATGGTGCATAATTGAGACATATGACCAGTATACTCCATTTAAATCAACTATTAGAAAATCAATTAACTAATCCACAAATTCAATACCAGATAGGCTGTTCAAATGCCATAGTAATTATAGAAAAGGATAATTTGACCATTGCAAACAATGTCGGGCATTTAGCCTACCTCACAGAAACCTAATAATGATGGCAGCTCATAATGAAACAATAAACTGATACTTTAAATATGTAATTTACAAAGCAACCTACAAATTCTAAGAGAGTGAACAGTTTTTTTGGAGGATTTACACAATGATTGTCTGAAAGGTGTTTGGGATCTGGGTACTTTTCAGTATTTGTCAACAAAAGTATGGCTTATTCAGGATCAAATAGGGCAGTTGCCTAATATTTCTTTTCTGTTTAGTGCTAATGTCAAATGGCCAGATGAAGTATGGGTTGTCCTGAGGCTTTGTGGGGTTCACTGAACTAAAACCCTTCAGTAGCTTGACTGCATCTCACAGCCCCGACCGAAATCCCATCCTTATCTGCCTCCTGTTGTCTGCCTCTTTCCGGCTGTTTGTGCTTCTAATTATTTAAGCTTGCCAGCTAACACAGCATAAAACTACCCAAGCACTGATGTGTTAGCAGGGTTATGCCAGACTAAATCTGCTACAGAAATGGGAGCAACACACAGCAGCCCTTGGTTTTGCTGATGTACACAAAGCATCAGAGTTGGATAGTGCAGTGGGGTGTCAGGTGTCCTTACCTGACACCCCACTGCACAATATCTTCTACTTCTGCAGTCTGAAGTGAAGTCATGCAGTGTGTATTTGTGTAAATTTTGTTTTTTTGTCATTTTAGTGTAGTCCACAGACAAGTACTTCACTTAAAATTAAATATTTTATTGTACAAAGTTATTATACTTATCCATTTGGTACTTTCACCTGTAGAAATAGTTTTGCATTGTTTACTAACAAAATATTATACATGTGTACAATACATGTGCAAGCATGTACACGTGTCTTGTAATTAATATTTTGGGGCTACATTCATGCTCAAGTAACTGTAATTACCAGCCCTCGTGTGTGTGTGTGTGTGTGTGTGTGTGTCCGCATGTGTATGTATACTTTATAATTCCTGGTTTGTATGTTGTGTACATGTGGATGTTTGTGTAAATGTACTTATGTGTGTGAGTGAGTGCGTCTCTTCTCTGTCTGAGCATCCCTCTCTCAGTGGGTGGTAACTGTTAAACTCTTCCATTTGGGGGGATTACTCCTCCAGTGAGTCCTGTGGGAGCAGCCATCAGCCCGTCATCTTCTAGGAACACTATACCTTCTGATGCTTTAATCCCTTCTTCCCTCTCTGCCCCTCCTTTTCCCACACTCAACCTCTCAACCTCATCTCCCGTTTTCTCCTCCCAACCTCCCTTTTTGCTGGCGCTGTGAACTTTCAGCTGAAGTGGCTGAAACTCTGAAAAGCTGTGATGTTACAGCCCTGTCTGTCGCATTCAATACCAAGCTTTTATACATTCTTATGGAAGGAAACTGTCTGCTTTGTGTTATGTAGATGTTTAAAAAAAACAATGTTTTCTTTTGTCATAGCATCCATATTCTATCACAGTAGGTGTCACACAGTGTGAAAGAAGATTCACATTATTACAACATTATGAAAAAATATTTAAAATGTTAGATTTTAAACTAGCTTTCATGTTAACGTCATTCTGACCATTTATGCCTTTAATAAAGCCTAGTTTGTGTCTAGTTCTGTATGTGGAAACCCGAGAGCTACTGAATTTGAGATGGCTGTGTGCTACAGACAGTGAATGATGTAATGAGACAAGCACAACTGGTGGACAAGAAGAGGTCTAATTCTGTCTCTGCTGCTTGACCTGGAAACAACCCATATATGAAGATTTCTTAAATGAGCAGGAAGTGCACGAGGATACGTGTGTGTGAGGAAGTAAGAGGGTGAGAAAAAGAAAATGTTTAATCCACAGAGGAGCCCACAGCCACGCTAGAGGCTCTGTGAGGCTGTACACGAGTCTTTGAGCTAGAGTCCAAGTCAAGTCTCAAGTCTTTGAGCTAGAGTCCAAGTCAAGTCTCAAGTCTTTGAGCTAGAGTCCAAGTCAAGTCTCAAATCTCTGAGCAAGAGTCCAAGTCTCAAGTCTTTGAGCTAGAGTCCAAGTCAAGTCTAAAGTCACTGAGCTAGAGTCCAAGTCAAGTCTAAAGTCACTGAGCTAGAGTCCAAGTCACGTCTCAAGTCGAGTCTGAAGTCAATGTGTGTGCGACTTAAGTCGGACTCAAGTCCGAATCTCTAACTCGAGTCCCCATCTCTGGTACTTAGGCACAGCAGTGCTTTAAGTTAAATGCTAACATCAATGTGCAAACATTCTCACAATGACAATGCTAACATGCTGGTTTTTAAGCAGGTAAAATGTCCACCATTTTCACTATCTTGGTTTAGCATGTTAGCATGCTAAGTTTAAAGACAAGGGAAGTCATTATTGAATTCATCCTGTGGGGAATGTCTAGGCCTATACCAAATTGCAAAATGTGTGGTTGGAAATCCAGCAACACCCCATTATTAAACATAACACTTGTGGCATGGCTATATGGATGCTGGTTGGTTGGATCAGAATGAAATATCTGTATATGGATTGCCATGAAATTTAGTACAGATGTTCATGGTCCACAGAGGAGGAGTTCTGATGACACACTCACTCTTCTGAAAGTGTCACCACATTAGCGATTTTGAGTCAAATGTCTCAACAATTTTAACGTAAGCTTTGTTGCTGGGAGTTAAATCCCTGTTAGTCACAATCATCACTGAAATAGAGTAAAATCTTATGTACCTCTAAATATGTTAGTGTTCACCATTCCAAACATAATACATTTATTGAGCTGGAATGCGGGGAATCAGTATCTATTTAGGTAATAAAATTGAAGTGAAGAAATCAGTCTTGCTGGTCTAATATGAAAAGAAGGTAGATCTGTTTATGACAGAATTGCATATTTTTTATTGTATGGAAATACAGAGTGTGTGCATAGTAATCTGTATTTTTACTAGTGTATCCCAGAAAACCGAATTTCTATCATTGCTGCAGAGCCAAGACATGGTGTCTTTATGTTTGAGGTCGGGATGTTGTGTGGTGCGTTTGCAGCCTTCTCAGCACTGCTACAGCCTTATCTTTCTCTCACTCCTCCTTCAGACAACTCCCCCACATCATACTCTGTCCTTCGCTCATGCAAACACACACATTTTCATTCCTTTGCTGCCCTTCCTTGTTAATTTCTTTCAACTGGTAAGAGCTGCATGCAAACTAAATAGACATATACACTGTTCCCACCCTTCCCATGTGCTTGTATCCCAGATAATCATCTCTGAATGCAGCACCCTAATTCATGCTGTTCCCTGTTTCCACTGATGGGGATTATGATTGGTGAGTATGATTCAGTACATTTACTCTACTGATCTAGAGGTTACCAACATGTATGGAGGATAGATAAGTCTTTATATCTGATACTTTGTCTTGTGGATTATATCTGATTATCTGTGACGCTGGTTATGCTCTGCCAAACATGCTGAGTGCCAATTGATGACTCTCTGTGAACCCGTATCCTCCATTATCTTATTAAAATTGCGTGTGTATATTACTCACAGCAGGGCTGCAGGCGAAACTTTATCCAGCCTTAGCAATTTTAAAGACATATTTTGTCTTCACCTTAGCACCATATAATTATTTTCTTCCCAGAACTACAGACATTTTAAGAGATTACTGTGTAGATACAATTGACTTCTCTGCAGTAATTAGTCAAAATCCTCGGCTAGTTGGTTGTTAAAGGGTTTAGTACAAAGCCCCTACAGATAGACCCACATCTCTGCTGACTCTTGCGAGGTGCTGCAAGTATTATTTTTTGCCTTTGGAAATACATGTGCATTGTTTGTTGCCCATTTTAGTCTTACTCTCAGCCAACATTGGACACATCTTAAAACAAGCTTATCCTGAATTTAGGTAGTGCTGACTGCAGTACTGCTTCTTGGCTTATTCATCTTTCTGTTTATCTCTGCATAAGCTAGAAAAAGATATATACAGGCGATGAGTTTGATTTAATATTAACTGTGTAGTGCCTTTTTTGTAGTGCGCTATCGTGCTATCCGGGGGCGGAGCTAGACTGTCAGCACAGTGGGGGCGGAGCTTCATTGTGGGCCCACTTGCTACAAAGTCATATTAACCAAGTTTACATGACCCCAGCCTCACTCCGAAAGTCCACAGAGTCTGTCTGCTTCACTGTTGCCGGAGCAGCCTTTCTACTAAATGTTCACACCAGAAGCGCTGCAGTGTGTCCATAGACTGAGTGCATCCACGAAGCGTCCCAGCATCAAGCAGCACAGAGCGGATAAACTGGGCAGGAAGTCAGACACAGAAACGGCAGAGAAGCAGTCAGTTATCAAAATTAAATACCAGTTACAGACTTCCGATCGTATATAAATAAACACAGTTAAATCAGACAAAAAAGAAACATTTTTACTATTTAGCCTACTTAATCATAGTAGAAGCAGAAAAAGTAAGCACTAATCTCCAAATCAACAAAATCTAAACGTGGCGGCAGTCCGACAGGTAAAACGCTCTTATTCTGAAATGCTCCCTGTGGTAGTTGCTAGATGCACCCGTCAAGACAAGAAACGAAAGCGATCCACAGAGAGCTTTGAAGAATGTAGTAGAAGCACAAATAGGACAATTGAAAACAAGTCATTAACGTGGGGCAGGCTACACGCTGAGCTGCTGAAATGCTTCTGAGAGACTTCCAGTGGAAGTTGACACCGTAAATAAACCGCTGCGCACACGCAGCCTACGCCCCTCCCTCACGCCTCCCATGATGCGTGAGGGTGAAGGGAGTTTTGTTAAAATGTGCTAATAAGTTTTCCATTTGTTTTAAATTGTTGTGGTGGTTTACCATTGAAACCATGAGTGAAGGGACTGTTTCATTTGTTAAGAGCTGCGGAATTCTGCCGGTCATGTACAGTTATTGTTTGATCGTGTGCACTATAATCAGCGTAACTTAACTTCACAGTCCACGTTGTGGGCCCCCTAACAGTGTGGGCCCTGGGTCGGCCGCCCCCATGCTACCTCCGCTTATGGTGCTATCATGTGCTATGATTATTGGCTCAACATTGTTACTAATGTGTTTGCCTACTTGTGTTTCAGTGAGTGCTTTAGTATTTTTGAAGTAGCTGTGTGAGCATCAGTCCATCAGGTTTAGGGATAAGTGTAGCTGACTGTAATACAGACCATTAATTTACTAAGGGAATAGGGACTTTAGGCTATATAATGATTCTAACATTCACCCCAAGACAGGACAATGATGCCGTGTGTTTAGATGTGTATGTTTGTCTGTTTCCAGAATGTGAAAAAGTTGGGCTTATTCTTGAAATACTGGTAAGCACATATTTGATCTTATGGGGGGATTATGTGTCGGACTATTTCTTGGTCGGGACCAGTAACTTCCTGGAGACTACACTGGTTGTCTGGCATCTGTTCAGAGGCAATAAATCTGGTACATAATCCCCTCGTAAAACAGCGATCCCTCATTTTTACACTTCGGCTTTTGTATGGATAGAACAACGAGATACAATGTGTTAACTAGTGAGCCTTAGAGGGGCTGGTAGATGGATTTCATTACCGCTGGACAGAGCCAGGCAAGCTGTTTTGCCCTGTTTTTTTTGTCCTTGTGCTAAGCTACGGTAGCTTGTTGAGCTCGGCATCAGTGTTCTCATCTAGATTTTCATCTGGCAAGGTGTGTGTTTGGCCTATGCCCGTTTCATGGATCAAATGTAGGTTTTTCAAACTAATTTTGTGATCAATGATGCTCTTCTTAGCTTTATTGCACCTGTTAGGTCAGGCTAAATTTCATCTTTATCATTCTTATCAGTACATAGTCAAGTAGGCTCTGCTCACCTTCAACCTGAGCAGAAGTCTTATCACCCTGAATCAATGGCCCAGCTGTGTTGGTGTGTATGGCCTGTAAGAGGAAAACATTAAACATTTGTCAGTCACGCCCATTGTGTTGTGATAAACAACCATTGGCCTGGTGTTAAATAGTGTAAACAGCAGCTCAGCAATGGTGTCTTCACCAGTGACATTTGTCACAGACATTTTAAATTTGTGATAAATACATTCAAACCATAACAGTATGTAACGGATTGTAAGACTGCTTGGTAAAATAACTTTATCTGTATTATCTTTGCATTATCTGTACCCTGCCAATACTAGATCAGTTACTTCCTCTCTAATGGCAAGGCTCAGACACTGATTACACTTCTCTGTGACAATACATAATCTGTGGCGGTCAGACACCAAAGAAGAATCAGAATCAGACACATTATGAGGTACATGACGAAAACTCAGATCTCTTTCTCCTGAGACAACATACAGGCAGCTGAAGGTCACGTTTCTCTGTACTGTAACAACATATTAAACCACATCAGTGTAGCAGTGGTTTAGGAGCACCAATGTAAGAATGACCAAAGTAAACAGGACAATATACAGTGTTCCTGTTTGATAACCGCAGGTAACGAGCTAACCTCCCCCACATGAATATCAATTAGTGTCATAGCTTTAGGCTGATGTTGCACATATGTGTGCTGTATGACTTTGCAGTCTAAAGACAAGAATATATAGGCTCATTAGGAAATAACAACATTAATCTAAGTATTGACTTGCTCACCTATGGAGTCAAACCCAAGCTGTCCATCCCAGTTACATCTCATGCGTGTCATCATTTCTTTGTGTTAATCATGACGAGATGCAGTCCAACACCTGATGCCCGCTTATTCTCCAGTTTATTCTCCAGTTTGAGGGTCTGTCAGTCACATCCGTTGTCACTACTGATGAGTGCAGTTGTGTGTCTGTCTACACCTATCCAGTTAATATTTCTGTCTAAAATGTGCCTGTTTGTCTGTATGTGTGCACTCAACACCTGCTTTTGTGTATATATGTGTATACCAATATGCATGTGCATGTATAGTGGTGTCCCATGCTAATTGTAATAGCGCTAGACAGGGATTAGCTGAAACCACTCTTAGCAGTAGATCTAGCAACCGGTAGCTATTATGACTCTAAAAGAGAAGTAGCCGGCCAGAAGGGATTGTGGCTCAGCATTACATACATTATTCATTAGTTGTACTCGCATGGCTGGTGATAATGATTTTATCAAATCTGGCAAGGTGTGTGTTTGGGCGGGGGAAATTGGCATCCTGACTATGTGTAGGTCTTTTTGGCCCTTTTCCAATACAGTATGTTCATGAATTTCAATATGATATGTTTTGCAAGAGAGACGGCAGGAAGCATGAAATGGGAAACCAATCTCATCCCTTCAGCTCTTAACTGATATTGCCACCCCCCACCCACGCTGACACACTCCGATAATGTCTGATGAGGATTGAAAGGTGGGGTCTATTGTGCCGAAAGGCTAGCTCAGGTGTGCAGGAAGACAGGAGAACGAAACTGGCTACACTTAAAGCGCTGCTACCAAATAGTCTGCACATTCAAAAGAATGAATAGACTCATGGTATACATTTACTCCTCGTTGTCCTAACGAACACAGGGTGTTCACATAGCAGCATGCCAAATGATGAGTGCAGACAGAGCAAAACAAGTAAACACTAAGAAACCCCGCCATCCTGATATTTCTCCAGCCCTCCCCACTGCTTATATAATATCCTCCACCTGCTGTTGTTATCATTACCTCCTCTGTATTCTGCTTGTGCCAACATGCCATCACAGCTATTTCTCTGAGTTGTCCTTAAACTACTGACCAATTTCTCCCCACTCCTTGGATAATTGCATTACAGGCCAATAACGCTATGTTTGGGTAGGAGTGTGGGAACTGGTTGTCTAAGTCGCTGTTCATCCTCTTGAATTGGTTATTTCCTGTTTCAGCCAGCTCCTAGCAGGACACAACTTTCTCCAGCTAATTTATTAGATAACACAGAAAGAAACAAATAGACAGAAAGGGAGAGAGGGGATTGACCTGGAAGAGAATGAGACCTGATGAGCAGACAGGTGTCAGACAGACGGCATATGTGCACATACATACACACATACTTCACTCTAAAGAATTGCAATAGGCAAGAAGCCCTGCGGTGGGATTGTCTAGGTGCTGAAATGCCATCATGTCCCCAGGGGTAAAAAAGCTGGGAATGTGTGTTGTGCGTGATGTTAGCAACTTTGTGCTTGTGACTGTTTCCTTTCTCTCCCCTGTGGAGGCTGTGTCAGGTCCTTTTGTTGGGTAGATCTGTTACCTTCCCTGCCCTTTGTCCCAACATGTTTGCCTTTATAAATGTTAAATACTCCCAAATGCCAGTTATTTCAGGAGCTTCACAGTGCAGCAGACAGAGATAATGGGAAGTCATCAGCCTATTATGTATCCCTGTTTTTCCTCATAAAACCCCTTGTCCTCAAGCCAAACATTTTGGTGAATGATTTGACGGTCCCAAGAAACACAGAACACAGAGTACACAGAACAAATTATCTCAAGGGAGAAAGACATTTTTATTGGAGTTTTTTTTTTTACCTAATTATCAGTTATTATTTGAAGATTTACAGATATACACTAATAGCTTTTTCATATTTTGAGATGGAAACATTTAAATACATTTGCGTGAAACTCACCACAAACGTTTTCTGGAGTGCTCAAGCTGTTTGTGTGCGTGTGTGTGTGTGTTATAATGACTTTCCACCTATGACAAAAATAAAATACTTTGAGGTTTCCTTCAGCTAAGCATGGTGAGAAATGTCTCAAAAAAGAAATCCTGGGTAGCAAAATAGAAATATTCTCATGACTGCAACCATTTAATTTTTACCAAACATAAATATATTCTTTGACACATTTGCTTGTGTTGACGACAAATGCAAATAGTTAAATACACTAGGTTTTTTTACCGTAAAACTGGGTCACTGTTTCAATCCACTGTAGTTGTTCCAAGGATGTGGATCCAAGCTATAACTATAACTGCTGTCAGTGAAGGAGCAGGCTACATACTTTAGAGCTGTGTTTCACGCCTACAGATGGTGATTTCTTGATACTGAAAACATGGTGGTAAGATAGTAAAAATAGCAAAAAAAACTACTACTCGAGGGTTTATTCTTTTTATTTCAAGCCGTTACAAAAAGCATGGTGGGATAGAAGATAGTAACGAAAAAAAATGGGCGAAAAAAAAAAAAGACAAGAGTAAGCAGAAGCATAACACGAGCTACAGCTGCTCTCATGGAAGGTTTCCAAGGAATAAAATGGGTTCTTCTTAAACTCCACATCACCTCACTGGGCACCTTTCTCACCTTTCTACTCAAACCACATTTCTGTTCTGGTGGATTCAATCTTACAAATGACTTATTTTAAGATGGCATTTCCTACCTGTTTATTTTTCAGCGTGTATGTTAGAAAAATACTCATTTACTGTGTCAACCTGTGCATCAACATTTTACTTGTAGGCGAATGGGTTTGTGTCTGTTCCATGTATCCCTATCTTTTTGTGCATGCCTGTGCTTGTCCGCTGTATTTGTGTGTCTTTTGTTTTTCATGTAGAACTTGAGGCCAGAGAGCCAGCAATTAAAAAGAGGACTGGGACATCTAAAGGCTTAGAGGCACAGACCCAGCACGCATGCTGGCAGTCAATTGGGAAGCCGGGGGAGGTGAAATTGGAGAGAGAGGGAGTGGAGATGAGAGAGGGAGAAAAGGAGGTGGGCAGGGTGAGTGCATGTGGGAGAGAAGGGTAGAACCAGAGAAAAAGAGGGCGGTCTCAGACTCAGGCAGCGCGCACACACACACACCCTCTCCTCAGCCTTCAGTCTGGTCTAGGCGTGCAAGAGGCAGCATATGCTGAGTATGTGTTGTAATGTGTGTGTGTGTGAGTATAGAGTCCAAAGCTGCGCTGGAGTCCAGGAGACATCTCACTGATGCAAGGATTCCCCTGTTTGCTCCCTGAGAGGACACGTGCTGACGGTGTTTTAACCACCACAGGGAATTAACTGTTACACATACTTGGGAAAACACTGGGAGCTTAAGTAAAGGTAAAGACAGCCATTGCTTGTTTTGAAGATGTTTTGGGAGCTTTGTGAGTGACAGAGAGAGAGGGAGCGCTAAAAAAATGTTTGGATGTTTGACTGGCTTCATGGTGTGTGTGTGTGTGTGTGTGTGTGTGTGTGTGTGTGTTTAGATGATTTGTTAGCCATTTGGATGAATATTAATGTTTGTGTAAGAAAGACAAAATGATATGAAGTTACAGTACAAGCTTTTTGTACATAATCTATAAATGTGTGTGTATGTATGTGTGTGTTACTGTCTGTATACCAACATATTTGTAAGATGGCTTTCATGCTTACACAGTGTATCTCTGTGTGTGAGTTGTGTGACTCGTACTGTTTGGTGGTTCTCTTGAGGGGTCTCTCTCGCTCTTTCATACATTTTGTTGGAATAGCCGAATGGGCCAGTGTGTTGTGTTGTTGAAAGGAGTTTATCAATCATTAATGTTCTCACGGGGACCTACTTGAGGTAATTTGATGATAACAAAATACCTTACCAACCCTCTGGACAGCCAGCACCTGACATTTCCCCGCCACTGAACAAACTGCACTGCTCAAAGGGCAAACATAGTAATGCATGCTTTAGCAGTGTACATGATTGTGTGCTTTTACGTAAGAAGTGCAGGAGAGATTAAATTACTTGAGTTAAAGTGAGACATCAAAAACTCAAGAGGTACTCACATGAAAAGAAATGATAAAACGCGTAGGTCAGTCCTAAAGATTTCTGGTTATACCATGGAAGGCTCCCAATGCAAAATGAAAAGAGAGGTATCATACAACAATGGCTTTAGATCTGACAAAGACATTAGCCTACTTTGTCTGTGTGTGTGCTGTGTTGTGTGGAAATATTAATAGAGGATAAAAGCAGTTAAAGAGCAGTATAGAACAGGGTTAGACAGACAGAGGGAAAACCACTGTAAGAGTTACTGAACGTCTTGAGGGAACAGCAGTTAAAGGCAGTGTGGTACTGTGGCCAAAGGGACAGAATAAGAGAGAGAGAGAGAAAGAGTTAAAGAGAGAGGGGATAAGGGACCAGTTGCAAGTCAAAGGAGATACAAAAACTACTACTGCAAATGTACACTTTTACCTCCTACTGAACACTTCAGACTTATTTACCGTCTGTCACTCAAATGGCTGTGTGTTAGTGGAGGTGCTTGGTCGCAGCTGTTCAGAGGGTCATCTTTAGGCATCCAGACAACAGTAATGATTTGGGACTTATTATTGTGGGATCGCTGTCCCAAACTTTTTAATGGAGTTAATGATCTGACAAAGTACACAGAGTATTTTCAGGGGAAAAAACTCACGCTGACGTACTTATTTAACACACATCAGGATCAGCAGATGGATTAATAGTAGTTTAGCTTTTGAAATAATGCTATCATAAAATTTTGTGGTATGTGTGTTTGCTTTCAAATCACAAGTGAACCGCCCTTTTCATTCGAGTTCGATTGACAACTTTCACATCAGCCCAAACAAACCGTATTAACCAGCCAAATGCACCAGGTTTGGTTTTAACCAAACTAAACAGGTTGGGTGTAAAAGCACCCTTAGAAAAGGCAGTACAGAACAAATTAAATTTAGTAAAAATAAGGTCTTAAAAGTGAGAAATAATTTTTTTTTTGCTGGTCATTTTGTTATTTAAACTCTCTTATTTAGTTTTTTGATATCAGGACCTTATTATCAACAAAATATTTACCACTCATCATAGTATTTACAGTGTACAGTATGGTTTCATATTGATGTACAATATGAAACCATATACAAGTCCAGGCAAGTACAAGCCGATAAAACATTACAGGAAGTCAAAATACGTGCTATTTGGTAGATGACTGCATTTATATAGCACTTTTATCCAAAGCGATTTCCAATTTGCCTCTTTTTCACCCATTCACACACTTAGTCACCAGTTTTGAGCAAGTTACAAAGATATTGTAACAAGTTACAAGTGACTTATTACACATTAAAAATGTAATAATAATACTTTACTTATTACTGGGTGTTAAAAGTAACTAGTTATGTTAGTTGTTAGGTTACTATATTACTTTCACTGCTGCACCACTGTCTATGCTAAGGGCAGTATTCAGTGTTTATACAAAACATAAAACGTAGCTTAACACCACTCTCTTAACAGCACGCATCACATAAAGGATGGTGTGTTCTAGTAACGCTAACATTTTGGAAATAGTAATCCCTTACACTACTCGTTACTGAGAAAAGTAATAATATTACAGTAACACGTTCCTGCCCAAAACTTGTAGTGACAGCGAGCTACCATGCAAGAGGCTGGCCTAACATCAGGAGCAGTTTCGGGTTCAGTGTCTTGCCCAAGGACACTGAGACACATGGACAGGAGTAGCTTGGGATCCCAATGGTTAATGGGTGACCCGGTCTACCTCCTCCTCAGCCTTCTCAATTTGAAATGCATTGTGTTACTGATAGTGTTTGTTTTGATTTTCATAAGAATAACAACTGTAAACTTCCCTCTCTCTTTCTTGTTATCTTTTCTTCACATTATCTTTTTTGCTACAATTCACTGCTTCACTTGCCGCCATGAAGAAGTTGAATATTGGCAGGGTGTTTTGAGGAAGTGATCCGTAAAAGGATTTATAGTGGCAGATAAAAACTGGTGTGTGTGTGTGTCTATGGGTGCACACACTTTTGTTCAAAATTGACAAAGAATGCGAAAGCCCGGGGCTGTGAAAAGGGGGGAAAGCCATTATCTCATACACTGTTACACACTTCTCGGCTAGGTTTATGTGTACGTGTGGCCATTTACTACGTGTGCAAGTGTGTGTTCAGGACAAATTATGTGTGTGTGTGTGTGTGCCTCCACACAACCATGTGGTGTGTACAGTAAGCTAATGTAGCGAGTAAGCGTGAAGGGTGGGGGAGCTCTGGTAAGTGAGCCCCTGTGGGAGCGTGAGTGTGTTTGTATCGTGTGTGTATATGTGTGGTGTGTGTGTGTGTGTTTGTGTACATGTTGACCTGAATTGATACACTGCTCTCATGCTAAGTCAGCTCTCCTATAGGTAAGCGAATCCTCTTATACACACATCAAGCCTCGCATAAAACTGAAACCATAACCAGTACGCGAGTGCTGTAACTCCAACCCAGATCTTAACCATAATAGAACAAGTGCACTTACACACTAGTGAACACACTAGTAGATCTTCTGCAACTTTAATATAATCTATACTATAAATGCAAATATTTAAATACTTTTGATCTGCTGATGTGAAGTTCATAAAGCGCTCCACTCATCAAATAATGATAATAATAATATATCATTCATCTTCATAAACATGGAACTCAAGCTTACTGCAAATACTCTCACATCTTCATCATCTACAGTGAATAAGACTCTTCTGACCTTGTGGCAGAGCAGATGAATGCGCTCTCGTTATGATTACAGATATGGTACATAAGTTGCAGTTTGATGAGCATGTGGTGGGAATGATAAAGGGATGATGCAATTAATATGAAAGGGATGATCTCTCCTCTCTCTCTCTCTGTCTCTCTCTCACTGATTTTCTAACCGTTGTTATAAACTGCTTCATCCTTCTTCCTCATTTGTCTGCTTATTTCTGCTGTTAAGCAAATACAGGGCTTATGCAACCCCCAGTGCCCATCTCCCCACATGCAATCAAGCTGTTTAAATGTTTGTGTTTGACTGTGTGCCTGTGGGTTCTCTGTGTGTTTGTCTCTCACTCTCCCAATTCTCTGCTGCTGTCACTTGTAGCCTAGAAACAGACAGATAATGTTGAAGTCTGTTTTGGGAAAAGCAAGACAAAACTGACAGCCAGGGGTGGAGAGACACTGAATTGTTTTTCCTCTTCTCTGGTTTCACAGAGTGTGTCAAATTAAGGCGCCGGTTCGGTCATGGTTGCATTGAGTAATTAGGGGGAATCCCTTTGCAGTGTAGCTGATATAGGTAATGGTTTACAAGCTGGGATTCTCATAAAAGTATTCAGATTAAACAGGGGAAAATACTCTTGTTGCCCTGATCATAAACAATGCTACAGGTGAAGCTGGGTCACAAGTAGACACTGATTCATTTTAAGGACACATAAGTCAAATAGGCTGGTATTTTACATATATATCCACTTGCGTGTTTGTGTTTCTGTGTTCCCTGGTGTTGACCTTTTTGTGTGATCTTTTGAAAGTATGAGAAATTGCATAAGATGAGAGGCTGAATGAATCAGTGGGAACATTACATCACACTGGCGTGTTTGCTTAATGTGCGTCTGTTTGTAATGTCACTCGTCTGGTTGAGCAGGACTACAAGAGTTGTTAGCTGGGGGTGCGTAACATCAGGTGAAGAAACAGTTCTCTTGTGGCAGACCCCTCACCATCAACCCCCTGATGAGAAGAAGACTCAAAGGAGAAGGAGAAGCAGAATGGGATGCCTCTAATTTGTGATGGGGTCTAGACGAGGACGGGGTGTCTCAACGCTGACATGAACTGCCGTGTGCCCTCTTTCATTTCCTATCTTTTGTCTGTTCTGTGTGTGTGTTGATGAATTGGGAGTTTCTTCCTTCCTTCCTTCCCTCCCTCCCTCCCTGTTTCTCTCTCTTTCTCTTTCTTTCTTGCTCTCTTTTTTTTTTCTTTGTCTCTCTCTTTCTGCCTCTTGCTTTATCGTTCGGCACTTCCCTCCTCTCTTGGTGTGACAGCATTGCCATCCCTGTCATGTCTGCCCATTATCTCTGATCAGTGTTGCGTTCCAGCCCACACATCAGCTCAGGCTGCCAACTGATGATGTGTAAATGCATGTGTGCATGTATGCATCTACATCTTGTTTGATATACAGAGGGTCGGATCTTCATGTTTTCCTAGGGTGCCCTCAATTTAGATGTATAGCAGAAGAAAACAGCAGAAAAGGGTGAATATGTAGAATCTAGTTTACTGAGTGACTAACAAACAAAGGATGAGTGCAGCGCAAACATGCTGATATTTGTCAAACTTACAATTTGAAAAAGTGCTAGAGGCTCAGTTAATGTGGAAGTGTGCTTTAGTGGAAAAATGGAAACGTGCTTTGTGACGAGAACGGCCATATAGAACATGTTACCTGAACAGGAAGCTGGTGTGAAAGAGTTCACAGTGAGAGAGTGGAAATACATTTGTGTGTGAAGTGTTGAGTAGGGATTTAAGGGAGGAATTACTGTGCGAGTGCAAGGAGAGTCTTTAAAGATCGCCTTTATGCTTTGTTTTAGAATGGGGAGATTTGGCCTTCCTGGGATCTCCTCTTTTATCTATTAATTCTTCCCCCTTTGTGTGAGTTTTTGTGTGTTTTGAGTGTGTTTTTTTCAGTCCAAGATTACATCCATGTGTGTAATTAAAGCAGAGGAAAAGGCCACATAGCCATTGTCTCTCCACTCCTCCTGCGTTCCTTCAACCCCCACGTGACATACATAAAGAGAATGCTGACCCTCGACTTAGTGCTCATCTCATAGTCACACTTCTTGTTACTGCTTGTTGACCTAGAAGCAATCGTACAAGGCTGTCTCGAAAGCCTGTGTGCATTTGTAAGTGTGTGCATGTGCAAATATGTGTGTGTGTGTGTGTGTGTGTGTGTTGGGGGGGGGGTCTGACCAAAGCAGCAATGAAGGCGTACAGGCAGAGCTGCATTATTTTTTAAAATTTCTTTTGTTGTTCTTTGGTTTGAGTTTCTTTGGGGATAAAAGCCCCGTTGCAAGTGCTGTTTAAGGTTTCTGTTAGACTGTGTGTTTTTGTTATTGTCCTTTGGTGCGTTAGCTTTTAGACATGTGGATGTGTGTGCATATGTGTGGTCAGATTGCCTTTGTCCTCTCCCCTCAGGCCTACACTCAGATGTCAGTGAGTCGTGTAGAGCTTATACAGGTCACTAATGCACTGAATAGGGAGGCTCTATTTACCGTAACCACTCAGAGCCCAAACAATAACCCCACAGCTCGAGTCCACACAAGAGCTCAACTCCCAGGAAATAGACCCATTGACCTAGATCCAATCTACCAAAAAGACGCCACACTGCTGACACGTTGTTGACATCCTTGTCTCAGTGATAGTGTTATTTTTGCCACAAGACCTCTTTTAAACATCGTCTGGAATCCTACGGGATTGTAGCATGAGGGGTTTCTTTAATGATGTAGCCAGGGATTTAATGATGGTTTACCAACTTTTATAACATTTTATGGTGACATAGTTTACCATTGCAATTGATACACACATTATATGCATAGGGATTGGTTGCAATTTGAAGATATCATGTTGGGCTTATTCATTTTAACCCTAATGAAATCTAGTCCTAAACTTAATCGCTGTGTGATCACTGAAGCAATTTGTTGTTGTTGAAATTTGCAGAACATTGATGCAACAGTCTGGGCGTAGGTCCACTCTCATTCTCTGAATCTGTCACACCTAACTATAGTATGTGCAAGGATGTTTAGTGTGTGTGTGTGTGTGTGTGTGTGTGTGAGATGCACAAATGGAGAAGTAGGTAGCAGGAGGGAGGGTCTCATTTTCTCAGTAAACAGCAGACAAAAAATATGACCATGCAATGGAAATTTGTACATTCGCCACACATGCCGTTTGACATGGACTGTAAATTTACTGCAAATGTATAGCTCTGTGCAGACATCAGCTATGGTCAGTAGCTGTTATAGTCTTTTTTGTTGTTTTTTGCCAATAGAAACATTTTGGCATTCTTAATCAAGTTTAATGTCAATCTTACTTTATTTAATATCCCCCCCCCCAGCAGTGTCATAGGTAAGATTTTTGTACCCCAGACCCATACTGTTTTGTTTTAGTGCTCTGTGTCCTCTGTGTTGTTCTGAGAGACACAATATGATGTTTGTCTTTCACATTCTCGCTGAGTATTTCTTACCCACATCTCTCACTGCAGCACATTGTCTCCTGTTTCTTCTTCAAGGGGGTGCTTTGTTTGCAAGTACTGCTGTTGACTTAGGTGCAGGGATGTACTAAGATAACTTCCCCTTCCGCCTCCTGCGGCCCCCCTCCCCCTCTCTCTGCAGTCCAGCTTTGTGTTGCCCCTTCCTCTGCCACTAACTTTTCTCTTCACACTACCTACTTGCTCACCTTTGTCATTTTCATACTGTCATGGTTTGTTTTGCCCCAGTGTCTTCTCTGCGCCTTCTGCACCTTTAATCTTTCATTTCCTTTCTCTTTCTCTTATTTCTGCTCCCAGCGTACCATCCCCACCCCCTACCTGTCCTTGTGCGGTCATGCCAAAGCCTCTCTCTTGCTCCCTGGGAATGATTAGGGTAGCACTACAAAGGTTTTGCAAAGCCTCAGCAGAAATTGTAATTAATAAAGTAATAACAGTGCTGCTTTGTGTTAACTGTCTTCGCACCACTCTTAACAATTTGATTAAAACCAGAGTAAGCAAATACATTCACATTGCATTGTTGCAGCATTTAAACCTTAATCACGCTATCTTTGTCCCACTGAATTTGGAGTCAGACTCCAAACTCCATTAACAACTCCGGGTTAATAGTAATTTTTTTCAATGTACTCCTGGCAAGCATACAGCATGGTAGGTTTTTTTGGCACCATAAACCAGCATGTATTCCTATTATATTTATAGTTATTATTATTAATGTCAGAACAGCAGCAAACAACATTTCTCCTAACAAAATAATCTATGTTTCATACAGACAATCTGGTCACACATAAACACACACTAACACGGACAGTAACCTGTTAAATAACTCTCTCCAGATAGTCTTACTGCAGTCATACTGTTCACATCTGCCCTACTTTGAACTGACACAACATGTATCTCTATCAGCCCCTCAGGACCTATCAGCACCACTTCACCTATCCCTCTTATGTCTCCTTCCACCTCAGCACGCATCATTCATCTTTCTAACTGTGGCCCAACACTCGTTTCCACCAGCTCCCCCACCGCTCTAACAGCCTCTCATCCCCCTTTCAACACCATTACATATTTTTTTCCAGACCTTCTTGTCCCTCTCATCCCATCCCCCTGTCTCAACCTCCCACCTCAATCAGTCTACCTTTGCCTAAAACCCTCTTATCCCTCTCGCTCGCTCACTCATCCACCCTGTTATTTCACTGTCCCTTCAGCCTGCACTGAGCAGAATAAGAGGTATTACCTGCCAATTTGGCACCATTCACACCTGTCTGTGTTGTGTCTATACCCTCCTGACACCTGGCAATTCATATTTGTCCTCTGTGGGAGACATGACACTGAGGACTTTATTTCAAGTGATCAAATTTATACAAATATGTTGTTTCTGTTTTTCATAAGGATGTTGTTTTTCATTTATGAGTGTCTTAATTATATCATACTAAGATTTTAGAACTGTATTGTAATGTTAAGTCTTTCAAAATATACCTTTTAACACATGTCCTTGGGACAGTGGGACTTGCTTCTTCTTCCTTTCAACTATTTTCCATTCTAAAGGAAACAGAGCATTGATTGAGGCAGAACAGATTTTGTTTAACAGTACTGAGGGAGAGTCAGACATTGAGCTGTCATTAGATGAGGAGAAGGAGAGTCAGGCAGTAGAGCATCCCTTTTATTTGTTTCCAATATTCATCAAATGAGAAAGAATTAAAAAGAAGATTTTATCATTACCAAACCATGCCTTGTAATATACTTTTTGCGTAAATGATTGACCCATTGTCCACTACACATAAAATGTGTGATATGTTTCTTACATCCTAAGTAGAAAATGTCAAAATTAGGTATGTTTGAACTTGGACTTTTGTTTTTTTTTTTACCCCCAATAAATGCATTTTGGCTATTTAACACAGGATGGAATAAAAACACAGAAAGATTCTCAGCAATACACTTTCTGAGTTAAAATTTTAAATCAATTTTAATCACATTGCGTATATTATTAGACCCTTAATGGTCCCCTTTTTAAGATGGTACAACAAGCCATAGTAGTACTAAATTATTTCAGGCTTAACAGCTCTTTCCAGAAGTGTGTCCAATCCCACTTCATTACATTATTGCTATGTCAACCAAATTGAGAAGAATTTGTCTCAGTGCAGCTCAGATAAAAAAAGACAGGACAACTTGCACACATCACAGCACAATCACAGGAAAGTAGCACAGCAGCACAAACAGCACAGGATTGCAGTGCTAAAGTGCAACAGTGATAAAACAGTGGTAAAAAGACTAAAGGAGAAACACAGCAGATTGATAGAGTCAAAAAAATACGTGGAGCAACTAATATTGGCTATGGATAACACTGACTTGTTGCTATCTGCTGTAAGTAAACCCCTCTAAATATGCATATGCACATGCTTAGTAAGCTTGAGATTCTTTTTCTATCTGTATGCCTGTAGTTGCATATCATTGCCCACATGTCCTGTCAAAAAATACAAATATATACGCTGCCACGTCCACACAGCACTCTTCTTTTTTTAATGCTTTCTCTATCTTATTTCTACACTCCCAGCCACTCCTCCCCCAGGCTGCGTCTTGCCCCGCAGGGTTTCTACGGTTACCAGCTGAATCTAGAGCACAGTCAACGTCTCGTCCCACTCCTCCTGGATAATTAAACAACACTTCTTTTACTTCCTCTCATATATTTGGAGCAGCAAATCACTACATGCATATTCAGTTGATTGGTTTTGATGACTGGGAGGCGATTGTCTGCGCAATCACTATCAGGAAGAATGAATGAGGGTTGATTGAGGGACGGCTAGGAGAGGGAGATGATATTTTTACCATTTGTCATGCAACCTGCAACACTCTATAAACAAGCGGATTTCAAGTGGCATATTAACCTGCAGAAGTTCAAGATTGAATTAATTCAGGCTTACATGTCTTGATGTTCTCCTTCATCTCAGAACTAGCGAGCACTCTGATCATCCAGTGCAAAAGCCTCACATTAATGTATACATCTAGAAATTTCAAAATGGCAGGTTTAAATCTGTGGGGTTTCCTGTCTTTTAATTCATACGGGCACTCACTGAATGCTGAGTTTGCACTCAGCAGCAGCAGCAGCTACAGAGCAGAGCGTCAATAGCTCCACACACTCATTGACTCTCTCTCGGGCCTCTCACTCAATGGAGGACTTGTGGTAGGAGGATTTTCTTTAAAATATGGTAATCCCCGGCTGCACCGTGCTACGGAGACAGTCCGCTGAAATCTGAGTTAAGGAGCGTACAGTGTAAGCTCCTAGAAAGACGGAGGAGCGTATTTAATGAAGTTAGTGACACTTGAGGAGTAAAGTGGAGTGATTTGGCTGACACTGAATTCCACTGGCCTTTATCATTTCCACTTGATCCTCAGATGTCACCAGGACCGAAAATCAAAAATCTATTATATGTGTCATTTTGCAGATGATATCCCCCTGTTTTTAAACTCTTATCTTTGTTCCATTTTTATTTAGTGTAGCGTGGCTTTTTTCCTCTCTGGCAGTGAATTTGCTGTGCTCATACTATCAACACAATCCTAAATCTTGACTTTCTTTCTCTCTACCAAGAGATGACACATAGAGAGGACCATAGCAAACGAATAACAACCATCTCATTTCCTCCCAATCCACTTTGTTCTGTCATTTTTATGCCGCTGTGGCCTCAAAATGAAAGCGCTCTTCGGGAAGGAATTATGATTTGTCTCTCACCAGTTAAAAGAAATTAATGTTTGACTTAAGCAGCAGCCGAGGTTCATGCTCGCAGGCATGCTGTTTGTGTATGTGCATGTGTGTGTTTAAGCAGAGCGAGGGGGGAGGTGGCGCGTGTCTTGTTAGATCCCAAAAGGATGAATAAGAAGCTAATCTCCCTCTCCCAGGGAATTCTACCAGTGAAGTCTCAGACAGTCCCGTCTCAGAGGGACTATGGGAGTGCAGTGGAGTGTGCGCTCCCATTTCTACAATGGGAGGTTTTCCCGAGCATATCTGACTGTTATCTTGACATTGGATAGATATAGTTCGTCCTCAAATAGATATAGTTCCTCCTCAAACACCTAGATTGGCACATTCAGACATGCTCACATTCCTGATCCTTATTTGTTTGGACCATTGAGCCTCCTTGCACCTAGTCCTGCTCCACATGTTATTTACGGTTATCTTTCAAAGCAGGTTTGCTCAGCGTAAACAACAACAGGGCAGCCCTGGTGTACATGAATGCGTGTTTGCAAGTGTGTATTTCTGTAGGCGTGTGCAGGTGTGTAGGCATGGAGACGCTCTGATAAAACCTCCCAGATTCCCATGGTAGTCTATCTTGATTTGCTTGGAATTTAGTTTGGCCCATCCAGAAATTCCTTTCTTTATCCCCCAGAGAGACCGTTAACCTCAGTGACTTCATCCCCTGCCCTGAAGGAGGGGGTACGGTAACCAATTGAGGAATGTGAAAGGTGCGGGAAAAGGCCTAAGGGAAGGGTGAGTCCAACGGCTGGGTGGGGGGCACTGGTCCTGGTTCGAGGGTGAGAGGAAGGTCAGAGAGATTGGTCAAGCAGGGAGCTTCTCTGGTTGCAGAGAAAACTTTGAGTGAAAATGATAAAACACAAAATTGAGTACTATTGCCTTTTTAAATGTTCTAACAATAAAGGCTACCAGTGCATTTGTCATAATTATTTAATCTTTGTATTAAGCACACACTGAAGGCAAGTCATCTTTATTTTCTCCTGTTGTGTAATAAACTGTGACTAAAATAACTACAGTATAATAAACTACATATAATTTTGAAATAGCGAAATTTCAAGACTAAACAACAGTTCTACAATGATATACTAAAAACCAAATGAAAAAATAGTTACCTTACCTATTGAGGCACTTTTTAAAGGGAGCAGTTAACTTGCTTTATTTGTGGATGGGATCCTGTTCACTTATGTAAGAGAAATGAATGTGCAACAGATAATTTATAGTTGATAAAGACAAGTTTAAAAATAAAGTTACACATATTCTAGCCACTTTCTTCACTACTATGCAAAATTCAAAGTTTCAACAAGTTTAAATTTGTAGTATGTGTATGTAAAGTCAGGTACATTTATGATAGATTGTTGTCTTTGTGGAATGAAGAGCATGTAATAAAGGCACTTGGCAATTTCATAATTTGACGTCGGTATTTGGCATGCGGTCTAGATTATGACAGCCTTGAAAAAGAGATGAGACAGGTTTTGTCTTCATTCCCAGTGTAGTGATGTACAGTAGTGCGCATTCAAGTCATGGGTGGTTCAAGACTGGAGAGCTGAGCTGTGTGTCATGTAAGGCGGAGCTGTGAGACAGGTGCAGAGATGAAAAGATTTAGTCGTGGGGTGGGGGGTAAGGGTGTGCCTGCTCCATGGCTGTTCTGACAGGCCTTTGGTATTTTTCCAAAAAATGTGACGGAGTGTGTGTGAGTCGGAAAACCTGCTCACACTTCTCATGGGATTGCGCAGGTGTGTGTGACTGGAAAGCATGTCTGCCTTTGTGCTATTGTGGTCTATTGTATGCTGCAGAAAACGATCTGCTTGCGTGTGTATCATGTGTTAGGTGATAGACGGGAGAGCCCATAGGTGTTGAGTGTCTTTCTAACGCAACATTGGCGATGCAGCAGTATGAGTTTGACAGCCGCAGTACAGAGTTGTTTCTGACAGTGTAGCTGAGCGGCACATCCAGTCCCAGTAAGAATCTCAGGCCCGTGTCTCTCTGATTTTGCGTCCGTTATACACAGCCAGTAGAGCGTTCCACTTTGTGCTCAGGAAACAACAGATTAGCTGTTTAAACATGATGTTGGTGATAAATTCAGTAAATAAAAAACACATTTTTACTTGATTTTAGATGCCATTTTGTTGGAGTTGTGTTTTAATAAAACATTTAACCAGTATGGAATTTTATTTTCATCAACACTGGTCTTTGTCTCCTCTCAGTGTGTGTGTGTGTGTGTGTGTGTGTGGGCTCGTCTGTGAGTGGGCATGTCTGCATGGTAATGATGCTTTGGCTGCTGTTGCGCAGGCCATTGTGTTAATACACTCTCTCAATGTGTTAATATACTGCAAGAATGAGAGCAAGTACGGGGAGACTGAGAGAAAGAGAGCGAATAATTATGTTTCCCCTTTTGTCTCGGCTCCCTCAATTAAGCCTGAAGAGAGGCAGCCAGAGCACATGTCTACTTATCCACTTAAAGCTCAGCAACAATAGGACCCCCCAATGTCTCTCTATCTATCTCCTCCTCTCTCTTCATTTCTTCCTACCCCTGTTTTCTCACCTTTCCATATCAAACTTCTAATCATATCTCACCCCAACATGTTTTTTCTCCTTTCTCTTCTGTGTCTGTACCAACCTCAGCACCCTCCCTTCGTATGTGTTTCGCCTCCAGCCTCGCCTCACCTCTCAGCTCTACATGGGTTAAGCAGACCCCCCCCACTACACTTTTCCCTCTTCCATGCTTTGCTGCAGGGCGCAAGGAGAGGAAAAAATGAAGAGACTAAACATTTTAGACTGTACACTGCCAGAGGAAAGGCAGCGGTTTGATGTCTCCTGTGTTGTGTCAGACCGGATTGTTTTGTTTGTTTGGCCTGTGTGTGTCTGTGTTTTTCACCTCCGCTACACTGAACTCAGACAGATAGACGTATAGACGAACTATATGGCTTGGCAACAGCAATGTACAGTCAATGTAACCAAGAGTCCTCAGCAGTAAAACATTCACCCACTATGTATGCACTATAAATCATTATAGGTATTAAGGCCTGTGTTTGTTTGCTGATGCCAGATTTAAAAGGAAAGCAGGTCTAGCTCCAAAATAAATTTCCAGCAACTGTGAAGCATTGTGTGTGCATTATACTATGTTTGTTTTGTGGGGTAAGTGGCCAGCATGTGGGTCGGGATAAGTCTCGTCAGGCTGGATGGGATGGAGTAGGGATGAGAAATAAAGGGGGGTAGAGGAAAAGAAGAGGAGAAGGATCAGGGTCAAGTTTAGCTTATGTAACTGCTTCCCACAGTTGGGGCAGAATGCGCTGCAGTGGCTACGTTTAAACCCATGAACTCACATACTGGCATGGTGCAATGTCAGAGCTTGACCTATGAAACAAAACACTGTGTATGATTTCCATGCATTTACTCAGCAAAGGCCTTCACTTCTCTTATTGTCCTTTGTACTTCTCTTTTTCTGAGCTCTTATTTCTGTGTCCTTTCCCAGAACTGTAACATGGTTGACTTGTCCTATTTCTGCCCCAGAGAATAAACAAATTGACAGCGTTATACAACTATCATTAATGTTAAAAGCAGCAGCTGTGGTCAAGGTTTAGTGAAAGGTACGTTATACTCATGCCAGCACTGTAAACCTGAGGGAAAAAATACGGGTTTTGAAAAAAAAAAGAAATGGCCAGTTGAAATTACTCACCAAATGTGTAGGATCTAAACAGATTGTGTGCTGATTTTTGTTTGATGATTTCTCTTCCATAATTTTGCTGCTTATAGGCTTAACACAAACAAATCTGACAGTAGTGTTGTGCAGCATGGAGGACAACAGTCAGTCTCCCAGGTATGCTGCTATGGGCCTTTGTGAATTGAAAATATTTGCAAAACTACATAAAAGCAAGCATGCTTGTACTTACATTACCTTCACACTATACATAGCACATTATGGAAAACGCAGTCTACTCTAAGCAGCTCAGGGCTGGTATTAGAGAAAATTAGGTCGTGTTGGCAAGGATCATTTAATTGAGTCTTAAGCAGAAAATCACACACCATAGCTGCTTTCATCTTCTGTCATTTTACCAACAGTGTGTGTGTGTGTGTGTGTGTGTGTGTGAGCATTCGTACGTGCGTGCGCATCTCTTTGTCTGCAGGGAAACAAGGGGTGTTTTCCCAAAATGTTTTGTGCCTGTACACGCCTGCATGGTTTCAGGTTGGCAATGAGTTTCAGGGTGCAGTTCAAAGAAATTGTGGTTGTTTGTGAGTTTTTTTTCCCCCTCAGGCTCCTACAATACCTCTGCACTCTGATGATCTGTGAGTTTGTATATATGTGCATATAAATTAGCATTTTTTGTTTGCTTGCTTTCCTCTCCAGGCTTACTGACCACTGTGTCCTTTATTCCCTTTCATCCCGTGTACTGCTTCTTATCCTATAGACTCCCTCTCTAGTGTGCTTCACAGCTTTCCTTTTAACTTCATCGCTTTATGTGACATACTGCTTCCAAAACTACTGCAGATCCTCTGCACCTTCCTGCTTCTCGTCTTCTCTCTTCTCCTCTGTGGGCGTTTGACACATTGGGTCACTTTGAAGTTGTGAGAGCTCAACAGAAACACTTCTCTCTATCCTTGTTCCTCTTAGGGAGAAACTGACACCGCCGTTTGAGGATGTGTGGAGGATCATGCGGTCGGTGAAAGATGACACCGGACAGAATCTGGTGATGCTGCTGCTTAACCACAGGTAACAACAGTTTATACACCTTGGTTTCTCATCACTGCAAACAATCTCCATAAGTAAATAGATTTTGTATTGAATTGTAACATCCTATTAGGTTATTTGAATGTTTTTACTTGTTTTAGCCATATCATATGGAATCAAGAACAGTAACAGTAAAGTATGATTATTAGAGGGGTTATTCTCAGTGATAGATTTAGGTATTTGTTAATACAGATGATGTATCAGAAAAGATTTCAGTCTTTCTCTGCAGTTTTAGCCCACACTGAGAGCCTGATGGTGTGGGCTTGATGATGTGTGACTCACAGAGGACCAACAGATTTGACAGCAGTTGACTCAGCAGCTCCACATGCTTATACAACAGAGAGCATGATGCTTAGATAACTTTTTGATCAGTAGAACGGATTTCTTTGATCGTTTCAACTGTTCTGGGATTGTAGCTAATGAATAATTTTAACACGATGGAGGGAGAGAAGTGTTGCAGTAGGGATTGGTCGATCCATCCTTGTGTCTGCCTACCAGCCTGTAGGCATTCATCAGTGTCTGGGATCAAAAGTCCACACAAACACCTGAATCAATCATATAGAGACATAAATTGAAATATTTCATATGTATGTTTGAAAGTAGGAGTCTGTAAGTATGAGAAAAGGTTTTGGCATTTAAAATTGAACATGTCTTTGTAGTCGGCAAAACAATGAATATGACTTTGATTCATTCTGAATACTGTAGTTAAATGGGACAACACCAGAAGACCCATGGGAGCCTGTGTGAAATGTTAGAAGAGTTTATGCTCTAAATACATTTTTTTATATTAACTTTATTGTCCCTGCGCTGCTTTATTTGAGTGTGTTGTCCTAAGTAAATTGTCAAACACCAAGTCCAAAAACTATTTGCCTGGCAGCTCACCTCTACAGGGCATTCAAAGAGATCATGGATGCCTTTGACATACCACTGTTAGTTAATGGGCCATCAGATGTTACTCACTCAGCCAGCACAGAGATTGACCTGGTTTTCAGCAAAACAAAAGTAAACATGTCAATGCCATTACAATTTGGAAATAATTTAAATGCAGAGTGTATATCTCCCAGTGATAAAAAATAATCCATGTTTACACAAACTTAAACAAATACAAACTTAATCACAGGTATATCAACACGTTTGCCTAGTTTAGTGGGGAATAGTGACAAAAGTCATCATGCTGTAAATGCTTTACGTCCAGTAAAGCTAGGAAGTTTTTGATAACAGTGCTTATACAGTATCTGAATTTTGACACAAATACCAATACATTACTTTTTTTCAGTACCTTAGTTTCCTGAGTTTGACTCAGCTTCGACATACACCTTTCTTTTAAGAAAACCAATTCAGTTTCCATACAGTAAATATCTGATCAGACACTTAGAATCTCACCAGGCATCTGACAATGCCAACTGTGCCAACAGAATTTGACAGAAAATGATCGTTGTTGCCACAGGTATAATTTGCTAATACTCCGTATCATACAATTATTATTTTATCAAAAGGACAATTCAGTGTAGTTTTCTTTGAAAAGTCTGAACTCAATACTTTTGGTTACACTTAGAAGCCGCTGTGTAGGTCTTCTATTGGCAAACATGACCTCCCCAAAGCCACTGGTCCATATAACAGTAAATTAAATAATTGAATTTAAAATATGCCTATACAAACAGCTCTCCATTTTAAACATTAGAGGGATGCCTCTTTTGCACGTGTTGTGTCAGTACCTCACTTTCAGTTTGGTATGACCTCAGGTGATGACTGTACCATTTAATACAGATATTCGATATAAATCACAGATGTGGCACTGACCAATTAGTAGTTATAAAACACTTACATACACACAAGACTTACATGAAGGGATAATGGGAACATTCCTAAGATATACATGTTTCACAGAAACCTCTTTCTTAATCTACAGTTGAATCATGGGAAATGTGGAGAGTCAGAATGGGGACAGTGGATTCTACGGCGATGTGACGGGACATCTCTCCCGGAAGCACACGTCCCGGTCACTCCGTCTCTCCAGCAAGCAGCCAATCACCCGCCGTGCCCGGCACTCTTCTTCAGTGAAACAGGAACACAGAAACTCTGAAGCCTCAACTCGCTCCTCCAGCACCCCTAGCATCCCACAATCCTTAGCAGAGAACGGACTGGAACCTTTCAACGCGACAGATGCGTTTGAGGAGTTCGGCATCAACCCTCACTGGACACAGCGCGTCGCTATGACAATGAGGCCGGAGTCCTATCAAAATGATGACGACCCTTTGGCCACTCCAACTCCTGAAACCTCCGAGGCAGACACTATCGCTCAGGATGGAGGCGAGGACTCCATGGGGGAGGGAGAGGGAGACGTGGTTGGAGAGGAAAGGTACCTCCAACGAATGACTGAGGGTCCACGTGAGGGAGGGAGTTTTAAAAAGAAGCGGTCCAAGTCAGCAGACATGTGGAGAGAAGACAGCCTGGAGTTCTCTCTGTCTGATCTGAGCCAGGAGCATCTGACCAGCACGGAGGAGATGATAGATGGAGGAGAAGAAGAGGAGGAGGAGCAGTTCACACGCCCCAGAGCCAATGCAGGTGTGGATAATACATGTTAATTTTTTATGTAGTCACTCAGAAGCAAATCTATCATAGTAAAGAATACTACCATTGTCACAGCATTGACATTGACATTTATTTCCCATCTAGAATCGATACATTAGATATTGACGATTCTAGATTTTTTCTTAGTATGTACTTTTCAAAAAGCACCACTGCTGCAACCTGACCAACAGAATGGTGACTGAGGGTTGAAAACAATTTTTTCGTATATGTGTGCGTGTGTGCAGAAGTGTTAGCTTGATTTGATACGCTTTGCAAGTGATGAGGGGGAGCAAGGTGGGAAAAATTGCAGACACTCATCAAGCAGGGAAAAATGATTTGACAAAATCTACTGATTGAAGGTTAGCTGCCATCCATCAGTTGCAGTAGATCATGGGGTTGTTAGCTTAACTGGCACTGTGTAGGAGCCGCTGGAGTTCAGCGCGACAGCAGGCGGTAGCTGGTTACCTAACTTCTGAAGGTCTAAATGCTGCCCCAGGTGGTCGGCCAGCTCAGAATAATGGATGAGCACAGACACAAACATTCATGCTCACTCACCAAAATCATGTAGATTCACAGAAGGACACAGACACACATGGAGTAGGCTAATTTACACGTCAAATGTGGCAAAGTAATCTAAAAGTAGCCAGCAGTAATCAGAATACACAACTTCATCTTGCTCACACACACACACACACTCACACACACACACACACACACACACACATACACACACTGCCCTGCAATAACCACCTGTGTCTGTTCCAGGCTCAACTGAAAGGGCATCATCTCTAGACCATCTGTGCAGCCAGCAGAGTCCTGGCCTCAGGGGACAGAAGAGCCGCTACGTAAAACATCGGAGAGAGACCGAGTGCGATGGAGAAGGGGAGGAGGGGCTGATGTCTCCAGCCGAGGAGGATGGCGGCGGGTATGGAGCATTCACGCTCCCCTGCAGACGCTCCCACTGCCTGTCTGAGGGCTTAGCAGGGCTCGGCATCCCGGCTGCACCGTGCCCTGCTTTCCAAGGACGCCGAGCACAAACTACTCAGGTTAGATTGCATTTTAGGAATATACAAAGCAGACAAAATAGTAATCAGGTATTTTGTCTCTTCTATCTCTCCTTTCTGAAATACAGACCTCTAAATGTAGAGTGATAGAGGACTTTGTTTACCAGTAATATCCAGGAGGTTCAGGAGGGGTTCACTGACATGACAGTCACTCCAGCAATTCACATTTTGTAGACAACCAGAGACATTTCCTGTGTGTGCTCATGCTCTGCAGTTGTGTTTATGTATGTTACATGTATGTGCATCCAAATGTGTGTGTATATTTTTGTAGGGGGAAAGGGATTACAAAGAGTCAGATAGAAAGTCTCTGTTGGACCACTTGTCCAACACTGGCCTGGTTTCTGCATTCCCCCTCTAGAAATTAAAGCATTAAAGCATAATATCTTTCATGCCCCATTCACTAACCACACACTGTCCTAACATGCATAAATATACATAAAAAAGTAATAAGTGATAAAACAAATTGCCAAATAAGAAGGAAGTTATAAAATAGTGAACCAGGCTTTTCTTTCAACTCATTCCCAGAACCCCCTAGCAACCTTGGATAGCAGAGGAAACCTAAGTGGTTATTATAAATTCAACTAGCCAGGCAGAGGGGGTTGTTAGACCGGATATAAATAGACAGACAACACAGCAAAACAAAGAGAAATAGAACACAGGGAGACTCCCAGTTTGGTGAAAGAAAAGTGTGAAATCACAGAGAACGTCTTGACGTGAAAAGCTTTCTTTTAGCAGAAATGCAAAAACATGTACACAAACACACATTGTGATGCACTAAAGCACCCACCCACCCACATGCACACACATATGCGCTTATAAACCCAGAGGCCTCTTGTGTAGTTTAAGTTGTCAGGTTGATTTGAGAGAAATAACCTCTTTTATTTTTTTTGTTTTTGGCTGACAGGACATCTCTGGTGTTTTGGGCGAGGGCAGTGAGTATGGCGACAGCGGCATTGATGGCGTAACCATGGAGATAGACGGTGACGGAGAGTTGGTGTCACGGCGCTGTAAGGCCATGTCTGCCTCTTTCTCAGTATACTCGGCTACTGAGAGCAGTGTTTTCAACGGGAGCGACAGTGGGAGCAGCAGTGCAGGAGGAGGAGAAGGAAGAAGCGGAGAGGGAGGCAGGGGAGGAGTGTATGAGAATTTCCGGAAGGAGCTGGATAATCAAGCCTGGGTTAGTTACTTTGTGTGCTTGTCAGTGTTTATTCTTCTTTTAAATACAGGTGTTAATGAAAGATCCAACATGTTTGTTATCACTCAATTTTTCCATCACTTTCTCGTCAGGCCCATCAGGGTCGGGACTGCACGGAGGAGGCTTGCTCCGCTGTGAGTGATGAGCAGAGCAGTGGCACACTCAGTTGTGCGTATCCATCGGACACTCCGATTGGCTGTGCACAAGGCATAGTCAGGAAAGCAGGGGCTCTGGCTGTGAAGAACTTCTTGGTTCATAAGAAAAACAAGAAGGTGGAACCTGCAACACGTCGCAAGTGGAAACACTACTGGGTCTCTCTCAAAGGTGTTGCATAGACTCATACTCAACTTAAACATAAGCATATGCTATGTATAAGATATTTTGTGATTTTTAACTGTATGTAATAGATTGTAAATGTTGGCATAGAGAGTTGAAGGCTACAGGTCTCTTTTCATATTCAAACTGAGAACTTTGACCCCAAGGCCCTCAGCTCCTCATGAACTCCTAAATAAGCACAAAAACTCTCAAATTCTCTGGAAAAAGATGACCAAAACATTTACTTTAAACAATACCGTGCAGCCATAATGTCACATTCAGATAAACATTTCAGCCTGACCCTAACCTGTTTAGTCTCTCACTTACTCTCTCCTGTTAGACTGTAATCACATCAGTCGTAACACAGCCCGTGCCCTTGGTTGTCACCTCTACTGTCCTCTCTCACCCTCTTCTGTGTGGCCTTACATTTCCTGTCCTCTGACTCCTCACAATTTAATTTTACGGCGGCATCCGTGTCTAATCCAATCTCATCCTTGTGAAATGCATTAAGAGACAGCATCTGCAGCTCCATTCCTGCCTGCCTCCTGGAAATAAATTAGACTGTCTCATAGTATTCCTCCTGACCTCATGTTATACATTAGCACCAATAATAAACAACATAGGCCCATAATATTAATTAATTATTATTTTTTTATTTTGCTGTAACGCCAATGAGGGATTAAATACATTGTGTTTTTCACACACTTTAGAGTTGTATATCAATACTGCTGAAATGCCTTGTTTTGCTAATTGGTTTCAGTAAAATAAAATGGTAAATACAGAAATAAATGTCACACCAATAAGAAAAAAAATTCTCTGTCTTTCTTTTCCCTGCATATTTGTTTTCTGCATTCTTCAAGGCTGCACTCTCTTCCTGTACGAATCAGACGGTCGTTCTGGCATCGACCACAACAGTGTTCCTAAACATGCACTGTGGGTGGAGAACAGCATTGTTCAGGCTGTCCCTGAACACCCCAAGAAAGACTTTGTCTTCTGCCTCAGCAACTCAGTGGGAGACGCTTTTCTCTTCCAGGTAGGAGAGACACTAGTGTTTCATAGTCAAAAACATAACGTTTTTCAATTATATCATTGTTTTTTGGGACACATGTCAGCAGATCACCAAGAGAGACAGAGATGTATGGCAATAAGAAGAGACCAAATTTCCCTTGAGGGATTTGTGTGTGTGGCACACAAGTACATGACATTTAGCCCTGTGTGGAAGATAAGCCAGTCATGTGTTCATGTGTTTGTTTTATGTCTGACATGTTTAAAGGCCACACTGTCATACTGTGACAGTGATCCACCACAGTGACCATTGTGTAAAATTAAAATGTGCTATTTATATTCATAGCAGCTGCCCACAGTGACATTCAATCAATGAATAGATAGAAGTAATAAAATGATCATGAGATTATAGTCACTGCCCTCTCCCCATAGGCTAATAACGGGACTCTTACTTCAATTCTTTTAGCTGTCAATTTCTTTCTTCTTTCAAATTTCTTTTTCTCGCTATTGTTACCCATTTTGTAAGGGAACCAATTGTTATTCACTTTTTCCCTCTCCTGTCAGACGTCAGGCCAGACAGAACTGGAGAACTGGATAACGGCGATCCACTCTGCATGTGCCGCTGCTTTGGCCCGTCAGCATCACAGGGAGGATACGGTGCGACTGCTGCGAACCGAGATCCGCAAGCTGGAGCAGAAGATTGACATGGACGAGAAGATGAAGAAGATGGGAGACATGCAGCTATCCACCGTCACAGACGGCAAAAAGAGGAAGACCATACTGGACCAGGTATGGAGGGAGATGTGTAAGGAGTCAGTTATTCTAAAAGTTTGTGTTTAATGAAAGTAGTCAATTCAATTAAAGCTGCTGTTCATACAAGAATAACAGGCAAGATCTAAAACAGAGGAATCAGTTGCTTCTTCATTGATCTCCCAATAGACACAAGAGGAAGTGTCAGAAAGCCTTTTCATATTATTATACTGCAAATTAGTTATACTTTTTGTCAATGTGATGCTGATATGAACCAGGCTTGTGAGCTCATGCGTTGAGCATCCTGCTGCGTGTCTTTAGAAAACACCTAAGGGGTGTTACAGATGCATCTTTGTACGTTTGAACTGCACTGAAATCTCAGCACAAAATCATCTTTACTGCATGACATCATCCAGACATAACAACAAATGTTCTTAAGGAGTACTTAGTATATTCATAGCACATGTTGAAACACATGCGAAGCACAAATTAGCAGGCAGTTGAGCCTGAAATATTTTGCTAATCTGTCCATATTTAATAGCTGTTTGGAAATGATGTCAAAGCTGAGGTATGTTCACTTTCATTGGAACATAGCTTTATAGCTTTATAGCTTTATTCTTCGCTCCATGCATGTATGGAGCTGCTGCTGAATGTTAAAGCAGCATTGCATGTAAACATTGCAAGGGAGCTTAAGAATGTGCCCATGAACAAAAAGGCCTCCTTGTGGGAGCAAACCTCTGTGTCTTTGTATGTGTGTGGCATTTGGTTGATAGTCAATAAAAGAAAACAATGTTATATTTTTAAAAAAGCAGCAGGAAGTGGTTAATCTGAATAACACAGAACACTTCCTATTTTTGAGAAAACACTGTGATTTTGATTGCCTTCTATAAAGGCACATTAACTACAATTGTGGGATCAAAGGAGTGAAAACCTGAGTGGTCGATTATAACAATGCCTGACTTCTTTCAAGATTAGTATCTGAAACCACATTAATCTACAAAGTGAGTTTAAATAAATAGACAGGCTTGGGATTTCTGATGAACTCATGTAACTCATATAAGACTCAAAGAAAGAGTTGTATTCCTTTGTTTTAGGTCCTGGAACAAATAGGTGAAGGCAGGAATCAGTGCAAATTAAGTCTAGATTGTGTTTTAGTGTATGTGTGTGTGTGTGTGTGTGTGTGTGTGTGTGTGTGTATTCCTGTGTTCCACCTCCCACGGCCCACCCTGTGATACATTGCACATAGCACAGCAGGTCGGCCACTGGTGGGGGGTTGTGTTGGTGAGTAATAACTCTCCACAGGGGCTTCAGCACTCCCACATCTCACTCCTGCTCAAACAACTGAAGAACCATCTAACAAAGAGTGATCTTTTATGCATATTTTATGTTGTGGTTTTCATCAGTGGCCAAATCTGGAGCCATTCCATTGCTGAATCTGGATGTCATCAGTGAAGTTTGCTTATGTTGCATAATCACAAATCCATCCCTCTCACTTTTTACTCATCTTTCCATCTGTTAGATCTTCCTGTGGGAGCAGAACTTGGAACGGTTTCACATGGATCTGTTCCGCTGTCGGTGCTACCTGGCCAGTCTGCAGGGCGGCGAGCCCCCCAACCCCAAACGCCTGCTGGGCAATGCTTCGCGTCCCACCAAGCTGGCCATGGGACGACTGGGAATCTTCTCTGTCTCTTCCTTCCATGCACTGGTATGGTTAAAAATGCCCGTGCGCTTAAACCTAATCGAAGCACCTTAATCCAAAACTCAAATTCTGTCCCACATGTCTCTACATGTTCCAGTAGGCCTTGTGTGAGAGGTTCCCAGTTGCTGACCTTCAACACCAGCCCAGCTTGTAGAGTAGGTGTATTTATTAGGCTGTTGAGTAAGAATCTTGTCATATACTGTATGCTTACTGAAAGTAACAATTTATACGTACCAGCAGAGATTTAAACAGACAATTTAACAGTGGCTACTCAGGAGCAAGCAGGGGTAGGCTAAATGAAGCTTTCCACATTAGCTGCTATGTTAGACTTTTCAGCTGTCCTGAAGAAGCTTGTCCAAAAAGTCTTGTTTTGTATGACCCACCAGTGTATGGATTTGATTCTGAGCGCATCCAAGTGGAGATTGATGCCTTTTTATTGAATTTTTTTTAGGCAGATTTTGCCTTTTTATTTTTGATGGTACAGCCAAAGAGAGACAGAAAATGTGGGATAGAGAGAGAGGATGTCATGCAGCAAATGAGACACAGGTTGGAATCAAACCTGGCCGCTGCGGTAAGGACTTTAGTCTTTGTATATGATGCTCATAGTCTACCAGGTGAGCTAACCAATGCCTCCGCTTCTGCGTGGAGCTGATTGTTAGCCTAAATTAACAAAGTCTGCGCCTCAAAAAAAAATGTGGCAGAGCCCACCAAGCTGCATTCTGAAGCAGCTGGCTAGCTGGACAGAAGCACAGCTTTAAACTTAAATATTGTTGTCACCTTAAGCGTTCCAAGAATGTGTGGAATGAAACACCACTATATATAGATTGATCTATATGCTGTTGTGTATCATACGGCTATATTCTCTGCCAAATATCATCCAGGAAACAAAGAGCAGAGCGGAGACAATGAGGTGGAAACAATATCTCTGTAGACCAGTTTCATACAAGCAGGCCATCGGATATACCAAACACACACACACACACACACACACACACACACACACACACACACACACATCAGAGGTTGATAGTGTTTTTTTGTGATTGGTGGATCAATATGAACTCTGTTAGTAAGCTGTCATCCCTTAGGCACTTTCCCACAAACAGGCTTAACACTGTGCTCTGTTGACTCCCCCTTCCTTTTACTGCATACACCCTCACTTCCTTTGTCTCTGTGTTTCCTACTCTACAGTATCTCCCTTAGTCTCACCTTCTCCTTGCCTGCATTATTTTCTTCACCCTTTTCTCCATCTGTCAAATACTGCTATAAATGAGCACACCTTTGAGGATCATATATTTGCTACATTTAAAATGACTATATAAATAATCTAAATGAACCAATTCATATTGCCTCTAGCAAAAGTTAACTGTCCTCTCTCTCAATCTCTAATTCTTTTTCTTTTCTTTCTTGCCTTTTGTTCATCAGGGCTGTTATTATGCATGGCCAAAAGAGACATTGTAACAAAATTGGCTGTAAAAAGGCCTCTTGCAGGCAGCTTACATAATAAGAGTCTTGAAGACAGTTTGACCTATTACGTTTGAAGTGTGTTTGCCTCATGAGCAGTGACTGGTGAGGAGACCGAGAAGCACACGCTCACACAAGTACAGTATACTTGTGTACACATACATATACAGGTGAAACTCGAAAAATTAGCATATTGTGCAAAAGTTCATTTATTTCAGTAATTCAACTTAAAAGGTGAAACTAATATATTATATAGACTCATTACATGCAAAGTGAGATATTTCAAGCCTTTATTTGATATAATTTTAATGATTATTGCGTACAGCTTATGAAAACCCCAAATTCAAAATCTCAGAAAATTAGAATATTGTGGAAAGGTTCAGTATTGTAGGCTCAAAGTGTCACACTCTAATCAGCTAATTAATCCAAAACACCTGCAAAGGGTTCCTGAGCCTTTAATTGGTCTCTCAGTCTGGTTCAGTGGAATTCACAATCATGGGGAAGACTGCTGACCTGACAGTTGTGCAGAAAACCATCATTGACACCCTCCACAAGGAGGGAAAGCCTCAAAAGGTAATTGCAAAAGAAGTTGGATGTTCTCAAAGTGCTGTATCAAGGCACATTAATAGAAAGTTAAGTGGAAGGGAAAAGTGTGGAAGAAAAAGGTGCACAAGCAGCAGGGATGACCGTAGCCTGGAGAGGATTGTCAGGTAAAGGCCATTCAGATGTATGGGGGAGCTTCACAAGGAGTGGACTGAGGCTGGAGTTACTGCATCAAGAGCCACCACACACAGATGGGTCCTGGACATGGGCTTCAAACGTCGTATTCCTCTTGTCAAGCCGCTCCTGAACAACAAACAACGTCAGAAGCGTCTTACCAGGGCTGAAGAGAAAAAGAACTGCTCTGTTTCTCAGTGGTCCAAAGTCCTCTTTTCTGATGAGAACAAATTTTGCCTATCATTTGGAAACCAAGGTCCCAGAGTCTGGAGGAAGAATGGAGAGGCACACAATCCAAGATGCTTGAAGTCCAGTGTGAAGTTTCCATAGTCTGTATTGGTTTGGGGAGCCATGTCCTCTGCTGGTGTTGGTCCACTGTGCTTTATTAAGTCCAGAGTCAGCGCAGCCGTCTACCAGGATATTTTAGAGCACTTTATGCTTCCTTCAGCAGACGAGCTTTATGGAGATGGTGACTTCATTTTCCAGCAGGACTTGGCACCTGCCCACACTGCCAAAAGTACCAAAACCTGGTTCAATGACCATGGGATTACTGTGCTTGATTGGCCAGCAAACTCGCCTGACCTGAACCCCAGAGAGACTCTATGGGGCATTGCCAAGAGAAAGATGAAAGACATGAGACCGAACAATGCAGAAAAGCTGAAGGCCGCTATTGAAGCATCCTGGTCTTCCATAATACCTCAGCAGTGCCACAGGCTGATAGCATCCATGCCACGCCGCACTGAGGCAGTAATTCATGCAAAAGGGGCCCAAACCAAGTACTGAGTACATATGTATGATTATACTTTTCAGAGGGCTGACATTTCTGTATTTAAATTTGAGGTTTTGAATTTGGGGTTTTCATAAGCTGTACGCAATAATCATCGAAATTATATCAAAGGCTTGAATATCTCACTTTGCATGTAATGAGTCTATATAATATATTAGTTTCACCTTTAAGTTGAATTACTGAAATAAATTAACTTTTGCACAATATGCTAATTTTTTGAGTTTCACCTGTATGTGCATCTAAGTATGTATTCATGTAACATATAGTGCGTCAGAGCTGCTCATAGCCCAGTAGTTCAATGTGAATTAATCTAGAAATGCCAAGAGTGGTTTCTCTTTGAATGTGTAGTAGGTCACTGAAGGAGATAAGAGATTGAAAGAGTTCAGTATGTGCCATTACTATATACAATGCAGTATAGTAACCCATAGAACAAACACAGACCGTTGTCCGTGTACAGTATACATACTCTATGTTGATCAGTTTCTCTAAAAATAACAATTTAGATAGACTATCATAGAACTTTTTAATTAAGGTTCAAATACTCTTTCCATTGGATTCATGTTTTTTGTAATTATCATTGTCACAGGTGTCAGCCCGTACAGAAAGCAGCATCAGGAAGCGCAACCAGGCCATGCCTCGTACCTTCAGTAAACGTCGTAGCCGCTTCTCCTCACTGTGGGGGTTGGACACGACCTCAAAGAGGAAGACCACGGGACATCCTTCAATCAATCAGGTTTCCATAGTGATACATCCGTACTACCCGATTTTGATTGACTTCTTAGTTTTTGGTATTTTGAGTGGTAAAAATAGAAGATGGTAATAGTTCGGAGGCAGCTAGAAAGAAGCTATGTATTGAAGTTTTAGAATATTGACTAAGGAGCTGTGAAATTAGATTTTGGTGATGATCCAGCTACTAAATTGTAAATGATAAACTAAACATTTTATTCACATGTTGGTTTAAACATGCAATACAAATGCTTAACACATAACTGCATAATAACTGTTCTGCTATGTGCCATATTTGGATGTAGTTGTAATGTACTGTTCTCTGTGTTGTTGCAGGTGTTCGTTGATGGAATGGAGCCAGTGAAAAAGCCATTGGAGCATATGTTTGAAGACACCGCAAGTGAAAAATCTGTAAGAGCTCAGCCATCTTTACAAAAGTACCACCACAACACAAATGTCCCTTTATTTTAAGGACCATAATAGAACTGTGTCCTCCTTGACATTTTTAGATGTGTGTTGTTTTATAGCTGCCTTCTTTTGATGTCGACCAAGATCAACTAAAAATAAAAAAACAGAATAAAATTTGGGAAATGTTTGCTGTTGAAAGTTAGAGGTAAGAGATGAGTACAAGTAGGCCTGAACTTGTCTCCATTTCTATTGTGGTCCCTGCCCAACCTGCAGCCAAACCAAGATGACAAAGCCCACAACAGATACAGTGAATGTTTATGTATATACAGTAATAATGTTCCTAAGGCTAAACACTAAGTTCCTCTTCTCTTTCTTAGTTTGGCATTCACTACAGAGAACCAGAGCCTATGAAGCTGTAGGCTAATTCCTTGTCATTGTTTACCTTTCTCACAAGCCAACATGAAAATCACTGGGGCATCTGATGAACCTTTGTACTTATATAATGGGTTACGGGATTCTTAAGACCCAGAGGCCAAATTTTCCACCTCCTTTCACTTAACTGAGATCCTTTGGTGTTCTAGCTCTTCATTTAGGGGGTTATCTGGGGGAAGCACAAAATCCCTCTACCCTTCTGCATCAATGAGCATTTCTTTGAGGTCATTTTCAAGCTCCGGCTTTAATGCTTTCAGACATCCACTTCTCTCGTAGCTGAAGAGTGAAAGGAGAAATTTGAAGACTATAAAACTTTAAAAGCTGCACACTCTAGTTCCTCATTGTTATCAGAAGATTCTTGAGTTTATTTGCTGTAGATAAACAACTGTTTTCATCTCGTGCAGCTGTTCCTCCTCCTGCTCTAGTCAACAAATGATTTGCTTCACCAGGACTGTCTTTGGTCTCTTACTGCTTTCTACTGACGCTAAGAAATGATGCCATTATTCTTACTCTTTCAGATCAGTGTTGATGGATTCGCATTTTTCTTTTCATTTGCTTCAGGCAATTTCAATTCTAGCAGCATCATAGACTATCAACTGAAGGGATATTTCTCTCTTCTAATCCCGCTGAGATAAATTTGATCTGATATGTTGAGATCATTAGCTTTCTGATGTGTCAACAAATTATGCAGACATTTGCTATCAAAGGACCTGGCAGCTCCACACCATCTGTGCTCTTGTGTGTCTGTCACATTGACCACAATGTACAGACAACTGCAAATAATGAATAATATCTTCAGAAAGAAAAATAGATTACCATCGGACTGGAGGTTTCCAGTAATGCCTTATCACAAGCTAGTAAATGATTAATTTATATGAACTTTAAGGAAAAATGTCCAATTACCCATGGGTTGTGCAAGGACAAGCATGCCAGCTCCATATTTTATGAGAACTGGTAGAAGGCAGCAGAGATGGGCGGAGAGGAAAGACAGGCCTCTGTCTGAACTCAGCAGATGGAAAGAAAGTGCAGCACTAACCCACTCTAACTGTGGAGGCCCCCAGTGGCATCTTGGGAGATTGATTTCCTTCCACCCACGCCTAGCTTTAGCTGGCAGGGTGTGGGATGACAGTAAAGAAATGCATAGGAAGTAACATTCTTCAGTTGGTTGGGTTGTAAGATAGAGCTGGAAATGGTGCCTCAGAACTGGCATCTCCAGCAACATTTGTTCCAAATGTTCACATCTGATGGACTTGTCCCAGCTTTACTGCTCTGTTTGTTCTGGGGAATCCCACTGATGGAAATAAAAGGGAACGGGAGAGAGAAGGAGAGTTTAGTGCGGTGCCTAGGACCCCCGCCCCCCAGCAGAGGCATCCTAGATGGGCCAGGAGGGGAGCCAGATGGTGCCGAGCAGGGCTGGGGAGTTCAGGGAGTTGGGGGGAGGTACTGGTTATGGGCCCCCCAGTCTGTTGTCTGTCTGAGAAAATGCGTGTGTTTATTTCTTTAAAACTGCGTGTGCCTGTATTTTGTTTGTACATGTGTGTTTGTTTGTGCAGACAAAAATGTGCTTTTGCATATAGTTTGCTCCCTCTGTCTCCTGCTCTGTCTCGTTTTCCCTCCACAACACACAGATTCTCACATACACACACACACACACACACACACACACGCAGATCATCATCGGTTCATTGCAACAGGGACCACCGGGCTGGATTTGTAACAGTCAGCAGATTGTATGGCATGAATGAAAGATGGGGAGGAGGGAGATGATGGAGTGATGTACAGATATAAGGGAAGGGGCACCAGAAGGAGAGGCAATGATTAGTGTGTGTGTGTGTGTGTGTGGGGGGGGGGGGTTCTACAGAGAGATGAAAGAAAGGAGGAGATAAGGTGTTAGTGACAGACAGCGTGAGGTCGAGGAGAAGAGACAAGCAGGACAGAATCCGAGAAGAGAGGCTGACATGGCTGCCAGATTGTCGGAGGTCAGACTGATACTTAAAGGTTACAGACTATGGTCTGAACAGAATGCACACACATATGTAACACATACCCACGCAGGGAGAGAATTGTATCAAGAGGCTCTCATCAACACAAATTAATTAGATTTTGTAATCAGATCTCCTGCTGCTTTCATGCCACCGCCAGTTTCCATCAAATTAGTCTAATCTGTTTTCTTTTGTGAACAAGAAGGGAAATAATGATGAATTATGAGGATTACTACATGATTTTAGCTATTTTCAGTGTGGATAATAGAATATGGTTGTTGTTGTTTTTTGCTTCCCTTAGCAGAACCTCAACTAGAACTGAGAGGTTTTGATGATAATATTGAATTTATTATAGGACGTCTTCTGTTTTCACTGAGCACAAATGCTATTCAAAGATGCATAAACCATTTGTGTGTGTGTGATTTGTATTTACAGAAGGAGAAAGCAGGCTCGGTGAAAAGTCTTCCTCAGCAAAACGTAGACAGCGACATTTGGGTTCCTGATTACCTGAGTCCCTCCTGGGTGTGTCTGCCGAACAATCAGCCTGTCCTGGCCATCATACAGCCTGGCGATACAGCACTGGAAGTCCTGAGCACCGTGTGCAAGGTGGGCCGTCACTGATAGCAGTGCAAACCGATGTGTGTAGTGCATGCACCTTTAGCCTGCACGCATGCATAGACACGCACAAAAGCTCCGGCAAAACTGCTAACCGTCAACAGCTGTCAACATGCAAATAATTAATTTTAACAGGTTTGTTAAACACATGCAGTCTTGAAAAATGAGTCTCATTAAATTGCACACAGCTCTTTCGAGGGGAGTTAAGAATTTCATAAGTGGTTAGATAAGGATAATGAAATCTTGTCTTGTGTTGACAGCTGAAGACAGGTACCAGATGTAAAAGTCAGCTTTTTAAAATTCAGTTCAGGGTAACAGGAAAACAACGTGGACAATTAGATGCAGCTGATCAATCCGATGATCTGATCTGATGGATCCGAGAATACCTGAGATGTGAGACTGTCTGTGGTACTAATAGCAAGGCAAAAAAGTAAACACTGCAGATGTCGTCTGTGCTTGTAGACTGACATTGTCACAGATATTTTCTTATTATTACTATTATTTTCTTACCTTACTATATATACTGCATATTACTGTCTCACACAGTCTTGTCAATTTCTCTCCACTCCTCTTCTCCCTAATTGGTGTCAGCTAGAGACACACTAGAATAATGATGCCTAATGATACGTATGTGTTCCACTTAAGGGTCTGTTGAAACACATGTGTAAAGCTGATCGACGTGTGTGTGGGCGTTCATGCGCATGCATGCCACAAACATCTCACACAAAGAACTGTAGCGTCCTTATTGATGGCCCCTGTGCATTACATACACGCAGATATACGTGGATTACATACATGATTGAATACATATATGTTTATGTCCTTTGCCAGGGTATGTCATGAACTTTAGAATGTGGGAATGGTAAGGGGAATTAGTTTAAAATATCTATGAGAAGACAGGCTTGGCTTCAAACTGAACACTGCAGATAATAAAGCACAATTAATGAAGAGTGATTATGTCTTATGTTGAATGAAAGAATGAATGCATTGGCTGTTTCCTCCACTTAAACATGTCTTTCTCTTTATTGCCCTCCTGTTTTGTTGCCTCCAGACTCATAAGATAGACCCCTATGGCCATTACTTGCGTTTGAAGGTGTGGATTGACAACCAAATCCTCTTTTTTGTTCCCAAGCGTGAAGAGGACATCTCTGATCTGGTGAGGAAACACACACTGAAACACTGTGAAAACTGCTTGTGATGGACAACACCCATATCCAATAATGAAAGATATGGAGTACAGTTATTATTTGTGTAAATCAAAGTTTTCTTTTTTGTTAGATTACAGGCTGAGCGGAGACACGATGTCCCATTTGGATTTTGGGGTCTTCACCTTATTATGAATAAATTTTTGTTTCATTTCAGGCAGATCTGGATGCAAGCTTGTGCATTTTTTATGACTTGGTTGCAAATTTGGTTGCAAATTTAATTTGCAATGCATACAAAATTCCCTGGATGCAACAGAAGCTTCATCGCATAAGCTATGAATTATGCAAAATAGTATTCCAAGTGGACGTGCACCATGAACTGTACCCATGTGTGTGTTTGTGTGCCCGTGTTTGTACTTTTCTTATTATTCATTATGAACAATCACTCTCATTGAAAAATACCTCACCTCCACATTATTCAGCCACTGTAAACCCCCAACCTAATTCTCTTTGTGACCGTGCTTTGTAGGTGATACACTGAACTCTGTCTCAAAGCAAAGTCATTGTGTAACTCGCTCTTTTTCTTAAGAGGTCTTTTATCTTTCTGCTTTGATCAGTGACTCATTTCACCCTCTTTCATCCTTAGTCTATGATATTACATTATTATTTCTCCACAGTGACGCGCATTACACACTGCCGACTTCTGTTCCTGTCTGTTGCTTCATACACACAGCTGTGTCTATGCTCTCGAGGTCAAACCCCAGCCTGAGCACCCACTCACTTCTCAGAATTGACCTGGCTTGTAACCCCACAACCTTCACACGTGTTTGCTCTGTTAAGGAGCCTGAATAATACATGAATCTGCCTGTTCCTTATTAAGAGCGATAACATGACCTTGACATTCTCCATCCAACGCCACCGCTATCCTTTCATTTTTTGCCAGTAAAATATAAATTTCTTGTGTTTACAGCTCTACAAAGAGATTGAGATTTGCCCCAAAGCTACCAAGGTGATCCAGTTTGACAAAGCAGAGTCCTGCACCATTGGATACGGTATGCTTGTCTCTGACAAAAGCCCTTTTTGAGCTAAACAGACTCAGTTCATGTCATACTCTCAAGTTCTGTATCAAATTGATTATGTAATAGACTTCAATGAGTCATGGCTTTGACTAAAGGGGGATGACCCAGTGTGAGCGCATTTTTCTTAAGTAGATGTAATTGGTCGGTAGTTATGCTGCAGCAAGTCAATTTGAGATATTTCAAAGAGGACTAAACATTAATGACTGAATCTCTCTCTAATTATTTATGTCAATAGGGTTTTCTGTGGCAGTTATAGATGAGGACGGGATGCAGCAGCTCCATATTACTGAAGTGAAAGCAGAGGGACTGGCCTCAGCTAAAGGTACACATTTCTTTTTTTACTGACAAACATAGTGTAGTGTACTGTACATTCAGTGTCCTGAGAGTTGATATTCAGACATAGAAGACAAAACAAACTAAACAATTACCATAGTTGAATCTGAATGCAGTAAAAACTGGGTTTAGGGTATGTGAAAGCTTGGTACATATTTCTTTCTTGAGTGGAATTGCACATTGCAGTTGACATTGGGGATGAGTAAAGTAGCTATTTATCTACACCTCACCTGAGCCATTCCACATGACATCTTATCAGTGCTGCTTTGTGTGACTGCATCGCATTAATTGCTGAGCCAACGTAGCTAAATCTCTTTTGTGTGGGAGAGAGAAGCCTGGTGGCTTAAGAAGGAGCAGAGAAGAGATGAAAGAAAATGTACACCTTGTCTAGAAAGGCGTTCACACATGCTTGAAGGTACAGTAGATGATGCAGTCTCTTTATTTTTAATTCTGCTGATCAACATTTTGGCACACTTTGCCCTTTTGAGTATTTACAAGGCAATCAACATAAACTTTGAAATTTAGTCCATAAAGGGGTAATTCACAGCCAAGAAAGGCCTCCAACATGTCCACATGATATGAACCAGCAACTACAAAACAGAGTGAAAATCACAAATTAGAGAAACATCTGGGTGCTTGCATCAATAAGTATAAAAAGATTTGAATCACTTGTCTCACACACTATATTTATCAGTCTGATGATTACTGGCTTTTATCCTGAAAAGGGCATGATGTGCCAAAACTCTGATGTATTAAATAAAAAATAAAAAGATTGCGTAGGAGCTATGAATTTGTGGCTTTCTCTCTGCATTCCTTTGTCTGCGTCTGATCGCCGTTTGAACAACCGGGTCTAGAGATCAACCCCCACTCATTGGTCCCTATCTTTTAAAAGAGCCACAGAGGCCTAATGGGTTTGAGAAACACATGGCCGCTCTGTAGATACAACACTAATGTATAGAAAAAAAACATGCTCCACTATTGTGCCCCAGGATCACACTGAGGTTACTCAAGTGTGAAATTGTGTCCTCCATTGCATTAGCAATCTAAAAGCTGCTAGCTTAGCAGGCAGCTAGAGACTGACTCTCAACCTCTATATGAGAGTAGAGATAGAAAAAGCTTGTGGCATCCAGAAAACGCAATGCATCTTTTTGGAATATTATACTATATTTTGCTGAATCACAGAATTAAGTATGTCAGGCACGACATGCGTAGGTCCATGTGTACGCTGGGATGAGTCTGGTTGTGCGTGCATGGGTTTTACTAAGTGTGAGGGGAATGAATGGAGAGTGAAAGAGATCACGCTTCATTTTCTCCAGGGTATACGCAGAAACCAGGCCAACACTGGACAAGGAGCCCCAAAGGGTCTTTTTTCTATCTCACTGTAATTCCTGCTCCCTCCCCCTACAGAAGAGCACACAAAGAAACACACAAGCCACACACACACACACACACACACACACACACACACACACACACACAGCCGAGCACACAGAGTCATACACACACCGCAGTATATGGCCAGAGGGATTATCTCTCTCTGCCCAATAAAGACTCTGCTACAGCTGACATTTCACATCCCAGACAACTAGGTCATAACTTAGGGCTGAATGTGTGCCTTGTGTGTCTGTATATGTTACTGTGTGTGCCTGCATTTGTCTGTAGCTTTATGAAAACCATATCACAGAATGTCTGCTCTTTCTACTATAGCAGATGATATAAAAATGAGAAAACAATGATAATATGTGACTGTGTTAACAGGACCAAAACCCTTTGTTTTACTTAATTCCACAGCGAGGGATGGTGAGACTCTTGTCCAGAAGGTATCACAACCAATCACGTTTATTGGCTAGGGCTGTCTGCTAATTGGTCGGCTGATTTAGCGCTAATTGTCAATTAGCAGGGCTGGGCACAGGTGGTCGAGGGGAGGGGCGAGAAAAAAAAGCCTCAAACAGAAGCTGTGTTCCAGTGAAGGCTGTGGTTTCTTTTTTTGTGTTTAGTACAGGATAGTATAGGTGATGACAGGAATAGACGGACATTGCACCCTCCTTCTTAAACCCATCCAGTCTTGTTAGATCAGCATTTGCCTCAAGGGATCAAGCATAGAAGGATGCGTTTTAATGTATTGCACACATTAGAATCCCAACATGCCTGATTAGCCAGAGAGCTGCTGGGGAGTGCGGCACTACCATTTTGTTTGTGTAGAGCCTTTGTACACATTAGCACTCTTGAGTTGATGGCCCACAGGAAAGCTACTCTATTGGATGGTGCTTTGTGGTTGTTTGCTGTCTCAGTCTTTCTTTTGCAGTTTCTCCCAAAAATTATGCCACTTTTAAATGATACAACTGCTGTCAGCATTTAAGGAGTATAAGCTGAGTTTTACATTTCTGACTTTGTGTTCTTTAATTGTCCACCAGGTTTGAAAGCAGGGGATGAGATTCTGTTGCTGAATGGTAAAGCTGCATCTGACCTCCAAATGGATGATCTGAGGGCTGTGTTTGTAAACCAAGCGTTGACCTTAAGTGTCAGTACCCTCTCCCAGCTGGACCCTCGGGTGCTTTGCTCCTTTCCACCACGGCGCTCCGATGGGGAGCAAGATCTGGCCACAGACATCTTCTCCCAGAGCCAAGGTAAAGCTTCCTGTTCTATATAAACACAGTGTGGATACCTGGGTATGAGTTGTTGTTGTTTTGTTTCACGAGATGATGTATACAAACACTGTCCTCTAGTGGGGGGCCCTCAAATCAAGTGAAAGCAAGAAGGTCAAGTGTGGAGAGTAAACTTGCTTTTGATACATGTAATCTTTGAAAAACATAAGAAGGAAAAAAACACTTTAGATCATGCAATTGAAAATTACACAGTACCTCTTTTTTATGTCCATTTTAGTTTTTATTCATGTTTCTTGACATATTTCATTATAGATCCTCTAAACCCCCAATTTTGTGTGGCGAAAAGAGGGAGAATGCAGATGGTGATCTTTTATAAGCAGAGGGTGAATAGGGCAATCTACTAATTATGCATTGATGCTGTCTGCTAAGCAACCTGCAGGCAGCCGCCAGCTTTCCTCTGACCTGCTCTTTTTATCTATGCAAGGGCACCATTTGTATTCCTTTTATAAATTGGGGCTTGCAGTGCACGGGCTGACAAGCTGGCATTGTTTATACAGGAACTCAGAGCAGTATGAATATTAATATAAATCCTTCAGTAGTGTGGAGCTGTCATTGTGTAGGATATGCCATATGCAAAGGGTCAGACTGAAAGAAAAAAACACTCCAGAAGGCAGATGGTTATCGATGAGATCTTGCTTAAAAGGAGATGGGTGTACACAAGAAGCTGTCACCACAGAGGAGACATTAAATTGGAAATTTGTCATGGATGGAATAATAACAAATTTGACTGTACAGTCATATCATAATAAGAAAAGCTAAGGGTCATAGGGAATGTAACTTGAAGGTGGAGAAAGCAATGTTGGAGGGAGTAGGGATATCTAATTACAGGTTTCTCTGTAAGTGTACAGTGCACGAATCCTGACGGATACCTGGCCACTCAGATTTCTCTTAACACTATTAAAGGAGGAAGTGTAGCGAATCAAATAAATTTAGATTAGAAATAGATTTTTATGAAATCGGCTCTGATTATGAGGGAGAAGTTTCTGATATTTGGGTACACACAGTGTATATGTGCACCTGCTCCCTAGTGAGTTCTGTCCTTTGTCTCTGTCTGTAGAGGACATCCTGGATGAGGTGTCAGGGTTGACAGTGAATAGCCCAGATGAAAGTTTGGAGGAAGGATCTCTGCTGACCCTACAGAGCAGAGGAGGTCATCAGGAAGACAAAACCTGTATGGGATCTGGACAGAAGGTAGGATATGGCATGCAGAGACACAGCTTTGATATTTATACAAACATTCACAGACCACATATTCAGAAACTATTCAGACCCCTTCACATTTTTCACAAGTTATGTTGCAGCCTGAACAGAGAGATCTTAATGAAAACCTGGTCCAGAGCGCTCAAGCCCTCGGACTGGGCTGAAGGTTGACCTTCCAGCAGGACAATGACTCAAAGCAAAGTACTGAACTGAGGGCCTGAATACCTGTCAATATGTTTTGTTTTTTAAATTAACTTCTAAATAATTCAAAAATCCTGTTTTGTTTTACCATGTTGAGGGAAATCATGAATTCAGAAAATGTTATAAGGCTGCGACTTAAAAAAAATTTAAAAAGTGAAGGGTTCTGAATACTTGACTACTTTGAATGCACTGAACATGCAGAGCAGGCCAAGTTCTACAAAGGATGGAGTATTGTTCAAACCATCAGATGTATTGTTGCAGACAAAGACCAGCAGCTTTTGGGGGGGGGGTGAGACAGTGAGTGAGACCTGTGGACAAGTGCTAGTGTTTGAAGTGACTGACTAGCTGCCTTGTTGTGTTGCCATCTTTTAGCCTGCAGACATTTCTCATTGTTTCTGATGTCAGCCCTCTCAGACAGAAAAGGAAAACACTGATATCATTGATCAATAATCTAATGTGTGAATAAATGGTGTGTATCCATGTGTTAATGATTATATAAACTCCTCTGGCAGGTCCTTTTTATACTAAATATTTCTTCACCCATTTCAGATCTCTCTCTCTCTCTCTCTCTCTCTCTCTCTCTCTCTCTCTCTCTCTCTCTCTCTCTCTCTCTCTCTCTCTCTCTCTCTCTCTCTCTCTCTCTCTCGCCATATTTCACACGCACAAGGTCTTTGAAGTTGCTTTTTAGTAAATTCAAGTCCAGCTTGATGGTTAATTCATTCAGTAAATTTCTGTGGAAACCGAAAACTGTTGCTGAACACTGATCTTAATCACATTCTAACATAGTAGCAGATCAGTTTTTATACAGTGCTGACAACATATCACATGAATGTACTTTGTGATGTGAATCTGTCAGTCCTCGCACATGAACAGATGTGTGTGTGCTCTGAAGCACGGATGATGACAGACAGGTGAGTGAACAGCATCGCTTTCTAATTAAGATGATGTCTGGTCTGATCAGGGTCAGCACAGTGATCGCTGGGACACGCCGTGTGCCAGCCAGTCTCCCTTGGTTACGGTTGTCGCTTCCATTACCATGGGTAATGTCTTTTTTTTTTTTTGTACTTCTCTGTCGATAGCCCAGACAAAAGATGAGAAAAGTGCAGGGACAGTGCTGTGTTCTCTCTTGGATATGTGTCAGTGAGCTTCAGTCTCGAGAGCGAACTAATGGGTGAGGTCAGAGCTGGCTCCAGTCTAGACTCAGTCCTGTTGGACAGTGATGATTCTGTGACTCCGATGTGCCATTATTAGTTTAGCGAAGATGAGAGAAATTCCGACAGATAGGGTTGCCAGGATTGCTGGAAAGAGACCAGAGGCCTGCTTAAATCTTGTGCACTTGATGTTGGGCGGGGGGGCATTTAGTGATTCTAAACTTGTTAAACTGCTTGGACCTCTGCACAGATTTTAATTAACATTTATAGGCCTTTGCTATTTTAAGCTTAGTGTTTCTACATGCAAGAAGAAACTGTGTATATAACACAAAATGCAGCATGCAATCTTTATGTAGTACGTTCTGAATAGTGTGCAGTTGAATAATTTTAATGTTGAAAAGTTTAGGCAGTGCCAGAGTAGCCATATGTTATTTTATACTGTGTTTATATTTTCACCATAGCATCTTATTACCATTAAATGAGGGCACATTTTCCTTTTTTTCCTCTTTTTTGTATGTACAATGAATACTATGTTGAGGTGTTAACATCACTAGATCCCATGTGTATGTTTCTTTGGAGACACAATAATGAAGACTTGAGACTGGAATATTGTCTACCCATGTCTGTAATGTTGTCCCTTGGTGCTTTATGCTTAGACATGTGCTTTTTTTCTATTATCCAAGGCTCTTCACATAAGAACGGGGGGGAAAAAGCTGTAAAAGCAAGGCGATATAGGGCAAAACAGTATTAATAAAACTTTGGAAATCTATGATCTTCATTTCACCTTTCATTCTCCTCCTAAAATGTGTGGTCTCATTTTTCAACTAATTTCTATCTGCTCTGTTTTAGCCTCCCTTTCATCCTGTTTTTTCCACCCTTTTTCCTTGGCTAAAATTATGTATTGTCAGCAACAATGTATCCGTGTCCTCTCTGATACAACAGGCCAGTGTCTTTTTATTCTATTTGTCCTTTCTGATCATCCTGTCTCCTTATCTGCTGTCCTTTTTGCTTTTTTTTTTTTCCTGTCCTTCCAGTTTCCTTATGACTTCCTGTCCTTCTTTACCATCCTCCTCCTCCTCGCTAACCCCCTGCTGTTCATTGACATAAACAACATGAGGCCGCTGTTGGCTCTGAAACAGCTCGGCTCCCTTAGCTCTCCAGCCGGCTGTGGGCCCTGACCTGAGCCTGAAGCACTTGAATGCTTCCTCTGTCAACAAAGACCATCCAAACTCGCTACAAAATCCCTGGGAACTTTCAAAACCATGTCATTTTATCTTAAAAATTTGGGTTGACCCTGTTTGTGCTCATGTTGATCAAGGTTTTGTTTCCCCGCTCTGCTCTCTGGAAAAGCTCCAAAGCGCTATGGATTGCGTCTTGCCTCCTTTCACCCAGTGCCTGCAGTCACATGGTGGCAAGACGGAGGGAAAAAGAGGCAAAGTGGGACAATTTTAATTATCCCCACATTCTAATTACTTCATTCTCTGCAGTGTTTCACATCATTTAGTGGAGATAAATGAGTGTGTGGCTAGCCGGAGGAAACTGGGAGGTTCATTATTTTAGACAAAGCACAGAGCCACCTCCTCAATATGATATGACAACCAGAGAATAAAATGGCGATTGCTTGCGATTACAGCGATAATAGAGATGACGGTGATTGCTAGTGTTCTCCAAGGTGTAGTCAGCCTCACTGACGAGTGCTGGTTATAATTGACAAAACTATATCATTTTTGCTTTAGGGCATTTGAAATGGAAAATGCATTATTCATTGTGTGAAGATGGGGGGGGGGTCATCAAGGTTTGTTTTAATTGACTCCTGATTGGAAAACGTCTGTTAAATGGCTCCATGCATGCAGTGCATTTTGTTTAATATAGATACTGACAACTAAGAATCTATAACTTTAGTGCCTCAACTTGCCTCTCCCCACTGATTCTTAGTCAGGCCTTACAGATGTTGCTGTCATTTTGCAGCCTTCCACTGGAGGGAGCACTGTGCTGATGAATGAAGCCTGTAAAAGAATGTTTGTGACGCTGAGCATGCAACCAACAACAGACCTAGTTCAGAATTAGTATGATTCTGAACTAGTATGATTTCCAATATTGAGGAGAATATTTCAGTGTTCAGCCATTTCTAGATTTCATTCCTTGTTTTAAAATCTTATTATATAGCATACAACCTAAAGGATGTTGTTAAATATTAATGCCACGTAATCACTACTGTCAAGGAAAGACGGAAAGAAAATGCCTTGCACTTAACACTCTTTACCCTCGTAGATTCCCAGAGTTGGGAAGAGGCTTGGTGACTGCAACTGCTTCAAAGTCTAAATGTTCATAGATTTGTGAACACTCATGTCATAACATAATCATCCTTTCACTTCAGATTAAATGATTAAAGTCTCTCTCTCAGTCATGGCGTATATCCCATCATTCCTTGTAGGGATTTATGGATTTGCATGTTTCCCTGACTTTAGATGAAACTGAACTTTCAGACTCTCCCTCCCTCCCTTCCTCTCCTGTGTTCACTCACATTGGCAAGTCCATGCCTGTTCTTTCTGTGAAACACACTCCAAGGGGGAATAAGAGATGAGCATGTGCTGTCAAAATTGCTGTATTCTACTTGCATGTATGTGTATAATTCTGCAGTTCATAATGCAATACACTTTAGGTGTGTATAAGTAAGTGTGTTTGTTTGTGATGTGTTTCTGTATGCCAAGAATGTGGATATGTGTAATCTCTGTTGATCCTGACTCTCACTGTACATGGTTTACATGGAGTGCAGGTTTGTACATGCCTCCACGCTCCTCCCTCGTGCTTCACTTCAGGGCGCGTCTAGGATGTAGTACATTCTGTAAAAGGGTAAAGGCTTGTCTGTGTTAGGAAATTAGTGTATTGGACTGACTAGAGAAAAGGTATTGATACCGGGGCTCTCTTTCATTACTTGCTCCCTGCATGTCATTTGTTTTGTTTTTTTTCCTAAGCTGTTGTCTGAGGTCTATGCTGGGGTGTGTGTGCACATGCTTATTTGCCGATTTACTGATTTTGTGATTAAAGAAAATGCCTTTACCTTTTAGTATCCTCAAAGTTGACAGCAATATTTTTTTAAAGATCTTTTTCAACTAAGATTTTAATCACAAACATTTGGAAATCCTCAACCTTTTGTTCGTAGTCAGCATTCTTTGCTTATCTCTGCATGGCATGATCTTATTCCTGCAAGTATTGTGGAATTCTAGTTTGTTAGGAACAAATGTGCAGCAGGTGTGGCAAGCCATTTTTGGATTGTAACAAGCGTGGTGTTGGCACATGAATTTCAGGCTTTAGAGGGAAGCAATTATTATGGTTTTAAACTTCATACTCCAGTCAGACATCGAACAAATCGTTTGTAGCATCTACTTAAAGCTGCTTTTAATGACCAGGTGTAATAATTATTTTGCTAGGTATGTTTTTATGTCAAATTGGTTTCCACATTGTTCCTTTTGATCACATAATCTTTCTGGAAATTATTGCATTGTGCTGTTGGCACACGAGTTGATGCTTGGGGCGTTTCAGTGAGTCATTTTGCGGCATGAGAGCTAGCTCAAATACATATTTACTTTTTGTTTAATAAGGCAGCTGTCCTTCTCAAGTGTGGTGACATCATTCTCTCTGTGCTGTGATTATGAGAGAGAGAGAGAGAGACCAGATGCCTGGTAGGCTCTCACCACCCACTGCTTCCTCACCTCCCTCCTTTCTCCTCCCCCTATTCCATCTCTCATGAGGATGTGATGTTTTGATCTTGTTATTTAATGTTGTGTTCTATAGTGGTGCTGCTGCTCTCACCTGGACAGAAGTGAGAGAGGCAACAAGGACAGAGGTGGAGAGAGAAGGAGGAGAAGAAGCGAGTGATAGGGGAAGCATGCAAAGAAAGGGGGGGATTGAGAAAGAGACTTGATTGGGTAGACGCCGTTGGATGATGTGCCATGAGCGCGCGGTTTATTGCAATCTGTTCTTTTCAATCTGTGTAATGAGGTATTTGTTCAGCTGCGATGCTAATGATTTTAGCAGCAGTAGTGTTTTGCAGAGCAATGTTTTGAGTAGCAGGCGTTTTTTTTACTTTTACACTTTTTGATCAGTTTGGCTGGACACGTTGAAGCTTCATACATCCCGCATAGTGTACCAGTCATACATTTTGGAGTGGAAAGACAACAAATCCTTCTGGCACTGAGTGACACAGGAATGGACTCTAGCTGTTCTGGAAAAGCAGGACTGGAAATGGACACCTGACTTCTTGTTGAGCTCTGTTTGACCTACTAGCATGTCTGCCTTTAGGAGGCGCAGGAGATCTAAATGCTCGACCGAATCCATCTATGACATGCTACAGCCGGTGAGCCCTGCAGAGAGAGTGTGTGTGCGTGCGCGATTATATTGTGGATATGATTATTCTGCAGATTATGTGACAGTACCAGCAGTGCCAAGGTTCAGTTGCCAGTGGAGCAACCCATTCTAACCATTAATGTAAGATTTGTCTTATCACACATTGTGACTATATGACCTGCAGTTTTCAGACTTGATCATATTGTCATGTTTCAGTGGAATGAATAAAACATTATTCACTGTTGTTAAACAAGCATTGCTTCTGCAGGATGCAATGCTTCAAATATAACAATTCAGTTCAGAAAGTTGAATAGTCAGGCTTCCCTTTCCTTAAGTAGTCTTGGTGGTAAAGCATTTTGCAGCCATGCTTCTCCAGCTCGTCCTGTCTCCATCTCCCGCTGTCATCTGTCTCTGTCGCTGCTCCATCTGTCACTTGGCTGTCACTAATTCCTCTGGCAGAGGGCAAGGGCAAGACCTCGCTTATGAGTGGCAAGAATGTCAATAGCATTTCTGGTGGGGGGTTTTTTGTGTATAAAAAAACAGGCATGTTTAGTGTTTGTTGGATTTTTTTGTTTGTTTGTTTTGATAATTTGTCCATGGGCAACAGAATTTTCTTTTAATTTAACATATTTTGAATATTGGCCACCAAGTCAAACAATAAATTGTGTTTCTGTCAGACCAGTTTGGGAAGTTTTTAATTGTCGGCAATGCAGATACTCCTTTTTTAGATGTTATAACATGACAGTAAGTGGTGCTCAATGTGTGAGTGACGTGGGCATTAGCAAGGATTTAATAAGATATTATAGGCTACATAATTTTACTTGCATTACATACTTTGTTTACTTTATTATTTGGTGGTTTTCCTTTTAATCACTGAAGGAGCTCATCTTATTTAATAGGAGGAATTTCAGTGGTGGGTGTCCAGCAGTCTTGAATTTCCAGTATATCTAGCAAAACTGGCTTCAATACCACGATGGAAAATTGTGTTTGTCATTGCTACAGTAACAGGAGACAAGCCATGGAATCAGCAAAGATTACATCTGATCAGCTGTATCAGTGTCGGTAGAGACACACAAGCAGGCACAATTTCGTAACATAGATTGCAATTGATGATCAGTTTCACTGATCCCACACGGATGAAGAATGTTTGTGGCATTTACAAAAGCACTTTTATGAAGAACACTGACTGCAGGGTCAAATTAGAAGCATTTATCCTGTCAAACTAAACTATGGCTGAAAATCTCATTGCTTCTGCTTTGTGTTCTCTGCAGATACAGATTTAGGCTTATCACCTGATCAGCTGCACACAACAAAGTTCCACTGCAATGAGTCACTGTCTGTGTCTTATCAAGTCCTAGCTTTTAATTTCTTTTAAACGACAGTTACAGCGCAATTGCGTTCATGATTGGTCTTGGACATGGGGTTACATTGAATGAGCCATGGAGTATGAATCCCTTGCACTTAGTGTTCGGAGTGTGGGCTGAGCTCATTCATTCCCCCCACATTTCAAGGAGATTATTTTATCCTAATTGTCTTTTAATATACTAGTTCTGGCTGAGTAGAGACGATGAAAAGAGGTAAATGTCCATTTATCTCTCTTTCCATCTCTCAACAGACCTCACAGTCATAGCAACAGCTGGTCTGGCTTGCAAACAATCCCATGAATCCACAGATTTACCAATGGTGATATCAATCCAGAAATGGTGGAATAGCAAGTAAATAAAAAGGTTGTATTTGCAGAAACTGGAAAGGATTATAATTATTTATGGAATTGTAGGAATAAGAATTGCTGTATTAGTCATGGTACACTTCAGATTTGCCTCTCACTTCTGATTATGCTTCTGTTACTTTTTTTCCCTTAATCCCCAATGCCTGCTTTCAACTTCACAGCTATGACTATGAAAGAAAGTTAGATGTGGACAGAACCTGTTGATCCCAACTATTTGACCTTGTGGGTTCCAGGATGTAATTCTTAAACGCATCACTGCGTCTTTTAGATGATTCATCCGAGCTTTTTTTCAGAAGCTGACCTTAACTTTGCAAAGCATAGTTTCTTATGATCTTTATCAACACTGAATAAGGAATGTATGACTTCTTAGTTTAAGAGTAGAAGCAATTATCAACTAATGTTTGTCTGTATAGTCAGAGTCTGAGGAGCAGAGCCCGCTATTTCATTTTAAAAATAGGCCTACTACGAGTTTGGCCTGGCAGGTCTGCTCATGTTTGGTATTTGATACCAGGTGAGTGGTGTTATGGCAGGTTTTGCAAGAATGTATTGTTGGTGCATATTTCAACTGTGGTGCATTTACTGTATGAACTTTAATAATGTAGGTATGTGATATCCTTGTTTTTGTTCCACACAAGCCTACATCCAGTTTTATGTTTTTTGTATTTCCTTTTCCTCTTACTGTGACTGTCAGGAGAATTTAAGTGTCCGATTGCTCCAGTCGCAGCCTTCTCTGCCATAAAATTCTACAAATGCGTGAAAATATGAACTGTTCTGTTTCTTTGTCTCTTCCTGTGCAGAGCACAGAGCAGGTCACTGCTTTCTGCCGCAGTCTCCATGACATGAATTCCCTGGAGTGCCCTATGTCATCCTCCTCATCGTCGTCTTCGTCATCCCTCTCCCCGAGCCCTGTGTCAGCTTTACCACCCACGGCGGGCACTGCTACGCAGAGACAGCTCTCCCATGCAGACAAACTCCGCAAGGTCATCAATGAACTGGTGGAGACGGAGAAGACTTACGTAAACGTCAGTACAAGCTCTTGTGGAGTGTTATGAATTGATTCAGACTATCTTTACCTAGTGAGTCAGCCATCCATGTGTCTAATCACAATGGACACACATAATCTTATACTCATGACTGCTCTGGCAAAACTACACTTAATTAATGTTGTTGGGAGTCATAATTATTACAGATGTGAACATGCTTTTCGCGGCACATGGGTTGTTTTCATACCTGTGAGTCTTTATGTCTTTGCTGTTATTTAAAAACCTCTGACTACTCCACACAGATGCCCACGTATGCCCTTCCGCACTCATCTGGTCACAGGCTGATCTGTTAATGTTCCTTGTCATTTTCTTTTTTTTTTTTTTTTTTTTTTTTTTTTTTTTTAGGACCTGAACTGCCTGATAGAATGCTACTTGACGCCTCTGCAGAAAGAGAGCTTCCTTACGCAGGATGAGGTACTGTTCTACCCGATCTCTATAATCCAAGCATAAAAGCCTGTATATGAATTGTTATAGATATACATAAACTAAACACTGACGTTATGGTAGGAGCAGTGTCAGAATGATGCTCCGTGTGTGTTGCAGCTGGACGTTTTGTTCGGTAACCTTGGCGAGATGGTAGAGTTCCAGGTGGAGTTTCTCCGGACGCTGGAAGATGGAATCAGGCTGGTGCCCAATCTGGACAGACTGGAAAGGGTGGAGCAGTTCAAGGTAAGGGAAGGTTGATCTTTTGAACTCAGTGCATCATTCAGTTTTAATCCTCTTGTGTCACTTTAGAATTGCTTTACTAGGTGTTGCTCTTTTGAACTGGCCATTAGTTGGATAATTCATGGCTCAAAGTGTCATGGTGCACTTATGTATGCCCTAACAGCTTTTGGACAGGCACAGCAGTACAAACAATGACTTTGGGTATCCCAATCAGAACACTTTAGAAATTTGATATTTGCCTAACTGTCTTTCAAAAACTTAATTGCCAACACCATAGCGTAGCCTTGATTTTAAAAGATTTTGACTGTGAAAGCATGACATGTTTGTTTCCACAGAAAGTGCTGTTCTCCTTGGGTGGTTCATTCCTGTATTATGCTGATCGCTTCAAGATCTACAGCGCCTTCTGCGCCAGCCACACCAAGGTCCCAAAGGTCCTGGCTAAAGGTACAAACTTGCGCACATTCTTGACTGGCATCTAGCACACAGCCACCACTTACCCCTGAGAGTCACACAGTGGCATGTGATAGCTGAGGGGCTAGTGTTTTATAGGAAGCATGTTGTTTAGTGGCTTGCCCCCTAGTACAGAGTGCAAGCAGCAACTAGTATCCGCCCACAGTGAGTGTGAGTAAACTTGACTGATCTTTAGATGCAAGTTCTCCACACACAGTGGCTTTAGATAGAGTTGTCTGCATCTGTTTCAGTGTTTCCTTGCCCCATGTACAAGATGAATGAATGTTCATATTTCTGCTCCTCCAGCAAAGACCGACCCAGATTTCAAAGCTTTCCTGGCTGAGAGAAACCCCAGACAGCAACATTCATCCACTCTAGAGTCTTACCTGATCAAACCCATCCAGAGGGTCCTGAAGTACCCACTGCTGCTAAAGGAGCTGTACTCTCTCACTGACTCAGACAGTGAGGAACACTACCATCTGGATGGTAAGCCAGTGTCATTTAAATAAACAAACAAAGATTTATTATTCCTATACACTTTTTGATGTAACAGGTTAAGGTGCTGTGAAACAATATATTATATATGCTCCAGACCCACTAACTGGAACTATACGTAATGGGGATACAAAGAATTATGGTAATTATGATTTGGATGATAAATGTAAAATGTTTGTCCTTTCAGTTGCAATGAAGGCCATGAACAAAGTTGCGAGCCACATCAATGAGATGCAAAAGCTTCATGAGGAGTACGGTGCGGTTTTTGACCAGCTCATCAATGAACAAACTGCAGATAAAAAAGAGGTAAATATGATAGCCACCATTTTATTCAGGGTTATCAATTATCAACCCAGTGAAATATCAGTTACTTAAATTTACATTTTTACTATGTTTTATTAATTATATTTATCTCAGGTGGCTGACCTGTCGATGGGGGATCTTTTGCTGCATTGTACTGTGGTGTGGATCAACCCTCCAGCCTATTTGGTCAAGAGCAAAAAGGATACTGAATTGGCTGCTTTTGGTAAGGGTTAATGTGGATTACATTGTGGAACTGACTCTACCTTAATGTTGGCTTGCTTTATATTTCTATAAGTTTCAACTGTCTATACAGGATAGACTTTTTTTTACAGATAACAGCTAGACTAGAAGTATTCAGGGTGGTGATGACGCAGTAGAGAAGACGCATGCCTTTCGTGTGAGAGACCTAGGTTCAATTCCCCACTGTGACACATCCACCAATGTGTCCCTGAGCAAGACACTTAACCCCTAGTTGCTCCAGAGGTGTGTGACCTCTGACATACATATCAATTGTAAGTCGCTTTGTGTCAGTTTTATATTTAGAAGAGTGTTATTCCTAACAGTTGGTTTAGATATCTAGTGCAATGAAATTCAACAGCCTTGGAAAAAAAATCCTATATGATATACCGAAGACATAATATGGCTTCATAAAGGTAGAATTTATTATATTGATGTTAGGCTTAGTTGCATTGCAAATAAACTGTCCATTTTGTGGATGTTTTGAGTTATGATGAATAGAAACATTCTACAGTTTTGTTTTTCAAGACAAACTCTTCAATATGAATATGTACAAAATAGATGAAATCTTTCTGCACAGGATTGGTGAAAGCATTGCATAACTTTAATATCTGCAGGATTTCAGATGGACAGATGACCTGTAAAGCACACATCCCCACGCTTGAAAGACAGACACAGACAGGGATGTTTGAAAGATTAATAAACATATTTTCCATATACAGTAGATATGCAGTTCTACTGTATGCTTTAATGTTCTCTGCTCTAGAGAAATACTGATTACTGTGTATATAAGAGTATTTAACATTGCAGGCACATTGCACTACTGTATCCCACATAATACTGCCTGCATAGTGTGATGCTGGGTGCTATTTTGGATAGTGAAGAAATGGATTCTGTAAAAGGAAGGTCCAGTCGGGCATATTACGTGAGGGATATTTGTGACTTTTCAAGTGCCACATGTAACAGTCACATTAATGACATCATGTGGAACTCCCACATCCAGAAGTGCAATCTATCTTGAGATTCTACTCAAAATGAGACACTTTTGGCAATAAATATCACATCTGAATGGTAAAAGGGGCTGGCATGATGATTGTGAGTGGAAGTGGTTGCTTTGTGCGTGCAATCTTGTGACTCTTGTGCTGCTGATATAGTATGCAAGTAGTTTGAGGCTGTTTTTCCTCGAAAGCTGTAACTAAAAGCATCCATTGACATGCTGCATTAAGCTGTCACTGTAAGAAAATGGGTAATGAAATGTCTTCTGATAAATGCAATGAAGGAAAGCAGACCCTCCTAATGGTTTCTTTCATTTTCCTCTTCATCTCTCCCCTGCCCTAATTTAGTGTTCAAAACAGCAGTTGTATTTGTGTACAAAGACTGCTCCAAGCACAGGAAAAAAATCGTAAGTACTATTTCTTTTATTTTCTTTTATTTTCTTTTGATTAATCCAGAGAGACACTTGTGTTTGAGGATGTACTGTGCAGATTGGGGCTCTGGGCTTCTTCTGATGTGCTCTGTTTTTACTCTTGGATGGCACATTGAGACCACAAAGAAATTAAGGTTAATGTCTTTCATCAAGGGATAATAGACTGAATTGAATGAGGGTAGCTATTGGCAATTGAACTAGACTGAAGAGGCTTTATATGAGCACTTTACTGTTCGCCTTGTACAGTAGATGGTTGTGTCTGGTAAACCACCCTTCTGTCATGGCGCGCTTGTGCTCTCTGCTGTTATGTTGATGTATTGCAGTGGTTATGTATTAGATATTCAACCAGTCTCGTTCTTTCAGGGTGGAACTCACCGTGCGACTGTGAGCGATGACAAAGATCCTTTCCGTTTTCGTCACATGATCTCAACGGACTCTCTGCAAGTCCGCTCCCTTGCAAGTAGGTCTATTTAAATGCAACACCTTGCAAATGTAAGATTATTGTTAGCAAGTTTTAGTTTAGTAAATCATCAAACACCACACTCAAACTGATTATCTCACTTTTCTGTCCCAATCTAGTTAACAAGTATAGAACATAACATTGATTTTATATTATTAAAAAAGAAGTAGGATAAAGAGTGCAACATGATTGGAATGCTACACGTACCATCAAATTCCTTTTTAATTATTCAGTCATTAGTCTAAAATATGTATTGCAAAATAATTGAAATGTTTAGACAAAGCTCTTTGAGGCACCATGTGGAGACTTTAATTTGTCTTGCCTGGGAAGCATAGACCACAAAATTGATATTGTCATTCAGCCAGATGTCTCCATAATGAAAGTCTGTTCAGTGGGAAAACGTATGATGGGACTCTACACCAAAATTGTAAATAACCAAAGTTCTTTTATTATATTTTATTTATACTTCACATATTTTGGTAGTGTCTAGACTAGATTTTTGCTTCTTTCCCAGTAGATTTGCTCACCACTTGAACCTCAACATAAGCCCCAATAACTATTCTTTAGGAATAAACGTGTTTTTCAATTTTAATGTTGAGGTCCTAGCAAAGATAATTTGCATGCGAGTCTGTCATCCAAATCTCAGAGGTTGTTTTTGATGACTCAATATTTTCTGACAGTGGCTTCAAAGGCTCTGGAGTGTACTTAGTGCTCCTGCTTTTCTATCCCACAGAAAATAAATGATAACCTTTTGTAAACAAAACAGATGAATACCTATTAGTAGGTCTGCATGCAATCTTCCTCATGTCTTATCTCTGTCGTAGATGAACCTTTTTAATCAGCCTCTGGCAATTCAAGTGGGTTCGTCTATCTGCCTAATGGCCCGTTGTTAAAGGGAAAGAAATTGATGACGGAAATTAAATAAATGTTCATATAAATGTGGATCTTGCCTCTCTTTCCCTCCTCACAGACTCTGAGGGAACGGCAGTGTGTGAGGTAGTTCACACAAGATCTGAATCTGAAGGAAGACCAGAGAGAACCTTTCAGTTGTGCTGCAGGTATGATTGTCTTGTGCACACGTATTCAAAACGTGAAAACGTGAACTGAAGGTATACAACATCGAACAAAAGACCCATTGCATAGTTGATGTGATTTTTTCTTTTCCAATCTACAGTTCTCCAGATAGTAAGAAGGACTTCCTAAAAGCAGTCCACTCCATCCTTAGGGAAAAGCAGCGCCGCCAGCTTCTTAAAACAGAGTCTATGCCACCCAACCAGCAGTATGTCCCATTTGGGGGCAAACGTCTATGTGCCCTCAAAGGGGCACGGCCCGCCATGAACAGAGCAGGTATAGCTTCTAGATCACAGAAGCCATAAAATGTTCTTAAATAACAACAATAGCTGCAGACTTACTTTGTCGATAAAATTGTCTATACATGACAGTACCAAGATTAAAACACTGTGTCCTTTTTCCTGTCTGTTTAGCTTCAGCACCATCACGAACGTTATCCCATAGGAAACTCGTGAGGAGCCGCTTCACAATCGATACAGACCTGGTTTTCCATGGCGGCGGCAACAACAACAGCAATGATGCAGACCCCTCCCGCCACTCTTCCTGCTCGCAGCTGTCACAGCATGCTCTTCAGTCCCGTAAACCTCAAGAAGAGGACACGGACCGTTGGGTGGAAGAGCAGTTCGACCTGGGTTGCTATGAAGACCAGGGTGAGGGCATCAACATGGGGCAGCTGAAGGAGACGGACATTCTGAGCGACGACGACGAGTACTGCAAGTCTGTCCGGGCCGCGTCAGCAGAACCGGCCGACCTGGAGAGGAAGATGGAAGGACTCAAACTACAGGGCGGAGAGGTGAGGAGCCACAACCTGAATGGACGAGTAGAGACCCGAAGTATAATGCAGGAGGAGGAAGTTGATCGAATAAAGCACGTTAATGATTCAGGCTCGGTAGACTCATTCACCTCCTGCGGTGTCTCTCTGTCCCGCCGTGCAACCCCGACTATAAAGCTTGCCCCCTTGAAGCCCCCTTGCTCCCCTTGTGCTGTGGTGGGGACCACAAACAAGGACCATGACGTCATCTGGGTACGGCGGGACGAGTTTGCTAACGGGTGCAACAGTGACGTCTTCTGACGGGAGAGAGAGATTGGATACAAGCTTTAAATATGTCGAGTTTGGAGGAGAAAATGTGTAAAGATGGTATCAGACCTCAGCCAGTCCTCCCTGTGTCACTGCACAACCCTCTTCTTCCCACCTTACCTGCTTCTTCCTTGTTCTGACAATCCTAAAGAACTGAAACAACAAAGTGAGTAAGGAGAAGTTAATAATGCACCACTTCATTTGTTGAGCCCTAGAGATTCTCATCCTGAACTACTTAAAAGTGCACCAGAAAGAATACAGGTTCCTCACTGTTTTGGACATGCACCCGGGGATCACACAACACCTGTGGAATTGTATTTAAATGTATGACCAAGACAGCACTGCATGTACACTCAAGTAGACAAGCAATTGTGTGTATGTATACTGTACGTGCTTATAGTGCACAGACAGAGACTCTAGGCAGCTAGTGTACCATGCACGCATTGTACTGAAGCGACGTCATCACTGAACTGTGACCTTGTGGCCAAAAATGTCTATTTTTCAACACAGGAATGTGGGTGTTATATTTTTTTGACTCAAACTGTTTGTATTTTAACACTCAAGGGCTGTGTGTTACTGAACTTCTCTTCAGGGGCTTTTGGCTTAAAGACTGCTGTGTAGCATACGGTGAGATCCAAATAGCTTTATTGTGTTTTTTTGTTTGTTTTAACTTAATATCAGCTGCACATTGGTGTATAGTTGGGAGTACAGTAGAGTGCTTTTAACTTTTATGAACATGTTTTAAGGCTCATTTGTCTCCTAGCATATAGTTTTTATTGTCTACCTATTCTTTATTTAAGTATTGCCTTTTTACTGTAATTTTTAACATTTACCCCACATTCAATTGCCCAGTGTTACAAACCACCTTTTGTGTGTTTAGTAACAGAAACAAGCTTGGGGAGAACCAATGCTTATGCCCTTCACATGAATGTCCGGTCTCTTAATTTTTGTTGCTCAAATTAAAAAGCCATTGTCATTTTAGTAATTGATGGATTTCATCAAGGACATTAATATACTGGACCCTTTCTTGCCCCCACAGGCTGTGCTCTCTCCATGCTCCATGTCCTTGATAAATAGCATAATTCCTACACAATCCTGTTTTACTTGAATTTTCTTTTTGTTTGTTTTGAAAGGAGGTACTCAACAGAGCTGTGTTAGTGACTGTACTGTAAAGCTGATGATGCATGGGGCAACTTTTTGAGCAATGCTGCTGATCAATCTTGCTAGTGGCAAGTCCGACTATGTTTTGAATGCATAGCGGCGGTGCAGGGCAGGTTGCGGCGTGTTGGGGGAAGGGGATTACAGTAGTAGTCTTTACTCATTACCATTGACGGCAACGTTGCCCTGCCCGATTGCTCTAAAAGTTGCTCTGTGTATCATCAGCTTAACTCCAAGGAGAAGGGCAATCATGCAGTTGCCCTGTCATCCTCTGACCAATTCAGATATTTTTTTCTGCTCTCTCCAGCTCCTTTTTGACCTTTGGTCATGTCAAGGAGTATCACAACCACAAAGAAAGCTGGCTGAGACAGACTTCACATCATAACGTTTGACATCAATCCCTACAATATTGCCATCTCAACCCTCCTGCATTTCTTCTCCTATCCGCCAGGCTGTGCTGTTTCACTGGTATTACCACAACATGCCGACTGCCTAGATCACAGAGTCATGCGCACATTAATGGATGTATACATGCACTTAATAACTGTGAAGGGAGAAATCTGCAAGCTAATGAGTGTTAGGAGGGAAACTATACACTTTGGATGTTCTTATTGTCTTTTTATTAATATGCTGGTTTCTTAGATTTTAGCTTACTGGCTGATGATGCCCAGTAAAGATGTTCCGACTGTGAGGTACAATCACCTGGACTTGGAGGCAAATCCTGTGAGAACCCCTTTGACTCCTCCCTTTGTACTTTTTAAACTGTGTTCGTACATACAACTGTGGAGTATTATCATTTCTGTTAAAATAAATTTTCTAAATTTAGTTTTGTGTGAAAGTAACAATTATTTCTCATTTTATACATAAAGTCAAAGGGCTGCCTTCCTTTTCAGCAATATTGATCAAGCCTCCTACCTGTCACCTATTTCTAGGAAAAAATCCGAAAGAAAGAAAAAAGCCTAAAATCACATATCAAAAATAAATCCGTAATATCTCCTCAACCATTAGGCCTATGCATAATTCTGGTCTCCTTTTGAAAGGTCAGAAGCTAAGGAATATAAATCCATTGCGCCGCAGTTTTTGGACAGAAAACGGCTACGTACCGAGTCAGTCCGTTCCCATTGCTTAACATAACTGCCTCGCAGTTATTGGAAGATCACATTCAGATGATCAAATAAAAATTGATGCCATGATGTTTGTAGATTAAATTGTGGCGCTAACATGTATATATTTTCAAAAGATAAAATAAAGGATCAAAAGCAATTTTGATGGATAATTGAACAATTATTTAGAAAGCAAAGGCAGTTAAAACTTTAAAAGGAAGTGGCTGCATAATTTAGTTCAACTGTTATGGTATAAAGTAAAAGAATATTGCATGTGAATTTCAAGAAATTCATACAGTAAAGTAAAACAAAATTTCCAATGTCCATAAAGTTACTATATAATTCTGGCTTTCTATTCTTTAATTCAACATGAAGTGGTTCTATTTATCTGCAGCTCAAACCGACATTTACAAGTATGGTATTTAACAGATGTTCCACTGAGTGACACTTCTGCTCAGGATTCATCTGGTAAATTTTGTTAGGACTGTTGCCCAAGGACTCCTGGAGAAGGTGGATGGTTATTTTCTGAGTTAATCAAGATTGACTTTAGTCTGTTTGTCAGAGGTCCAGGTTCAAGTTGGCAGGTTTTTTCCTTTTTTACAGATCACTTGGCTCCCAGCTTTGAGAGACTTCACAAACACATTAAAAAAAAAAAACAACAACAAAAAAAACCACGTCCTGTATCCATTATTTAAATTCTCTTTCAAGAGTCCTGGGAGGGGATGGGAAGGCATCCAGTGACCCAGTCAGATGAAGACCTTGCTTGTCTGCAGTGAGAGATAATCTGGCATCAGCCCTGCAACCTGAAGATTATTCTCCTCTCATCAGGACCGGTGGAGAGAACCGCTGCCAATCCATCTGCGCCTTAATCCAAACCGAGGGTAGCCAAACTAGCCTGAGATGACCAGAAGTAGACCACGGGTACCATCAGTGTAAAAGCAGGTCTGGTTTGAAAAAAGTTCCCCAGTATTTGGAGAAATTATTATTTAAAAAAACAGTGTGTTTGGTTTGAATAGCCTACATGATGGACAGCTTTTAAGCCAACGGATGCCACATGAGCATATACCGGTCTCACACATCACATCACATCGTTGGACAATAGAATAACGAACAAAACATTCGATTTTAGGTATTAAACAATACCTCAACGACCACGTGTGAGGTATTTCTTGAATGGATTTTATTTTGAAAAGTCATACCGGAAATCAATTACATTTCGGCTTGCTTGACGGTTATCTGCGCCTTCTCACTCCCTACAGCTTCCGCCACTCTGGAGGCGCATTGTCTACAGAGTAAAAGTAGACGTGTTTACGCTGGCCGCTGGCTGTGTTTTTTCGCTGCACGTTTTTGTTTAGAAGATGTGACTTGGAGTGATTTTGTACAGGAAAGTTGGATCAACGTGACTGCTGTTCATGACATTTCGTTCACTTGGAGCGACGCAGTGATGCAGAGTGGAAAGGATCGAATTAGGAATGAAACTTGGATTGCGCGCTGGCATGGCATGTCAGGTGTTTCGACGCTTGGATAGACGCTGTTTCTTTCTGTCATGGTGCCAGTTTCCGTATCTGTGAGTTCGCCTGGAGCACTATGGAGAGAAGAAAGAGACTTTTCTTGTATCTTCTCTTCGCGGCGCAGCTCTGCCTGAGCTCAGCACAAGTCCTCAGAATCGGTAAGCGCAACAGCTGTTTACGCATGGGGTTTGTAAGCGTTTGTAAGCGTTTCTCTGCGTGTCTGAGTTGACTGAACAGAGACTCAGAACCAACAGTGCTGTATATGAGTTGTCCCAAGGCAGGAGAGCATATGTGTGTAATAGTAGTCAAAAGACACTCCACCCTATTCTTCAAATCTGTGTCAGTGGTAAATACTTTTTTGTGACCTTAACATTTTATAGTGTTCTCACCAAATGAGATGAGGGGGTGGAATCAGTTAAGTGGTATTTTGTGTCTTGCATCCCATGAAAGTGATTATGGGATTACTTGTTATTATCTAGGTTGTACTGTCAGTGAGGTTGTCAGAACACAGAAAAAGATTACCTGCATCAAATGACACAGTATGTGTTGACCACCTATCAGCCCTTACTGAGCCTAGTACACTAATTCAGTGTTGCAGTTTTCATTACTATACAGCAATCTTCAAAAATTCATTATCTCGATCACATAATATCTTGCTAGCAGTCAAAAAGTATTAGTAGTGCAAAACTTTCCTTGACAAAGGGAAATCTTTAAAAAAATAAATAAAAAACTAGAATTCTGACTCAAAATAGTCTTGTGAACTCTTGTCATCACACTTTGCCGTCAGAGAGTTTAATTGAAGCCAAGACTCCATGTAATATCTTTGAAAGTATCTTTTAAACCATTTACATTTCAATTCACCATTCAGAGAGCTGCAAGTAATAGATTATTGATTCCTCCTTGTATAACCCAGAGATCCTCCACACCAGTCTCCTGTGTCTCCTGGGCATTTTCATTCAAAATATTTCCCCCAGCAGCTGATCTTCACAAACACTGAAACCTTTGCATCACTGACTGGATGTAACGTAGCCAGTGAGGGCGATGCAATCATCCTCAGTCTCGCTGTCGTATGTAGTGGTGTTAAGAGAAGTGGGAGAACTTCACCTAGACTGGATTATACAGGAGGTGGCTGCTGAGCTCCGTGCGCTTTAAATCAGTCCAGAGTCAAACTGTAATATGTGGATCTAACTGATTGGTAATTGGTGTCACTGCCACCGATTGTTAACTTGGAGAGCTAGATGCTAGAGGAGATTCACATGCTGGTCCTGGATTGGATAATGTATAGGGACATACAGAAAATGAACAACATTTAAATCCATTTCTTTTTTACACTAGACATCATGTTTTTACATTTGTAAAATAGCTTGTACTTTATAATATTTGACAGTTTACAATAATGTATCTGATTATGAAATTGCAGTAACCTACAGTGTATCTCTTACAAAACTACAATTTAACATAATTATAAAAGGTTCAGTTTTATGTGTTACAAGTCAGAAGTAGTCCATTATGATAAAGAATTTGGGGTTCCAGGTTGTGAGCCTACATTTAGATGAAGGATCCCTTTGTTGCTTGTACCTTTTGCCTTTTTATTCTTTCGCCCCCACTGAATCCAGAATCTATGAATATGCAAATATGTTTTGTTTTGTAAGTTTAACTGCTGGACACAAGATGTCTCCTCACTCAAGTCTCCCCATCACACTTGTGGAAGCTGGATAGTGGACCATGATCAGCTTCCAAACTAGTTCTGATGTCACAAAATCCTGCTGGCACGTACACGTTGTCAACTCAGTACTCAGAAGTGAGCGCAGAGAAACTTTCAGCTGATGAGTTAAAGCCTCCTAGTGTCAAACTCCACAATCACAGTGTAGGTCAAACATTCAAGTTAAATAACAATGCATTCTAGTCAAAACACATTTTGACTTGAGGCGGTGTGTAATGACTTTAAAGAGTTTGCTAAAAGGGATCCAAAGTATGGCTGGGTGATATGGCCAAAAATGTTATCACGATAAAAACATTTCATATCATTTGATATCAATAATTATCACAATATATGTCAAGTTTAAAGGCTGATTTTTGCTCCCGAGTGAATATTGACGAAACCAGATGGTTAATTATGTGGTTGAACTTTTCTTTATGGTCAGAACGTGACAAACACTTGATGCCAAACAGTGGATCACTTAACAAATATGAGGTAGGACATTCAAAACTATTATGATAAAATCTTTTTTTAACAAATATGACTAGAAAATCTTTTTCAGTCCCTTTTTCTCAACAAAATAAATATTAAGTGCTAATTTGTTTGTGATTCAAATGAATTAAACCAAATATTTATTGACAATATATTGAACATTTATTATATTGTTATTGAGGAAAATTATATTGCGATAATTATCATTATTGTTTTATTGCCCAGCCCTAACCCAAAGGTATAGAGAATAGACACCAAACATCTGCTTATTACTGTTCACAAAGTGATATTACTGTTGTGTTAATACATTAAACAAGCCATTAACAACTTGCACACATGAGCCTAAACGATGCTGTTTTTTGTGAGGCAGATACTGATGTTGATATTTCACAGTTAAAAAAAACCCTGTTGATAAGGATCACCCATAATATGACCAACATGCAGCATGCATGAGCGAGACGTTTTAAAGTTGAAAAATAAACTTGTCAGTGCTCTTTGGTGAGAAAACTGTGACACTGTGTCTGAATCTAAACATATCTTAGCATTTCCGTATTGCAATTTCTTGACACACCAATATCGTTGTTATCTGGCATAAGATAAAATCACAAAAATGTCTTGTTGTGAAATGGTACTTGCAGAAAAATATTTTTTGCAAACCAGAATATAAGAGTTCTGCTATTAGGCTGCATATCTTGATAGCACCTTGATGTATGCCCATGTGTTAGATCTCTTTTTAGCATGGACAGCATTTATTCATTTGATCTGGTGGAGTCCACAGTGGCACATGCTGGGGGTTTCTGATCTGGAGTTTAGCTCTTGGTCACGCATTAATATTCAGGACCATTCAAAACCAATATGTTCAGGATTGGTGGTTCAGCTCAGACCCCCTTGGACAACACAAGTCCTGAAATTCCTGGAAGATTTACATACATAGCCCTTCTATGTGTGCATGTGCATTCATGCATGTTTATGTCTGTGTGTGTGTGTGTGTAAGAAAGTGAGAGAAATCGCAGAACTGCACAATTTGGCTCCATGTGTCTCTTTCTGTTAAATGGAGTTGCTTAAGTTAAGTTGGAGCAGTAACCTACATTTATAAAAATTGTACCTGCTTAATGTTATTCATTAGTTCCTTTCTCTTCAACAACTGGCCATTAGGAAAGACGAATGAATCCATTCTCAGCCAAATTGCCTGAGTTTGGAGAGTTGGCCTCACTTCTGTCGAAGATATATACACAGATAAACTGTGGAATTGGCTGCCTCAGTAGCGTGATCGTTTTTCGTGCTGGCAGAAATCTAGGACTTTTTGGTTGTGAGAAAGGAGAGGGAGCTGATTGTCATGGAACTGCATGGTACATTGATATTCATTTGTATGTATCGATCGTGCGGTCTCATGAGGCTTTACTTGTGATGTGCAGATTGAGTTCAGGGATGGTGAGTGAAACAGAGTTCTATCCATCCTTTTCTTTGTCTGATTAAGTGGCACCTGTGTCTGTGGGCTCAACCTGAAAGAAAGGTGTGTGTGTTTTTTTGTCAGGATGATTGCAACACATAATACTGCTGTCATGGTACAAAACCAGAGTGAGAAAAATGGCTACAAAACTACAGCTAATAATTGCTGTTTTTGCTGTCACTTAAGTGGTGATGCAAAAAGGGTCCAGTTCTTAAATAGTAAGCATGTATAATTCTGTCAAAATGCTACAATTGATGCTAATTATTTATAATTTATATAATGTTTGCTGCGGAAGCCTTACCATTGACTTGTAGACCAAAAGCTTCATATATTCTAGATTTTGAATTGTACATCATTCTCCCTTACACTGCAAAGAGATAGGCTCTTGATGTGTGTGCATGATGACTTTCAGATGCTTCTCTTCTTACTTTTGACCCTTACCTTGCAGTTATTTGTATCTCTATTTTTCTCTTCTTCTGACGTCCCTGATTGCATTTTTTTTCTTGTTTGCCCGTTTCCACGGCATTCTTGATTTGTTGTCGAGAACAAAATGTTTCCCCAGTCATTCAGTTTGACACCTGAGAATTCCTTTTTTTCACCCTCCCAGATACATTTCCTCCTGCCTGTAGCGACATCACCTTTCCAAAGTGCACAACAATCCCCGTTTTCAGAGGGGGACAGATGGAAGTAGTTTCTGTCACTGTCAGCAAAAAGGAGAGCTCTCTTATGTTGTCCAGCTCAGTGATCTTTCAGAGCTATTAGAAAGATCCACACTTCTTCTATCTCAGGTACTGAGTGGTAGTTTGAAGTGTAACTACCCTCCACTGAAATGTAGTGCTAAATAAAAGATGACTCAAGTACAATATACATTTTGGTGATCACCATCTGGAGGTCAAACAGAGACCAATATAACAATAATTGGGAATAAAAACCCTGCATGCTAATAATGTTCCTTAATGGCACTTAATCATTCCATTTTCAGTCAGTGATGTGTAAATTCCCTAAATTTCCTAGATCTGTGGCAGTCTGGTTTTAATGATGAAAAAGCAATCTGAGCCAACATCAGATGTAAAATGTCGCAATTATCTCTATGAAAATTCCAGGTGGGCACATGTTGTTATCTGCAAGTCAAAAATCTTTAGTTCAAAGAGTGACAAAGACAGAATCTACCGATAGTTGATGCCCCATTACATACAATATTCTCCTTTCTTTACCTCAGCTTTTCCATGTCTCTTGGAGCTTCTATTAATGAATAAGAAAATACCACAAATCTTACTCAAACATTAACCACTGCTGAGGCAAATGGAAAAACTATGTTATGATGCACGATAATATCGCCACGTCATCTGTATTGGCCGATAAATGCTTTAAAATTAAATATTGGTAGATCAGCAGAGCTCTTATTTGTGTACTTCTTGAAAAAAAATTGTATTTTATGTTGGCATTTGCCGCATTTGCTTATATTTTATGCAGATAAAATATTTCTCTAAACCACCAGACGCATGTTAAAAGGCATTTATGGAGTCCCATGAGTCCTCTGAAACATTTAACACTAATTTATGCTGTCTTGTAGGGCAGATGGATGCGTGTTCCTGAGGCAAATTATTCCTCATAATTTAGAAGCTGAATGAATGCTTTTAGAGCTCCGAGGTGCATTAATTCATTTGCAAGGTGGGAAACAACACCTTGTTTAAAAAAAAATGTAATTTTTATGATTGCAGCAGCCACATCCCACACCAGAGTTTGAGAAGGGATGATGCATGACTAACGTAAAAAATAATCATTCATAATTAAATAGTAAAGTTACGAATCGATGGTGTTAGATTCTCCATGCAGACACACACACACACACACACACACACACACACACACACACACACACTCACAAACACGTATACACATACAAGCAAACATCTTTATCTCCCCGGTGGATTGTTGAAGAGATTGATCAGCTCTGCGTGACAGGTTGGCACAAAGCTCATATTCGTTCTTCAGCTTTTTGTTTTATGTTTTCCTCCCACCGCAGCAGGCAGATAAACCTCTCATCCATCCGTTTTACTGTACCACTTATCCACATTTTTATGACATGGTTTTCTTTCAATTACAGCTATGTACCTGGTAATCACAGTAATTATAGAAGAAATGACATTTTTACGTTAATGGCTTAATGGTTCTTGATTATAATTACTAATTGGCCGCCGTTGCATTTACAAGGATTTATTTGTGGCCAGGACATCTTCTGAGTGCCTGTCTTTGTGTTTGAATGTGGGTAATGTGTGTATGTGTGTACGGCATGTGACTGCATTAGTATCTGTGGTGTTTCTACAACAAATTAATATTCTTTAAGCATGCATAGAAAAGCAATCAAAGCTTTGCAGAGAAGTCATTTAATCTGAGGGAGTGACATGTGATATTGATCAGGATCACCAGCTTACACATATATTAAATCAGGTTGGTAATTTACATTGTGTCCAAGATGTGTGTTGTCACTGTTCTTTTAATCTTGAAGCTGCACATGGAGAAGTTCTTGACCAGCAGTGTATATAAAGTCCTGTTGCGTACCTATATTATAATGTCTTGTTATATATGTGCAACAATTAACCAGGTCGAATTAATTGTCCACCCGTGAAAGCCCAGTAATTCAGGATGCCTCAAAAGTCTCCTCTGGACCTTTATCACTGACTGTAGCACTGAGGAATTGGAATGTACTTCAAAGGACCAGTACAAACTCTGAAGCACCTCACAGTGTCACTCCAGGGGCCAGGTTTATAAAACCCAGCTGCAAATCCAGTGAATACATTTGGAGTTAGCATTGGATTTGTAAACGATTAAAAGCTGGTATGGTAAAACGTAATCTGTGATCTTATTTGTTTAAAAATTTCATCAGGTGAGTTGAGCCAGTTTTTACTTGATGTGTCTTTAAAGTGAGGACATGACAATAAGGTCTCCAATATAAAATATGTTCATATATTTTAGGATGTGTAATAATCAATTTGGATCTAAAATAAACTGTAATATGTTTTTCCAAAAAAAGTGGACTCAGGGGGGGCCGGTGGCATCAATGGCATTTTATCATGCAAACCCAAATGCCAGTTCCCAACATTCAATTGCATTTACATAGTTAAACATTGCAGCTATGACTCCTAGTTGTTTCATATAAATGTATCACTTTAAAGCCATCCTGTTTATCATGTCATGTCCCGTGCCACCTGATGTATGGACTTCCCATTTTTGTACCTCTCCCACTACACTGTCCAAACCCTGTCTGTGTTCCTTTTATAGAAGCATGACATGATGGTTTCTGGTCTAAAATGCATATCCTTTCATTTGCAGTCCACTAACACCATGAAACAACCGGCTCACAGCAAAACACAGGCTCCATGTAAGGATACAAAACAACAATAAAGTTTTATGTACTGAAGCCCATCAGACCAAACAGATTCAGATGATGTCAAGTAAGAACAAAGTCAGCTTTAACTAACAATACAGTAAAATTACTTACTGCGGTCTTCTTATTATAAAGTGTGACATAATCTCGTTATAATATTCAGTCCAGCTCACTACACGTTTCATTATCATCCAATACATTTAGCTGTGTTGACATTGCTGAGCCTCCGGTGAAAGATACACAGATAGCAAAGATAGTTACTGAAAGCAGACGAGCTAACGATGTAGCACGTCGGCTAAATGCAGGAAATGTACCGTGATTATGTAACGAGCATGGATTAGTTCAACCTGCAGCTGATAAAACTATTACTGTAACGTTGCAGTAGGGGTTTACCTGAGTTTCCATTACATTGCGTGAAGCTGTCTCCCTGCCTGTCTATAGCCGCTGTCACTCTGCCTTTTTTCGGGAGTATTGTGCCGATATGCGGCACACTGCGCTGAATGAAGTAACATTACGGAGCCGGCATTACGGTGCCTCTGGGACGGGAACGTTGAAAGTAACAGAGCCTGAACATGTCTGAGTGAAAAGCCACAGCCTGCATGCTGGTGTTCCTGCATTTATTGCAGGATTTCTGTATGATAGTGGTTGTGTTTCGGATTATGCTCGCTCATGACTTAAAGCGAGCATGCGTATGAGCACAGGCCTGGTAGCAATCTTAAAACCGCACTGCTAATGGCTGCTGGAAACTCCATAATGCCCCTTTAATCTATCTAATATGGTGTTGCTCATACACTTATTTACTGGTTGTCCGTTTTGAATAATACAGAAGGTAAAGAGCTTAAAAATGAATCGCATATTAAATTGCAATCATAATATTGGTAACAAAAAAATTGCAATTACATTATTTTCCAAAATCGTTCAGCCCTAATGGAAGCAGAGGGGAACAGTGAGCCTGGCTCAATGGCTGGAAATATTTGTTGTTGTGGTTGCCCAGCCAGAAACAGTTAGAGCATGTCAATTCCCGTAAAACACACAATTTGTCGCTTTTACATTTTGGTTTCTTGTAGTGATTAAAACACTAGGTGTTAATTAGTGAGCTAAAGAGATGCTGGCAAGTGTGTATTTAACCTTTTGACAGAGCAAGTCTACCTGTTTCCCCCTGCTTCCAGTCTTTGTGCTAAGCTAAACTAACTGACTGCTCGTTCTAGCTTCATTTATCATACCGACGGAACTACAAGCAACTATTCACTGAATTATTGACACCATACCATATGCTTCATTTGTTAAATAAACGCAAGGTTTTAAAGAAAAATATGTTTACATTCCTCCAAGCAAAGATGTCATTATTGTATGGACGCCAAAACCCAGTCACAGTGTACTATAATTGTTTGGATGTGCAGAAATCTAATACCTGCTCCCACTGTTATCCAAAAAAGCATGCTGAAACACTTGTTCATTGTGTTCTTATGGCAAGGTGTATGCTTTTTTTTCTGCATCATGCTTCATTTACAGTAAACAATACATAAGGACTAGAACTTCTGAGCAAACCAAACAATCACAACAAGCTTCCAGGATTTCTACTGTACTCCTCCTCCTGTTATCTCTGTTCTGACAATTAATTTGAAAGTGAATGTAACTGAAATATGCTTTTGAAAAAAGTACAAGCTCATGACATCATTATTGTTATAATGAGACAGGGACCATTATACTAGAACTGAATAAACAATCCAACAAATAGACCAAATTGTTTATAATTAAACTCGGTCTGATTAAACATCTGCAGGATCAGCAATGGAGAAAAAACCTATCCTGAGAAATGCAACTGCAAGACTGAAAATTACCTGTCCAATAAATATGTTATAATTTTGACTGATGTGACTTGACTTGTCTTTCAAAAGCCCATTTTGAAGCTCCACGAGAAGCTCTTAAAGCCTTTTTATTTCCTGCCCTTTCACACTGCCGGAGCAATTACACTACTGCCATTTCATCTTGCCTTTGAGTCCACACTTCACATCTTCTGCACCCAGATGACAGGATGTTGATGACGAGTTTTGGAGCAATTTCAGAAGTTTGTCTGAACAGCATTGTTTCTTCAGAGCCTGCTGACAGCTGGCTCTTGCAGTGAGTTGTGCATGGCCTCGGGTCTCAGTACTGTAAAAGTGAAAGAGCAGCTACCTTTGAGTCCTTGCTCTGCACTTTGAGAAACAAAGTGTTTAGAATATGTTGCTGGCAGAAAAATTCTGATTGTTCATCTTCAAGCACTTAATATTCATCTTCATTTGCATGCTTCTGTGGGAATTCCAAATGAATTCTTTGCTTGTAGAATATTGAAGCTGGGGGCATTGAAATTGCAAATATTATCTTTTATTGTGGACAACGTATTTATGTTTTTTTTATGACTATCTAAAATGACCCTCATTAAGTCAGGCTGCAGAGAACATTTGGTGTAATTTTAAATTGTGCTGCTGTACAACAGATATTTATGAATGTTGAAGACCTCGTCTGGGTTACTATAGATTTATACAACTGTTTTTGTGTAACCTTTCCATTTCTGTCTTCTGTGAATGGGATGAAGACTATGTTTTGCCTTTTTTTTTAAATAAGACCCTTTACAAATTATATATATTATATGTTGTAACTATGATTTTATTAATGGTTGATAAAACTTTATTACATTTAGTGGCCTACATTTAGTGGCAACAATATATTTTTATATATATATATGTAAGCCAGTTAAAATTGTAAAACTAAATTACTGAATAACCATTTATAAAGCCATTAAGTAGAACTCATAAACCCTTTAGTAAGGGTGCCGTATTGTTTCCTATAACAATGAAGAAATAACATCTACACCAAATAAAATCGAATTCATTAGGACAAGTTGTTTGTTGCACAGTACGAATGCCTTGTTTTGAACCTTCCTGGGTCTAACAACCACTTTATTATGCAATGGTGGGACATAATATTACCAAATTCCACAAAATTCCTCATTTTTCCATTTCAGTTTCCTTCTGTTTGTTCCTATTTGACTTTATCAAACTTCACACTTTTATGTCCCACTCATTTATCTGTCATTATGAGGCTTCAATATCTAGTATTTGTAAGTGTACAGCTGCTCAATGAGTACATTTGATGCTATGGAAGTACTCAGTAAATGGCATATCATTAGTGACAGGTGAAAATGTAGCAGCCTTGTTTTCAGACAGACCGTATTGCCATGTTAAGTTTGTGTGGTGGGTTTTGAAAGGCTTTCATTTTAACCAAAGGTGGCAGAATTTAAGACTGCTGCACTTGCAGTGTTTGTGTACATTGGTAGTGACAGCTGTTATGAATCTTCTCTCCTGATTTAAACTTTGTCTTTGTCCTCCATCTCTATGTGCAGGTGGTATTTTTGAGACCCGGGAGAGTGAGTTAGTGAGTATGGACGAGCTGGCTTTCAAGTTTGCAGTAAATAACATAAACCGCAATAAGACCCTGATGCCCAACACTACTCTCACCTATGACATCCAGAGGATCAACCTGTTTGATGGCTTTGAGGCTTCCAGGAGAGGTAGGTTACATGTTATTACTGTAAGAGATGACAACATTTTCAGAACTCATTCAAGTGTCAGGGGAACAATAGCATCTCTCAAAATAAGAGGAATGCACCTTTAAAGTTGTCCAAACCTGGATAATAACATTTCTAATTCCATAGACCCTCACCACTGCAAAAGGTATATTTTTCTGCCACTGACCTAATTGAGTAAATTGTGTAGCATGGCTAGCATTGACCTTGATTAAGGAATCGTATTTGTCTCACTTTGGGTAAAATGGAAATATCTAGCTAGCATAGTTCTCCCAAACCAAATGGTCCCTTAAAACCATGCTATTGTAAATTATTTTAATAGCTTCTTAAATCTACAGAAAGTGAAACCTGGTATTTGATTGTGAAACACTCTTAAATCTGCCCATTTAAGTCACACAAACCTATAATAAACATCTGACGCTGTGTTGTTCTTTAACATTAGTGTGTGACCAGCTGACTCTCGGAGTGGTTGCTGTGTTCGGCCCTTCTCACAGCTCCTCGGTCAGTGCCGTTCAGTCCATCTGCAATGCCCTAGAAGTCCCTCACATTCAGACCCGCTGGAAACACCCGTCAGTGGACAACAAAGACACCTTCTTCATCAACCTGTATCCCGAGTATTCTGCCATCGCCAGGGCCATCCTGGACGTGGTCACTTTCTTTAAATGGAGGAAGCTAACGGTGGTCTATGAGGACAGCACAGGTAGGACACATTGTTTTTGTCAGATTGCCATTAGGGCTTTCAGAACTGATTCACAGATAAACTTCACAATTCTGCCATGCATTTAAAGGGACATAATAATTGATTTAGTCAGCCTTTTATGTGGAAATAAAAGCGAATTTTCAGAAGCAAAGTATTGTCAAACTGAGTTATAGCAAGAAAAACATCATTAATGTGGGTATGATGATCACACAAGTAGAGGTAGTGGCTCAACAGAACAATTCAGCTCTTAATCTGTAATAAAAGTCTTTAAGACCACCCAATATCAGCTTTATCACTATATTATTTACATTTATTCATTTTAGCTGACGCTTTCATCCGAAGCGACTTACAATTACTAGTGTTAAGTGTCTTGCTCAGGGACACTTTGGATGTGTCACAGTGGGAGGTGAACCCGGGTCTCCCACTCCGAACATGTGTCTTATCCACTGCTCCATTGTCTCCCCTGCACTCCTTTTCTGGATATCTACAATAATAATTGACTGAAGACTGAATTTTGCTAATGCTTTTATTTCCCACTGCATTGCTGAATATCAACCATCAACAGTGCATGACATTTTAGTGAAGAACTGAGAGGGAGAAGAGGTCAAAAGTGCTGGCTTGTGTTTTCTGGACAATATATTTGTATGCCATGGTTATAATTACTCACAAAATACAATCCCACTGTCTACCACAGTGCTGGCCAGTGAACCCAATCTGTGACAGGGCATGAGTGCCTCATATCAAACAGCTGCCAGTATTCCTGCCCTCTGACTTCACACTGCGCAAAGCCAAACCACAACATGGATGGGCTCGAATCCAGCGGTGTCCCATATAGAGTCCCTGGCCACGACCCAAAGAATATGAAATGCCGCTGTTGAAATGTCATGTTTATAGATTTTTTTTACCTTTTATTTTCAATCAGAACTGTATTTTTCTGAAATGTCACACAGGCACATACCTGCACAATTTCACACAAGAACAGGATAAGAGGAATGCAGGGTATATGTACAGGCTGCACAACACAGTTGTGTGTTTGTTTGCCTTTGATTTGTTTAAAAAGAAAGTAGAAGAATCTGAGAAGAACATTTAAGACATTAAGCAAGAAGTTTGGAAAGCGGGATGATGTATTGAATTGAAATCACATCCCTCGGTTGAAGGATAGAGGTCCAAGTTCCCACACATGCAAGACACTGTCCTCCTCAATTGTCCTGAGACCCTGAACTTCAGGAGGGATGTTCTGTATCTTACCCTGACCTGTGACCTTCCTGCCGCAGAGGAATGAAAAACAAAAAGTTTAAGAGGGGATAAATGAAACATCTAATTTGCTATTTTTTTCAGGCCTTATGCGGATGCAGGAGTTGATCAAGGCTCCGGCAAAGTTCAACCTTAAGATCAAGATCCGCCAGCTGACCCCGGGTAACCAAGATGCCCGACCTCTGCTTAAGGAGTTGAAGAAAGACAAAGAATTTTTTATTCTCTTTGACTGCTCCTATCGCATGGCTGCGGAGCTCCTGAAGCAGGTTTGTACAGGGATTGATCTTTTCATTAGTTTGTTTTGCAGATTTTACCACACATTTATGAGTCCTATGGGGGCAACACCACTGATGATTCTCCATCAATGTAATGTCTTTTAATGTTGTAGAAAATCTTATAAAACCTATTACCTTGTATGCTAAGGCTTACATTGAGATTTTAATGACGATCATTAAAGGATATGATAAAGTTGTTGAGTTGCTTCTTCAGGATGACATAGCACTTCCCTTATAGTCAGAATTATAAATGGTCCACAACTTATTTCCTATTATATGGATTTGTTTTGGTCAAAGCTAATTTAACTTTGATAGTGGAGTATGGTAGCTGATGGCTTATCGAATTAACCAACATGCTGACAAACATTTTTGTGACTATCTTTGTGTGCATCAGTGCAAATATGCCTGATGGACTGAACAGTGAAAAGTCTTGTATCCATTTCTGTAGTCCTGATACTTAACTCGTTATTTGTAGAATTACATTTCAATTCCTCGTCCATGTGGTTTTTGTCTGTATTGTTTGTCATTAACAGTTATACAGGGACAAAACGTTAATCAACCTTTTTATTAAGTAACACAGTTGTGTGATTTATAACCAAGGCGTAGTGAAATTCATTAGTAATGTTTTTTTAAACCCAAATGTGTACACGTATATTTGAATGACATGTTTCAAAAGTGAAATTACTTTATTTAAGATGTGACACTGTCACTGTTTTACTGGAGAACTCATCATATTCAAAATTAGCAATACGGCCTGGTATTTTCTCTTATTACTTTATTTCTTCTTTTCATTTTGCAGCTTTCATCAATGGGAATGATGACCGAGTACTACCATTTCTTCTTCACGACTTTGGTGAGTTTGGACAATGTACAACTGAAGTTGTTTTATGGGAGATACTAGACCAAGTAAAAACAAGTTCATCTTGGCCTCGAACTTGTCTCGTAAATTCACTGGGAATGTTAAAGCACGTTGTGTCATGGTTAATCAACACAGTAAAAGGCTGAGAAAGCGACACCCTGAACTAGAGCTTAAATTGCAGGATTTGTTTGCCCTGGACTTGGAGCCGTACCGCTACAGCGGGGTGAACATGACAGGCTTCAGACTGCTGAACGTGGATGACCCGTGGGTAGCCTCCACAATGGAAAGGTGGGCCATGGAAAGACTGCAGGGTCCCAAACAAGAGAGTGGCCTGATGGACGGAATCATGACTGTAAGCCCCGTACTGTTATTCGACATTGCAGAGCACTAACAATACAAACACTGGCTGTGCCGGAAGCCAGTGGTGCACATTTGTATGCTGCATGCATATTTGCGTATGGTAGCAAACTGCAAACATCTGCTAACTGTCTTGTTGCTGTACTCAGTCTTGCCATGGTGTATGACTTTTGACAGTAAACTGTCTTCAGCAGCCTCACCTTGTTAGCTAAGTTGGGCTGTTCCTCACCTAGTTGTATTTCTCCTACACAGCTGTTTCTGTTTCAGTGAATGATTGTGTTTCAGCCCACATATTGAATTGGTGATCATTAGCACCTGTTTTGTATAGTAATTTAATCATATACCTGACGATAGGCCTACAAAATCCCTGATTTTGTTTACCTGGAAGAATGCTGATGCTGTTTTGAAGGCAAAGTCACGCCAAGTATTGTATATACTTTGCATTTTGTTAATTGATAAATAGAAATTATTAACATGTCTATATTTAAAAGCATTCTTACTTTACAGCATTTTTTCCACACTTGCCTAAGTACTGCATATTGCATGCTTTTTCAGTTTCTTCCTCTTTCTTACTGGAAGTCAGCTATTGACAACAGATGATTTCTTGTGTACTTGACATGGACTTTTGATTGTAGTGTGAAAACAAAAAATCACCTTCCTTCCCATCAACCTCCTCCACAGACGGACGCAGCCTTGATGTACGACGCAGTGTTCATGGTTGCTGTTGCGTCACAGCGAGCCACTCAGATGACCGTCAGCTCCCTGCAGTGTCACCGTCACAAACCTTGGCGCTTCGGACCACGCTTCATGAACCTCTTCAAAGAGGTCAGTGTCAGATAAGGGCTCGAATCACAGAGAACATGACTTAAACAACCCTTGTTGCTTTTAGCTTGACCACCATGCATTTTGGATGATGCAGTGTGTTTTGAAAGGGTTTCACGAGCACAAGATCCTTCATGTAATGCCTCTATTGCAAACGTGAAACTCGCCAAAACTGGATGTCAGATCATTTCGTGTGATATGTTACTTTATAGGTCCCCTCTAACAGGCCATGCTTTGCTTCTGAAAGTACACAACATGAAAATATATGGTATTTATGTGCTTATAAGTTGAAAGCATGTGGCCCGGCCCGACTGTCAGGCTGGATGCCTACAGACAGAAATGAGGCCTTTGATGCAAGAGTGTTTTGATCTCTTAAGTCTTAAATCCAGCAGAAGACCATTGCCTGCCATGGAGAGGGAACATTATCATTCAATCCCCTTACTCATATTTTCCCCTTCATGCCCTCCCCCATCCTCCTTCGCTCCCTCTTTCTTTTTTTTGTAGCTCAGTGTTTCTCCTCTTCAGCTTTTATTTTTTGTTTGCCACTGCCCATCCTTTGAAGCATGTGTCCTTCTGTGCTATTCATCAGAAGAAAAGAGCCTTTTTTGATTGCAAGAACCAGTAATATGTCTCGCACAGCACTCAATTAAAATCCATTCCTGACAAAAGAGCGCAGAATATGAGGACACAGCTATAATTTCAATGGCTGAAATTAAATCCTGGGCACTATAACCTGCGTGTTCTCTCTCTCTCCTGCAGCTATTGTAGTGCACAATATTCAGTATGTTCCTGTGGACACAATTAAATGAATTGCATTTTAAATGTGTGGACACACTATTGTTATTTGGTGCACATCATGTCAGCAATCAGAATAGAGGGCAATACCCTCTTTTTTAATTGTTCTCAGATTCAGTGTCTTTGCTGATTTAAAGTCAGTTTTGATTAATATTCCTTATTCAAGTTAAAGTGTTTACTGCAAGAAAATGTTTCTTCACTAAGAAATGGAAGTAGGAAGATTTCTCCTGTCACGTGGAACTTCCTTTTTACTCTCAAGAACTGAGAGACACGGCGAAAAGTTCTGTTATTTTCTCAATTTTCACATGAGAAATAAAACTTTATTAGTTTTGCTATGGCTGCATAATACCCTCAGTTTTTACCATTTTAACAAATTCCACTTTCTTGTTCCAAAGGGGAAATCTGGCTTGCAGTGATACATAAATTTCCCTTCATACTCATACATGAATTAAGATAAGGTGACGGTGGCGTGGTGCAACATGGCACTACTCGTGTTTTAAGTATATGTGCAGGTCTGCCTCCCTTGAATCCCTAGAATCAGTTTTTCATTCACATACATGTATGTGTAAAGTGTAAGATCAAATATACGGTATGTAGCATATATTAAGTAAAAATATAAAAATGTTGATGTAGTGTATATACTGTAATGCACAGATGTGAATTTTAACTTTCAACAGGCAAAAACTAGTAATTTATATGTACACTGTGCATGCATGTTAACATGCATAAACACATGATTTATGTATTTAATTTTACAAATATTAGTCTTTTCCATTTTATATACCAATACATATGAACTATTATGTGCGATATGCATGTAAATGTAGTCAAACATTCATGCATACTGAGATTGTACCACAGAACAACCTGTAGACATCTTTCTGGCTTCCTGTCTTCACCTGATGTGGTCCAGCAAGTCCTCCAGCCGCCTGTCAACACTGGCACGATTCCCTTCAGTTGCTCCTCAGGGAGCTTCAATGGGGCTCCGCGCATACACTGAACTCAGACGGCATTTGAGACCATCTCCCACTTCTCTCTCCCTCTGCATCTCTTCTCCTTAGGCACAGTGGGATGGACTGACAGGGCACATTGTTCTTAATAAGACGGATGGCCTGAGGAAAGACTTTGATTTGGACATCATCAGCCTCAAAGAGGATGGCACTACCAGGGTGAGCACAGACGCCCGAAACAGCCAATTACACCTCTCTCATGCTTCCTCGCCGGCTAATTCATTCCATTAAGGCACACGTGTGTGTGTGTGTGTGTGTGTGTGTGTGAAAGAGAGAGAGAGGTACTGCAGAGATTGTGCTTCCTATAATCCATCCTTGCATTTATTATTTGATTTAGATTTGATTTAGATTTGTCCAGTAATGAATATCAGTAATGCTGCAACAACTGATTATTTCTTTTCACACTCTCTGTGCTTCATCTTGCCCTCTTCACATTTTCAAAAGGGTGTTGTGGAGGGCGGAAGTCGCCTCACGAAAAGGTGGATCAAGGTTTGTGCCAGTGCCATGTTTGGTCCAAGCCTTTGTTGTTCGCCTCCCCTTCTCCCCTCTTTTGTTACTCTGTATGCCACGAACCTCTCTGCTCCTTGCCTTGTCAACCTTGTTCCTCTTCGCTGATTTTGTGTACAGCCATGCCATGTATTTGACATTTAAGTTTTCCCCGTGATTGGGTCCAGGCATTGCGCTCTTCTTTTACCACTGACACTTTGTCAGCAGTGGTAGTAAAAAATATGAGATTCCCTTGTTTAAGTAGACATGGCAGTACTTTTCAATTAGAAATAAGTTAGTCCTATAGTTTCTTATTACTCATAGCTGGTGGCTGTGAGTAATAAGAAAGAAATAGAATTTATTCTATTGATTTTATTCTATTGATCCTCCACTTTTGTGGAGACTCTACACTATTTAATAATATGCTTTGCTTTTAGAGTGTTTTAATTTTTTTATGGAAATCAAACAGGCAAGCAGTTTTTAATTGCAGCTAACTGCAGTTAGCAGAGGTAACCTTCCTTTGTTGGCCTTGGATTGACACAGGTTAAATGCTCACTCCAATGTAATCATAAAAGATGTGATTACATAAACCTAGTTTTTAGAAAACCCATTTTGTCAGTGTTAAATTCTGTTACATTTTAAGAGCAAATTTATACCATCATAAGCTCTGTTCTTATTTACACCTCTAACTCTAGTCTCTCATATATTCAACCCCTCAAACAAATAGTTTACTGTCAGTAAGTTGGCAAAGTTCTTCCTCTCCATCTGTCTCAGTTGTCAGACAGACAGGTATGTAGGCAGGCAGCAGCTGTCAAGGTGCAGCAGCAGTGATTTATACAATAATTTTAATTCCATTCAGTACTTTTAGCCCTCAAAAGCCTCCCCTCAGAGGAAAAACCACAACATGGTAAGCACATCACATAAAACGCTTGACTTTATGGTCATGAAAAATGAATTATCAGTCCGTTGCAGTCGTGTTAGTTCTTGGGCACTGGAGTGTTAAATACACTCTGAAGAGGATGATGGGAACAAAGTTGAAGTCTCCTGGGAAATAAACTATGTTCTCTTGAAGTTGTTGATTTTCTGGAAATAACGTTTTTTTCCACCCCTCTCAGCTTTCTCAGCCTGGCTTAGTGTGTCTCCTGCTCTCTGGTAACGGTTTTCCAGTCTGATTTGGTTCTGGATGGAGATGAGCTCTAGGATTCATAGCATTTTACTTCCAGCATATGAGAAAGACTTCCTGCCAGTTTTTATAGGCCACTTTGTTATTGGAAGCTTCTCTGGTACACACGATAAATTTTTCCAAGGCTATGCAGTAAAACCAAGACTTAACAGTTTAAAAGAGGATGAGTGTATGCTGTGTGGTCCTAGGCTATATTTTAGCGTTGATTTCATTGGCTTGGTCAGATTGCTTTATTACTTAAACTTCAAACTGACTAATCGAGCAGTTGATATTTCATGAAGGGTGATATTTCCCAAAATAGCACTGTTTTACAACATGCCATTTGAGCTAGTTAACCGCACAATACACTCCACATTTTCCCAAAAAAGATATTGTTCTCACTCTGTCCATTTATCTTTGAGATTGAGGACAATACAATTAATTAAATCCAACCCCATTCACTGTGTTCTTCATCTGCGGTGTCCAGAGATAAGACAGATTTATGGACTCCTGCACAGAGTGGGTCCTTTGCAAAAGTGCCACGGTGGAGAAATAGAGTGCTTTTAGCAAGGTTATAAGTGAGCACATTTTCTGTCTGTCTGGGTGAAGAGAATAAGATAGAAGGTAATGAGGAGTCAAAAGCATCTTATCTTTTCCAATAGATAATCCCATGCAGCCCTTTTCTGAAAAATAAATTGTGAAAAATAAGACTATACCTTCTGTAGTGCTCCGTTTAATAAGAAGTACTGAGGCGTTCACTGCTACTTATCCTCTTATGCGGTGAATGTAGGAACAGGACATTGTTTCTGACTAAAAATACCCAAATTCATTACTCTTTGTTCACAGACTGAATAGCAAAAGTAGGAAAGCTTGTCTCCATCGCTCACTTTATTTTTTATTTACAATGAATGAAGCTTAATGCACTTAACTTTATTGCATCACTGTCTTGAGCCCCCTTGACTTTTGCTCTGCTCTTAACCAGTGAAGGGATTTGAAAGGGTCAAAATTAAGCTACCAGACGCCTGTTTTAATCTGATAACTGTCTGGATTATACCGCCTGGTCTGATGAACTGGACACTCTCATTCACAGTTACTGTGACAGCAGAGGACAAACACCATGTCGTCCTCTATCCCTCCTGACCCTGTCTGACCCTGCCTTTCCTCATTCATACTGTTACTGCTGGTGTGATTTCCAATTCCTCATCATCATGTTCAAGTATTGCTGCAACTGGCAATTATTCTATGGTTTGTTAAATCAATTAACGGATTAATCATTTGATCCATAAAATATTGCAAAGATAATTTTCCAAATCACAATGGAATGTCATCAAAGGCCATAAAGGACATAAGCAACAAATCAGCAAAAATAGTATATATATATAAAAATATTTTTAAAAAATAGCTGCAGATTAATCAATTTATCTTTTCAGCTTTATATTCAAGTAATATCATGCAAAAAAATAAGTTACTGTAATTAACTTGTCTACTATATTTGATTATATGTGTATTTTTAAATTTGTCAGTAGATAGCATTCAAAATTAGTAAGATTTATTTCATATTCAAGCTGAATGAAATATGAATGCTAACAGATGCCCATGCCAATCCAAAGCAATAATTCATCATAAAGAAATTGTTGTCTTCACATTTGTTATGAAAAACTGCTTAGTTGTTCAGGCTGCATAATATGTTCAATACCTGAGTCTCAGATAAATCGCTGCACACAGTGGGAATAATATTGGTTTGCTCCAGAGTAGATGTAAACTTTTACATGATGCACACCATAAGCATCTCGGTTTGGAACAAACTACGTCTTCATTTTCACATCCACTGTACATAAAATTAATTTTTTGGCACTTTGCCCAGAATCATCAGAGCACAGTGAGCAAAGGGAAATGTTGTAGAATAGTGAATGGAGCAGAAGGATTGAAAATGAGCCAGAAGTATTAGGTCTTTTAACCTTTGTACTTCTTTTTCATTTTTCTGTTCAACGAATCAGAAAAGTGTATCTGAGCAGTTTGTAGTTTCCTGTTGAGACTAAACCAGGCTCTGCATACTGGTGTCAGAGATAATCAATCAGTTTCTTTCCTTTAACAGCAAGTGTAAGTGATCCTTAATGAAAAAGATATAGCCTTATTCAAAGCTTTAATAGAAGTAAGCATCTATACACTGCAATGTTGTCTTCCATAGGTATCAAATGTGTCTTGTTGTGATTCTAAACAAAGCAGAAAATGTGGTTCAATAAATCTAAAGCCATGTTTGCCTTTTCAGATTGCTGTGTGGAACTCGTACAGGGGGATGAACCTGACGGAGTCCAACCGAGAAAAGAATAACAATGTGACAGACTCTCTGGCTAACAGGACTCTTATTGTGACCACGATACTGGTGAGGAAGAAGGAGGAAGGTTAAACAGAGGACAGTAAAGGGAGAAGGAGGGGAGTGCATATGGGATGAGTGCAGATAGGGGGGCAGATGCATTGAGAGGGAAACGGTGGGAAAGAGTGGTGAAGGAAAATATGAACGGAGTAGTTTGAATTAGCATTTTCACAATTTTGTCTAATTATGCACAGACCATACACAGAGGAGCCAATATATTTAAGCCGACTCTTAGTCATCAAAGTGATGGAATATCCAGACGTACTAATTCAAACACAACTAGATTTGCTCTTTAGCAGTTCCCCAGTCATCTGAAGGTCATCAGCTCTGAGAACTGATAAGATGGTGAATGATCTTCAAGATTAATTCAGCTGCCTTTAACCTAGTATTTAGCATAGAAATGATTAAATCAGAATCTTGAAATCATTAAAAATACAGCGTTTTCTTTTGCCGTACAGGAAAATCCATACGTGATGCAAAAAAAGTCAGACAAGGAGCTGGTCGGGAACGATCGTTTTGAGGGTTACTGCCTGGACCTTTTAAAAGAGCTCTCCAACATCTTGGGTTTTACATACGAAGTCAGACTAGTGGCTGATGGGAAATATGGAGCCCAGAATGACAAGGGAGAGTGGAACGGGATGGTCCGGGAGCTGATTGACCATGTGAGTTAATAGCAGTCACACGGCAGGGGTTCCTGTTCACATCTGTATTAGTCGGCCAGGAGGTATCTTGGGTTAATGAGCGACATGTGGGCAAAACTCTAGCTTTTTCATTTCATGAACGTGGCCCCCATGATAACCTATTCTCAGTGATAGAGGAAGTATTCAGATCTTTGACTTACATAAAAGCACCAATACCACAATGTAAAAATAGCATCAGCAAAATTTACTTAAAATTTCAGTGTTTAGTAGGATCTTTTGACAGAAATGCAAAGGGTTGAGAAAATAATCCTATTTCTTAAGCTAATAAGCTAATAAACCGACCTTAGATCTGCTGGAAACATGGCTGTTTTTCTGAGTTGACTTTTTAGAGATACAGTTCTCACAGGACAGTGATGCTACAAACATATAATGACCTTATAGAATCTGATGCATTGCTGTAGTTTAAACAACCCAACAATATGTAAGTAGTTAAAATTAGCGCAACTCATCTATAGGAGTAAAATGCAACATACACAATAATGCAGCAGTAATAAAATCCTGTTGCATGGTTGTAGCACAGACTGCTCAAAATTATGGATAACAAGTGCACGAGTACTTTTACTTTTGGTACTTTTAAATACATTTTGCTGATAATACTTACATACTACTACGTTTTGAATGCAGTAGTGGAGTAGTTTCTGTACTGTGAGTTGAAGATTCACTTCCTAATGAATAAGCTCTCTTAAAAAGTCCACCTACAGGGTCCTAAAAATTCTGCTTTCATGTTGAATTGACAAATTAGTCAACAATTAAGTTCCCAGATGGTTACAAAGCCTGTTTTAAGGATGAGGTGTTTACAGACCAGTACATAGCTTTGATAATATCAGTATGAGGTTCAGTGTAATTAATGGCCTTAGCATGTTAGGATCAGTTGCCCCCTCAGGCTATATAAACTAGTCTTTTAACAAATAACAGATTGCTTAGTTAATTGTACTCTTACATTTAAATAGCTCTGGAATTCTTTCAGGACTTTTGACACTGATTAGTTCAAAGTAGCCTGTTGCGCTCATATTCTATTAACATCCTTAAGGAAACAGTCTGTTTCCTCCATTAATCTCTTATAGCTTTTTCCCTGATATATTGTTCTGCATTACTCATTAATTCAATAAAACAATTTGTTCTTTAGTAGAGAGGAAGTGGAACACACCAGGTTGAGATTTTATTTTGATATTGATACACTGACATTTTTTAGTAAGATTGATAGAAACAGAACAAATACTAAGAGAAGCCACATGCTTTACCTGTAGTACACTTACTTTGTCTCCTGGCTTTCCAAGGTTGCAGACCTTGCTGTGGCTCCCTTGACCATCACCTACGTTAGAGAGAAAGTCATCGACTTCTCCAAGCCCTTCATGACCTTAGGTATCAGCATCCTGTACCGCAAACCTAATGGCACCAATCCGGGCGTGTTCTCCTTCCTTAATCCCTTGTCTCCTGACATCTGGATGTACGTGCTGCTAGCCTGCACAGGAGTTAGCTGTGTGCTCTTTGTGATTGCCAGGTAAGAGGATGGATTGATACCTGTGATAATGGGATGATGTATGATGGGATGGTAAAATATAAGGGTTGCTGAGGGTATACTGTAGCTCATATAGATGGTTACTGCTTACTGAACTGTGCACAGCCAGTCAGCTTTGCCACAACCTCTTTTGTTTATAATTTGAAATGGGCAGGAAAACTGAGAGATGGCACCTGCGCTGAGCATTAAAAAAAAAAAATGACATAATCATGCCTGATGTATCAAATTCACACGACAAGAATAACAAATAGTCTGGAATAACTGGCATGACTGTACTTCAGCAAATTTCAAATTTGCATAGCTATTCTGAAATCAAAAATACGCTTTTAGCTGCCAGATTGGCTTCCACTGTGGTTGTGAAGTAGCCTGGGATAATTGTGAGCTTGCTTGCTTTTGTAAAACCCCTGCCAGTGGGTATATATTTGTTGTGAAAATCAAAATGCAGTTCAATGTGAAGTGTAGATTGCAATGGAGAAGAACCGGTCATGCACTTAAGAGAAGTGCATGACCACTGTGCCCCCATCCATCAAGACTAGCAACTAGTACATGGAGGTTTTTTTTGCTTCTTTAGATTTGAATCTTTCCTTTTAATATTGGTACTTCCCTCTTTTTTTTCTCTCTGTTCTTTTATTGTCTTTCAGGTTTACTCCTTACGAGTGGTACAACCCACATCCATGCAACCCATCCTCGACTCTCATACAGAACAATTTCACTTTACTCAACAGTTTCTGGTTTGGCGTTGGAGCTCTCATGCGGCAAGGTATTTAGTTCACAGCGGTTATCATCAATATTTTTATGTTAACAATGGTTCAAACGACTATTTGTATGTGAACGAGGCTGCTCCAAACAATCCTCCAAATTAAACAACAGAATACTTAATTTGTTCATGCCCTCTAGAACGACACCTGAAGTGTCTCAAAGTCTGTTGCTCTATAACAATGTCATCTGACTTCCTCCTTTGCTTCCATCGGAATTCTAATTGTTTTGGTTTCAGTGTTCTGATTTTATCTAAAAAGCTTTTGTAAAACCCACTGTACACAGCCTGCTCAGCGGGACAGTCAAAGTTAGCGACTAGCTAGTGGACGGGGTGGAACATTTAGCCGCTAAAATAACATATATTTCCATGTAAAGTGGAGACCATCAGAGCTAAAAGGAGATTGAATGGTGAACTTCAATTTGTCAGGTGGTCAGTAACACAACTCCACAAAAATCAGTTATTGCAGGTTTAAAGGGTTACTAATAGCTCTCTAAAGGCTCCCTCAGTGTAGAGCTGTTGAGTGAACTCTTTGTACAGCAGTAAAGACTGTACTGACATTGTAAACTCTGCTCTAAGCTGTTTAATTCAAAACATCAATATCTACCTCCTTTTTTTCTGTGAATGCCCTTTCCATATAGCCTGCTTCCAGTCCCCATGAATTGTAACCATACCCTGTTATAGGAATTATTTTGCACTTCATGGGATCTTGACCTCCCTCAAGGCAAGAGATTTGGGTGGAATAAGTCCGACGTGCCTGATTGGACGGCCAACAAACCTGCGGACCGCCAGTCCACAACAAACTGGCGATGCTGATGAAATGTTGTGGTTTGGTTGACAGCATCTGTCAAATATATCAGTTATTGCAGTGTATGCAGCAGTATTGATAAATGAAGAGACATGCCAGGGAAGCTTTCATTAACAACGCAGATGCCTTTACACTTTGGTTTATTTTGATTTTTGATTTGTAAACCAAATTACTGATAAAGCTTCAACCTCCTGTGTCAAGCTCAGAAAGGTTTTATAGTGAACATACTGTGAGCTACAGTTGATGTCTCAGTGTTATATTCTGTATATTCTGGTATGTGCATGTGTGTGTGGTGTGTGTAATCTGTTTGGTTGTTAACAGTGGCCTTCACCTTTCTGTGGGATGTTGTGCCTAGGAGTAGCTGCTACTTTAGACACATTGATGTTAAACCATCCCTCATTTTTTTGCTCAAAAGCGTAGTCAAAGGGTAACCTCGGTATTATTCAACCTTATTTTACCATGTTTTGTGTCTATGTGGTTAATGGGGCCAACATTTATTGAAATTGGTCTACTATTGAGCAAGTGCGCTGCAGTCGGCGGCAGCAAAACAGGGCTGCAATGTAATCCATGCGGGCAATTGCCCTCTGTCAAAGTTTGTCATATACATGTCTGTGTTTTTGCCACTGACCGGCTCAGATTGTTATGAGTGTCTGAAAACATTGTGGAAAGGATCCTTACAGATCTTTTTTTTTTTTTTAAAGAGTAAGATCCTTTTTGTTTAACCAGAAACAGTCGCTGCATTGCTCTCATCAAAGCCACCAGACTCCCTTGACTAAAGTAATGAATAGTAATTAGGGTCCAAGTTGAAAAATACAGAAGTTACCCTTTAAACATTTGTCCACTTCAAGTGTACAAGATTTAAAGATAGGCACTTGTTTCCAAACCTGGCACATTAAATGTGGGATTCCTCATTCCTTTATTGCTTCTCTGCACAAGGAAGGGCTCATTCCACTTTCTACTTTTTATTTTAACTATGTTTTATTTTCTGATTGCATTTTTGGAATAATGTGTTCCCTCATTTTCTTTATATTCAGCTTTCTTTTGTCTATCACATTTGGTTCTGCTAATTTGTACTTTTTTGTCATGTTTGCTTTTTCACACTAATCCAATTGTTTGGCAACTCTGTGTTTTAGACCAGACAAGTAGTGCAGAAAGGAGTAAATAAACACACTGTATGAAGTGGTGCACAATTCAGATAATTCAGGGATGAGGTGAAAATTCATTTGGAGCTCTGGTGAGAATCCAGCTATTAGATAACCCCATTTGGAACGGGATACTTGACATTGCTTTGGAAAAATATAGATGTTTTTATTTTAGAGCATCTACACAGAGTACACACACAAACTGTACTCATTACAGCTATTTTTTAACCTTTTGTCCCCCATCACTACGCTTCCAGGCTCAGAGCTGATGCCCAAGGCTCTGTCGACTCGTATAGTTGGGGGTATCTGGTGGTTCTTTACCTTAATCATCATCTCCTCCTACACGGCCAACTTGGCTGCCTTCCTCACTGTGGAACGAATGGATGCACCAATCGACTCAGCAGACGACCTGGCGAAGCAGACCAGGATTGAATATGGGGCAGTGAGGGATGGATCCACCATGACCTTCTTCAAGGTACAGCTGGTGTGGGCTCTAAATGAGCTTTTAACTGTATCAAGGTCACAGAATGAAAAGTAATAGCTGAAATTATTATGCCAAAGTGCCTTTTTCAAACATTAATGTCAAGTTGTCTCATGTATAATACATATAAAGTATCATTTTCTACATTAAATACATAAAATCCTCAATTTGATTAATGCTTTCAACAATTTTTTCTTCAGTAAAACCAACATGCAAAAGCTGTTACAGTACAGTGGTACAGTATGTTCAGTTCCATAAAATCAGGGTCATTAGGGTTCCCTCAGCAGCTTCCCCAATCATCCTGTATCTTTGTTAAACATCCCATGAAACATAAAAAAATCTAAAGACATAGGCAGAGAAAAAGACTTGCATTTACTTTAATGAAATGCAAAGTAGATGCATCAAGAGGTGTGTATATGATGGGAAGTGAAGAAGATGTGTATTAAGACTACTTGGGTTTGCGTTTTTGGTCTGTGTTGAAGTTAAACCTATGTTTATGCCTTTTTAGTTCATATTATATAATGTATTAAAGTACCGATGTCCTCAGGCAGGGCTGTCACTTCCTTCCCCCACTGCCACCCACTCTCCTTGCATCCTGGTGGCTCAGCAGGGGTGATCCATGCAGGGCTTTATCCCCCCAGATTGCAGTCAGTGATTACGGCTGCCTGGATAGGAAGAAGCAGGCTGTGTTGATGGCTCGAACAAATTGAATCAGCTGGAGGAGATTAGGAACACAGCTGTCCCATTTTTTCTGACTGAGCAAGGAGAAACACACACACATATACACTACGACGCACACTCAAAGAAAGACAGAGTCCCACACAACCCGCCATTAAACTTATATGTGTTCATATGTCTGAAATACAGTTAAGAAAATGTATGGTGTCTGTGAAGGGCCATAGTAATCCAAGGAAGGTTAAAGTACAGGGCAACTGGACATGTCTGAAGATACTCTAAGTCAGAACTGAAGGAGTCTCTCTGATGAGAGACGAAACGTCTTTGAGTATCTTCAACCAAGTCCAGTTGCCCTTGATTTTGGTGGTGATGGGACAGTGGATGAGACATATGCCTTTGGTGTGAGAGACCTGGGTTCAAATCCCCAATGTAACACATCCACCAATTTGTCCCTGAGCAAGACCCTTAACCCCTAGTTGCTCCAGAGGCGTGTGACCTCTGACATAAATGGCAATTATAAGTCACTTTGGATAAAAGCGTCAGCTAAATGAATAAATGTAATCCTTGGAAAATGTATGGTGCGTTTATGTGCAGCCACAAGCATACATAGCCTATGTTTACACAGAGTACAATTGCGTACCATTTTTAACCAACTTTTGCCTGTTTGACTTCTTTGACAGAAATCAAAGATCTCCACCTATGAGAAGATGTGGGCGTTTATGAGCAGCCGGAAGAACACTGCATTGGTTAAAAACAACAAGGAAGGCATCACCCGGGTCCTGACGACAGACTACGCCATGCTGATGGAGTCCACCAGCATCGAGTACATCAGCCAGAGAAACTGTAACCTCACACAGATCGGAGGTCTCATAGACTCCAAGGGCTACGGCGTGGGAACGCCTATCGGTAAGAAGAATGAGACGGAGATTGTAAAATATGGACATAGTGTCAATATCATAGCATACTGTAAGTTTACTCCTCAGCACCATCTTTGTCAGTTAGTGGAGAATGAACAGAACCAAGCAACTGTTGATCAAGAAAATACAAACTTTTAAATGTCTTGACATTGTAATGGATCATAAAAATGCACATAAATTGAAAATGAGACAAAAAATTGTTGTTGCAAATGTTTGCGACATTGTACTGTGAGAGAAACGTTTGGAGTTGTCCTTGTAACTTCAACACGAGACTCTTTTACGATTTGTGTAAACGTTCTGATGTTCATTGCTTGTTCTCTGTGGTAAATGTTTTGCCTGTAAGTTAGTCAAAGCAAGCCATAGACAAGTCTATACTGCACAAGTGACATTCAAGCTCTCCTGAGCATATTAAAATGCACTGAAGGTCAATAGAACGGAATTTTAATAGAACTGTATGTGGAGGCTTTGTACTGTGGATACAAATCAATTTATTTGGAATTTTTATTTTCATTCTTCAGGAGTTCAAGTACAGAGCCGCTGTCCTTGACATGCAAATGCTCTTCCATCAAAAAGCTCTTCCACCTGTGAAAATGTTCATGTAAGGTTTCAGGCCAGTTTCTTGGATTGAGAACTTAAACTGGAAGCAAGTCAAACCACTGGACTGTGATTACAGTTGGTACTGTTGGATGTTTACTTGAGCAGTGCTTAACATCTTGTCTCTCTCGTGTTTCCTCTTTTCCTCTCTAGATGTTTTATTTTGTTGTCATTTATTTTCTCTTAAATATACTCCTCCTCCTCCTGACTCCCTGTAGAGCCAGTAACATTTTTTTTTCTAAACTGGGGTAGATTTGCTGAGCACAAACAGTCTTTGCCAAGAACATTCTCCACACCTGCATAAGTAGAGCGAGGAGCTAGGATACAGAGAGCAGCCTTCACAGAAGTCTTTCACTATCTGACACTCCCCCTCATTGGATGTAAGTTATTGATTGGACACTGCAGCTAATCGGACTGATCTGATTGCAACATAACCGGAGTTTCATATAAGTCAGATAAAGTGTACCACTCCCAGGTTTTACATTTGATTTGTCTTATTCTTCATCTAGTTAAAAGTCTGTGTTCATTGTAGGCCTGAACAACAAAAGGATCAAAAACAACTTTCTTCATTTATTAGAAAGATTTTCTTTACATCATCTGTTATTTTCTCCTTTCATTTTTATGATGGATACAATATAAGTCAGAGAGTCTGTCTGTCAGCAAGAACCCCTTTTTCCATCTCATTTCCATTCTGTCACATGTGAGGCTGATCATTCTTGACTCAGATTTGATGCGAGTTACCCAATTTCAATTTGAAACATTTAGTCTAATAAATCATTTCTAATCAATCAAAAGACACCATGTTCACATTCTGGGTTATTCACAATATTCACAATTTCTATTCACCATCATAATATCAATAAATACACATGCAAATAATGAATTAATATTATAAACGCATTGTGCCTGTAGAAATACTCCTGTGCCTGTGAGCGGGACACAGTATAAATGCAGAATGCAGGTTGGTATTCATGTGCAGGTGTTTGTTAAACAGGTAAGAGCTGCAGAGAGAAAAAAGGCTGCTCTGGCAGTGTTAACTGTGTGCCATTATTGGCATTAGCACATTGCACATGTGTGCAGACACAAACTCCATCAGATGCCTCTACAGCTGTTAGAGCGGTCATCTGATCTAGCTGTGATCAGCTGCCGTCATCAGAAACGGATGTTGCTTCATGTGATATCGGTGCCAAATATGATTCAAAAATGAATTGCTTCAAGTTTCTTTCTTCCTCGTATGGTTTCCTCACGTCTCTCTTTGCATCCCCTGTGGGAAGGACTAATACGCAAGGAAAAGACGCAAGTGAGGGAAACATGGATGCAATTAAGAGACTTAGGGTAAACCCAATGACTCTCACCCCCGGCATAATGTGAGCAGGGCATGTCAGGGGTTAGAGGCATTGCCAGTGATCCTCTGTAGTTTCACACACCTCCACCAGATATTGAAGTTCCACTCATGCTACTATATGTACTGCAGATACTCCTTAGAAAGTTAGGTTGGCACTGACCTCTGTTGTAGAGGACAGCGGCAGTGCTGATCCAGTCCAGTTTGATCTTGAGCTGCGTGTGGTTCAGCCCACATCATTTGTCTGCATTCAGCATCTTGTGCCTGCTGGCACAAGTTACAAGAACTAGCAATCTAAGGCAGAGATATAAACGGTGTACAAGAAGAACACAGCAACACTGCTGAGCTTGAATTGGGCTTTGATACGATGAGCAGGAGGTGAACGGGGTGGTGGAGTTCTGCAGCGATTCGTACAATGAAATAGCTGACAGGAGAGGAGAGAACGGATTTAAAGTTTGATCTGATTGGGAAACTGAAGAGAGAACGCCCATAGTCAGCTGCTAAAAGGCAGGAAGAGAGAGACTGTATGAGAGAGACAGAGAGTTGTGAAGAAATTAAGCCCAAAGATGGTCTTCCTAGTTGAACTTACGCTGAGCTTCATATGTGGCAGAAACTAAGACACAAGAGGAGCATCTGCCTACATGTTGTTCATACATACATACATACATCCTGGCTTGTATATTGTATTAATACAGGTAAAGCCAGTAATTGTATGGCTCAAATCACAAGACACAAATTATGGACTTCTGTCGGTTTTATGTGCATATGGAAACCTAGCCCAGTAGTGTTACACTAAATGCATTTTAAATAGCAATAAATATTGCAAATTGGAATTTTATATCCTCAGGATACATGTGGATTTATGTTTCCTGGCACATACTGGCTTAAATCTCAGGCAAAGAATGCATATGACTCCCTGAAACATTGTAGACACTGTGAACAGTGGGGCACATCAGCCGGGCGGGCGTGCGTTATTTTATTAATGGTGCATTTAAAGGTATTTATCGATAAACAATGACAAACAAGTAATTGCTCAGTCCAGTAAGTGATGTCTTTATATTTACCTTCTCTTTTGCCAGGTTCTCCATACAGGGATAAAGTGACCATAGCCATCCTTCAGCTGCAGGAGGAAGGGAAGCTGCACATGATGAAGGAGAAGTGGTGGAGAGGCAATGGCTGTCCAGAGGAGGACAACAAGGAAGCCAATGCCCTGGGTGTGGAAAACATCGGCGGTATCTTCATTGTCCTGGCTGCTGGTCTGGTGCTCTCTGTGTTCGTGGCTATCGGGGAGTTCATCTACAAGGCGCGTAGGAATGCTGATATAGAAGAGGTAAGTGAAGGCGAGGAACTGCTGTTCTTCTGCTGAGTGATGATGAGAAATGACTGGATTAAAGGTTGCACTCTGCTCTGAGAGAACTGGTGATTTGAATGAGGTCTTGTAGAAATGTAAGGAATGGATGTGGTTTAATTAATTGCTATATTTATGCTATTTTTTCCCCCACACATTTTCAGAGACTGAGTACAAACACTGACTTTGTTAGTTAGTAATTAATATTTTCTGTTTATTAGATGTTGTTTGCTTGATCAAAATGAATTTGCTCAAAATCATATTTACTCTTGCTGCTGTTGTCCTTGCAACAAGAAAGTCACTAGATGGATTTATGACTTAGCAGTGTCTGACAGTTCTACCCTGTAAACATGATGTTAAACATAGTAGCGAAGTGGTGAGTTGGCAGCTCCATAAGACATCAGTTCAGTCACTATTATTCATGACCTAATTCTTTGTCATATGCCCATAACATGTCAAATGTAATTCATGTCACCAATATCTCATCAGTGCTGGCTTATGACTGAACATACATGCTTTGATTTCTCTTTTTGGTATCTTTTCTGTCAAGCATACAATGTAAAATGAAAATGACTATTTAGCGGAAAAATGACTTCTATCAGCCTTCGAGAACAAAAACATCTCATTCCACACTGTTATCAAAGGCGACAAAACCATTCACATGATTCGTTTCTTTGCTTATTTTTGTGTCTGATATGCTTTTCTTTTTTTCAACATCAGAATATTTTTTTACACATCTGTTCTGATCTCTTTTGTGTTTTCCCCTCCCTCCTTTTTTCCATGCATGCTTGTGTCAGGCATTTTGTTTCTTTTATGGGGTGCAGTCCCGTCAGATCCAGCGGCGTGGCTCCACCTCCTCCTCTGGCACCTCCTTATCTACTGATCTGGAGAGCGGCAGGCTACTGGGGAACGACACAGAGTAGCCGTGGCAGCACATTTACAACACGTGCACAATCTAGGCGATAGGTTTGTAATCAGGTGCCCTTCTCTCTGCCCCTATTGAAAATACCCAAATATATCCGCCCCTGTGTCAGCCAATCCAAGTTATACCATTACCATTTTACCTGACCCTCGTGCTCATGATACTTTCCTGCAAAATGTACTTTTTTTCTATTAGTAACAACTGGTTTCAGCTGAAACGTCCTCATATGTAGTCCTTGTTTAATTAAGAAAATTAATTTTTAATAATTTTATTTTGTGGTTTTATATTATACAACAGGGTGTATTTCAGCAGTAGATTACACAGACACACAAGCAGGCATGTCTGCTTCATCAGTGACCAGCACCTCTAAATTTGCATGCTCTTGTTATACAGCATGTAAGGAGCACTTTACCGATGAAAGCCTGAAAATATAGACTTCAATTAGGAAAAACACTCAGGGCATCTGGAAAGCATTTTTTTTTTAAGTTGCAAGTTATTATATCAAATGTGTGAGTCACCTGTTTGTGTCATTTTTAGCACACATTATTAGACAGCAGGGTAGTTTGGAAAATGTGGCATTTAAGTTTAAATAAACGGTGTAGAGCTCTGCAGTTCTGCCCTGCTGTTTTCTTGCTTGTAGCTTTCTAATACCAGCCCACAAGTTTTGCTTCATTCAGTGTAGTCTCAGTAGGCATTTCTGTATGCTTTAGAAGCAGACTTTGAATGCCTTTTGGGAAATCAAAAGATAGGAAATGTTATTTGAATATTTTCCCCCTCATTAATCCTGTTGGTAGACTGGTTTGGGTGGCTGAAATTTGGGTAACAGTGATGGAACAACGTGTCAGGTTAAGATGTCCCTTGACACAGACCCAGGTAGTAAAGTAAGTAAAGTTTTTCAGCAATTTCAAAAATCAACCTCTGGTGACTGCAGGTCCATTTAACTGAAGTAATGATCAATGGGATCACAGAGAAGACTGACCTTGTTATCTTTTTGGAAGATCCATCTCTCTCCAAAATGTAGGAAATATACCCCAAGAAAATATTCAGTTGGTTATAGCAAATATTAAACACTAAATAGAGGAATAATTGATACTACTATCATTAAAGGGTATAAAATCAGTGCACATAAGATAATCATGTAAACCACTGAATAATTTGGATACCTTATTAAATAAGACCAGAATCAGCCATGTTTTTGGTATGTGTGTTTCAGTGTCCAAAGGTGAATCTCAAATACATACACTAGGACTGTCAGGTGGCAAGAATCATTAATTGTGGGATATTACAGGGAATTTAATTTCAAGTTCCTATTAGTTAAGTAAGTCTAGTTTATGTTTTTGCAGTACAAATCCTGAAAATATATAAATTGAATCTGCGTTTTTGGACCTCTTTCCACCTTCTTTAAGATGTGACATTGGTACAACGTAGGTTTTCTCCAGTGTTACCAGTATTCATGGGAAACCCTGTAGGAAGCCATGTATGTTTGAGAAGCCTTAGGCAACGCCTGAGGATGAAAGAGGAACACCTTCTATGGTCCTTCGGTGCAAAGACCAACAAAAAAAATGGGATGACTTTGTGCTGTGAATAGTAATTTGCAAAATAAATGTAGTGAGCACCCCCTCCGGAGGAGAGCAAAATAATAGGCAAATAAACATAATCGAAGATTAATCAGTTCAATGCAATGTACTATTTTGCAGCATCAAATAAGCCTGAGGCCTCAAATTTCAGATGGCCTTTTCTCTGATCATTTCAAATAATTACGGTATTATGAATTCATAGCTTCCTGCATTAGAGTATTACAAAGCAGACACCATCTTTTATCTCTTGTCTGTGTTTTACGATCAGACGACAGAGGTTACAAGTCTTTTAAAACTGTTTGACGTACGTTTACAATTTATGTGTTCATAAATCATTTCTGTCATTTCTGGTGTTTGTCTGGTCAGACTTTAGAGCTGACTTGCAGTCATTGGCTGCCTGCTCACATTTGGCTGCAGGCAAGCTGAATCAAAATGAAATTGCCTCAGGTTTAAACTTTCACAAACATTTACACAGACTTTAAACCTGTAGCCAAAGTTCATAATTACTTTATGGGATATCAGCTTTATCGGTGTCTTAAACCAGGCAGAGATGTCTCTAAGATTGAAAGACGGGGGGGGGCTTAGCCCCCAGGGTATGCGTAACTTGCACTTCTTTGCACTCGCATCTTTTGTTACTGTATTAGAACTACACTTATGTCAACAACCAGTGAAAAGGCCAAGATGTTTTTATCTATGCAAAGAAGAAGACAAAATTGAAGTGGCAGGTGACAATTCAAAATTTAAAATGCAACAGAACTTCAATGAATGTCAGTGCAGATATGTTTCTCCTGTGATCAACTTTTTCATGTAATATCATGCCTGCTGAGTCAACACACATTCAGATGAAAAAACAATAATTTTGTCCAGTCCATTTTTGAATCAGATTTGGCACTGGTACCACAGCTAGCTTCTCTCATTGACCAGGATTCAAAGAGCTGCCAACTCTGGTCTATTAATGTTAAGATTACTGTAGCTAGCTAGCCTAGCAAAATGTCAGATAACTCTGTTATAAGTCTTATAACAACATAGTGTAACTGTAATTCAATGCTGCAACAAAGACTACATGATGCCTTTAAAAGCATCAGGTGAACAAATGATGAACACTCCCTTAAAAAGCTGCTTTTTTAGTGACGGTATGTGAGCACAAAGACACACCTGAGCAGCAGGTTTGCTAAAATGCTTTGTTTACCTTGCTGTCTTGTGGCAGCGCAGCAGGCACGAGCTTTAGCTTTTAGACACATCAGCGCTGCGTAGGGGGAATTCACTTAGGCCAGACTGAGTTCTTCTGTAGGCTGTGACTTAAATTCTACCCAGCTGCTCATGTAAATAAATAAAGTAATACCATCTAAATCTCTCTTTATTAGATAAGTTGCCAATAATGCTATTTAATTACATTAATTACTGTTACTGCACTGTGGATTGTTTCAACCGTAGTGTGATTTTGCTCTGTAGTTTGGCTTGCATACAAGCATATAGATGTAAGCTGTTGATAATGATCCTATTTAACATGGCTACTGTCTGAATTTAAAAATCTGATGGTGGAAGGAATAAAAGATTTGGAGTAATGATTACTGTATGTATGGATACATGTATGTATGATTGATTTTATTTCATTATATTTTCCTGTGTGTATATCTGTGGCTTTATGCTCATGTATAGCCTAGCCATTTAGGCAACATCTACATATGTATTTAATTTATTACAGCCAATACATTCAGAAAGTGAAGTTGGTCAGAATATAGCAAATATAATAAATATCCTAAAATAATTTAGCTTTGCCTTGGTGCCTAGACCTGCCAACAAATGTCTGTTAGAAGAAAGCAACCCCCTCCACACATTTTCTTAGACCTGTAGACCACTACTGACGTCAGAATCAGCTGCCCTGCCAGTCACCAATTAACAACAGTTAATGACAGTTTCACTGTAAGTTGTTGCAGCGATGAAAGGCGTCCGACTAGAGCAGGGATTTAAATTATGAAAGAAGGATTCTTTTAAGCCAATAAATTCAAATTACATTTGTATTATTACTATAGTATTTATCAATTTTCTTGCTTCTCTTTGTTGAGTATATGTTTACACTGTTAAAAAAATTTAATCTAAATCTAATAATTATTTTTCTTATTGGGGGGGCTTAGGACCAAGTTAGGGAGGCTTCAGACCTAACCACGTCCATGAACCAAGGCCTTTAATTGTTGTTCTCTTTGGCAGTGCGTGTCTTTTAGCACCGTGATGGAGGACTTGGGCATCTCCCTGCAGTGTTACAAAGGCATCCGGAGGAGGTCACAACCCCACAGCGGAACGAGACCAACTTGCATCTTCTGTCAACCCAAACGCACTGCAAGGAGGGAGGGAATGAGGCGGGACTCCAGCACGTGAGCCTTGGATCTAAAAACTGATGGAACGTAGATCAGAGACTGCTATTTGATCGCTCTCCACTCCTCAGATTTGTTTGTGGACCACCGAATGATATGAAGTTGTTTCCTCATCACCCCTGTCTTTTTACTATTATGTGTTTGGCTATTACATTAAGCATTTACTGTAGATGTAAAAACATTAATAATGTTAAAACGTGAGGACTGTGAGAGTGAAAGCTCTCATAGTATAAACGATTGCTGTTCCCTCATGGTTGTATTTCACTATTATGAGCAGTTTGCAGAGTTGAATCTGCACACTTTATAGATACTCCCACTGTGTAAATGTGTGACAACTTCACTGATTTTCAGAGTAAAAAGATTTTTGCATCTTTTAAACGGTTGTCCCATTTGCTGTTGTCGTTGTTTGTGGTTGGCAGCGGTGTGTGCACATGTTTCTTTGTGTGCCTACTGGCAGTCAGAAATGTAGCTTCAGAGCGGATCGCTGAGCCAAACCTGGCTAGTGAAAAGAGATAAGGACCTCTAAGGAAAGTCAGGAACACACCTGCTGTTTTATACCCTTCAAGTACCAACATCACAGATATCAACCCCCCACCCCAAACACACACACACACACTCTCACACACATAGGCTGAAATATAGCTCTAGGCACCAGAGAGAGGATATGATACAGATACAGGGAGAAGGACAAAATGAGAAGCTTTTTTTAATGCATGAAATTATCAGGAGGTCAAAGACAAACACAATTTCCTTGTTCCGCCGGGAGTAACAGTCTTGTTTTTCCAGTATGCAATTTTTTTTCTGCAGTTGTCAAATTTGAAAGCCTGAGGGGGGATCTTGTCTCCCAGCAGCGACAGTGGATCTCAGTGGATAGGCCCAAAGTCAGAAGCTTCTCTTTAAGAGATTTTACAAGCTCGGCGTACCCTTGAGGAATACGTGCTGAAAGTTCAGTTTTCAATTCAGTAGTCATGACATTCTGGAAATACTGCCATCAGAAAACTCACAACAATGTAAACAATGCAGTCACACAAATGCACAACACACACACCAAACACATTATGCTGACAATGTCAACATGACCAAATGTTGGTGAGAATCTAACTGCAGAGGGAAAAATAAAGAGGACACAGACTACTAATGGAGCACCTTAAGCATAAAATCATAATACAGTTCATTATCAGTAATGTCAAGACCTTCAAAACTGACCTCACATTCCCAGCTTTTACCAGCTAATGCATTGACATTTCAAACAGGAGAGAGCAATAAACGGATATAAATACTTTATAAATTACACGAGTCAGAGGTTTTGTTGTGACATTTCTTTCGGTGGATTGTGTGCACTGGTTTGTGTGCATCCTAAGAGAACTGGACCGAGCTTTTCTTAATCTCTTCATGTAATGAGTTTTTCTCTTTTTGGTATTCAGATTAATTCTGGGATTGGGCTCAGTCCAATGTAATACCGTTTGGTTGTCTAATCTCCTAACCCCATAATTCTTAATCAAAACCAAAGGCACTATTTTTTTTTTTTTTTTATCATTATCTAATCCGTCATGAATGAGGCCATGGATTACAACTCTGGCATTCTGCGCAGCTGAGCAGGACTACTACTAACCTAAGATGACCTCACCTGAACAATGTTCTGCTGTCGGACAGTGTCTCTCTCCTCACCTGTGTTCATGTCCTTGTTTGTTTCACCCACAGAAACTATTTGTCTCAGTAATCCTGAAATGCAGAGCCCCCAACCTTGGTGCTGGTGGACAGGTGAAAGAGAAATGGAGAGAAATAAAGTGATTGTGGCATCTGTGTGTTTATGCCGTCAGTAGGAAGGTCACAGATTCGAATCCATACATCTATACCTCTTGCACAGATGAAAAAAGAAATTGGGAGAACGATCCAGAGAAAGGAAGATAGAGAGACAGCTCAAAAAGCCTGTTGTTGAAATCTTCAACAGTATATTATAGAGAAGATGAATTTGACAACCTTGTATAAAAGCAGCTGCATTATAAAAATACATTTTACATCTGAAAGGACTTTGCCATTTCTTGTAGAACCTCTGCCTCTCTATGGACCCCTGGCAGGGAAGCTAAGCAAAGCACTGCTGTGGATGGGGGCTGTAAAAAAACATGTTTTAGCCACATAAAAAAAACCTGCCTCAAAATAATCAATATCAGTTTATATGTATGCTATTTTAAGAATATTTTCACTGTGTTATCTTGCCGACAGACAGCCTTTTTCTCTGCCACTAACCGTAGAACTCACATAGTCCTACGCATAAACCCAACTGTGCAGTGGACAGTATTACGCAGCAGATCAGCTGTTTGGGTCAGAAAGTTGCGAGATCAGCAACAAACAAACTTCACATTTCTAAAAATTTCAACGATGGTGCCTGCTTATGGCGCTGTAACTCCAAACAGCTGATCTGCAGTTAAAATAACTTTTTTTGCTGCCCCCGTCCACAGCAGTGCATTGCTAGACTCCTGCTGCTTCTCCAAACTGGGGACCTGCTGACTGCCATCTACTATTGGTAAGTAGCCTACCTCATAAAACCTCACTTGAAAATACCCAAACTATCCCTTTAAATCTCACATATAAATCCTTCAAACCTGTCAAGTCTGGTTCCCGCATCACCACACCAGGCTCTCGACTGTACATACAAGTACAGAAGAATCAAATCTAAGCGGTGACTGAGTGGCAGACATTTGAGTGTGTCCCATCCATCACAATGAGATGAACACTCTCTGGGGCTGATAAGGCTGTTCTGTGTCAACAGCCTGCCAATGAAGACAAACGAGGAAGAGGAGGACTCTTGGAGGTGCAGAGCATCATTTATCTCTCTCTCACTCAGTCTCTCTGTTTCTCTGCTACCATCTGAAAGCCTGGCTGTAAATAATGGGGAAACGCGCTCATCTGCTGATGTGCAGGTAAAGTGGCCTTATGGATATGGCCTACAGAATATAGTACTCCAAAAGTAATTCTGTCAGAAAACCACAGGGCCTAATTTATGATGTATTTTTTTATTTTAGACTTGTCCTTAAAGGTTTAGTTTATTTTATCATTATTATTATGATAATGTTTAATCCTCTTATGAATTCTGGTCTTACACAATTATGTCAGCTCTGACAGACCAGATTTTCACCCAAGTTTCAAATTCAGATTAAATATGTAAATATGTTTGTTTTTTCCAAAACATCCACTTTTTTTATGAGAAAAGTAAAACAGCCCCTTTTCAGCTTTGTGACAATGCATTTTTCAGATAATCCAATGGGTTAATTTAGTTGAAGCCGTTGGCAAATCTTCAACTCTGGAAGGAACACGTAGGGCCTTCCCGAAACTAGACCCTCGCCACTTCCACCCCGACACGGAGTGAACTCTGGTCAAAATCACCCTCCAGGCCAAATCGAGCTCCCTAACCCGCGTTTAAATGCAGCGACAAGTTTCAGGCGAACTACCCTCTCTCCCCAGCATAAATAGGATCTGACGTTACTGCTGCACTCACTGCTATAATACGTGTATCAAATAAACCATAGTAGTATTAAGATTTAGGATTGATGTTGAGGAAAAGTGGGTTATTTGCAATAACGAAAGTGAAAGCATTTGTCATTCATTTTGTGTTTGTGTTCGTGTCAAATATTCCTTTGTGAACATGACTTTATATATTTACGAAAAATTCATATTATATTCTTTTATGAAAAGATTGATATTCATTGTAAAGGAAAGACTATTTGAACCTTTTTAAGTTAGCCTATATAAAAAATGTTACATTCACAAATACAACATTTCAATATAAATCTTATGGGCTACGTTGTTAACCTGTAAATGGTGACGTGACGATGTTAGTGTAGTTAACACATGTTAACCGGCAAAGTCCCACGGAACGCAAATTGAAAGAAAGGTCCACCACCGTGCAGCAAAGGGTGTTACACACCTTCAACAAGCCAGCATCGGTGCTAACTCGGCATTTGAGGGTTTAACCACCCACTACCTCTCCGCGCAAACGGAGTGGAAGTATGTAGGGAGAGGGAGTAGCAAACAGTTTGGGAAAGGCCCTTCAGTTTATCTGAAAAATTCCAAATCACAAAAGTGGTTTTCACAGGACAGCTAGGAGAGTCATCCTGATGTAAAAAGGATTGTCTATCTGTGATTTTTTTTTTAAACAATCAGGTAAATATTTTATTATCTATAAGGGATAATTTAGCAATTTGCTATTGCCCCTCCATAAAGCCATGGGACTTGAGAGAGAAAGATTTAAAAAAGAATGCAATAGAAAGTTGAAGCAACAGAGGCAGAGATATCCCAATTTTAGTCCCTAGAATGGGTCAAGTTCCAGAGAATCCTGCCCTTCCTATAATGCAACTCAATGTGTTTTCAAAAGACCCTTCCCACCTGCTAAAGGCCCAATCTGTCAAACTCCACCCCACTCTCACGGACATCCACACCCACAGTTTGTAACTGTGTCTAAATCCCAGCCTGATGACATCATCAGGGTTATTAACTGTACACAGAGCCAAAAGTGACAATACAGCTATTGTCACAGGCTGAATAGCGACTCCTTATGATGAGAAAACTGACCCTTTGTGTAAACGTGTGTCCCTTTAAAAAGCCTACGTTTAGGAGCCTGAATCATATGTTTGATGTAGCCTACATACTGTAAGAACTCCCCTCCCTTTCAGTATAAATAGTATAACACCTGTGTTTAAGTGGGCTCGCCCTGTAGTTTTTTCCCAAAACAACCCCCCTTAAGATAAACAGACTGGGATGCTCTATTTTCTTCAGCTAGAGCTATTATAGCATGATATGTTCATTCTAAGCAACTGCCTCATTGCACTGCTATTGCAAAACCAAAGACCATCCCACCGGCATGACTGTGTCACTCAAAGCAGTGCTGGAGCAATGGGAATTTTTGCGGGCTAAAGTCATGTCATCTGAGACATTTAATTGGGCCCAGGCCGCCACAGGGGGACAGCGGACGGCATTCCTCCACTGCCTGTGCCCTGTTGTGTTGCTCTTTGCCGCATGGCTGCAGTCTGTGGATAACATGTCCATGCCCACGCAAACTTGAGTTGCTGGAGTCCCTCTGACTGACACCAGAGCAGTGCAGGCCTTGACTATGGTGGAAAACTTCTGAATTCAAAATAATAGTTGGAGTCTCAAGAGGGAAGTGGCGTCAACTCTTGGAGAGGTACTTGTGCCATATCTGCTGAATTTGCGCAGGGGTGCAGCAGCTGAGAGACGACCTGTACTTCTTCTGAAGAGACCTCAGCAGGGGTCCGACGGGGAAGAGATCACTATTGAGGACATTCACTGCTTTAAACTTTATTATACGAAATTTCCAGGGTCGGGTTTGTGCTGCTTCAGGTAACAATGACCTGTTGGCCATTTTCAGCTACCCATTGCATGCTGGAGATAGTCCATATGTATAGGGTTTACTAGTCTCCATAATAAAGTGGATTATATGCCTACAAAATGAGCACTGTTATACTATTTCATGTACTAATACTGCCAGTGTCAATGCCAGAACGCATGTTTTAATTCATCATTACAACATCTAAAGTTGAACTTTCAACCCTTTTCCAACAACTGAGAGAGCCATTAATAAAAAATACTGCTTATTTGCTGGTGTAGAAGGTCATTTAGGTATGCTGTTTGAGACAGAGGGTTTACCAGAGTTAAAGCAGGCAAATGCCCTGATATAAAAAGCCTGTACCTACACTGTAGGGGGGGCATGCAAAATCCAGACCTCAGAGCCAGTCTTTCAAAGCTCCCTAATTATTTAATCCCACTGCAACTCTAAATGCATGATGAAACCGGTGGCGGTTTCTGTGTTCATGAGGCTCCATACTTGTGTGGTTTGATCACCTGCTGAGTTCCGTATTTAGTTTCTCTCTCTGGGTGAAATCACAAGGTACTAGGTAGGAATAAAACTCTACTTTCCCCAAACCTAACATGGCATGTTCAAATTGTTTGTTCTGTCTAAGCAACAGTCAGATAAAACAGAGAAAGGCAAGAAATGTTTTAATATATTTGATAGCTTTGATCTTTTTAATTATCAATAGATTATTTAAAAGAAATGTCTATTTTAAGATGATTGACATTTCAATATTACATCATCACTCATCTTTCATGAGGTCCTTTTGATTGTGGTAACAGCTCTGTTTTGTGCCTGTGGCCTCGTGAAGGGATAAATGATCACCTCAACCAGAAGAGTGTCTCCCGACAAATCTGAAGTTAGAATCGCCTTCAGCCTCGACGACACATCAGGTAAACACACGCGCACTAACAAACTGCGCACACCCACCCACATACTGTAGCCATCCACACGCACACTACCAATGTGTTCACTTCACACACAAATGCCCACACACACGTCACTTTAACTGTGTTCATTCTGTCCATTCTTACTTCTGAGACAGGTGCTCCCTCTATTTCTGTAGGACCACAGCGTGAATGTGCGCAGCTGTGCACTCGCAGAACTCATATGTATGCACCCACACAAGCACTTGCACAACCTTTTTTGTGAGTAGCGTTAATTAATGTTTTAATCTTAAATCTAAAACATGCACAATTCTCTTTGTTGCTCCCACACACACACACACACACACACACACACACACATTTAAAGGTCTACCCTACCTATGGTACTAGGTAGGCCTACTGTCTGCCAGGATGTTTTACTGCAGTGGGGCCAGGCACTGGGACAGCAGCTGCAGCTATGCAATGGCAGAGTCAGATTTCCCCTCTAATACTAACAGTGTCCTGCTGCCTGATTCACTGTTCAGCTTTTAGAACACTGGCCTATATTTATAAGCAGTTAACACTTCCAGTCCTACTCCACCCGATTCTGATCCCCCTTGTCTTTCTCTTAGCAAGTGAGATGAAGGGCTGTAGAAGGAACGACACACACTCAAATCTGACTCTGAGCAGAGTTTTGTTGAACTCCATGACATTCTGCTTGTCAATCGCACATGGCAACATGCCTATAACTGAATTACCTTGTTTCTAGCTTGCTTTTTCTTCCATCTTTAACAACCTCAATTATCAATTTGCGTGCATTCAGTTTAGTTTCACCCCATATTCCAATGAGTTTTTGTCAAGTGGGCTGGTTCACTTTTTGATAAATCTTAAGGGTCACAGTGGCTGTACAGCACCTGCTCTAGTTGACAGCATGGTTACATGCCTTGTTTTAGTTTTAGTTGTTTTAGTTGCTCCAGAGTTGTTCAGGCACAGTGTGCCCTAACCTTCAAAATGGATATTCGCTAGGCGATCATATTGTTGCCTCTTTGAACTTGTGTTTCTCAGCAGGGGGACTGAGACCTGTGCTCTGTCTGGGGATCATCCTCTAGGCCCCTCATGACTTCATGCCAAGAATAGCTTAACCCACACACTGTGTCAATCCTAAGCATGAGAACTGTATTTATTCCACATCATAATTGGCCCCATGGCTGCAGGCTGGTCCACTAATACTCCTGCTTTTAGAAGGTTGCATCATCCCAGGATTCTCCACATGTGTTCCACAACTCCAGGGGGACATTACTGGCGAGGCAGAGGCTGGTGCAGACAACCTGTCTGTTTTTGTCTGTCTGTCTGTCTGTCTGCCTGTCTGAATCCCTCTCTGTCCCTACATCTGGTCTGTCTGTTCTTTCTGCCCACTGTGTTTGTCTGTCTGCTCACATAGTTGTCCCCCTGTGTTCTCACCCTGCATGTCTTTCAGTCTGACAGCTCATTACTGCTGCAAAGTAAGAGGACATGGCTCATTTATAAGTGAAGCACTGTGTTGCTATGTTGCGGTGTCATGTAAGAGGCCCCTATAGTGTTTCATTTAAGGCCATTTTATGAGGTGGAGAAAGGCATTAAAGCAACTGCCTGTAGGACAAGTCACTTGGCTGTACATCAAGTACATACTGCAAACAATATTAATGGAAAAAAAACATTTTAACTCAGAAGACATAATGCACTATGTTGACTAAGAAATGAAGTTAAGATTACTTTTCAAATGGGATATGAATGGTTCAGGCAGACATTCATTTAGCATGCTATGAAAATAAGCAAGATAGGTAATCAATCACAGCACATGTCCTCACATTGTTCTTTAACACTAGCAGTTAAAAGGATACATTTTTGCTGTTTGTCTTCCTGTTTTTTTTTCAAAGGACATGGATAATGGCTGCAAGTCTTTTCACTTGGTTTCACAGTGGTGTCACCACATGATCTCACAAATGTTTCAAGTCTCTGCAGGCTGATGGAGTACTTAAATAAGTGGAAATCAAGTTTGTCTGGAAGGAAGGAAATTAATCAAAAAACCAGCAGTGGAAAGTACAATAATTAAGTACATTTCCTAAAGTAACGTACTTAAGTACAGTTTTGAGGTACTTTACTGGAGGGTTGCAATATTCTGCTGCTTTATACTTTTACTTACTACAGATATAATTACTGGTTGCTTTACACATTAAGATTTTATGCAAAACAATAATGATCATCTTACCAAAAGATGGTTGTGAATACTCAGCAGTATTTAAAATACTTAGCCCCACCTTGACCAGCAACAACATTAACATACCCCTTACATGTTAACACAACAATAATAATTACAAAATAAATAAACACTCTGAAAGTGAACATTTTGTACAATAAGTACTTTCACTTAAGTAGTTTCACAAAAACTGATACTTTTCTTACACATTTTTTTCTTTTCTTACTTTTCTTAAACATTTTCTTAGCGCAGGACTTCTTATCCACCATTGCAGAAAACACACAGTATGCTTTGGAAAATGGTCAGCAGTAAAGTATATGCAATTTGTAGTTAATTGTAATGTAGTAATTTTGTGTTTTAATATGTCACAGGACGTATTGCACGATCATTGTACTGAATTTCAATAAATGACATTCTAGATATTTTTGCAATAGTCAGCTGTAACTGAATAATGTGTTCTGTTTCAATAGATGTAAAAGATGCGGAGGACCTCCCTCAGACTTTCCCAGATCTTGAACAGCGATTACAGGTATACAGTACACACTGTAGCATCACACTGCATCGAACACACACCTTGTATTGTTGGCAGAGCAGCACCAGAGAGGAGAGGCAGAATATGGAAGAGAAGACAATGACTTTCAATGAAATTCACCGTGCTTGTGAAGAATAGCATTTCATGCCTTTTAAACGAAAAATCCAAAATCCTGCCCTGCATTCTACCTATTAGCATTGTGGCTAAATGCAGTATTTTTCTTATGCCAATGGATTGTCAAACAATGCCAAATTAATCTCTTTAAAATGTGTTCTGACTTTGAAAACATATTTTGCTCTGTTAATATTACTATTGCTATTGTCATTATCACTTTCTCCACTCACAACTGAAGGCAATGCCAGAAACATAATTCTGGAAATCACTAAAAATAGCTGGGAAAGAGAAAAAGTGGATGAAAAACTCAAAACTCAAAAATGAGTAGATCAAGAATTAAACTCATTATAAAACAAATCTTGGAATAATGTGAACCAAAACAAGGTTAAAGTGAAGGGAAACTGGACTGGTTGAAGATACTTGAAGACGTTTCGGCTCTCATCCAAGGGGCTTCTTCAGAATTCCAGAAAATTTTATCTCTGTGGGGTCGTTTTAAAGATGATGGATACCACTTGGCTCATTAGTGCTCCTGGCTATTGTAACTGTTGTCATTATGGTCGTTTGACTCACGCGAGGCCAAGTCTGGCCATTACCTACATCTGAAGGACAAGGGACACTCTTTCGACGACAACAATGTTCATATTTTGGACCGGGACGACAGATGGTTCGAAAGAGGACATTTACACCAAAACAGAGAGACCATCGCTAAACAGAGGAGGAGGGCTAAGACACAACTTACAATGTTGTTCTTTCATCTCTTCCCAGGAGAGTGAACAAATGCTTACATTTGCCCTCATGTGACGATGTCAACAACGGTCATCCAGACTTGGCCTCATGTGACCCCAACCACCACAATGACCATTGTTACAACAACCAGGAGCATTAATGAATCAAGCTGTATCCATCACCTTGAAAACAACCCCACAGAGGTTAAACAGCTGGAATTCCCTGCCAGTCAGTCAGAACTGAAGAAGCCCCTTGGAACAATTTCAAGTATCTTCAACTAGATCCAGTTGCCCTTGACTGTAACCTTCTTTGGCAAACTATGACCAGAATGACTGAGAATCTTCAAAGTCATCAAATGATTTGGACCTTACAGGCTGATCATATTAGAAGTGTGTGTATTTGTGGACTTTTCCTCTTAAGCACTGTTCTGTTTAGGTAAGAGAATCAATCTCTACATTAGGAGAAGCTTGGGTTTCGTGTATCAACATTGTAAACCAGTGTTTTTAACTGTGTGCTCACACTGCTATTAGTGTTGTCATTGAATTATCCTTCAACGAGTGCCAGCATCACATAAAGTGCATGTTGGTTCAGAGTATCAAATGAGAACAGTTGTAGCAGGCCAATGAGTGATAGCTTCCATACACTGTACGACAAGCCAACAGAGGTTAACAGATTTCTGTTTCATTCCCATTTAACTATTTTCTCATTGAGACTTTTATTTATTAGTAACCTTGACATGATTAAAAAAGTGGAATCAACTGATCTAGTGTCAGATGCCCTACCATGACACCACATAGTTTTCCACTGAAAGGCCTTCCACTGTGTGAAATAAAGCATTTATACAACTGATATGGAGGCAAATCATCTGCAGCAAATTTTGACATTTTGCTACTGTGGCACTGTGGGAAAGGTCAACGGATCACTAAAGGAATTAGCTCTTTAGCAGCCTTTTAGCTTAAATTGAAATTAGAAACAATGTCAGAAAAAAATTAGCTTGGAAGCATTTTAAAGCCTCAAAGTGCTGTCCGAAAAACACATCCAGGTTTGTACATAATGCTGCTTGTGTGATATAATCAGTTTTATAATATAAAATTTTTAATAATTTAAAACTGCATCTCTGTGATGTCACATATCTCTCTCTGGCCTCTTGCAGCCAGTGCCCCCTTGTGTGTCTCTGAGAGAGAGTGTTCAGGTGTACAAGGAACACTGCAGGATGGCGAGAGAGTTCAACCAGGTCAAACATGAGATTGCCGTGCTTGAGGATCGCAAGTGAGTCCCTTTACATACTTTTTCATTAAAAAAACACAACAAAATTGCAGATCTTGTAGTACAATGGTAGCACATCTGACTCCAGATCAGACGTTCATGTGTTCTTATCACGTCAGGGGTCACAAATCTAGTCTTACTGTATACACTGGTAGCTTTGTATGTAGTCTTTTTGGCTAGAGATGGCATGTAAGTCACAGAGGACACCACCTTACTGGTACACTATTAAGTAACATTGTTTCAAGGAGAACAAATGACAATTTGTTATAATAATAATAATTTATTCTAAAATGGGTGCATGTTTGGACAAGAATATTCGCACTAAAGCCACCTTTGCAAGTAATTGTAGGACTGCAAGGCAGTTTTGATCAACATGACCACTAGATGGCACATGTTATTAGCTTCCAGTATTCAGAACTGATCTACTGACAGTTTCCTTAAGATGGTTTCCTTAAGATTGAACAATATAATAATATAATAAAAAAAACATTATATATATTGTAACTACTACTAAATTAGAAACAAGATCAAGCATGTGTAATGAGTGTGGATGTGAAGGTTATACTGTACAGTGGGTTTGATTCTTGATCACATTTAGTACAGTAGCACCATTACTGGGGTGAATACCACCCTAACGGCAAACTTTGTCAGGTGTAATTGAGTGAGACCTGCCGTATGTTGTCATGCACATATGTACTCTATATGCCTACACAGAAGCGGGGTGTACACACACACACACACCAAACACACACTGTCCCCTGTGCCCTCAGCAGCTGTGGGTAGTCTTAGCAGAGGGATTTTCAAGGCCCTTGCCATTACCCTACCACCAAACCTACTCACACTCAGGCACACATACTCAACCTACACCACTTGGCCATTCTGAAATAGGGAACAGCAGGCAGACTCTGATGGGATGAGTATAGCCTTGAGTTTAGATAAGAACATGATGAGTCAGTCCGGTAGAAACTCTTGGTTCTCTTTTTTCACACGGTAACTCATGCCAACATCCACTGACACGTACACACACAAACTCAGATGCACACTTATAATAGAATGACACACAGTTAGAAGGCAATACCACAAATTGTGCTTTTTCTTTTAAAAATACTATTTAAGGTATCACTGATACTAATACTTTTCATTAGAACATTGAATATATTTCGTTGGAAGAGTGAACATTTTTAGCCATTTCATGCATGATACAATGAACATTTAGTTACTTCCCATACTGGAAAGATTACACACAGACAGAGAGTTTCAGATGTACAATGAAGTGTTGCAAGTATGACAACAGGAACAACACAATGCAGAGGGATTTTCCAAAATTCACTCAGTCTGCTTTTTGTCAGTGTCAAACAAGTACCTCCTGGAGCACTCATTTGTTTTGTGAACTTTAACTCTGAACTTTAATGATCCAGTTTATATAGAATCAGTCAGTTCAAGCAGTCCTGTAATGCCGGTGAACCGAATCGTATTCCACTAACATAACGTCAACAAAAAATGTTGATTTTTCCAAAGTCGGAAAAACCTTCCTCAGTGTGTACAGACACAACATTGACTCAGACATTGACACTGTGCCTAATGTAGTTAAGTCTATTACTGGTATCACTATGATACAATAAGATTACACAAGAAATAGCCCCATTGTGAAATAATTGTAAAAACATGGCTTTTCTTTAAAACATTCATGTCCATATTGGAAGTTTTTAATTGGTTTTGGTACACAGGATAAGCAATTTGAGTTTGTGTAATATCTGAAAATATCTTTCAAATTGGCCAGTGTCTGAAATGTTGTCTTCTTTACATTCTAGTTTTTTCAGTTCTTCACAAAATTGTGTTCCCCAGAAAAGACAAAAGGAACAAATGTGATAATATTTAACCTTTAGTTGAATAAGAAAAGTGTGTTCTGTACACAGTATGTACAGATTTGGTCTGCACTCTCTGGTTTCTGGGTGAATTATTTTCACTGAAAAAGATCTCTTCCCCTTTTCTAGGCTCTCTCTGTCACACAAACAATGCACACACGCACACGCACATGCCCACATGCACTTATGCATGCCTGTTTCAACTTGCTTCTAATAAAGAAAAAAACATTCAGCAGAATCACACATCTTTTACTGTAAATCAACTTGTATAGTTGAAAACTCACGGTCCAAAAACCTGTAGTTTAATTACATTTATTTAACCCAAAAAACAGTTTAATCATGTATGATTGCAAAATCATATATTACAGTAACCACATGCCTACTCATTGTGTTTAGTGCGTTTGTGTGTGTGTCATATGTATGAAAAATCATAAAGAGAGTTCTGCTTACCAACTCAGATGGAATTACCAGTGTAAGGGAAACTATCTACACAGCCACAATCCATTTGTAAGATTGTGGCTGTGTAGATAGTTTCCACCAAACAGTCTTTTTTTAATTATCGTTTCCTACTACTGTTCTTTCAGAAAGTGAATCAACTGAAACTGGTTTCATAGGTATTAGGACAAGAGGATTTAAAAGTAATAGTTAGTAAATGTGTTTAGATAAGATTCAAAGGGTTTATTTGTGATCCGTATGCAAACAAATTATTTGCTTCAATAATAAAATTCAAAACCCTTGAATACACTGGTCGGGACGAACCCTATCCTCATATTTGTGTCAATCAGTTGTGCTTTTATACATAGCTTAAAAAACAACTAGGGTCAACCTATCACATGTGTATGTGAGTTGGGCTTAAATTTCTTAGGGAAAAGAAATGAATACCTTTAAATCACTTAACATTGCATCCCCCAGTTAAGAAAACTCCCATATCGTCATAGTTATGTCACTAAAGCTCTACAGACGGCCTGGATTGTAGAATAGAGACTCCTTTTCTTGTTTGTTAATACTGCTGTTATGTGACTTGGCACTTCCTGGTTGTAATACAACAGTCACACAATCTCAGGTGTGAGGCTATGACACACATTGTACACATACGTGTGTGCACATATGTACACACTGTCTTTACAAGTCCAAAGGCCGATCTCTTCCCAGAGTGTGAAATCACTGTTTGCTGCCTAAACCAGAGCTATAGTCATTCAATTTGGTTTGGCTTTATTGGGAAAAATGTTGTTAGTTTGTTAGTTAGCGCCCACCCCACAGTGACAGACAATACTCCAAAAATACTGTTGGAATAGAGAAACATTTGTCAGACAAGAACATAACTTCTGATATATGTGTAACATTACATTGTAAACAAAGCAATTTGTCTTTCCGTGAAACTCAATAAAATTCTACACAAAAAAAAAAATTCCACAACTGCAACTTAAGGTCTATCTCTCCTGAAGAACTCAAAAGAAATGAAGGTCATTGTATTAAGATTTGTAGCCCTTAAAGTGGTCATATTATGCTCATATTCAGGTTCATAATTTTATTAAGGGGTCATTCCAGAATAGATTTACGTGGTTTAATAAAAAAACACGTAAAACCACAGGGGTGAGGTCAGGCAGTGGGCGGATTACATGTCACTATGTGTGCTGCAGCTCTATTTAAATCATCATGGCAAATAAAACATAAAATGCATTTCATCTTCAATCTCATCTAAATCAGAAAGTATTTTCTCTTCAAAAAGACCATTAAACCTGCATATCTCTATATCTGATGGTAATGTATTTAAATGTAACCTTCTGCAGATCTACACTGTAGCTGTTTTTCATTATCCAATATGTTAGTAAGTTAGGTTTGTACCAAACATCAACACATCATCTTTCCTTATATGTAAGGAACAAAAAAGCATCACCCATATTACACTTTATTTGGACACGGCCCACAAAGTGTCTTATTTCCGTGGTAGCTGGCTTTGTTTCCCAAAAGGATCAATGTTTTTTCCCATGCTCAGCCCTTCCTGTAAGTTTGCATTGTTTTTATAGTTACTTTGGTTTCTCTGGTCTCCTTCCTTTCCTTCCAGAAACAAGATAGCTGGAGAATAATTTTTTTATTATTATTCAGGGAGCTTCACTGAGAACAACCTCTAATTTGCAGGAAGGCCCTGATCATACTGTTACACATTCACACCTGGAAGCTGCCCAATACAACCACAGGTCTGCTGGCCACTGAGCAGCTCTACTGGAGCAGTTGGGGTTATGGGCCTTGCTCAAGGGCACCTCAGTGGTAGTAAATGAGGGAGGGCAAGAACTGCTTTCCACACCCAGATTTGATCCTGCCGGTCCGGGGATTGAACCGGCGACCTCCCGGTCACAAGGTCATTTCTCTAACAAACCTTTGGGCCACCACTTTCCATAAAAATTGCTCATTGTGTAATTGTGCCTGATCATCTGCTGACCTTTCTCTGAAACGGGGATCTGTTATGGGTACATCATGTAAAACCTGCTGCTAAAATCTTTATCTCACTCATCTATTTAGGCGTAAGTTGCTGGCAGAGTTGGTAGAGGATGAGAAGGTTGCCATTGAGATCGTCCGTCTTGAGGAGGAGTTTCTGCGCCTAACAGAGGAGAACCGCACCTTGGTGACTGTCCACAATGAGCGCGCTCAGCAGCTGGAGAGCCTCTGCTTGACCAATCGAACGAGGCAGGACTCCTCGTCGTGACCCCTGACATCCGCCGAACCTGAGACCCCAAACATCCAGCTGACGCCAGGATACAACACAGAAATAAAGGCTCAGCTAGTGCTCATTCTACACAACAACAGTCAGTGAATCAGCTAATTACACAGAAAGGCTCCGTGTTTACTCATGTCTGAGTCATTTGTTTGAGCCACAGACGTTCTGTCATCATCAGTGTGAAGTTGCTATAGTGATTCTACCAAGCTACGACACAAGACCACCTTTCTCTGTACTGTTTTATTATGTTATCTTGCAGAACCTTCCTGGTCACTACTGCAATACCTCACGGTATATTTATACAAGGTCAGCTGCTGTGAATGTGTCCAGATATTCTGATATCTGTCTCAGGTCCTGTGGAGACTCAGATATTTTACCTGAGGTCTGTGGAGGGAGCCAAATGTGGTATGATGTGGTCCAAATGTTATATTTCTCTCACTCTCCCACCCCATCACTTGCCCGTCAAGTTCCTGTTATGATAAAAAGGAAATGAGAGGAGTGTTTAACACAATGTCAGGGATCAGGGGAATTAGAGCTATTCTTGAGGAACAGCAAAAGAAGAAGGGTGACTATCCATATCACATAAAAAAAAGTATCTTCTGCGGCACAAAACTGAAGACTTGTACATTTTTTGATGTAGCGTGTCTCACCTATCTGTTGAAGGGGAAGTATACAACAAGATGAATTGTTGCTTATCGTCCTTGTCGTTAATAAAATGCAATTCATTTTAACACCAGCATCAGTTCCTTAGTTTCATTTCTCCAAGCCGGTGCTGCTGTGTTCGTTGTGTGCTTTTTGACCATATTGCAGGGCTTACATGGAAAAAGGAACTAGATTTTTTTTTTTTTTCATGAGGGGATTTGCTCATTCTGGAATTATGAAATAGTCACCTGATTGGCCAGTTTGGCTCTGGCAGGCTTCCCTCTTCCTCCTTCAAACCATGTGACATTGGCAATACTGCTTTGTAGTGATGATTATTTAACTCTTGTTAAAGGTCTGCTTTATCTATATAAAACTCACTTGTATATCATTACATTATTTTTCTGGCAGTATCCATGCACATCTATAGTCATCCTATCACAAGTATTAACATGGCCAATAACATCTGCTGGCAAGTCAAAGGCCACAAAAATATATAAAATTTAAAATTCATATGAGGACAATTGTTGTGTTGCTAATTTTTTACAGCTATTTCCTTATTGTACCTCTGCCTGCAAGGTATTCTCTCTCTCTCTCTCTCTCTCTCTCTTTCTCTCTCTCCCTGACATAGCTGCACACACAATCACATGCACAAATGCAAAACACACAACAAAGAAGACTTGAACTGAGCTGACAGACAGATTTTCTGCTACTTGGAAAAACAACAAGATATGAGACAACCAGTTGTTATGGTTAAAATAATAACTGAAAGGCAGGAGAAATGGATTGAAAAGAAAAGAAATATGGACATGGAAGACATCAGCTTTTCAGACAGATCCAGTGCCAAGGCAGTCCCCTCAGGGCCAAGCACAGTGCTGGGTGAGAGCAGGGTTAACAGGGTTAATGTTACCCCACTGTCCCCTGAAGACCTTTGGTGAGGGCCCTGCAATCACTTACATTACAGAGGACAAGAAAACAAGGGACTCTGTACTATCTATTCCTCAAAAGGCAGAGGAGCAGGTAGAAGCTGAGCAGAAAAGAGCAGATGATGAGATAGATTTGGGTCGGCAAGAAAGAGGAAAAGGAGGACAAACAGGCAGCATGGAGAGAGCCCTGTCAGTAAATAATACCAGAGACAGGAACACCGTACAAAGGGAGGTGTCCGACGTGGGCTTGTCTCAGGTGAACTTCCAGGACCCTGATGCGAGAAGTTCCTCTGATACAGGGAACGGACAGGCACAGAGCACATCTTTAGAGTGGCTGAAGCTCCACGTCAACCTCAGGAACACCGTACAAAGGGAGGCGTCAGACATGGGCTCGTCTCAGCTCTCTCTCTCTCTCTCTCTCTCTCTCTCTCTCTTTCTCTCTCTCTCCCTGACATAGCCAAGCACACACAATCACATGCACAAACGCAAACACACAACAAAGAAGACTTGAACTGAGCTGGCAGACAGATTTGATTTACTGCTACTTGGAAAAACTACAAGATATGAGACAACCAAGACATTGCGAGCTTTAGATTGACACAGTAGCCTACCTCTTCTTGCAACAGGTCAGTTTCATTTGTTTTTACACAACTTGTTCTTAAAATGCACTGTATCGTCAATTAGTACAGTAAGTCCAGACAACTCTAAACCTAAAGACACAGACAATAGACTATATCCTGTTTAAACACTGGGTTTATATTTCCAACCTTCGCCTTAATCTCTGAATTTTGTTCTGGCTAAATCTATAAAGGGATTTTCTGGGAAAAGCCTGTTAGTTTACCAGACAGATCCAAGGGTGGGATTGGTATAGACGGGAAAATCTGCTTGCTCATTCTATATCAGCAGGAGTGCATGAGTCAGCGTTTTGGTCTGTTACACCCAGAGTTGTTGCGACACACACACACACACTCCCCCTATCTCTTCCTCCCTCTTACATATTCACACACAGGCCATAAGACTGAGTCAAGCTCAGTTTTTAGTTTGTAGCCAAGTTGAGATAAGGCTTTCTGGGAAACGTAGCCTGGTTGGACAGCATTCCATTTAGAAATAACCATGTGTGCTCAACACCTGGGACTGTCTTTAATGCTCTAAGAAACCTGGATATATAAAATCAGCTGTGAAAGGTAGGCATTTTTTTGTTGTTATTTGAATGTATAACTTTTTCAGCATGTATTCTGATACAAGGGGATATGGTTCACTATAAGAGTTTGTGTTTGTCTGTGTGTACATTTAGGGCTCCCTGATGGACATGCCTGCCCCCCGGTCGTCTGTGTTTACATTTGAGTCTACAGTGCATTCCTCCCATGTGCTGCGGTGCCTGGACGAGCAACGTCGCCGGGAAACGTTGTGTGATGTTACGGTGGTGGTGGAAGGTCAGAGTTTCAGAGCCCACCGCTCAGTACTCGCTTCCTGTAGCGAGTACTTCACACAAAGGATCTCCTCCCTCACACAGCATGGAGCGGTCCTCACTCTACCACAAGAGGTGAGGCGTCGCCTCATGACCGATAGAAAGTAGATACACAGAAGCCCTGCTGCCTCACCAAAACACTGTATAAAAGTGAAGAGAGAAAATTACTGAAATGTTTACTTCCTCAAACAAGCGTTGATGGTACGGTAGGCTGACTGTATGGGATTTATCTAATTGTTTAATTTGTAATGCTATTTAGTCAAAAATCTTGTTATGACCTGTCACATTGAAACACACAATGTGTGACTACAGTTTGCCTTTTAAGCACAGTGTAGAATAACTATAAATGTACTGTAGTTTGTGCATATCAACATTAAAATGTTTGTGGTTCTTAATGGTTTCCAATCTGTTACTAGAGGAAACATCCAAATAGAACAAAATATAATCCCAAAAGGGGACTCCGGTGGGGCTTTAAGAAGAGTCCTGAAACAACAACAGTCCTAACAAATAAGGACAATATTATTTTAGAATTACCGATTGCTATCCTTGAGACAAACTAGAGGATAGAAAGTGCTCATTCACACCATTTGTCTTCTTTTGCAGGTGACAGTTGCTGGCTTTGAACCCTTGTTGAAGTTTGCCTACACATCCAAACTTCTTTTCGGGAAAGAAGACGTCTTAGAAATACGCAATTCAGCTACCATCCTTGGCTTCAGAGACCTGGATGAGGCATGCTTTGATTTCCTCCTCCCTAAGTTCTTCTCCAGCAGCAATGGCTGTGCCACTTTTCTGAGAAAGACCTGCTGTAAGAGGAAATGTAAGAGGCGATTATCAAAGGTAGACCGTGGCGTAAACTCTGACAATGTATTGCTGGATGAGAAAGAAGTAAAACCAGTTGCTGACTCACCACCTCAACAGGAAGCGGCTTTGCCCTGTAACAAATCAGTGAACAACAAAATGGGAAGTCAGAACAGTGCAGGTACTCTTACACCTGTAGCTGAAGTGACAAATGACAATTTAATACTGTGTCCAAAGTATCGCAGGCAGCTGGCTTGCGGTAAGAAAACTTGTGTCACAGAGAAAAGTCTGTCCAGTCCAGTAACAGTAGTCAGGGATATCTGTGACCTCTCGTGCTCGCCCCACTACAGCAATGCGAACAGTAAGAATGAACCTGAGGTTGAAGTCCCTGGAAATTCAACCTCAAATTCCTCCAGAGAGAGCAAAGGAGGGGCTGATGACCCATGGAAAACTGGAATACATGACACGAAAACAGAGTCTGGATTGGGCCGAGGGGAGGTTGTTATGGTTAAAAACAAAACAAATGAAAGGCAGGAGAAATGGATTGAAAAGAAAAGAAATATGGACATGGAAGACATCAGCTTTTCAGACAGATCCAGTGCCAAGGCAGTCCCCTCAGGGCCAAGCACAGTGCTGGGTGAGAGATCAGCAGAGTTAATGTTACCCCACTGCCCCCAGAAGACCTTTGGTGAGGGCCCTGCAATCACTTACATTACAGAGGACAAGAAAACAAGGGACTCTGTACTATCTATTCCTCAAAAGGCAGAGGAGCAGGTAGAAGCTGAGCAGAAAAGAGCAGATGATGAGATAGATTCTGGCCGGCAAGAAAGAGGAAAAGGAGGACAAACAGGCAGCATGGAGAGAGCCCTGTCAGTAAATAATACCAGAGACAGGAACACCGTACAAAGGGAGGTGTCCGACGTGGGCTTGTCTCAGGTGAACTTCCAGGACCCTGATGCGAGAAGTTCCTCTGATACAGGGAACGGACAGGCACAGAGCACATCTTTAGAGTGGCTGAAGCTCCACGTCAACCTCAGCTCACCAAGCAACAGCTGTCCCTTTTTCCAGGATCTGGACCGAAGCAGATGTTTATGGAAGGGGGCTGAGTTGTCTGAGTGCGAGGGGGCATCTCAGTCGGGTGTGTCATCCCTCAACTCGGGGGACGAAGGAGACTCAGAGACAGAAACAGAAGGAGACAGTGAGTCCTACACAAGAGAGAGGGCCAGACAGGTGAGCAGTTAAACTGTGAATCAAGTCTGCTACGGCTCTACAGCTGCCCTCTGTTCTTTTATACATTTGCCCAGCTGCTTCCTGTGGATTATTTCTCTATGTTTGTTTTAGATAAAAGTTTAGGTATATTACAAGTAGAGATGACGTGTGTGTGCGCGCGCACTTGTGTGTGTGTTGTGACTGTGTGGATGTGTCTTCAGTTCAGAGTCCAATTCAGCTGAAACTGACAGCTCAGCCTTTTGAGTTACCAATGACTACAGGCGACACAAACAACAGGTTTGAGGAACGTCTCATGCCACTGTCCAGACTGAAAATATGAACAGTGTGTAGGCAAAACTAAAGTCCTTTCGGAGGACAAACAATGCTTTTATTTACGTTAGATACACCACAACAATATTTGAATTGCTCTATTAAACTAGTGAGTGTATTTCCCATCACACTTAGGAGCAGCAGTAACCCAGTACCTGACCTCTGCTTTTAAAAGTTAATAATTAACATCTTGGTAAAAATATAACTTATTTACTTAACTACATATCTGTTTAGACTTTTGCCTAACTTTGTTCTTTCTGTCCATGTACAGCAAGCTGCATACCACATTTTTTGAAACTTCATACTTGGTATTTTGATTAACCGAATGATGTCACATGATTAGTTAAACATTTTTCAGACTAGTTAAAAACATGTTGATAGTGATCATTTAATGAGTTATGAGTATTTCTTATGATGTCCAGACAAGCAAATCAAAGCTATCTTAACAAGACTGCTGCTTTAAAGCAGGTGTGCTGTATGTGTATTGTACTTGCAGGTTATCTGAGTGCATTCATTCTCACTAAAGTGATTCAACAAAACATACATACATAAAAGACACACAGGCCCATGTCATCTACAGCGTGACATCATACAAAAATATCTATATAAAAAGCAGTGACTTAATCTGTCATTAAGTGTGCTCTTTTATTGATGTAGATACTCTTTTGCAAAACTACAATTTCCTGTTCGGTGTCCTCAGGTTCAGTTGCCATTCTCTGTAGACTGGATTGTGGATCTAAGCAGAAATGACTTCCAACAGCTGCTGAAGCAACAGGTGTTCACTCATGAACAGCTGGAATTAGTCCATGATATGAGACGGCGCAGCAAAAACCGCCTCGCAGCTCAGCGGTGCCGCAAGAGGAAACTAGACTGCATCTATAATCTGCAGTGCGAAATCAACAAGCTGGTAATAAACACGTTTTTTTTTTTTCTTTAAATCTGTACATTGTTATGAAGCCACATCTGGTTTGCAGACATGTTAATCAGATTGTGTGTGCTGCATGTGTATGTCGCAGAAGACAGAGAGAGAAAAACTGATCATGGAGAAGAGCCAGCTGAACCAGCTGAAAGAGAAAACATGTGAGAGTGTCTCCACCTTATGCCAAAGGGTCTGCACTGAAGCCAACCTACAGCCAGAGCAGCTCCAGGTGTTAGCCAAATACACCACAACAGACTGCCCTCTGTCCTCTTTCTTTCCTTACATAGACACGCTCCTTTCACAACCTGGGTTGCCACTCCAGCTTCGGGCTTCATTCTCGGCCTGTTCTGTGGACCTTGATAAGTATATGGTGGGTGAGGAGGCTTCGTCCAGCTCCAGAAGTGATACAATCACAGAAGACGATCAACATTCGCTTTAGATGCACACTCAGCACACACATTTCAACTTTGTACGAAACTCATAGGATTGTAGAGCCAGAGGTTGCCATGATGTCAAACTGGTTATTAAACCAAAGGTTTGTATCATACCTTTTATCATATTGTATCTGAGGACATTACCATAGACTGTGGTCTGAGTACAGGACAAAAAATAAAGCAGTGGCTTACTTATGATCTCATCATGATATGACGATACATGGGAATGGGAAGGCTGTAATCAGCACCAGTTTAAACCTTTTCAATTTAAAACTTTAAGACTTATATTGAGAGGCCAGGAAAGCATTCCAGGGGTCAAAAATCATTCATTTTACTTTTACACCAATTCTAAGTATTTGATGACCGTCTGTAGTGAATTTGTCCAACTAGCTATTTACAGTTTGTTTTCTTGTTAAATGTGCCTGCTTGCTAATCAATGTTGAGAATGTAAAGAAATCAGCACTGAGACAATCACACCTTTAATCATAAATCAAAGGGAACAGTGGTCTCCATATTTGTAATGTGCTTCACTGCTTGATTACCTCAGGATAACACACTCATCCATATACTTTATATGTGTACTTTTATTGTATAAGAAAACATTTTGATACAGTTGGTACGCTAAGGTTCTCAGGTGTTAATAGGAAAATACAGCTCATAATACCTCTTGCAGACAGTGTTGGTCTTGCCCTTTCTACAGAGAGTGCAACACAAAACAGCATTTTGCACCAAAAACAAGACAACTGAGCAAATAGACTTGACATGGTGTGCCATGTTTACCTTCTGGTCCTATGTCTGCCTGTCATATTTAAGCCTGTCATTGTGGTTGCCTGACCACAGTGACACAGCTCTTTTAGGCTGCACACTATTTGCCTTCATATGTTTTAAAGTGAAGCATTTATATATGAACAAAGTACACTTTTAGCAGAAAAGCTGCCTCACTATCATTTTTTTTCTGCTCTGTATTGCGGCATTGGACTTTTTTATTTTCATTAGATGGAAATAGGTCTAGGGAACAATGTGGTACAAGCAGATTTATGTTTTTCTTTTATGTCTGGACAGTCAACAGAGCAATTATTGATATTTGTTTTGTGCATCCAATTCATTACTCAATTTTCTGTAGCTTTTCTTTTGACTTTCACCTGTAGCCTTTCACCTATTGTCCCCCAATTTATAGTAAATATTTGACACTCAGGACACTTCACAGAAAACCAGCTTTGCAACTTATAACCTTGGTTACTCAGGATCAGGTTTCACTATATGTGCATATAGTTTTAGGTTTATATCAGTTATGCACTGATTTTATGACAATATGCTGAGTAACCTCATTGTTTTTTTGAGGTTGGAATGAATATAGACATCTAGTAATATGGTTAATGAACATAAGAATTGAGTTTTTTTTCTCCCACCAAGCCAACTTCCGGCTAATGCATGATAACTCTGGTGCTTATTGCCCTCTAGTGATGGGTGCATGTACAGTCAGTAGACCTAGAGCTGAAAAGATGTGTACTACAGTATATGCTGCACAAATTCCTGTCTACTGTGTTACTTTATTTTTAATGCATATAAATCACTGTATCTTTCTATGATAATGTCCAGGTGGATTCCTGTATTTTTTAAAGCAAAAGTGAAACGGAACCAATCAACATTAAAAAGAAATTTCTCCAAACAGTAAAAGATGCTTGTTTTCAGCCTCAACTTATGAAGATGATTGTCAGTAAAATGCAGCGTTATTGAAAAATCATTAGTGGTAAATGAGTTGTAAAATCTGTCAGTGTTCAGTTTGAGTGACGAATAGCAGAACTCATGAGGTCTTCAGAGGGCTCATCTTTCAGTCTGGACAGATATATTAATGATTTAAAAATGCACTTAGTCTTTCATGTTTCTCCCTTCTGAATCTCAATTGCTCTCTCCCACTTAGTCTGCTCTCTGTTACTTTTAATTTAATTTGTGAGTTTCTCTTTCTTCACTTGTCCTTTCTCTCTCTGTGGGCTATTTTAATTAGCGGAAACTGTTATTTAATCTCTCATATTTCTTATATGTGAGCAAACATTTTGTAATGCACTTCGGATGATTACAAAACTATACAAAGATCTGGAAATAACAATAATGTTAATAATTCTTACTGGCTCACTATTCTCACCATTTGTGCCCTTATCATAAAAGAGAGAAATAAGGGAAGATCAGCATGGCCTAATAGATTCTGGCACTAGGGAGTGAGAACCAAGAGTTGCTGAGGTCCCAGGGCTTAAAGATGAGAAAGTCACCCTAATAGAGGTCATTAGTTTCTCATGTGGCTGCACTTCACTTTAACACTAAGGTGTGTGCGTGTGTGTGTGTGTGTGTGTGTGTATGCGCACGCGCGTGCGTGTGTGTGTGCATCCAACAATGTTAATGTTTGTGTTTTTTCTTTGGAAATTAGACATCTTTGGAGACATGCAGTAAGGCCTTATTAGGCCATGGAAGTTCAGTTAGTATAATTTTAAATAAAGTAGAGGTTAGAAAATGAACACCAATAGAAATGAAAAAGGGTTGGTAGTTTCCAATCACTCAGCATCCACAACTTAATCTATGAATTTTCAAATTGCCCTGAAGTGAATAAAATGCCTGCGGTGTTACTAATCTGCCAACAGATGGCACCACATGAACAATTACTGCAGTCAAGAGCATAGCGAAAGATGCTTGATCAAATCAAATCATCTTCAGTTCTTGTGGTTGAATTATGTAACTTTTCAAAAGAATGTGTTGGTCTGCTTATGAATAAGCTGGCTGAATGATTTGTGATTTAACAGAATTATCAGTTATAATGGGTGTGAATTATGTCTGGAAAATATTTCAAAGGCAGTTGAATGTGACCTGTTTGGTGTGTCTGCTTCTGTTTATCTGCATGCACTCTTGATGAGCTGTCTGTAACCTTTTGTTACTGCAAGATTTAAGCATCACTTTTCTCCTATCTCATTTTCTTCCTTTATTACCTGCTTCTTCCCATCTCTCTCGCTCTTTCTCTCTGAGAGAATATGTGGGTGTTTTCTGTGGGTGGTTCTCTGGCAGAGCCTGAGAACTACAGCCAGCACAATATGCTGGGCTCATAGTCCCAGTAATGAATAGTTAGGTCTGTGCCAGCTGTTGCCATAGGAAGAGTTAACAGACAAACTTTCATTTATTTAATTTTATTGTGTTATTTTTTAATTAGATCTTTTGATATGTAATTTAAATTCTGAAACAATAACACCCACTCACAACACTTTATCAACACTAAGAAAATGATTGATGTCAGGAGTCAGGAGCTTGTTTCTTAAAACATGTGCATAATTTAAATCAGACCTTTATATATTACTTGATGAATTTCAGATGACAAAATTCTTCAGAAAAGTAGTTATATAGCATGTTTGGATAATTTGATGGGTTGTTGTTGGTGATGTCTTAACATGAGCCAAGAGCAAACGACCAAATCTAATCCCTCAGGCAGAGAATAATCCACATAGTCATGTGGTTTCCTAATGAGAACCTGGGAGTCCTGGATCAGCCTGAGGAAACACACACACACACACACACACACACACACACACATTTCTCAGTAGAAACTAACACGTGGAAGCTGTTTCACTGTCTCTTGATCAGTGATTTGTGAAGCTTTTCTAAAGTAGTACAGTGACAATGATGCTATAAAATGGTTTGTTCAATTTAGGGTACTTTGGCATCACATTGTATGAATAAAAAAAAACAGGGACATGTGTGAAATTAGTTTTAATTTAAATTATTTTTTATTTATTGTAAAATAAATAATGAACAAGAACAACTGTGTGGCAATCCACACATGGTGTCATCAGCTGAAGATGTGCAGGATACTTGCAGGACCAAACATGAAATAATTTGTAAAGTATAGCGGGTGTGTGTGAAGCGTAGTGTGTGTGAGAATGTCGCTCTTTCTTTAGACTTAATCATTAAAATCTACAGTGTGACACTGTGCTGACATCACATGATGCCTGATGTCACAAACCCTCATGATGAGCCAAACTAAGACTGTAAAATTCGGATCCTGTGGAGAAGGCATTGTTTAAGTACAGTAGGCTATATAAGGACCAAATGTACTAACACATGACACTGTCATGTTGGTGTCATATTGTAAACTGACTGTAATTTGTGTAAATGGCATCACACCACATAATGCAATTGATTATCTCCGGCTTTGACACATTTACACCCAGGGACTAGGTGTATATAAACTTCACTTTATACAAAGTCTGTCTTAAGACAGAAAAGGTGTGAGAGTGTGCATAAGAAAAAAGACAACAGTGGGTTTACATACCGTGCCTAAAAAAAAAATCACATGCATGCAACCAGTCAACCTGTTGTAAGATCAATTAAAGTTATGGTGAATGGACAAAATTGTATAATGTATTGGGGTTCAGTACAGGACACTTATAGGATGACATCCAGACTGCCAAGAATCGCACTACCGTTAGTGGACGACCCTCTCTACCTCCTGAGCCACAGCTAACCCTAGTACTGCATCTCTGGGTATGAACGTAGATGAGTCTGTGTAGATTTTATATTTATATAATGTGCTGTACATTCTATATATAAACCAGAGAATGAGAGAAAGTTGAGAAAAGAGGGACAGGGGACATATATAAGAAAGACACTGGAAGCAGCCATACTGAGAGAGGACGGAGAGATCTTTACTTCAATTAAATTTTATTTATTTATATACCGCCTCATTGCACCTATGATATACAGCAGGTCTAGACCATACTCTTATTTATTTACAAAGATTCAGCAATTGCAGGATAACAAACAATAGGGGTGGTTGGAGTGGAGTAGGGGAGCAAAAAAGACGAAGTAAAATGGTAAAATGAAGGATGGTGTGTGTATGCATGTGTGTCTGTATGGTTGCGAGCACAGCGAGAAATAGCTTCACACAGACGTTAGAGGACACCCATAAAAAAGACTTGATCCAGTTACCATGGATACAGAGGGTTAGGCTTTGGCAAGTGAACTCATTAGAATGTCCAGTTTAGCTACATCCACACAATCAACACAATGTTCCTTCTGATGAAGAAAAATAACACACATGCACAAATGAAACAACTCTGAAAACAAGACATGCAAATGTTCAGATGTTGCAGCCCAGTATTTTAATTATCACAGCAAAGTTTAGACAGGACAAGCATTTCTTCCATTAACAAAAAAAACATGTCTGACAAGCCTTTAATTACTAACAGGAAACCAGAACTAGTCACCTGGAGCTGCCCAGCAGCAGGACAAACATTAGGCAAGCTCTGGGATGATTGTGTTTAACTCTTCCTTTCTTTGCAGCTACTCGCCCCGACCAAGTGGTTGCTATGAATATGAATTGTTACTTTTTGCCTAATTAAATAAGGCTTACACAAGGGTCAGTTGTAGGAAATATTTTAAGCAGAATAGCATCATACATTTACCAGCAGTACACTCATAAAAGCATATTGTAAATAAATAAAAATCAGAACAAAAAAGCAATGTATGTGCAAAATTCACAATAGCAAGTCTGGGATCCACTGAAAGTGGTCAATACTGCTTTCTTTGGCTCTTGCAGACTAACTGTAAAGGAAGCCTGCATGTCTCCCACATTGTTTTTATCCCCAAGTGTATGTGGAGACGAAGGTACATAGAGTGAGAACTGTGGGGGTAAATCTATCTCAACATCATTGTAAATGTACAGACTATGAGTCATAAACTTATCCACAAACAAACACATCATGATCCACAAATATAAAACACGATCCACAAATAGATTCATAATCTACAAACTCGTCATGATACACAAATATAAAACATGATCCACAAATAGATTAAAAATCCACAAACAACCACATCATGATCCACAACTAGAAATCAGTGACTTATACCTGAAAACCAGAATTTGAATGAACGCAAAATGCGCATATGGGTCATATTTTATTTGTTGATTGTTTTGCATGTCTTCTGAATTTTGACAATACTTTGTCGCTGTTTTTCAAATTAAAAGTTCTACAAAAGCATTCTTCACTATTTGCAAACCAACACAGTCTAACTTTCAAATCTAACCCTTTCAAACCACTGTTTCAACATACGTATATAAACTATGTGCAATGCTCAGCATTCAAGTGTCAAATCTGTGTTTGCTGATCACAGTGCATATGTGGATTGCTTCGCATTTGTCTACAAATGATTTTGACACTGGTTTACCTTCACAGTGAACAGCAACACAACCATACTTGCTTAAAATGGTGAAGAATATATATAATTTGAATTATCTTTCTGTCATTACTGCACCAAGCATGTTGGGAACATTTATTCCTTTTGTTCACTTTGGTCAGGCAGGTGAGTGCCAGTTGCCTTTCCTTTTCCAGGTGTTAGATGAGAACCTAATCTTGACCAGCTAGAATGAGCAGCACCAAAAGGCAAGGTTGGCATTTTGATACTTTAAATAATCATTCCAGAGAGCATAGACAAGGGTGTTATTCTTGTTTGTCTGCCAAGAACTTTACATAAAATACATTTGTAACTTCTGAGTCCATGTCATTTTAGTTTGCAAGCTCAGGTTGGCTCAGAACTGGTCACTGAGAACACAAACAGGCAGCAAAATAAAATCTTCTACTCTGGTTTGGACCAGAGGCCTAACTGTATCGCAGGTATTTAGATTTCATTGAAAGGTCGTGTGGTGTGACTGTCCCTCTAAGTCCTATTGTGTCTCAACTCTGTTCTATCTTGCCTCCCTCCTTTCATTATTTGAAGCAGCCAGAGCAGCTCATCTGCCTGTTGGAGTCGAGGTGAGGTGAGATGGTGTCTGGGACCACAGATTTCAGGATGTCGTTCTCTGTGGCCATGATGTGCTTGACTAGCAAGTTTGCAGCTTCAGCGATGTTGAGATTGTCCTAAAGGAGAGATAAAGTTAGGGATGGCTCTATAATTAGTTTTTACTTTGTTTTGTTATAAATGACTGCCATTTGGATTGTTTATATTATTGCACTAGGACAATGACAAAAGAGAATAAAAAAGATCTATGACCCCAAGAAAAAGAGTACCCAAGTAAAAAACAAATTTTAATGGATACAGTTTGGGATGGTTAAAAAAGTGTTTGGGCAGCAAAAACTGCTGGATGAAAACTCGAAAAATTGGCTCATAGGTTGCAAATTCTACCCACTACTCAGGCAAAAAAAAAGACCTCATAGACCTCATGGTGGCGCTACAACAATCAACTTTGCATTTTTGCAATTATCTCGAAAACGGCTTCATTTAGAGTTGAACTTCTTTCATTATTTTAATCTCTGTATTTATCTGCATCTTTGCTCCAATGGTCTTCTGCTCTAAAAATGTCAAATTATACGACTTTTTATCACTTTTTCCCAAAACCTATTTTTGCAGTATCACCTATGGAAGTCACTGATCAAAAGTTTTCAAAAGAGTATTTTAGAAATTTAGACATTTCTCATTCCTAACTTCAAAAAAATCTAAGAAAATTACCCGTACGTCCTATAGAGCTGACATTTGCCTCACTGCAACCTATGGTCAATTCAGAACTCACTCACTCTATATTTTTCAGAATATGCTAATTCAATAAACACCTATATCTCCACAAGTCTTTCTTCAAACACTACCAAACTTGACAGTCATTCTCCAGATGGCCACTATCAAAGGGTTCTCAGGTCGTTCAAACAGTGAGTCTGCAGTGATCTTCAGTATCTTGCTGTAACTTGTACAGTATGAGACAATGAGGATGTTCAGATCATAGTGACTTTAAGTTCTCCATTTTATTTGGATCCCATGACACTTTATTCTTATTTTTCTCTGCTTAAATGTATTTGTGCAGCTTAAACTTTAAAACTTGGAAACACAAAATGTTGCAGGTGGGTTGAACATTTCACCCAGTAGCCAGGTACATATAATGACACTCTCTGATCTCAAGGTGATGCTGTAAAAATCGAGTTTGCGTTTCCGAAATCATCTCAAAGTCCAAATTCTTTCATTACTCAAGTCTCTCAAGTCATCTGTATCTGTTCTTCTTCTCTGAAAATGTCAAATGTATTTTTGTGACTTGTTTGGATCATGATCATTGCGGCTATATTTTTATACCTTGATGTAGGTACATATCCTTTATGTTAACAGTTGTTGACCTACTGTATGTTCAGAATTTGGGTAACTGGTATCTTCCTTCATATGAACAAAACCATGTGTGCACCTTAAAAGTGTTTGAAACTACCTAATGTGAGTGGTATAAACAATTTTTTTCTCTAAAGAAGGATGGTTATGTCTGTTTGCATGGCCAACTTCTGACACCTCTGGCTGAACCTGCACCTTATGATCCTTGACCTTACAGAATGTTGAGTCTTGGCACCACAAGAATGGCAGCGCACTTATGCTGCTGCAACACATTAGTGTCAACAGAAGATGTGTGAATAAAGACAACATTTGTAGAATTGATATACTCTATGTGTAAGTATTGCAGAGTGTGGGTGCTTTTTAAATTTGTATTTATTTTTTTTATTTGGCAGGTCCCTATAAACACGTACTGTACAGAAAACAATTGTCCAATCCCACATTTACTGTATTTTAAATTGACATCTTGAAAGTTTATATTTCAATCAATAAAAAAAATGTATAAAGCTTCAATGACATGTTAGATTAAGCGGATACAAAATATATAGTGTGATAGATAATATGATCAAATTTGAATTTACTCAAAGAAGGAATTGATTAAATAACTTTTATGCGATGGGAAGCAGAACTCCCTGAAAGATGAATTTTTGAATACCACGTTGAAAAAAACCCAAAAAAACCCCCAGTCCTCCAATGCTTTTAACTTTTCACTTCAGTAACTTGTTCTGACCCTCTTTAGTAAATTTATCCCACAGAGCCACTTTCCATGAGGATATGAAATTCCAGTTGGCTCTGAGGGGATGTTTTTCACTGACTGAAGTGACCTGAGTGGGAGATTATCTCTACCAGCCACTCACTGGCCCACAATCATTCATTGTCATGTTGATGAATAAAGCAATAATTCAATATTTTGGGAAATACGCTTATTTGCATTCTTGCTGAGTTTTATGAGATCACTCTTGTGTCGGTCTGTTAAATATGAGGTTAAAGCAGGCAGCCAGTTAGCTTAGCATTGCATTAAGACTAACAACAGGGGGACACAGCCAGTCTGGCTCTGTCTGGCAGTGTAAAATCTGCATAGCAGCACCCCTAAAGCTCACCAATTATATATATATATCTGCATTTAGTCAAGTAGACATTTAGACAAAGCCATGCTAGCTGTTTCCCCCTACTTCCAGTCATTATGCTAAGCTAACTGTCTCCTGGGTCCAGGTTCATATTTAACTGACAGATGAGAGTGGACTCAATATTCTCATCGAACTCTCAACAAGAAAGAAAAATAAGAGCATTTAACAAAATGGCAAACTATTTAAATAATTTGATTTCACATGACACATCGCAGATGATTAGCAAACAAGAATACCATAACCTTGCTCCAGTCTCACCTTAGCGGAGGTCTCAAACCACCCGACAAAGCCATGGTCTTTGCAGAACTGGTCCATTTTGATGCTATTGTTGTTGAACTCCCTCCCCTGGTCACACTTGTTAGCCAGCAGCACAGTAGCAATGCTCTGTCCATCAGCCAGCATTAGTTTGGAGTCCAGGTCCTCTTTCCACTTGATGACGGCCTCAAAGGTCGTGGGCCTTGTCACATCGAACACTATGAAGGCTCCCATGGCTTCACGGTAGTACACTCGTGTCATGTTTCCAAAACGTTCCTGACCTGTGAGGAACAAACAAACACACACACACACACACAAACAGGGAGTTTCATTCATTAGTGTGGCAACATTGTGGGTTCCAGCAATCACTTTAATGAGAGATTTTCATTGTTTTCCTGCATTTTTGCTGCAAAAAATCTAATGCAGTTGCTATTAAGACTGCAGTTAGCAGTGCCTGCATTCCCATGAAACAGCACATTCCTGTGGTCTTATTGTCACGTTGCACTTAACTAGATTGTCAATGCGACTCCTTGTTCCTGCTGATAATAGGCCTACTTAAATTGAACCTGTATTTTGCCTGACCTGTAATGAAAATAAACTTTGACATAGATGATAACAGTATTCATAGAATGTATCTGTAATGTCTTTGTGCGAGTATGCATGTATATGTGTTCATCCGTGTGTATTGTGCAGGAAATGGAAATTAGGTGCTTCAGGAGGTTGGAACAGCTGTCAACATGACATTACCCGAGGGTGTGTGTTCTGCTGTGTAATGTGAGGACTTGTTGGTCCATAACGGAGCGTGTGGGTGTGCGCATCGTGCTCGTATTACATACTATGCCCTTTCAGCAGGAACGTTTACATGGTTGATAAATATTAATGCGTGAAAGTACACTTTTGGCTTTTGCTAGAAATATGTTGACGAGGACAAAATGCTACTATTTGCCTCATGAGGAAATGGAAAATCTGACAGGACATGGATTGAGAACTTCCTCCTTTCGTGCAAGAGAGTGTATGAATGATTCTTATAACTCACAAGAAACCCTCATCTGCAGTGGTGTGACAGCCGACTCAGACAGACACTCGCATCACACGTCACCTGACACACGGTCATTCAATAAACTGATGGAAATCATATAATGCAAATTGCACCAAGTACAACATGTAAAATGTACCGCTCTATAAATGATAACAAACCAGAATTTCTCAGTCTATACTTAGTCTGTCCCTACGCCTCCCTAGGAAGAATTTCAAGCAGGTAGGCAAGACTTAGGCAGATAATTGCATTTGTTGGATCCACATTAACACATTAGTAGGCTACAATGAACATCTCCCTCACATGGGTAACCACATGACAGAACCATACCATGAGTGAAGGACTGATGGTAGTCTTGCCTAAGCAACAATTTGTGTGTGTGTGTGTGTGTGTGTGTGAGAGAGTGAGTGAGAGAATCCTTTGTGTGAAATAGTAATTTAATTATTAGGTAAAGAAATAACAAAAGGAAAAAAAAAAAAAAACAAGCCAGAGAACATGGATCAACAAAAAACATGGATACTCTATAAAGTCATACATTTGAGAGAAAAAAAAAAATTACTATTTACAGATGTGCTTGTGTTATTAAAGGGCTTTACTCTATTGAAAGCAGGGTATACAGATATTAATAACAGCCATCACATCTAAGGGACTTTCACCAACCAGTATTATGAGATACTTCCTTCTGTTCAAATACCAAAAGCATAACAAATTGGGGAAGAACTGCAGACATCTAAATGACTAGCCTACGATGTGACACGTGCTTTCAAGAGACTTAGTTGGAGTCCCTTGTATCTGCCTAACTGTCTAAAAGCTCACCTGTTCTCTTATTTCTGCACACAGACTCTTTTCTTCGTAATTTAACACTTTAATCTCAGATAATATCGGAGTTGTGTTTTTTTTTCCCCTTGTAAATTTACGATTTCTGAGTATTTTCTCGGGATATTAGTACCCCCTCCACGGCTTTAAAAAAAAAAAAAATCTATAATGGTCCTAATCCACCGTTGTGGAATTCCATCTCTGTACAGTGACACTGCATAGACCTATGAATGTTTTACAACAGCCAGTCACTCTGAAGATAAGTCTTATCTCCCCAAATCATCAACTTTTCAGGAACCATGACAAACAATCTTGCTAAACAACAGTTAAGACTTTTTTCAGTGAGGGTGTGAAATGGTTCCTTACTTCTTGGATGTGTTTAAATACAAAACTACTTTAGATTTTTACACTGTGAAATACAAATGCATTGTTCTCAATGAGCTGTATTGGACCCTCCAGATGATTTAGTTTTGCTTCAGTTGCTGGAGTGACAGCAGCAGAAGATAACTATGTACATGTAGGCTACCCCGCAAATTAAATACCTGAAACATTTTCAACTTCTTCACTGTCCCACCTGCAATGTCCCACAGTTGAAGCCGGATAGTCTCAGAATCCCAGTTCAACACCTTCAGGGCAAAGTCCACTCCGATGGTGGCCCGGTAGTTGGTGGAATAGGACTGGTGAACGTAGCGCCTGATGATGGAAGTCTTCCCGACCCCCAGGTCTCCGATAACCAGGACCTTGTACAGGTGCTCCTTTCGGATAGTCTGCATGCCGTTGGATTCTGCTGAGTAATTGGTCATTCCACCTGTCGGATCTCAGACGCAGCAGCTTTCACAACTTTGTATGAGTGAGCGTTTGAGGCCTGGAGCCCTTTATCCCGTGTGTCTCCCTCTTCGGATTGGGTTGTGGAACCTCCCTCCCTGTGGGGAAGCGTGTGATCTGCTCAGGGGTTGTGCTTGGGAACTTGTGACCTCGCCTCGTCACCCTGGGGAGACGCGCAGTGCGCACGGTTTGTTGAAGACGTGTAGTTCCTGTTAGAGGGCTTTGTGAGTCTTTCGTGTAATATAGGCCACTTTATGCAAGTGTTGTCACATGTTAACCCATTGCCTGTTGAGAGACAGTCGCCTTCATGATAAAGACGAAGCCTAAAGCATTCCAGGAAAAAAAGGGCGATACTTTAGTGTTTAAAGTGTCCTTTTCAAACGCTAAATTTAAACTCCTCCCCGTTTGCCTCCATTATCTGACAAAAGAGTGGATGCTCCTTGAATGTTTACATGCAGCTCAAAAGTGCAGTCATAATGCAATTAAGACAGTAATATCAGATAGTCATGTCCATGTCAAAAATATACTTATAGTAATTGTACAGGTCTCTCATTTTCGTCACATTATTGCAAGGCATTTTACTGTAGGTAAATATTTAACCAATATAGGCTACCTTTTCACACACGGCATCCAACTGCAGGTTCAGGCACGTCAAATAAAGCAAACATGGCTAAGACATTACTAAGACAATTCATGATATCTCCTCTATCCTCTCATTATTTAGTGTTCTCTACTAAACAAACTGTCAATGCTTCATACACCTTGTCATTTAGAGAGCGCCCATCTCTGAAGACACACGCTCTACTGTAAAATGAACGGCTGAAATAGGCCTACTATAGTTTTATTTTCATAATATCACAAACACGGTGCACCCTACCTATCAAGCAACTAACCAGAATAACCTACCAGAATAAAGTCATAATAGATATATTGAGTCAAATGTCCATGTGTTAATCTTTCCTGGAATTCTACAGTTATTCAGACTTTCATTTTTTTTAAAGTTTGGACTGCAGTGTGGCGTCTTTCCTCTGATCGGTAGCTCTGTGTCGCTGTTCTGCGTCCCCCTTGCTTAGACTCCTTTGCTCTGTGTGGGACTGCCTCACTGCTCCAGGATACTTCCCTCTGAAGCGGCTGTGAGCTGCCCTGTATTGGAGTTGATGAAGTTAACATAAATTTGTGTGGATTTGAGGTGAGATTTATGCCTGATCAGAAGTGTTTTCAGTAAGTTTCGATATTCCACCTCCATTGTCTCATCCAGTACAGTCCCAAACGTGGTTCTGCGTCTTTCAGAGGTTCTGAAGGGGATCGGCACTACCACATCAGCAGAGCGTAGACTGATACAGCAGAGTATAGGAGGACAGGTAGATTTATTTTATTTTATAAATATTATGACATCTCAAAATATTAAGACTTTATTCTTCAAATGTCAGAGAACACAGATATGTGGGATATATTTTGAATGTGCAGAAAGTTTTGAACATGAGCTGAAACACAGGAGTTATTAAAATCCAGGGGCTTATAAAATAATTAAAATGAATTCATAGATCATTGATGTGAAAAGGTGCCACATGCATATTTAAAGAGGTGACCCCCCGAACTCCCCCCCAAAAAAGGCAGGAGGGAAGACTAAACTAAACCAACACCCTACATGTGTGTTGTGGGATGGCCCCAGGTGTGGGCCCTCTCTTGTTGTTGTATCTTGCTGTGTTTTGTCCCTTTAATCTAGGTAATTGGTTGGTGGAGTTGATACCTGGTGTGAGATGCAACACACCTGAGCAGGGAGGGCTCAGGTGGCTACAAAGGAGCCTGCTTGATGATTTGGCTCCCTCTTCTCCTGGCGTGCCGACTGATTCTGTTTTGTTTGGTTCTTTGTGTTCTACACCCATACACTCCACTCACACATACACTGCATACATACTGATCTGACAGACACCTACAATTGTATATTTTGCTTAATTTAGTTATTAAAATATCTATTATTATTTTCAGACTGTGTGGTTTCCCGCTTTTGTCACTTGCTGTTGAGCTGGGTTGTGACAGTTGACACATATAAGTGTGGGATGATATTAAATGAGAAATTGTTATCTAAAGTAGAATACATATTTGAAGGCAATACAGAATGCCTCAGTGCCATATTGCATTAGACCCCACCATATTTCCACCATAAATTGATGCAGGAAAGGCAGGTGTTGGTACGGTAAAACTGACCAGAATGCAGAGAATTTTGTGTTTATGAGTAAGCATGTGATTATACATATGTTTCTGCACACCCAACACCGATGCACTTGACCCACATGAGTTTTCATCATGTGAATCTAAAGTGGACTGTAGGAGTGAGAGAAATCAAATGCTTCCAGTTTTGGGACAGTAAACTCTCCAAGCAGAAGTGTGTGCGTTTAAAGACTATTATCTGTAAAGAAGAATTTATACTTAGTTGACACTTCATTTGTTTCTGCAATAAATCCATATCTTCATGATGGTTATAATGTTCAGTGTTTGTGGTCGTTTTGAGGCTGCATTTTGTGGTGCTGTTAAATTGTAGTACATTATAGTGAGCGTCACCACCCCTGCCATTATATCAGTGAGGATAGGAGCCCATGTAACAGCAGATACCACCTGCTGCCTCTCTGGGCTCCTCAAAGCTATTACACTCTAACTACTAATAAACTTAACCCACCATCTTGTGAATATTAATTTCGCTGAGCAATTTTGGTCTACATTTATGGCATAGGAAATTATATGGCATGTTATTTAATAAAGAGTGCCCTAGAAACCCTATTTCCCTTTAGGTTTATTAATTATCGCACTGTGATACAGTTGACACAGTTATCTTCTTATTTAGAAAAGGTTCATAAGTAACATCTACTCCAGAAAAGAAAAGTCCAGAAATAATGCTGCACACGATCCAGTTCTTAGCAGCATGATAAAAACAAAATTTGGATTTTTAAGTCATTCAAAAATGACTTATCCACCCTGTTATTTCCACCCTATTATTTCAAAGTTGTTGCTGCAGGAATGTAAATAAGTATGGCACAGTACTATAATTTTGAGATAAATTATTATTCCTATAATTGCATGAAATGAAATGAAAAATTTCTAGAACGCAAATATGGAGCATTTACCATATATTGCAAAAAAAATATATTGCATTTTGGACGGAAACCTTTAATGCAGCACGTCTACATAGTTAATTCTGGCTATCTGAAAAGCAGATGCAGAGATAAGACCAACACAAATGTCTTCTGTAGGTTATATCAGTGAATTATTCATATAAATGGACCTACAAAATTTCAGTTGGCACAAACCTGCATGCACATACGGCAACTGTCTATGATGATTTTTACATTGAAAACCAGTAGAAAATACTGCACATTACAAAAAACATGAACACATTCCTGCTTGTGTAAACACAAAAATAAGGACTGAAACCAACGTAAAAAAACCCCCATCTGATAAAAAAAACACAAGCTAGCCCCCACGTAAACATCATCAGTTATTTCTCCTGTCAGTGAATCAATACTATTATTAATCTACATCCTCAGAGAGGCTAAAAGGCAGATACAAAAAAATAATAACAAATAATATTCATTGAAAATGTTCAAGCATAAGAAATAACATAGTCAAATTATCATAAAATATTATAAAAATATTAATGCTCTCCTTATAATGCCTGAATGCTTGAAAGACTAGAATCTAAATGGGCTCACAGAAGGATTCCTAATGTGAGCCCATTTATAGAAATGCAATGCAATTTAATGCAAGGAGACATTGGCACATATGTAGGTAAAAAGCCAGGCTGGAAACAAGCTGTTTCGCAATAGATGTCTAAGAAAATCTAGCACACTTTCAGTTTGTTTCTCTTCTCCTAAAACTAATCTTAAAAACACATCAACATCAATAATAGTATCATTACTTTGCTACTGTATCTATAAATCTTAACTGGTTTGACATGTACAACAATCAAAATTCTTGATTCATTAGAAATATAACATAAGGAGTGCAAACAAATCTTGACATCATGCAAACTGGAAACATTTTGAGCCAACAGATGACAGTGCTCATTCAGCAGTGAAGTTGGAAAGTATTTTGGTTGAGACACATCCTGAGGTGGAAGATCATTTTGGCCCACTTCAATTGATAATGTATCGTACATTCAACTATGTCACATCTAGAGAAAATAATTAAAGAAGACATCCAAGTAGTCCATAAGCTCTTTGTTGGTTAGACACCTCATGGTGTTGCATCCACTGAGACAATGTCTTACAGTACATTCCCTTGAGATGTAAAGAGCGCCTGTCTTCTCAGGATGGTTTCACTCTTCATAAATGTTTCCTTTCCAAGACAAGGGAAGGTCATTGAGAACTCTCCACACAGAAAAATCCTGCGTCCTGATTTGCACAATGCAGAATCTTTACCCTTTCTCATTTGGGATACACAATGCCTTACAGGATTGACAGCAAATTAGTTAGTTTGACCTTTTGATTTCAGGCAAAGTTATGTGAGCTTTTATGTTCTGAACAGATGTCTTCATGCTGATACAATCTGTATCCACCTGGGTCTCACAATATTAAAGACTAGGGCAATTTGTCAGTAACAAAAACATCACATGTACAGAAAGTCAACAGCAATTATATGTAGTAGCAATAAAAAACAAACCCAGCTTTCTATGCAAAATTAAAAAACTGAAAAACATCTTTAGTATTCTAATACCTTACATAAACAATTCAAATGCCATTTTGAGATTCAATATATGAACAGAAATATTTGGTAAATTTCCCCCACTTATGATAGATAACCATTTTATAATGAAATAAACACATAATTGTAGAATTACATTTGTATTCTGGAACTTGAACAGTTTAAAACTGAGATACTGTAGAAACCCCTGTCAGTACCTGTAAAAGTAATTTAAAAGTAAAATGCCCAGATGTGTGTTTCAGTTTGTCACCGTTTTTTTTACTGACTTGGGAAAAAAAAAGAAGCACTGACATTGCTCAGCTTCATTTCAGCATTTATAATTTGCAGTCTTCCCACTGGTATTTTTCTCACATACCCCTCAGTGTAGCCATGTGTGGGTGCATTAAATCCAATCTGAAAATGAAAATTATTTCACAAATTGCTTAAACATTCAGAACATCCACACGTAGAAAGGCATCCAAAAGTTTGGTCCAGTCTGAAGCTTTGTCTTTTGGAGTGTAAAATACTCCCAAAGAAATAATAAACAGGGAGATCACGGTGTAGAGAGAGCAGGTTTAGAGAGAAGAGGAGCTGTGGCTGTAGTGTTTCAGCAGCAGCTGGTCATATTCAGCCTCAGAGGCCGGAGACAGCGATGGAGGCGAGCTGCCGTCGGAGCTCAGAGACGAGTCTCTAAAGGGGGAGGGAGGCGTCAGAGCCACCAGCTCCTCCATATCCTTAGCACGCCTGCCACTCACGCAAGTCCCGGCCAGGTGCTCATAAATCTTACCTGTTGGTCGGTTCTCACAGAAATTGGAGACGGCCGCGACCTCAGCATATGTGGTGACAGTGGAGGGGGCCTGTCTGCTCCTGGATCCAAGGTACTGAGGTGGGCAGGGGGCTGCATCGGCAGCTGTGGGCAGAGCAGTGGTGGAGGTGGGGCTGACGGTAGCTCCCCCTGGCAGCATCATGGTGTTCAGCTCACTAATGTTGGCAGTGAAACGGTTCACCACACAGCTGATTTGGTCCATGATGGTGGTGCCCTGAGGTTGGCTGCCAATAATCCCTATGCCGATGTCGCCCACACCTATGATACTAATGTCCGCTCCATCCGGCATACCTCCGCCCTGGCTGTTGTCCCCGCCTCTTCTTCTGACCCCAGCAGGGTGCTCAGGTACGTAGGTGGGTAAAGCCTGTGGCTCCTCTCCATCCTCTCCTCCCTGGAAGCCCCGTGCCTTCGCTGCATGCAGGCTGATAGTGGGCAGAGGTGACTGAGCAGTGGAGCAGGTGAAGGGCTGAGACACCTGTGGCTCCTCGTACTGCTCTGTGACGCCAGCGTCCGCAGGTGTATCTCCTCCTTTAGAGAAGGGCTTGATGATGGCTGTCTGGTTCACCTCGACTGCCTCCTTTTTCTTGACATGGAACGACATCCTCTTCCATAGGTTTGGTCTGTAGCTGCGCTCATTCTGCGCCCATGTCACCGATTTCCCATTGGAACTGTGAAACATATGAAGAACAGAAACATAAAATTAGTCTACATTGGTTGAAAATTTGTATGACAGATGCAGCATGTCTTCTATATACTGCAAGACCTTATGTGTAAACACATATGCTGTATATTACAATCACACCAGGAAAACACTGAGAAAAGAACCTCCCCTATCTACACTGAGGTTCATGTGCTACTTCTTCTTATCAGTATTTCTACCATCCCCCGTTCTATCTTTTACTTTCATTGTAATTTCATTTCTCCCTCCATTTTCTTTCATCTTCCCTAGAAAGAGAAATCCTTAAAGGCAGTGGGTCTCCTATGGGACTACTTAACCCAAATGAGATAGCCTTTTCTCAGCTCAGGGAGCAGTTTTTCTCGGAATACCCAGTCTGTTGTGGTGGATTCAGCTTTGATTTATCAGAGACAGTTTAAGAAGGAACAGAGATGTATGAATCTCAACAGAGGTTTCATCTCTATACATGGACTCATGGACAGAAACAACTAAAGCATGTGGATGTACTCAGGGTATTAAGATGGCCTAATAACTAGCCAAGCAGGTAGTTTTTCTGCTTCTGTGCAACACCTGCCTTCAACTTATCTCTCTTAGTCCCTTGTCGCTGGGTTTTATCCTTTTGTACCCTAGACCATTACTAACAAAGTCCTTAACTAAGGTGAGGCTGAGTGATTAAAATTTTATATAACCTTATATATATATATATATATATATATATATATATATATATATATATATATATATATATATAGTATGTATGTATGTATGTATGTATGTATGTATGTATGTATGTATGTATGTATGTATGTATATATAGGTATGTATGTGAGTGTATATATATATCCATATGCATACACACACACATTTATGTGTATTGACACAATTGTTTTTATGTAGAAACTTAATTAGAACTACATTAAGGGAATGTTTTCTTCAGGGCTCAGGTGTTTTAGATACGGAGGTCACAATTTATTCACAGCTTAATACCCAGTTATACCTGATGTCGTCCTGCGCAGACCCACGGCGTCGAAAAAAGTTGGCCATGCTGCTAGAGGATTTGGACTTGGCAGCTTTCTTGACATCACTTACATGCATGCGCACCACTGTGGATGTTGTGAAAGCACTCCGGACATTTTTCTCAGGCTTGGCGAGCATGATGTACACCTGACCATAAAAATCAACAACAAATAACTGTTAGCGTAAAGATGCAGGGATGCAAAATAATACCAAAAAATATTCTTAGAACTGTGTGAGTTTTCTATTGTAACTATGTTTGAGTGAGAGGACGTGTCTCCATTTCTTACCTTTGGGACAAACATGCAACAGAGAGCCACCGTGGCACTGAGGCTGACACTAAAACACATGGTTATGATCTTGTAGTTGGAGCCAAAGTAAATAGGAACAAAGGCCAGCCAGATGATACAGGTGGTGTACATGGTAAAGGCAATATACTTGGCCTCATTAAAATTAGCCGGAACATTACGCGTCTGTGGGAGAAAAGGAACAATGTAATTTAAAGCAGTCTAAGTTGAAATAGCAAGGACAGGATACAGTTCAAGGGGATGGAAGATGAGTGTGCGAGGAAAGAAATATATATATAATATAAATATATTACCATGGGGTAGCATGTGTATTATTATTAACTACTGAAATGCTGAAATAGGCCCACCTTGAAGGCGTAGAAGGTGCAGCTAAGGATAAGTAGGCCATTGTAGCCCAGGGGCGCCACCACCCCCAGAGTGGTCAGATTGCAGATCAAGTGTACCTCCCGGATACTGGGGTAGTCATAGATCACCTAAGGGGAGACAAACGAAGAAGTCACTCATGTTGTTTAAATAAATGAATGAAGATCCCCACATTGTAAAACACACACACACACACACACACACACACACACACACACACACACTCACACACACACACCTGTGGTGGCTCTATGATAAGAAGTGCCACAATAATCCCCAGCTGCAGCAGTATGAGTAGGAAGGCGATGACCAACTGTGCGCAGGCGGACATAAAGCGCGGTTTCTTGGTGCAGATCTTCTTCTTGCTGCCTGCCAAAATCCGTGCTATTCGGTTGGTCTGGATCAAAAATAGATCAAATGATTATGCAGGCTTCACTTACATCGACTGTGGATAATTCGGCTCGCGCTGATTCATAACAGTAATCCCCCTTTCAGTTCCCAGATCTTAAACATCAACCTCAGCCTACACACAGACCCTTAACATCTTCCGTACATCCCTTACAACTGGCCATCATCCAAACTCTGGAGGTAGCTCTTTTAATCCTGCCCTTAGGCTTAGATGCCCTTCTATTTATGCTTAAGGTTTAAAAAACATCGGGCTATGACAGCAGACAAGTTTTCTGATCAAACGTGGTTTTGCAAATATGAAATTAAAAAGTCACCATTAAGTCTTCTCTAAAGTATTAATGTAACATTGTCACCATTCTGACTTGCATAAACTGCTGTAATGTATCAGTGGGTGTCAGTTTGTAACATCATCGCCAGTTCTCTCCTCTGCCGTAGGCTCCAGCATATACAGTATACTGCATGCTGTATGTTTCTCCTTGTTGTCTTCCACCTCCTCTGTAAGTGTGTGTGTGATGAAAGAAGTGAGTAATCTTCAACAGGTACTTTTAGTGTACATTTTGCAGTTTTGTTCTGCTGACTTCAGAATAATCGCAACATCCTGTTTCACATGGAAATGTGTCAAAAAAAATGGAAAGAACAGAGAATTTTAATCAGAACTTTCATAGGAGAGTGTAAATATAGCTTTTTTTACTTTGTGTAATAATAGTTACACCTCAGCATTCACATTGTAGAGTAAAAAGAAAAGATATCAAATGAAGCTGACTATGGAGCCTTGAGGCTCACAAAGTTCCACAGGAAGTGAAACATGACGCTAACCCATACTGCTTGAACTGTGTATATTTGTTCCTCTACTTCCTGGCAACAAAACAGAAAAGAAAGTACCTTAGTGACCAGGGCAGAGTAGCTCATGGCAGGGGACAGGCCAATTCCCAGCCGCTGGAGGTAGCAGTAGACTATGTGGGGCTTGGCAATAAGGCTAAAGGTGCACAGGTAGCCCAAGCATATTCCAGCCAGGATGATGTAGCAGAGCTCACGACTGGATGACTTGACCACAGGAGTGTCCCAAAATCTACAGATAGATAGAAAGACAGTTGGAGCAATGAAGGGACTGCTTTTGGCGCACTGACATTCAACACATAATATTCCCAAGCTCACTGGTTTCAATGAGGATTGCTTATAAAAACAATTTTTGCTTTACCGTAGAGTAATGCTATTTTTTGTATTAGCATGATTATACTGTCTTTCTATATTTTCATATTTGAATACATTTAGATGTTGTATCCACTGTTAATTAGGTAGTAGATATCTGTGTCTGAATGTTAAATAAATGTCATGTAGTCATTTCCATAGTAATAGTTATATCATGTAGTTATTACCATAAAACTGTCACAAATGTATTGTTAGCTGTACAAAATGATGTGCAGATGTGATAGACACATTAGTAACGTTCAATAACAAATAATGACATGTATGAGTGAATTTTAGTTTGGGTAAATAACAACACCCTGGTACTAGATAAACTTAACCCATTATTGTTAACTCTAACTATGTCCTTGCTATACTGAAACATTGATTTTTCTGTGTATGTACACATGTACAACTAGTAAAGCTGTAGGCTATAATTACTTGATAAAGACAGAAGTAACAAAAAGTGTAGCCATGAGGCCCAGACAGGCAAAGACCACTGCAGCGATGGGCTCTGGATCTCCCCAGCGCACATACTGCACCGGAATTGGCTCACAACCTGAGGGATAAAGAGAGGTCATGAGGAGGCTTTTCGGGTTATTTCAAAGTACAGAGGAACAGAAATAGTGTGGTAGATAAGTGTTTACAAAAGTGTAGGAAAATGGTTTCAAACTGTTTTTACAGACTTTGGAGTTAAGAAATCTGGCTTCTGCCAAATCTTGTTCTGGCAAGGATCTAAAGACTCTGTACTTGGTGTGTGTATAGGACATGAGTATTTGAGTTGTTTTTATGTGAAGTAGTGAGTGTGTCTTAGTTCAGAGTGTTTGCCAGTTTATGGGGTTTGTGTGTGCATTGGTGTGGTACGTAAGATGTAAGGGGATTTTGGGTGCACTGTGAGTGTGTGACCCAGATTCAAGGCTCCTCTGGCCTGTTTGGAAATCTTGTATTTGTACAGACACATAAAGTGTGTTTACCAGTGAGGTCATCTGTGGGCCAGGAGCCAAGGACACAGGCTCGACAAGTGTACTCATCAAACACAAACTCGTTCTCCTTGCAGGGAGTGCAAGTCCAACAGCAGCTCACCTCTCCTTTACGGATCACCTGGAGACACACACACCAGTATGAAAGGGTGGAAAGGTCTCAAAGCTCCAATGGCATTTTTCTGTAGCTAATCTTACACTCTGACTGCCCTGTGGGACGGGGAAGGATTTCTTTGTCAGGGGATCAAAAGAAGAAAAAAGGAAAGATGTATAGAGAATCTTTGAGCCTCGTTATTTTAAAAAGGTTCTCTTTGTATTAGCAGCCCGTCAGTGTGGAAATACAATTAAAATAAGCTAAAGATAGTGGTGGCAGGTCAGTTGCGTATGCTGTCACTTGCAGAAAGTTCTGGGTTCAAATCTAAAATTTTGTCTGGGCTTCCCCTGGGTGCTCCAGGTTCCTCCCAGAAATGGGAACTGTTAAGTTTCCCAACATGATGGGAAGTAGGGAATGACTCCTATCTGCTGTCAAGGTCAGCACAGGTCAGACAGAGCCAAACAGCTGGTTGAGCCAAAACTAGGAACGCGGGCTGGGGTGTGAGGCCTGGAGGTAAGAACATGCAGATCTCCTCAGAAGCTTGAGTTTTGAAGTTTTGAATTCCCTGCCACATTACAGGGAGTCAGTGTAGGAAGGGTTTAATATTAGTAACTTTTGGGATGATAAAGAGGAGGCAGACTGCAGTGTTCTCTACAGTTTGGATGGGCTGCAAGGAGTTACAGAAGCCCAGATGGGAAATGATTAAAGCTTGAACAAAAAGCTTTGCTGAGTCCCTGGCGGTGTACTCAAGAATCTGATTGGACTGGTTTTGTAGATTGCAAACTTGTGGGACCAAGTCAAGACTACTGCGTGGGTCTTGCTTGACAGCTGTCTTCAGTAAATCTATGATCTACTCTCTGGTCTATTCACTAATTGAGACCACGCCAATTGAGGTATAACAGGCAGTTTATTTGGTAAACGAGAAGGTTCAGGAAACGATGGAGGGGCCGAGGGGGAAGGGAAGACGGGGTTGAAGGGGGTAGGGATGAAGGTGTCAAGGAGGTAGGGATGGAGGGGGTTGATCTGTGTCGTGGTGGCCCGAGGGCCATTGCAAGACATTAAGAAAATAAAATAAAATTCTGCTATGGGGCCCTCCTACCTGACTCGTGAGACATGTAAACAATTTGCCATTGCTGTTACTGAGAGATGTACATCCATATTACTCAGTCTGCCCTGCTAATCAACATTATAATAGTCAATGTGAATCCAATGCTTTCCACATTGCATTAGTTTATTAGTTGTCACTTAAACTTAAACTGAGACACAGATAATTGTTGTCTCGTTTTAAAATAATGTGTACGAGGGGTGCCATCACATCCATGTCTGGACTGGTCCCATTAATGATGCTACTGGAATGCAATAAGGTCCGGCTGCGGACTGTAGCACCGCTCAGCCGATACTTCTCCTGGAATACACAAGTTTCATTTCGTGCATGCGCACGTGTATGGACACGCGACGTGGTTATCTTTTTCATGCTGCAGTTTATAAACATCATTGCATGTCGGCGTTTATCAAACGTAATAAATACTATTTCATTCTAATGTTGTTCACAGTCTGGCAACCAACCAAGACAAAAACAGACCGCGAAGCGCTGCTCAGCTGGGTCAGCAGGACAGACAGAGAGATTCACTGCAGCTACACATGAACCTGCTCACGTCAGACTTTGAGAGGAGAGAAAACATGTTTACCTGACTGCCGCTAACAACGTGCCCTTTCACATCAACCTGTAGTTTTGTATTGAAAGTGTAACCAGATGTTGCATATGTATTATTGCTAACTTGACTGGTCATTGCAGATGTTGCCAATTGTTGCTAACTTATCCCCGGAGCCCTACATGTCCAAAAACAACGCCAAGGTGTCTTGACAATTTTACCGGGGCATAGCACATGGATACAGGGGCACGTGCAACAGTAAAAAGGGTGTAGTGACGCCTATAATGCATGTCTTAGATGGTGGAAGGAAACTGGAGCACCCGGGGGAAACACACGCAAACTCCACACAGAAAATCCTGGGTTGACTGAAGTCTGAACCCAGGACCTTTTGCTGCGAGACTAGTGCTGTCCACTGGGCCACCGTGCTGCCTATTGCAGCGGAGATAAACGGGGTTTCGGGGGAGGGATGTGAGAACCAAGAGACGAGCGAGTAAGGGGTTAGACATAGGCATATATGTGCAGGACATTGGATTGGATAGGCACAGGTGGTTGAAATGAGTGAAGCACAGGTGGGTGGATTAGTGAGAGAGAGGCGTGGTCTTGTTCCTGAACCTCAGTTAAAATAACTACATTTAGTGAAGCATGAAATGAAACCATGTTTTTTTGTTGTAGATCATCATCAACAGGAACAACAGGCAATATTAGCAAAACTGAAGATGTTGCTATATGCTCTACAGCATGCATGCAAATAAAAGGGTAGGTACAGTTATCACATGTATTGTAATTTAAATAATAAAAACGACTGTAATGTAAAATGTTGCGCATTGGAGTGGTGTGTACCTTGATCTGTGCCTTCTGGCAAGGCTCAGAGCAGACTGATTGGATCACAGACATGTCACTGTTGTTACTCCAGATTTCCTCATCGTTCATCTGTAGGCCACCCTGATCCCAGCTGCCCACATGGATATAAGCGTACTCATCCTCCCCTATTCGCTTGAAGTTCATGATTTCATACCTGAGGCACACATACTGTTTGCATTACACAGCATATGCATACATTTAACACGCCTCACTATCTCTTCATTTCTCCCCTTCTTTTCTTCCTTCCCCATCATCACAATCCTTACCTGCCAGGTGAGTCTCCATTCTGGTCAAAGAGGATGGTCTCCCCAGATACACCAGTAAAGTTGGTTTTCATCAGGAATTCCAGCAGCTTGCGGCCATCAATGGGCCGCATGGACTCACAAAGACCCTGACACCAAGGGGGGGAACAAGCACTGTCACTGCTGACACAGCCAATGTGAAAGCACACAAATGTGGCCACTGTTTATTATAGTACCTTATATCCTGGACAGAGGGCTTCCTGCATGGCATGCAGGCCATAAGCCATTGAATATATGGCATTTATGACAAAGCCCATCTTGGTGTCTTGGGCATACTGATGTCGCAGAGACTCTTTCCCTGTGGAGAACAGAGATCTGCTCATAAGGAGAAACCCAATCACTCGAATCTGACTTGATGCTGAAAGGTCTAGGACGTGAAAATAGACTAGGCTAGAAAGCGTGTAAAGAGGTGTGTGGAACATGATCCCTGTGTTGTACTAACAAGTGCAGGTGCGGTTGTACATGCTGCTCTCCTGCGGATGTCCCCTCAACCTGCACTGGAAGCGATGCTGCCAGAACTCAGGGAACCAGGGGTTCCTCAGGTTGGCATTAGGCTTCAGGTTCAGGTAATAATCATCAAACCAGGTCACATAAGCCGACTTTAGCTTTATAGTGATTCCACCTGCTGCCTCCTTCTGGTAGCCATCTGTCACATCATACCTGTCCGCCCAGCCATCACTGGACAAGGCGGTTGAAAATGGAGGAGAAAAGAGAGACAGACAAAGGTACAGCAGGTTGTTAGTCAGAGTAAGGATCAGTCCCAATTAGACTTCATAAGTTGTTGTTTTATTTATTTTCGTGGACATACACACTTATTTCTATGGAATAGTTTTCTAATTCTTACACACACCACCATTTAGTATATACAGTACATTATACTGTATATAATTTTAGCATCTTGCTAACTGTTGCTCAATATTGCAACCCACATCAGAAGTTGACTGTTTAGACAGCAATGTCACCTCAGCAAGACATGTGGAAAGCTTATTGGACACCTGACACAATGCCAGAGAAACAAACGATTGAAATGTACACCTTATGATTGTCATTTACAGAGGCGTTTAAATAATTTATTGATGAAACTCTTTGTGGGAAGCTTTGCTGGGAAATGAGCATGATGGACTCCCTCATAACCCTAGGGAGAGGAAGAAGGTGATAAGGAAACAAGACAGAGAAAGGGGTGGGAGAATTTATGCAGAATACGAGAGCGACCACTCACCAACACTGTGCTTATGAACTGCGGTTCTACACTGGTTCACAATTTCACCATGTGAAACTGATTTTACTAACAGAAGGATGACAGGGTGGTTGATACTGTATCTTAAATAAATAGCCCAGCTCAGCAGTCCAGAAAGCTAATGTTAATGGTAGCAAAAGCTCATCTTAAAAAACACTTTAAAAATACGCCAGAAATCAAGGTTATAACTAAATACCGGTTTACATGTATTCATTTAGGTTTAGGGTAAAAATACCATCCAGTCCATGATTGTAGTGAATGTTTTATGTGGCCTCCTGCAAGAACTGTAGTTGGAGCTTGTAATTGCAGTATATTTTGTACCACTGTTGCACAGATTGAAAGAGACAGGTGGTGCCTCACAAAATGAACCTAATGACTTCTCTGCAGAGAGTTACAGTAGAATAAAATATTTATCATGATGACTCAAATGTTCCAACACAGGACTCATTGGGCGATGAAAATAGAAAATATTAGCTCAAACATCCAATTTTAAGAATTGCAAAGTGAATGTTTTAAATTATGTTCATGTGCAAAGATAAACCTCCAGGAAACAAAGGTTGATGGTGCTGGAGGATTTGGCTAGCTGGGATAAAGGAGCCTGTTATGTGTTTTCTTGCCTTTTATGTTGTATGCTTTGTTTTGCATGTATTACTTCCATGACTTTGTTTGCAAAAAAAAAGTTTGAATCTGACTTTTGATTAATTAGATCTCTGTAGGCTCATTATCTGTGAAGTCCATGGAGACACACTTGTAATGAAGAGCATATTGATTTACTTGACTTGAACAAATTTAGGAGCAAATATCTCACTGAAGATACGAGCTGTGCATTGCAGAAACATGGTGTTTTTTGTGAACCAATCTGTCAATGCATATTTGATTATGACAAAGTCAGAGCATATTGTAATTTGGAAATCTTACATAAATGATTCATTATTCGTTCCATTCTACAGAAAGGCAGTTTGGTGCAACACCTTCTGACATTAGTTACAGAAAAGATACCTGATGCTCAATAAACACCAGACAAACACCACCAGACTGCAGGACCTGCAGACACATCTGATCCACTCTTTATTCAAAAAACCTTGTGGGCTTAGACTCGATAAGCTTTCTCATCAGTGAGCTGTTTGAAAAAGTTTCTACTCCATCTATTGTTATCTCTCCCTCTGGACACTTGTCTGCAATCAACAAAGACAGGAGGTTGATTACACCTCCACACATGTGCATACATGTAAACACGCACACCTCAGTGACACAAAGAAATGCACTCTTCTCTTTCTGACGGACAAAAAAAGCAGTAAGAAGTCATTTTTGAAAACTTTGCTAACAGAGCTGGAGTTACACAACAGTAGTGTGGGTGGTTTTTTTTTTATGATGCCTGGTTCTCTGGGTGAGGTAGGAGATCATTTCATAACACATCCTTAGAGAAGCGAGCACAGAAATTGTACACTGGCATAAAAAAGATAGGAATGGATATGAAAAGCATGGAGGGCTTTGACTCTGGATAGTTTGAATCACTCTTGAAAGTGAGCTCTGAAACCCACACATTGACCTGGGAGGGCAATATGCTGTATGCAGCACGCTGCTACACCACCTACAAGCCTGAAGACACACACAAGCACATCATGCATTTATTTCCCAGTACTGGTCAGCTTTGCAGCAAGATCTTTTCTGGATGCATACTTTAGAACTCTGTAGTGGTACAAACTTGAGGAGGGAAAGGTGTCAATTTCAAAAAATGAAACTAAACATGACAAATAAAAACTCTCCCACGGCCTAAGCAACCTTGGGTGCCATGTTTCCTTACGGCTTAGTCAGGTGCTCCAACAAGTAAATGGCAGTATTTGAGGGAGGAAAGCAAGTTGGGGATTGTGTTGCTTTACTAACCCTAGCAACTCCAAGTTGTTGGTTGGAACACTTGTGTGAAGGGACTGCGGTACTGTACATCTCCTCTGATAAACATGACGCCACCAACAGCGAGGTCAGTGATGAGGACTGTGGAAGAGCATGCCCAGTGTAAATTGGGAGTAAAAAGGACACCAAGTTAGACTAAACTAACGAAATAGAACCGGCTTCTCTTCCGGACCTCTTCTGCTATATAAACTGACTTTTGACTGCCTCAAATTAGTAGAAAACATCAGATTTAGTTAGCAAAACAAACCCAAGATGTGATAAATGTATTCAAATCTTTTATACTTGATGGAGATGGAAGACCTGATTGTATTAAAACAACTTTAGAATTATTTGCGCTGATATTTTTTTGAGTGCAAGAGAGATTGTAGGTTTAATGAGTGGCACTAAATGTTTAAAAGTATTAAAAGTGTACAGCCATGCTAGCTCTTTGAGGCGCATTGTATAATTTTGTGAGGAGCAATAGAAAGCATCCTGACTGGAAACATCCCAAACTGGCATGGGATGTGCATGGCCCAGGACTGGAGGGCTCCTCAGTGGGTGATTAATACTGCTCAGTACCCATCTCCCGATTTTCAGTGATATCAGTGAGGTGAGGTGCCTACATAGAGCCCAAAGGATACTAAAGGACAGTACCAACCCCAGCCACAGCCTGTTCACCCTGCTGCTTTCTGGGAAGAGATATAGAAGATTCTGCTGCCACACGACCAGACTGCAGAGCAGCTTTCCCCCCCAAGCTATCAGACTCTTAAACTCTAAATCATCCTCAGCACTCGTCCATTAATTATAGTTTATTTCTGTTGATTCTGTATTAATGTATATTGTCTGCTATGTAGCAGAGGGAGCAAGGGAGCTACAAAACACAATTCCACTCTATAACTTGTTATATTATGACAATAAACCTACCTACCTACCTACCTAATTTGAGCTACATACTCACAAGAATGCTAACATACTGATGCTTGGCAGGTAATGTTCCATCTTAGTTTTGAGCGTTAGAATAACAACATTTGCCAATTAGCACTAAACACAAAGTACAGCTGAAGCTGACAGGGATTTCATGAGGACATAAGTTAGCGGTCAGTACATGGACAAACTAATCTTTAAACTGAATAGACTATAGTGAATCATCGTCATGTCACTGAACAAATCAGTTGCTTTTAGCAGTGAAACTCCCACACTTAGTGACTGAGTGCAATTTAAGCTGTCATACAAAGAATGTTACTTTCTTATTAAAAGCCTATTAAAAGACCATGAAAGCCACAGAAACAATCATAATCGGAGAGCTCTGTTGTTAATGGCAGGCTGCCAAGCCATTAACATTTTGTGCAATGCTTGTATAGGCTACTTTTGTACTGAACTGAACGTGACAGATTTCAACTAGCAACAAACTGAACATAAGTGGGAATCTTGACTACAAATCTTTGAACTAAACTTCTGTCTGGGACCAATTTACCTGATGACAGGGCTAGACGGAAACTGAAGTGATCACCAAAGATTACAATTCATCTTGAGGAGAACATAAATGTGTACAAGAAATATATTGTCAAACTATCCAATAGTTGCCGAGAGCCTACTTCACTCAAAACCACAGATGTCAACCTCTTTTAGTTCCTCCAAAAATGTCTACGCAAACAAGCTGAAGGCTGACAGTGGCTTGAAGACAACAGTACAAATTCATCTTAAGCAGTGCTGACAACAAAACAAAACATTATCTGCTCCCTCAGTCACTCTCTTTCTATAAATAGAACATAAGCATTCATGCACTGCAAACATACAAAAACCTGATCCCTTAGACTGACATGAAAAGGATGGTTTCTGTTGGTAACTAACTAGAATAATAATAAAGGTGATGAAGCCAACAAAGTGAGGTCAAAAACATGCCATTGAAGAGGGACATACTGTAACTCCTAGTAAGACCGAAACATAAAAGTGCATGCTCATGTACGATTGCATTAATGCATGTGCATCAAAAGTTGCCACCTCAACAGTATCTAAGTACACTCAACAGCAAGGAGAAACATCTTTACAAATTCACCATCAACTTAAAAATGAGCAGACCACAACAGAACTGTCTGAAAACTCTGCGTGGTAATATGGATTATAGACATGGCATTTTGCAATATGTAGTTCAAGGTTATTTTATGTTTCCTGCTGTCAGATTTGAGCGACAGCCTACATATGTGGCTCCTAATGAGGAAAGGCATTTATAGAACACCAGGGACGAGAGTGAGTCAGAGAGCTAAACCTTAAAATAAAACATGTTATTCTCGGAGAGAGTGAAACCTCCTGCTAAATCAATCCCCTCTGTCCCGCTTATTTTCTTATTTAAATTTTTCTTGATTACATACTTTTCTCTTACACCACATGCCCAGTCTTTATTTCCCAGATAGAAAATGTCCGCAGTGTTGTTATATTTTTAAGGATGGATTAGGATTCTGCATGTTTAATCATGTTGGAAAACCATAATCACTTTATCTATTAATTTGTCTTTCTGATGTTTTAAACTGTCAACAACAAATAGAGTCACTGATGCTGACTTTATATGGCTACCAGCTTTGCCTCAATTTCATGATTGACTATGATTTTACTGTATTTCTCTATATGGATCCTCAGATTGTAGGGATTGACTGTTCTGTTCAAGCACATTTTTGCAGGGTGAATATACTTAGCCATTTGAGCACTGCTGCTCCAGTAAAACATTTGCATAAATTAACCTTATTGGAATAGTAAAAAAAAGAGCAGGCTGGATTAGCCTTTCTTAATAACAACAGGTGCGTTGATACAGAGTATACCAAATATATTTTAAAAAGTACCAAGTACGTCCGATTTAAAGATAAAAAAAAATTTGCATCTTGATAGTCTCACAAAAGTTTGTCGCACCATGTCACTGTCATCTATATACAAAAAAAGCTTGTGAACAATACCTTAAATTTCCTAGGCCACCATGAAGTTGATGGATGCTATGAAGATGATAATAAGGATGATGATGAGAGGACAAAGATGGCCCCAATGACAACAAATGCATCTTGTCTGATGATGCCGGACATCTCAAGAGAGTCTGGATTGGAAATTAATGCAGAAGAAGGCGGAAATAGACAATATTTCAGTCAATTCTTTAAGCCTCTAATAAGAAAAAAAGCCCATGGGTAAGAAATGCAGTCAGAAATTCAACATACCACAATCCAACACTCACCTTCCAACCAGCAGAAACTCTCCCACCAGGCGTTGTCGTCTCATGGCCATCAGTATGCCTCGGACTGTCATGCCCTCGCAGAAGCAGGCCACCACTCTGGCTTTGGGCAGGTGGCCTCGTAGCTTCTGCAACAGCTTATCAAATCTCTGTTCCCCTGCGTTGCTATATATCTTATCAGAATGGGCGATGCAGATCCCCTCCTTTGCTGCCATGTCTTTAAATGCCTCCATACCACTCTCACCATAATTACCTATGGAGGGAAAACGCATGCATGCAATGGTGTTCATAAGCATACAATACTACTCACACAAAACCTGGTGTAAGCTAACAAACTGAACATATTAGCAACACAATTCTTCAACTCACCAGGACTCTTTAAAAAAGCAGTTGAGATGTGTAGACACTTGAATGCACTGTTGTAAAGCCAGCACAACACTTGAGAATCTGGTAATTTTGTTCCCGTTATTGGAACTGTCAGGGGTTAGACTTCCCTGTTTTTGCTGGAAATGAGGTCACCTACTTTCTGCTGCTTGGCAAGTGGTATGACACTGTTTGAGGCATCCTTTTCATTACTACGTGTGAGTTTTTCTCCCAAGTGTGGCATGCCCCCTTGAGTGGCAACATAGTCTTTAATTTTTTAAACTTTGTATTTTTGTTTTTACCTCGACTGAACTTTTTGTTTATGCTGATGATACTGTCCTTTTGGTTTGCATTATAATGATTTTATTATCTTCTGTAATACGTCCCAAGGCCATTTTACCTTCTACGCGGCCAACATTGTTAATAATAATGAGTTTGTTGCCTGCAGGTATAGGCAAAATGTAATGGAAAGTAGGCTGAGTACAGTGTTTCATAACCACAACCATAACCTCTGGGGCTACAGTAAATACTGAATCTTTCTGAGGTGCATGTGCTTCTTTAAATGACACCAGTTATGTCTGTAATGTGAAAAAATTGACATAATTTACTGGCTTATAAACCTTGTCATTAGTTTATGCAAATGCCATTCAGTGTAACAAGCAAGATGCATCTGCATTTGACAGATAGGGTATTATATTAGTGGTGTCAGATATGTAATAAATAAATATATACGTAAATCAAGTTTATAATTACATACATAGAATAACAAATGTGCAGACATTTTGACAACATCCTATGGCCTACTGGACTTAGAAAACACTAGCAAGATAGTCTGCAACATTTTATTATAATAAATGCTACCCATGACATGAGATTTTATCCTGGAAAAGAACATTTGACATGCAAAAGACTTTTTTTAAATCCTCCAACAGTATTTGTATGGAATAACTGGAATGATCCATTCAGGATTTATCACTTAGAGGAATTTACTTCATAAACATATGACCTAGAGCCACTATGAGGTTGTGACAGAAACAGTAAATTGATGGGGACAGTATGAAATTTTCAGGCCTATATTGAGAGTGATGCCAGCACCGTGTATTTTGTTTCTGAATGGGTGGGATTAGTGCTTCACGGCTTGGATCTTTTGAAGAGGTGATAACCCTATGTGTTGATGTTGCCTTGATGTGTACAGCAGGGGGTGGGGGTTGCTTTGAAGCAAGAGTTGGAGATCAGCCTTGTATATGCACTATAAAAAAACCTGATAGATATACTTGTGGTAACAACAAAATGACAAAATGTAAAATGTTGTGCTTGCAGCCATCCATCTACATGTCCACAAAAAACAACAATAAAGATGCTTTTTCCGCCTATTTTTTTAACACGTGTTTTTAAAATGATGGGTGATTTATACCTTAAAGCACCTTGAATATTTTTAACTACTTTTAATTATAATTCTTTAGGTAACATATAAATAATGAAATAGCATGTAAATCTGATAATGAGCAACTGCTGTGAGAATGTGATCGCTGAAGTATCGCTGAAATCAGCGGACAGAGCGCTATGATACTCAGAGAGTTCAAAGCCCATGGCAGATGTTCCCTGGGAAGCTTTGCCAATGATGAACAGGATTATAGAGAATATATAATCACAGCTAATTTCATCTCAATTTCATATTCATGCCATAGTTATAACGGTCTCCACTGAATAGGAAGTGGAGTGACTCTATGCATTATATGTGAATGTGTTTGTGTGAAGTTGTAGGCTTCTTTTGGCTCCAGTGTGCTGGCTGCAGGAGGCTATTTGCACTCAAATAATTGTATCAGTAGGTAAAAGTACAATGCTTCTCTATAATGCTCATTTAGACAGAAAACTCAAAAACTACCGAAACTAAGAACTGAAACAGAGAGAACAGAATCAGTCACTGCCTACGATAATGCAGATACATGTATTTCTGACCCAATGTACTGTAAAAGGAGAATATTGCAAGCTTCAAAAAGATACAATTTAGTTTTGAACTATTGTACTAGACTACAATAGACTGTACAGATTAGACTGTGTAAAGGATATACAGATTATGTATAGTTTATGTAAATATGGCTGAGAGAGAGATGAAAGAATGATATGAATGACAAATGTAAAGCAGTGAGGCATACATAGCCTTACCCTCTGTGTGTATTGCCGACACGTAGCTCCAGCTATATCTCTTGACAATGTCCACCATGGCTCTGGCCTGTTGCATATCTGATGGCACCACCCTCATGAAATATTTATACAGGCTCTGTTGACAGGAATGTACATGTTCACAAGTCTGAAAGGGTGCTTGTTATGTTTCCACGTGACAGCTTGTCTACTAGTTACACATGCATCCATAATTACCCATATTATAGACCCCATTCCATGTAATCTCATTGTACGTTCCAATTCTGGTGTATTTAGGCAATTTACTACAAATCAGATTTACACATGCTGTAATTGAAGCTGAGATAGGTAATGCATCACAATGAAATGTCTGCTTTCATTGTTGTCATACCTGCATTATCATCAGAAGATTAGTCAGATTACTTTGTAAAGTCTACACTGCAATACAATAGTAATAAGTAAAAAGCAGACATGAAGTTGACATCAACATCAAGTTGATTTTTATCAAACCCAAAAGCAGTAACTGCCTCTGCTTTGGTTTTCTGCCATGTTTGTTATTTGGTGAAGATGTTTTTGCTTCCATGTAATTCAAACTTTAATGTGATGGTTTTTGGTAATTGGTCTTACCTTGTCACTGAGATCCATGCTAGTGGCTGAGTATGCTATCTGTGGGATGTTGAAGAGCTGGAGGAGATTTTGCACCTGGATGGCCACAGAGCTGGATCCTGGTCCAATCAGTCCCACAATGGGCTTCTTCCCTTGCACCAGCAAACTCCCTGCCTCTGCAGTACACCTGCCCTGGTTCTCCTCCTCTTCATTGGACACTAGCGTGTCCCGAATGAACTCGATACTCTGCTCCAGCGCCACCGCAGAGTGCCAGCACGAGTCCCTGGTGTAGAAAGATTGAGTTCACATTGTTGTTTAGGCAAGCAGGGTGGGAATAAGAGGAGGATAGCCTGGAGTAGCCAAATTGATGCTTTTTTTAAGTACACAGTCATTTGAAAGAAAAAAAACACTTTTTGGATCAGTGAGAAGGGTGCAACCCAAAGTTCAGCCAAAGCTAATATGAGGTTTCAGCAGTCTGAGTCAGTCAAATCAAGCTGGTATCATCCAAATTATTTTTAGTAGAACTAGAAAGAGATATATTTCCTATTAGTCACATGAAGGTTTGTTGCTGGGAAACAATACCAGCAACATCAGCGTCATATTAGTTTCAGCTGAACATTAGAATGATTTTGTATGAAATCAAGACTGTGGCTTTTGTCCCTCTTTTCATACAGCGCTGTTGTCCTTGGAAGGGCTCCCTTCACAGCCCTGGAAAGGAGGGACAATTGCAGCGACAAACTCTTTCAACATGGCATTTGAGTGCTGCACTAGCTTCCATTCCTTTCATTTGTAAGGCAATATCTCCAGCCACTCTTTGTCAGTAGGTCAGACTGCCCTGTTGGCCTGTGGGTCTTAAAACCTGACATTCTGAATAACTGCAGGAGTGGATGTCTGCGATGTCTGTGATGTTGCCTACCCTTCTAGGTTAACTGTCAGTCTTCTCTTATGGCATATTCTTCCAACCACAGTTCCCTGGATGTTTGCCTGCTCCTTCAAGGGTAACACTTTACATGAAAATCCACACCATTGTAAATGCCATGAATGGCATGGAATGTCCATGTTAAAACTACTTTTAAATAAGTGAAATACTTTTTACTTAACTTTTAAAATATCCAAAGGTGTCAGAAGACCAGAAAAAACGTTCTGCCACATTGAATGATTGGAAATTTAATAAAAGTACACTGCACATGTAAAAGCAAAACTCAAATAATATGTGCTTCATTTGTGATAATTACCCAGTAACTAATTAGTTAGGGTGATGCCTAACATCTCTGCCAAATTCAGGTAATTGTTCTAGTTGTTAGTCTGCTTGCCTATCTTTAGTCCTTACATGTGGTCTTTTAAAGAAACTGTTTTATGCCAAATCTCTTGGTATTATCCCACCCTGTGATGCAGTATTTGTTTAAATTGGCAAATTCAAGAAAATTGCTATCTCATACATGCATTACATGAATACGCTTTGTTTTCTTTCTGGTCTCTGTCTCATACAAATGGATGAGCCACAATTGGTTGCAAGTTAGTCCTTTTTTTCTATCATCCTGATTCATTTTCTCAGCACATGGTGTACTCATAGTCCAACAGTGAAGACAACCAACAATTTATTGCTATATAAGGTCAACATGAGAAGTTTGGTGATTGGTTTCTGACCTGATCTCGCAGCCGAGAGTGATATTTGGGAGGATTGTGGGGTCTGCGTTAATTCGATCCAGAGTGTGCATCATGGCTTCCACTCTCTGGATCCCATACTGCTCACGCACCGCACCACACTTTCGCTCATGGACCTGAGCAAAGTGAAACACAACTGGATTACTAAAATTTATCACATATGCACACGTGGAAAATGTGAGCACACACACATAGAAGCACACAGCATGTACCTTGTCCGCAGGTGGTTGGTGGTGGACAGAGAAGAGAGCTCCTATGATGATGTCACCAGGGATATGTGCTAATACTCTTCTCTCAGTGTTCTGGGCAATGACCGCAACCTGTTCTTTCAGGCCTAACCCGCTCAGATCAGTTCCCAGTAATGCACTCACTGCCAACAGCCTCACATATAATACTAATCTATTCCCCATCACTGTGTTCCTCTCCACACCTCCTGCCATCTTCTCTCCTCTTAGAGCTCAGGTTCAGATGAATGTGTTGTTTTTGGCAAGGTGCTCATAGTGCCAGGGGTATGGGTTAGATTTCTGGAGAAAAGGACAGAGATAGGCAGCAAATGAGCTTTGTTTAAGACTGTACAATAAGACTTCCTCATGTCAGCATGCTATTTTAGCTAGCCTGCTGGATCATGTAAAAAAGAAAAGTAACTTTGGCCATTTATTCACAAATCACAGTTTTTTTTATTAAACGTCCTCTGTTTTTTACTACCCTCCCTAAAAATGACATCAAGTCGCTGTCCGTAGTTCTGAAATGATGTTGGCAGCGAATCATGCATCTTAATTGACATCTGTGCTGGTGGTCCACTGAATAATCAACAGCGTATAAAACTCAATTATCTCTTCTGAATTAATTCATTATTGTGCACGCCGCATACCCAAAACTAACAGACAACTTCAGCCTACCTCTTTTCTGCCAGCTGCTTTGCAGATGCCATTCCTTTTGAGGCCGTTTCCATCACAGAAGATTAATAAGAAAAGCGCTGCAGGTTTTTGCTCAAGCTCAGTCTGGCGCCCGGGTACAGCAAACTGCAAATAGCAGCAGATAATATATCGCCCGTTATTGGAACATGTTTGACTTACTGACGCACACGGCGCCCCCCCACCCCCCTTTCTTCTACACCTCCTCCTCCTCCTACTCCAAAACAGTGGAAAGCATGGAGCATCAACAGTGATGGGTACAACTGTGGAAAGCTATGGGAGGCGAGCCACACAGGCATGTATTAATATGAAAAAAAGAAAAACAAATAAGTAGACAAGTAAGGGATAGAGGAAGCACCAACAGCAGTGCTTAATATGAAACGTGAGAGCTTATCTGTAGGCGATTGGCTAACAATCAATTGATGATGCGGGCTTCTCTTTCTTTTGCACTTAAAGTTGGGCTTCTGTAAATAACATCATAGAGTACGGTCTAGACCTGCTCTTTTATGAAAAGCCCTGTGAGATAACTGTTGTTGTGATTTGGCGGTATATAAATAAAATTGAATTGAATTGAATTGAATTAAAGTCTCGTTCGTTCTTTTAATGTGGCAGTGATAACCGACTTGAAATTATTATTATTATTAATATATATTACAATTATTCATTCATATTTAACTGAAAAGTTATAGCTTAGGCTATAACACCTTCCTTTTCAATTGCCCACCCATGATGCTCGTGAAACGAGATGATTACCTTCAATTGGAAAGTTTCAGTATGTCCAATAAACAACGAGCCCCACTTCTGTCACTTGCAAATACCACTGGTAAAAATAAAGACAGTGACCATAAAATCCAATGTTTTTGGTTTGTTATGAATTGGTTTGCTCTGTGACCAACCCTAGTTCTTGAGGTCGATTTGGCTCCAGGTAGAGAGATCTGAAAGGCAAACCCTTCTGTAGGCTATAGATTCTGCTTGATGCTTCTTGGCTTTTCGTTGAATTTGTCATTACAGTCTCCTTGTTCAAAGAGACGTGGTTGGGGTTCTTCAGAGCTGGATGGAAAATGAATGATAATCTTTTTATTGCACTTCCACTGCAGCTGTTTCCTTCTCCTTAGAAGTCAGTCAATATGACCCCCAAAATAATTATGTATGTGTTGTTTTCTGATAAGTGGCTTCACCTGTAGAGGAAAACTATGAAAGAAACAACAGAATCTGAACATAACAAACCACACACTGAACATGTAGCTTCAACATGGAGACTGCAGTGAGTGAAATATGCAGTATCTTGATTTGGTACCACTAACTATTGAGTTTAGTGTGTATAAGACCAGGTCAGAAACTGTTTTGGTTCTTTTCAGTTGATCAAGTGGGACATCCTTCTTTAACTTAGAGTGGCTACACCATAGCTAACCCCCTACAGCAACAAGAACAAACATTTTGGTGTAGTTTATCCATATATAACAGAGGAGGCAATAGGATAGCCTACTTGGCAGTCACAGTAACTAATTTACACTTTTAATTTAGAAGTTTCATCAGAAATTCCTCAATTAATCCAGTGTTTTCTGGTGTAAGATGCTGGGATAATTTCAGGGTCCATAAATAACATAAAAGTCACAGTTAGTTAGCGTGGTGACAATGGGATTGTTATTGTAGGTTAAAATGTGTGATGCACAAAAATCTTTTCAGAATACGTTTGGAAAGTCTAATCAAATGGCGGTCAAATGTGTGATTGAGGATGTTTGTACATGGGGATTCATTAATAGGAAAAAATAATTTCTGTCTGCAAAACTGTGGTTTGTTAGTTGCCTGGGGAGACAGAGAGAAAGAAGGTAGCCTTGATGACCTGTCATTTCTAGACAGAATGATATTGGAAGTAGTCGCATGGCGCCCTCTGGTGGGGAGGTTATTTTTTCAACTCTCCACACAGCACCACAGAAGTTAATACAGATCATTTTGCACGTGTTTACATGCCATTGTAAAAACTATTACATTTACATTTAAAACATAATGTAATACATATTACTGTGTTACTGTGATCTACATCTGAAAAAGAAGAAGAAGAAGACAGCTGATTCTCATTTTAGCAGAGCACCAACCCATGCTTTTCAATGTCATGCAATGTTCTGTAAAAGGGCAAATTGTTGAGTTTTTCTCAGTAAATGTGGCCCCAGCCAGATACAAAGAGACTCCACTGAAGATCCTTAACCCCACAGGAGTTATTTTCTTTATGTGAGTGGGAAGTTTATAACCATCAACCACATGATCAGATGTCCATCTATGACTCAATGAATGCTGGATGTCTGGACATTTGCTGATAATTGCCAGGGATGGATCAGACATGCAAAAAGACTCTTCCCCAGGTGTTTTGCAAGAGAGGACAGAAGGTGTGATGTTCATGAGAACTTGGGCTCAACTGTATGTTACCAATTGTTAAAAATAGGTATTTAAGATCACATGCAAACAGTTTTATAATGATTTGACTAATGGTAAGAGGTCAGGGAGCACAGTGGGTGTGTAGAGAGCCATGTGAGACAGCAGCTCAAAACACATCAAAGTTTTTTTCCTAGAAAGCATTATACAAATGCAAATACCAAGTAGGGCCTATTGTTGCCTTAGGCAATGGTTTGCTTTATCATGCACTGCCCATCAGTTTGTACTGAGTGAATCCTTTTTTTTATGTCCCTTCATCCGTTCACACTGTATCTGATGACATAAATAACACATTCCTATGTGGTTGAATAAAGGAGTCTTTGGCAGCATACCAGGCTTCTATCACAAAGGTGGTTTGTCAAATGTGCAATTTAAACATCCCTTTTTAAACACATATTTTAATTAAAGAATTTAAAAATTTTCTTAAATTCTGACAGGGGTTTATTTTTCATTAGTTTATACCAGGCAGCACATGTAAATATCTCAGAAAAGTTTAGTTAATTTGTGGATAGCCACTGGTGATTTGCTGTCAACTTTCTCATGTCACAAGAAGGGTATGTGTACACATACAAGGAATTACATTACATTTACATTACATTCATTCATTTGGCAGACGCTTTTATCCAAAGTGACTTATATTTGAGGAACAACATACAAGCATCAACAAAGCATCAAATACAGCACAAGAACTACAACTGACAATACATACTTGTTAGAGCACTAATAAATACTAGTAAAAGCTAATAGCACATATCGCATCAATGGGGTAAATACCTAGGGAAAGAAGTAAGAGTTAACAAAAACGCAATCAATATAGGATATTTGTAAGAGCATAGAAGATGAAGAGCACAGGAAGTGCATGTTAGAGGTTAGGAATTAGAGGTGTTATAAGAGGAAGTGTTCTTGGAAAAGATGAGTTTTCAAGAGATTCTTGAAGTTAGAGAGGGACGCCCCTGCTCTGAAGGCATGTGGTAGCTTGTTCCACTATCGTGGTGTCACAGATGAGAACAAGCCGGGACTGATATTGCTTTGTGTGTAGGGATGGCAGAGCCAGGCGGCATTCGCTGGAGGAGTGTAGTGGCTGAGAAGGAACGTAAGTTTGTATTATGTAGTTTAGGTAGATGAGTGCAGACCCAGTAGTAACTCTGTATGCAAGCATTAGTGGCTTGAATTTGATTACGGAGGCCATGGGTAACCAGTGGGGGTCACTCAGCAGTGGATTGACATGCATCCTTTTGGACTGATCAAAAACCAGACACGCTGCTACGTTCTGAACCATTTGTAGGGGTTTCACTGCACCTGCTAGAAGGGCATTGCAATAGTTGAGGCGAGAGATAACCATGGCCTGTACCAGAAGCTGCGTGGTATACTGAGAGAGGTAGGGAATGATTTTCCTTATGCTGTATAGAGCAAAGCCGCACGACCGAGAGACAGCAGTAACATGGTCTGAAAAGGACAGCTGGTCATCAATCATGACAACCAAGTTTCTCACCACCCCGGTTGAAGTGAAGGTTTAGGAGTCAATTTGTAGTTTGATGTTGCGGTGGATAGATTGCTTGGCTGGAATAACCAAGAAGTCCAACTTAGAGAGGTTTAGTTGGAGGTGGCAAGCCTTCATCCATTCGGATATGTCTGAGAGACAGTCTGAGATCCGCACTGACACTGGGGTAGTCAGGTGGGAAGGATAGGTAGAGCTGCGTATCGTCTGCGTAGCAGTGGTAAGAGAAGTGATGCGAGCGAATGATCGGCCCCAGTGATGTGGTGTAAACTGAGAAGAGAAGGGGCCCTAGCACTGAGCCTTGGGGCACCCCTGTGGAGAGGAAGGGGAGGACGATAACTGTCCTTGCCACAAAACATTGTAGGAACGCCCTGAAAGGTAGGATTCAGGATTGGGCATTGCTCACGATGTGCTTGCATATACAATAATACAATAATAATACAATAATAAAATCACATACAGGCTATAGTATATAGAACACATATATACACACTATAAACAAAAACAATATAGACAGATTTAGACAATAGTGCAATAAGCAGAGTGCAAAGGATGCAGGAGTAGACAGACAGACAGAGTTACTGGGTTATTGCACAGGAATTGTTCCTGACACTTCATAGTGAATAATATGTTGCTTATTAAGCTGTAAAATAGGATATATATTTCAGTAGGAATAATTTCACAGTATTATTTTGGACTTGCAGAATTATGTATATTACAAACAGTAAATCATTAATAGCACTTTGGCTATTATATTAAGTATGTAGTGGGCACATTGAAGTTGTCACTTCATGTATCCTTTGGCTAAAAGTGATTTTAGTTTGTACCTAATTGTTTTACAATGGACAGTGGTGTAACAGGCGTGGTGTAACATGTGCAACAGAGTCTGCTCTGAACTCCCAAAGTAAGTTTAGTGTGTTGCCTACTATCTTGCTGTGTTGGTGTTAAATTAAAGATTATTTAAGAAGAAAATTTAGCCCGCTTACAAAAACAGGCCAGAAGGACTGGAGAATGCTAGCAACCCAGACAACAGCGTTACACACACAGGATGCAAATATGTAAATGTATATGTAATGTATAAATGTAGAGCTGTAGAGATGTACTATATTTCTCTCCTCATTCTGTATGCCTCTCCCTCTCTATATTCCTAGTAGGCCATTTTCACTGCAATTTTCATCACATAATGCCAGGAATAACAGTTTACTTTACTTGTAGCCGTGTGTGTGTGTGTGTGTGTGTGTATGTGTGTGTAGAGGGATCATGAGTTACCCGCCTGTTTTACCCTGATGACTAGAGAACAGGATGCATTTCCAGAAGAAAATCACTGTAAAATCACTGTGAAATGGCTCATGTGATCCACTGCTCCAGGCGTATATGACTTTAACGGATTTCTGTATCTGCTGATATTTTGTAAGTGTATCATGATACAGAGTGGAGACAAATGAAAGGAAAAAACAGAATAAAAGAGTGGAGAAATATATCAAATGCAGTTGTTTACATGCACCAGGACTCACTGAATGGTTTGGTGGGTATGCAAATGACGTGAAGAAAATGCCTTTTACAGCCATCAGATCCCAACCCAGTTTCATACCTAAGATTTTGGGCCAATGTGTAAGGCTCTCCACCATGATCAACACCAAATGATAAAATATTAACTTTTATCTTTAAATATCTTTAGTGATATCTGTGACTGCCTCTGATGCTATCATTTTGTTATGTCTGGCTATGTTTGTTTTTTTCTATCTCTCTTGATCTCAATGAGATTATATAATTAAATAAATATGGTATATACAGCATGATATCTTGTAGAGGAATGGAGTTCATCCCTCCAGTAGAGCTCCACAGACTTGGAGCACTGAATCTGTTGTGGAGGCTCTTGTGGCCTGATTCCATGCTAATACTTCATGATGTTTTTTAATTTGTAAGTCTTAATGATGCCATTAAACTTTTAATAGGCTTTAATTGAGCAGCACAAATTCTGCAAATCCAATGGAGGGAGTTAGACTGCAATCCCCACTCCCCTCTCTCCCCTTGAAGTAAGCTTCACCTTGAGGTTAAGCGGCATGTGACTGGCTCGACAAAGAGGAGGGGGTGGCCGGAGAACACCCTGAGGAATTTAGGCATGTGAACGGGGCTTTCTCACTTTGTGAGTACCCTATTTGTTTCATTTCTCGGTAACTTCGAATTAAATCCTTGCTGTAATGTGGCTCCTGATAATCCTAAATTTCACGTTATGTTTTGCGCCCAGCTATCAACAATTCCCTCGTCTGTGTGCCACCCGCGAAGCCTTGCTCACCAAGGAGTGCTGCCCGTCTTGGGAAGGAGACGGCTCGCCCTGCGGAGCCAGCTCCGGCCGGGGCTTCTGCCATGATGTGGAGGTTCCGGACCAGCCGGATGGGCCGCAGTACCCCTTCTCCGGGTTGGACGACAGGGAGAAGTGGCCCTTGGTTTTCTACAACCGGACGTGCCAGTGTGCAGGGAACTTCATGGGCTTCAACTGCGCGGACTGTTTGTTTGGCTACTTTGGAGTGAACTGCAATGAGAGGAGAGAGTCTCTGAGGAGGAACATATTTCACCTTTCCAGAGCCGAGAGAATCAGATTTGTGTCCTATCTGAACTTGGCCAAACAGACAATAAGCAGGGACTATGTTGTTGTGACCGGGACCTACCAGGAGATGGAAAACGGCTCCAACCCGATGTTCGCTGATGTGTCTGTGTACGATGTGTTTGTGTGGATGCATTACTATGTGTCCCGGAACGCGCTGCTTGGCGGGCCGGGGAATGTGTGGACCAATGTGGACTTTGCCCACTGGGCGCCTGCGTTTCTCCCGTGGCACCGCGCATACCTGCTGCACTGGGAGCATGAGATCAGGAAGCTGACCGGAGACACGAGCTTCACCATCCCGTACTGGGACTGGAGGGATGCCCAGGAATGCGACGTGTGCACGGACGAGCTGATGGGGGACCGGAGTCCCCAGGACCCCACCTTACTCAGCCCAGGCTCCGTCTTCTCTTCTTGGAGGGTAGAGTAACTTTTACTTTTATTTATTTAAAGATCACCCCAAAAAAGTGAAATTAATATTGAAACTCATTCACACTGTGTAGCCTACTTTTAAGTTAAATAATGGATAAAAATAGCTGTTCTTCCTGATCAGCAGGATTTTTAAAATACTTTTACTGTTTTGGCATGCTTGGGTGAGCTTTATTTTGATAGCAATTGCCCTATATTTTAATTAAAGCATTTAAAAATTTCTTGAAATTCTGACAGGGGCTTATTTTTCATTAGTTTATACTGACAGCACATGTAGCCTAAATAGATGGCCACTGGTGATTTGCCATCAACTGTCTAATTTCACAAGAAGGGGAGACAAAAAAATGAAAAGAAAACATATGTAGGCCCTACTGCGCAACCTACTGCACACACATTTTTTTATTATTTATTTTAATTAGGTTTACCATAGTAATTTATGTTGCCTAAAAACTAATAGCAGTGCCATTTCAATTTACTGTAACTCACAAATGTCTATATTCACTTTATTTTTGGTCTCTCTTTTTTTCATGCGCCGCATTGCAATATGTTCCTGTGTGTCTCCATCAACAGGTGCTGTGCTCCCAAGCTGAGGAGTACAATGACAGAGGTGTGTTATGTGATGCCACGGAGGAAGGCCCATTGCGTCGTAACCCTGGAAACCAAAACCGTAGCGTGGTCGAACGATTACCAACTTCAGCAGAGGTGGAGTTCACTGTCAGTCTGACCAGCTATGACACGGGAGCCATGGACCGCAGTGCCAACATGAGCTTCAGGAACACTCTGGAAGGTCAGATAAGCTTGACCAGAAAGATACACACACACACACACACACACACACACACAAACATTCAGACTGTCCTATATGATATGATATCACTCACAGCTCTGCTCTACTACTCTTTACTCTCACGGTGTTAATCTGGTTCTCCATGTCTTATTCCTGTAATGTGCTGCCTATGTGTAGGCTATTATTTGCACTTTCATTTGTACATTCATACATTTAGTTTATTTGCACTGTGTGGCTATAACAGAAGAAGGGATACTTACCACATTCAATAAGGCTGATAATCTGACAACTCAAGTTGGTTTACATAATGCATTATAACGACGCTGTTATAATGCTTTTATCAATGATTTGCAGACATAATTCATAAATAACCACTAACACTGTAACCATTTTAAAGTAATGAAAGTGACATTTACTGAAACTGAAGGTTACAAATAATTAAAGAACTATCCAGCAATTGGATTGTCTGAAGTTGAAATTCACTTTACTAATATTGTGCATCAGTAAAGTTTCTACTGAGTGTCAGGTGACTCTTGCAAATAACTGGTTTATATTCGGGGTATACATTAATCTAACATGGGTTCAGGATTCCAAATTCTGCACAAATCCAGCTATTGTAGGAAGGCTGACACATTGTTTTACATATTTTCTATTAATAGTAGGTTGAATATCAGAGAAATATGCAAATAAATGCTATATCCAACATAGCTTTAGAGTGTTGTGATGGTTTCCAAGGATACCTATATCAGATCTGAACACATTCAAATATCTCATACTTCATAAAAATTAAATATAGTCCAATGTAGACAAGCTTTATGGATTATTATTGACATTGTTATACACATCCTGTCTGTTTGACAGGTACATTCCAAAATGCACTATTATATATCCATCTTGGATGAGAAAATGACCTGAATACTCAGGGTTTCCAAAGCATAAATGTTCTTATTTTTTCATATTGCCAATAAAAGACCTAGGGTATCTTGGGTTTTCTTTGAAAAATGCCATTATTTGTTTTGATTTTGTCTGACAATGTCTCCATTTTACAACAAAAAGTCTTTGTTTCCCTAACTTATACATGCTACTGCCACCTTTGTTAATACTAATTAAAAATCTTTTCATCTTGCAGGATTTGGGGATCCTCAGTCTGGGTTAGGAAACTTTTCTCGTAGGGGTATGCATGCTGCACTCCATGCCTACATGAACGGATCCATGTCCTCAGTACAGGGCTCAGCAAATGACCCCATATTCCTTCTCCACCACGCTTTTGTTGACAGGTGAGATACACACAGACACACATTTTATCATTTGAATACACTAACGCACTTGCACCTAACACAGCAATACTGATTTTTGTTTTTATTTTTCCATGACAGCATTTATGAGCAGTGGCTCAGGAGGCATAGACCATCTCCATCAGAGTATCCAGAGTCTAATGCTCCTATAGGGCACAATGGCGAATACCACATGGTGCCCTTCCTGCCCCTCCACAGAAACAGAGAATACTTCATTTCCAGCAAGGTCCTTGGATATGAGTATTCATATCTGCTGAATGCTAGTAAGTTCTGTCTAAGCTGAACTTTTCTATTTTCCACATTGACTTGCATTTCAGGAAATTATTTACTGATATCGATTATTATCCGAATTATAATTTAGCACACCCAGATATAGTTTACTTACTCTGCTTGTTTTACTTTTTTTCCAGACCAGAGGCTTACAGAATCCATACGTCCTTACCTCGAGGAATTACAGGATGTCTGGCCCTGGCTGCTGCTTGCAGGGCTCTGTGGAGGAATTGTAGCAATGTTCATAGCTGCTGCTGTACTGCCTGCAAAACGACGGCTACATAGGGGGAAGTGGAAAATGTTATTTGCTCTCTCAGAAAGACAGCCACTTATCAGGAGCAGTGACATAGAGGAAAACAAACAACGTAACTACCAAACACCGATGTGAAGGCATGACCTGAAAAGCAGTGTTGTTATGTATTTGTCGTATAGCACCGGACAGATGATAACATTTCTTGTTCCTTCACTGTGCCTGCATTTCAAAACTTCACCACATACTTGTCTTTTTCTCTTTTCAAGTAGTAATTCAGCAGTGACATAGTGCCACCTATTGGTCTGGAATAGGATTGGCTTTTTAGAACACAACAACAACCCCCCTTTCAAAGTGTTACTTCTACACTAAAACAAAGTGGGATTTGTATTCTCACAGTGACAGATTATATGTCCCTCTTGTGTTCTCAAGTGACAGTCTTTCATCCAAGAATGTTTTTTTATTTCGCTGGCGTCTTTTCATACACTGTCACTTGTTGCAGGCTCGTAAGCCTCTGTTCTTCTGCTGGGTATGTGAAGGTCTCTGGCAGCACACACAGGTGTGAAGCATCCGAGGTCTTTCCATCTGTCAGAGTATAGCTGTGAGGTCCTTTCTGCTGTGTCACTTTAAGAGGCTCTCTGGACTTTCCTTTGTTGATATGCACAGGGTTTCTCGTGTGCACAAGGCTTCTTGGGTGCAGTTTAGGAGTCTTGGCATGTCTGTTGACATCAGTGTATGTTTTCATTTGTAACTGCTTCTTTGCAACTCTGTCTCTCAGTTTATTATCCTGAGCAGCTGTGAGCTTTGGCTGGAGAGTTTAGTTCTAATCCTTCTTCCATGCATGAGCTGGAAGGGTGACATCTCTATGGTTGCATCTGATGTAGCTCTGTAGGCGTAAAGGAACTCAGTGACATTTTCTCTTCTGGTGCAGCATCCTTCAGAAAAAGCACAGCCAGTTCAGGGATAACAACCTCTCTCACCTCATGTTTTTGACTGGAGCAGCATACTTTTTTAATGTGCCAAGTCGTTCCACATGATTTGCATATTTTGTTTGTGGCAGAGCATTTGCCAGATGCTTATCTCAGTCATTTCTGTAACATTTGTGTGTATGTTCAATAATCTAATCTAACTGATCTTTTGTGAGGTTACCTGCATGGTTGGAGGATTTTGTGTTTCTTTGGCATGGAGAGCCATTTTATACAAAATCCCACCCAAGCTATACACCACCTATCCACTTACCAGCTACCCAAAGGGCACATTACTTATCCAGCCAGCACAGCAAAAATGTTAACTGTGCTACTGAACACACACTCCTATGCAAAGCTGCCTCTACACCCAACCTGTTCTCACTCCCGGACTCCTCACATATGGATGCATAGTGAAGACCCGTCGGGGGATCCCTATAGCGTCATAGTTCAACGCAGAAGGGGTAGCCCTGTAACGTTTTTGACGGTTTAGGTAGGTATATAATAGCCTATTTAACAGAAAAGACTGAGTAAGGAGGTGGTTCGAGTGGATGGAGGGCCAGAACCCTGACTTTGAACCAAGAGAGCTGTGTTCATGTCCCGTGTGAAACAAAAAGTCAACATTAAATATTTTGATTTAAGTTAAGCGAGTTACTTAAATTGACGTGAGGTAAGTTAATTTACGTGTAAACTGACGTATGTAGTTATTTTAACCCAAACAATTATCTTTTCCTAACCTTAACCAAGTAGTTTTGTTGCCTAAACCTAACCAAATTGCAACGTTTCGCAAACTTTAATAACACGGCATTTCAAAAAGATTTATTTTGAAAGGCTAACCGGACCTTGCATATTTATTGTCGCTAAGCTTGCTAACTTGACTGCGGTGCCCTGAACGTGTAAAAATGACATAAAGGGGGTAGCCAGGGCGTTAAAAAGCAACTGAGAATGTGAAAGACGTAGTTGATTTTTCACATTGTGTAAAAAGGCTTTATGTGTTTTGGGTTAAGGTTGTGATTTCACTTTAGTTTATGGTACACTTCTTTTGTAATGTGTCGCAAATTATCCTCTAATGAATTCTAATAAGGGTCTAACAGTGAATGGAGATGCGATGTCCTGGCAGATTCCATAATGTTCCTGGGGTTAGATAGTGACACAGCATTAAATGATCTGACCTCTTAACATCAGATCATTGAATGAACACCAACTGTGTTGAGTGCGTGATGTCCATTGGTGGTTGCGCAGGTTAACTGGATAGGTGGTGTGTGATGGCTGTCTGGCAAGGGTGTATAATTTAGTAGGGAAGTAGCCTTTTTGTCCCAAGCTATCATTTTAATCAAAACAATTGCTTCATTGTGGTTTGGTCCGCTCCTTTATGTTATTTCTAAAAACTCCTGCTGGGAGATGGTTTAATTGTCCCCTCAAACACTGTCATTAAATATCAGTTCTTGATGTAACTGGACAGGTGGTGTGCAGTTTGGGTGGGGATTAGAATGAAATTGCCCTCCATATGTTAGCAATAGTTTCATCATATCTCTGCGCTCCTTGTCAAAACTTATGTTTCTCAGTTATGACATTCACCTTCTGCACAAAATGTTATTTCACAAAGCTGTTACCAATAACTAAAAGCCAGTCCAATACACTGACTGTATTAAAAAGTAAAACTTATATTACTGGGGAAATATAGATGACTCTGATTGGCTAGTACTCGTTGCCTCCATTGGTTAAGGTTAGAGGGTTAGCTAATCAGAGGCAGAGTAGTAGGCAGGACTTGCACAAAAGTGGTTTCCGTCAAGTGAGAGCTGTCAAAAATCTGGTTGGAAAAAAAATTATGTGTCAGGTTAATTCACTCGTATCACCTTATGTGTCACCTCAGTGAACAAGTTTACTAGCTATCTAACCAGCTTATGAACATGATGAAGGTTTTCTCAAGGAGTAAACCTCAGCTGGCTACCGTCCACTGAAAGTGGATCAACAGCATCAGCATCTGCAAGTGAATCATGGACCGGTGTTGTTTCAGGTTTGTGAATCCACAGCTGTAAGTTACACTTGTTGCAGTGAGTTGGTGAGGTTACTATTCTCATCTTAATGTATTGCTGGCCAGCTAACGTTGGCTACAGTTATCACACTAGTAGAGATAAATGGATGATACAGAAGGTCTGAAGCTTGTTTCACTCATGGTGGCAGTGTTCTGATGATTTATGCTTCCTTGTCGAAAGATGCTACCTAAGCTGTTCAAACCTTGAAGTGTTCATGTGACCGATGATGTCACTGGTGCTTCAGAACACGGTTCTTTAATTTTTAGAGTTTTGAAGGTTTAACAGCTAAACTCTGGAAGGCATAAGAAGAGAGCAAAATAATAGCGAAATTTCCTATTATTCCTGTAATTTCCTCCTGATACCAAGTAATGATAGTGTTGTGTAATAATATAATACAAGTAATAGGCTAATTTATTAAATTTACATGAAATGTTACATAAATATCAACCATGAAGTTTCAAAACATAAACTACATAAGTTACACCAAAGAAAGGTACATTCATGATTTATCAGCAAAGATATATTATCCACGCTTCCTCCACAATAACATCTATATTTAATGCAGCACTTCTGAACAAAGGTAAACAGGTTTAATAATAATACGCATGCTCCTTGGATTTTTAAAACACACAAGACTAAAACTATTAATATCAGCAAGGTGTTGTTGTGCTTACCCAGTCTTGAAGGGCTGCTAAAGTTTTAAAAGCCACCACATGTCACTGTGTTACTCTTTGCGGAGTAAATGTTCTTCTGTTGATCTAAAATTCATTTTGAGTACTTGGCATTGTTGGGGATTCTTGATTTGCTATTAGATCATGACAAAAATGGTTTCAAGATGAGTAATGCTGTTAATGCCAAATTACTACCCTATGTTATGTATCTTAAAAATAGTTACATCAGACAATTTGTGCCTCCTTTTAGGTGGCAGGACTGAACATTAGTCATCCTCAACATTTAAAACGACACTCTTATCTCAAACAGCTTGAAAAACAATGTGCACACATTTAACACACTGCTATACTTCCTGTCTTTTTCTCTTATCAAGTATTATACAGCAGACGGTAACATGCATACGGGTACATTGCAAAACTGATTTCAAGATTTGAAGATTTAATATACAGTATGTGATGTGTTGGATTACAATTTTTGCGAGTTAGTATGCATTCATTTCTGGGGCAGCATTTGTGTCATGACATGTCATGTCTAATAATGAATGACTCAATACCAAAACACTGCTTATCCAGACATCTATACATATTTAAATCACTAGCGTTAGGCTCAAGTTTTGTCTGTAAATAACCAACCAGTCAATAACCAACTGTAGGTGGAGTTAGATCTTTACTGCTGCTGCTATACTGTAGCCTGTCACTGTGCTCCAGCAGCCCCCCACTCATAGCAATGCATCAGTAGTAGGGCCCTTGCTGTCACCAGCATCATTTAGCTATTTACCATTCTGAATATTCATGTATGTTATGTGCCTCAAATCTCACTGTGAAAGCCTTGGTTGTCAATACAGATCCCCCATGGCGCTTGATAACATGATGCCAGTCTGATTTATATCAGCAATTACATAGTGCCACTAGCTTTAACAACACTACAACTGTGAAGTACACAATGACTAATTGTAATGAGTCTTTATTAATGGCAATGTATTTAAACTGTATGAGAAATAAAAACTGTGCATGTTGGATTTTTGAAACGTTATAAGGCATGTTAAACTTTAAACATGTTCCACGCACAACTTTTAACTCAAATCTTATACATTATGTAATTTCAGACAGAAGTCCTGTAATATTTATTGGTTTCTGTCATGGAAATGTTCCATAATGACTTTTCACATTTATTCTGTGGGGTTAGATGTTTACCTTCAAAATCAGTTCTGCAGTGTGTTGCATCAGTCATGTACGCAGGCCCTTATTATGAAAAACAACATCCTACATACATCCAACTGCCATTCAAAGCGGATACAGATATATTTACAGAAGCCTTGGGGAACTTTCTTGTATTATCTTCATGTGGGAGTTGACTGAACCACAATTTGATTCAACATTTAAACTGATTCATGTTTGTGGTGTGAGATGTGCTTTTGGAAATAAAAAGAGGTGATAATGTATTCACAGATGTCATGGTCTGCGACATCTCCACAGCACCAAGACATAGTTCAATACTCTAACCTTAGAGTTATGTAAAAAAGTAAAGAAAAATTGACATTTGTAAAAAGTCACTGCAATTCCCAAAGTTTCATGTGGTTCAAAATCTTCCCTTTAAAGGTCACACCTACTTTAATTAAAGGAAAGAGTTTCTTTCCACGAGGTCCCAACTGTTGGAGAGTCTTAGAGTTAATACCACTCTAACAAAGCCTGCTCTTTATATGCTGCATGTCTGCCTTAGAAATATTATTCAAAGCAACACACATCACCACATTTTTAAAAGAAAGTTCAACACAGAAGTTTATTTTTGGTAAGATAAATTGGTTCCCTAATAACTTTACCCTTATGTCATGGTCTCATTCAGTCAAATTTAATTCATGCATTCTAAGCCTTGAGACATGCTGTCTAGCATAGCATTTTTATAATACAGTACTTTGCTCTAAATGCTTTGTATTTAATTGACATTCTCATACATTACAGTACATTCTCATTATTAAAACTGCACTATGTTGTTTTGACAAGAAATGAGGACATAGATATAGGTTTGATCATTTGGAAGCAAATCTTAATACATTAGGTATAATTAAGTAAATCATGTTATTTTTAGATGCAAAGCCTCTCTGAACTGTAAATGACTCTTACTCACTCACAGAATTATGATAAGCTAAGCATGCTCCAATACATTGTCTGCAGTCACATGAATCCAATGACGTTCAAAATTCAGAATGAGGCAGGAAGTGAATGGCAGAATGGATGAGATGGAGGAAAGCCCATATTGTGCTAGTTATGATTTACTCATTTTGTCATCCAAGTCAACGTGTATGAAATCATCAAATTAATTGTTTAATGAGAGCTTTAAACCTATTTTGACCTTTGGGTGAAAAGAGTCATCTATTCAGTCTGACTAACTGTAAAATACGGTCACAATCCCCTTCAGTTCCTGAGTTACATTGCTGAATAATGGCAAAACACATTTTTTCCAGGACATTAAGATGTCACTGTGATGTTGACTTTTAACCTTTTCGGTAAAACAAAAATGTTTATCTGTTGTATTCCATTAAACATCAGTCCGTAATTACCATTATTATCAGTTCTTGAGTTATGGCCACAAATGTGTTTGTTAAGGTCATTTTGAGGTCACAGTGACCTTCGAGTCAAACATGTCACTAATTCATTGTCAACTGTGAAATACAGTCATCAGTTCTTGAATTATGGCAGAAACACGTTTAGTGATGCCACAGTGATCTTGACCTTTGGCCCCCCTATTCTAATCAATTTATCCTCTAGTCCAAGTGGACATTTCTGTCAAACTTGGAAGAAATTCCCTTAAGGCGTTCCTGAGACATCGCATTCACATGAATGGGGCAGATGGACAGGCAACCCAAAAACATAACAAATTTAGAGCAAATCTACAATTTTAACTGTGCTAAAGGTGGGATGGTCATAGCTATCAAACATTTCATTACTAAGTGTAAGAGTCCCAAGAAACTATTGTATTTCTTCTAACAGTTTATTCAGAATACACTCCATATTATGCAAATGTGGACATTTTAGGTTCCAAATTTCTTACTCAAACTACATAGAGCAGCTTCATTATCACACAGACCAGGGAACATATCTGTGAAGACAGCATTTAGCCTGACGTGATACCTGTGGACAATGCAATAATTTATACAATTTATGACACCAAAGGATGGAATGAATCTTTTACCAAACATTGGTGAAATAGAAAATGGTCACAACTGTGGTCCATTACGATGTGAGCAGTTCACAAGAAAGGCTTTATGGGTCCGAGATCAAGCATGGTCACAGCTGACTCCTATGTGCGCAGTGTTATTTCCCAGGGGATTTCAGTGCAAGTGTGTCATCATCTGACTTGATTGAAAGTTTAAAAGTCAGTGTTCCCTCCATTATCATTCAGTACTTGAGTGAAAAATGGGTGTAAAATATACTTGAAGATTCTTCAGCATTCCAACCTATATAATGATTAGCAATAATATAATGATAAGCAATAAAAAAGAGCCAAAACTTGAGAAAAACAGGCCAAATCAAGAAAGTCGACAACTAAGAGTGAAAAGGGAAACACTGCAGTGTTGAAGAGTAGAGGCCAAAGTTCCATGACAGCAGAAGAGGCAAATCTTTAAAAGAGGTAAGAAATGGACTGTGTGGCCTTAGATTCAGCTAAAAATAAACACTATGTTTTAATTTTAATTCCTCATCATTCATCTTCATCCTCACTATCAGTCTCCTCTTTTTTCTTCTCGTTCTCCTTGGGGGGGGCAACGGGGGGAGGAAGGTCCAGACGAGCCCATGACATGGGCTCAGACTTCTTCATGGCTATCTCGATCTTGGCAGCCATCATGTTCACTGTGCTTTTACTTACATCTATCACCTGCAAGGAAAGGGGGGATGTGACAAAAGGATGGCTTAATAAACAGATGGGTATAAAAAAAGTTATTTTCAAATCAAAAAGGCCTGCTATCATACAAAATGTAACGAGTTAGCGCTGTAATTGGGTGTATTTTCAGAAAATTATCTTTTTTTTTGCCATCTGAAATCCTACAACAGAATGATCCAAACTCTTAACTGATTATCTCTTAGGTTCAACAAATTAAATCAAATAAAATTGCAATGTCACTTATGCGCACTTATCCACACACAGGAATTAATAAAACATGGAATCCAAGAAACACTTGTAGAAACACTGTCCCAGTCCAAAACAGAAGCGCGATAATTATTGTTGTTTTACTGTCCAGCCCTACCTAGGATAGATCTGCAGCATATCAAATAATAATACGCTGAAAGTGAAAATGTACTTACTCCCCACAAGCTGATTTTCTGATCAAATTCCTTCTCTCCCTCAAATATAACGTGGATGTTGAGCTGAAAGAGAGAAGACAAATAAACACAGAAGAAGTGTTTATTTAAGTGAAGATGAAGAACTCAATTAAAGCAGTTTAGATTGGGACAGATATCATCTGAAAGACTATAGTATCCCTCACCATGGTGCTGTTTGCATCCACGTAGCTCAGCTCTGGGACGGCGTTCTTGGCGTAGATAGAGATGATGACCTGCGCCCCGGTCTGGTGCCAGTCAAACCGACATGGAACCACTTTCTTACCCTACAAGGAGATTTCAAATAAACAACATTTGTAGCAGTCATCATTTGATACACAAATTCAGCCATTCTGTCCCTACCACAAAGCATTGTATCCACAGTGCAAGTGTCCACCACTAGATGGAGTCACAGCTGAGGTGTGTGTCATGCACACTTGCACACATAAGAGATCACTTGCTGTTAAACAGGCACACCTACCGCATCTTTCTTCTTCCACAGATGTGTTCCCTTTGCGCAGCCCTCTTGAGAGAGGAAGGTGTTAAAGTCGGAGGTTTTCCTCTTACAGCAGCTCCAGTATTTCATCCTGAAGAAGCAGGGAAGACATACACCCGCTGGAGTTTTAGAAGTCAGTAACTTGTCACTCAAGAGAACCAGTAAACAAGACAAAGAGGAAAATACTAGTGTTGCTCTTCACACTTCTTTTAGCTTCCAAAGAATGTCTACCATTTCAGGTCAGTACAGTGAAATGCAGAGATGGAAAGATGTTTTTAAGATTAAATTGTAAAAGTTCTTCATTATAGGTAAAAAATTATCATAATACTACTAACCCTTCATGGAAGATAGGAAATCCAGGGTGGTATGAGCACACATCTGAATCGCTTACAGGTCCTTCAAAACTCTGAAGATAACACAGATGTGGTTCAAAATACTGAAACTAGGGATGCAGCCAATGATCATTTTCATTGTCGTTTCATCTGTCAATTATTGTCTTGATTAACCGATTAGTTCATTGGTCTTTCAAATGTCAGAAAATCCAAAAGCCCAAAATGCCAACCTAAAATGTTTTTTCAGTTTACTGCCGTAGAAGTGTAAAGAAAATCTTCACTTTAAGAAGTGAATGTTTTTCCCTTAAAAAATTACTAAATAAAAGTTATTTTTTGAAATGACGTCTTTCCTCAGTACAGTCAAATTTTGATATCCTGAAATCTACTGCTTATAAAACATATTTTCGAATATTATTGTAATGACAGAGGTGAAAGTATAATTTTCTGGAAATTAGCATAAACACAAATTCATAACAGAACCAATTTAGACTCTACCAAATACTCAAACTGATTGATCAACCAAAAATAGACATCCGTTGAGAGAATATCTCATGGCTTTCAATCTAATGACTTAAAGTAAAATTATGTAAATTAAGTCCTACTTCTACAAAACCCAAGTCACTCTAAATTTTCCTCAATATTTTAATTTCTAATCTTGAGGTTTCTGCTCTGACAGGCCAGATTAGCTTGAGCAAAAACAAATATTTTTTGCTTTGCATCTGTCTCAGGGCAAACGTGGAGGAGGAGGAAAAGGAGCTGTATCTACTTCCTCTTACTCAGAGCAGTCAGCTCTTTTGGGGTGTTCTGATTTCTTTGTCAGGATCAGCATGATTTGCTTTAATTTAATCATTTCTGTTCATAGAATTTAACAAATATGTTGAATTTAATATAAATTATGCATCAATTTAAAAAAAAACAGTACACAATGACATATTCACCTACTTTTGTACATCCTCCATTTTTACAGGATGTTCCTATCTTGATCTCGTCACTATCTTCCTCTAGAAAGATGGGGAGAGACAGAGAGAGACAAAGAATTGACACCCTTACTTTGAAAAGCATGTTCTGTCCCTGTCAGCTTGTACTCCACTGCCATTATGTGAATGACACGGGAAAATTCCCAGCGGCCATCCATTAACTTCAACTGTCAACATGACCTTCCTGTGTACTATAACAAGACATGGATGGTAGTAGATGGTAGTCTGCGATATAAAGGACAAAAACAACAACAAAACAAAACAGAAACATGGAAATGTTAAAAGAAAGAAAACAAGGGGAGGATAAATTTCTGTTCTCACCATTCTTCTCAGCCGCATTTTCAGATAGCTTCAGTTTCTCCAGAGCCTGCCTCAGAGAAGCAGAGACTTTATGCTGCATTCTCACTAACGGCTCATCAGCACTGTAAGGCGTCCAAAATAAAAATTTTTATAAAAAATTAGGCATGAAACAATAACAAAGGGAATGTAGTTACTTTGTTAATTGAAAACAATTTGGAAGGGTATAAGGATTTTTTCTTTAAGTAAAGAATACATTAATGGCACCATTTCCTTGAAAATTGGGTCTTGGGTACAAAGCCAGCCTAAGACCAATACAGTATTTGAAAGGAGCTTTACTATTCAGCAGTAATTGGCTCATCAGTAGCTTGTCCACTTTCTGTTTTACCCTGGATACTCCCATGGAACCTCAGATTTCAGGCTTATTTAATACCTATGATACTATACCTATCCTTTTATACTGAACCAGAATAATTCAGAGCTTAATGTAGTCCACAGAGCTAATAAGGATATACAGTTTTAAGTCAGAAGCCCTGTGGATGTACTGAATGGAGAAACATGTGTTCTTCTTGGCTGATTTCTTTCTCTTAAATGTGATTTCAAAAACAATGCCCATGTAAAAAGTGTTGACATAATAAAATATGGGTTCAATATGGGTTAAATCTTTGTATCTCCATAAATGTTTTTCCTTCACTTATGTGTTCACTGCAAAAATAACGGTATGGTACTGTTCAAATATATTTTTTAAACTATGTTTGAAGCCAATTGTACAACCTGGGCCTGCGTATGGCCTCCTGGGGTTTAGGTGCGGAGATGATGTACTCGTTAAACTTTGGTTTTTGGTCATCTGCGTCTTTCTTTCCTCCTGATGAGGTCACATCTGGTTTCACCGGCTCAGGGGGCTTCTCCTTGTTGTGGGGGCCTTTTGTACAGCCCTGTGAGGAGAAGATCATTGTGTCGGACTCACAAACAATAAGGCCAATATGGCCACAGCAAAGGTGGTGGTGGTGGCAGTCAATGCCCATGAAAACAATAGACAATGGAAACGTGACCATGGAGAATTAAAAGTATGGATTCAAACCAAAACAAATAACTTACAGCAATGCTGAGGAAGTCTGAGAAGTCTGTAGTTCTTCTCTTGCAGCAGGACCATCCCTGGGGAAAGTCAAAGAGATGTTAACTTTGACCACACAACAAGACAAGCTAACTGTGCATTTTCAAGCATTTTACCTTCAATGCATCGTGGAATACTGGGACTCCTGGGTGATAGGTGCAGCCATCTTTGAAAACAAAACACAACTTTGATTAATTTAGAGGAAATATATGCGGTGATGTAGGAAATGGTGTAAACCACACCAGCACTGTATAACACGCAAACTTGAATACGCCTTTCTGGCCTACTTTGAATGAATACTAGTTTCATTAAAGAAACAAAACTTTTAGCTTTCATGGTACACCCAAACTTGCTCACTGTGGCAAAAAGCGCATTTCTTTTACAAAAAGATAAACAGAGTTAAAGAATAGAAGTTTCTGAAGGTGGCGAGGCGGCATTTTGACAATCAACAACTATAACCAATATATGGTCATTTTCATCTGTTTGATGGAGGCCAAGCCTTTCTTGGTAAAGCACTACATAAACAGTTACGTCTTTTCTGCAATTGCTCCTCCTTTCATGCGTGGTACACCTCTCAAAAGACTTTGGTCAGCAGTGTCAGATGCTGCCTCCGGGTGTTCCCTGTCAAAATGACCCATTAAGGTGCTTAAGGTGGGACAAAACCAATTTTAGAAACCGAATAGCAAAAGGTTATACTGGTTTTTTTAACATGCACTAAGTTGGTTAATGTATTATTCTAGCAGTATTTGATGTCTGTATGGTGTCAAATCTGTCCCTAACAGTATTTATCATGCTGTACTTAGACAAGTGTGAAGAAGTTTTTTTTTTTTTTATTAAACACACAAAACATGCTGAGATTAATTAATGTACGTTGTGTGTGTAGATTGTCAGAGAAAATTTTTTTTAAATGTAGTTAACTACAAACACCTAGTCAGTAATAATAACTAGAATTATCATTGGTGTTTAAAACAAGAACTGATCAAATGTCCAAAAGTGACATTGGATAATTCATGGTTGAAAAATCAGACTACAGACACAGCAAGCTAGAAAACACAAAGGATAAGGAGAATTAAAGCTTAAGTAGCTAAAAAAGAAAAAAAAAGAAAAACAGACCACAATTTTCGCTGTCTTTTATAGATGATGTAAATGCAATGTACATAAAATGCATAGATAAATTATTAATGTGGGCATTATGAAATTAATTGGACTGACACTCCTTTCAGAAGAACTAATTTCTGTGGAGGAAGATTTTTCAAACTGGAGCAACACCTAATATGAGCAACTTAAAAGACAATCTGACACAAGACCACTACACATGAAAACTTTATATATATATAAAGGTAATTTATAAATATCTAGATATATCTAGATATAGATATATAGATCTAGATCTTTCTCTATCTCTATCTCTCTCTCTCATATATATATATATATATATATATATATATATATATATATATATATATATATATATATATATATATATATAGTGTATATACAACTTGAAAGTAATGTTTTTATGGCACATTTGTGTACAGCATGATTTTTAAAATGTCCTCTTTCTGGAACTGCCCTGCACAACAAAATAAATCTGGCTGGGTGACACCATAAATCAAGCATTTTCATCATAGTACAGCCTGAGGTGTGATCCTTCCATGCCATTGCCACAGATATACCTTTTTAGATACCACTAAAGGACTTATGAAAAGAGGTATCCAATTAAAATGGAAATTACAATTGAGTCACTGTGTATTGCCCGTTACACAATGTTGTATTACTTGAATACAGAAGAGGACATTTCTAACAAAAAGAATTAAGGGACTCACGGATGTTTTGTCATGGGAGTTGCAGACAACAATACCACCTTGAATGTTCAATTAAATATACATAAGTGGCTACACACAAACAATGGTTTCTTGAGCAAACTTTATCTGAAGTAAGTAACTCAAGCTCAAGAAGTGAATAATCGTGACAATGACTAATACCTATCCTCATGTAAGTGAATTTCCTAGTGGAATTGTTGGGTTACTGCACTGCTGGAAGTTTGCAGGTTGTTCATAAAGAGACCAGGTTAATAATTCCATTTATATATATATATATTATCAGCTAAATGTGTAAGGAAATAATAATCACACATCCACCATTTCTCACATAAAAACAGGATGACATATGCCATAAACTGTGTGCCAAACCTCATCAACATCAACTCAACTGTGGCTTCAAATATGAGAAAAGGCAATGAGATGGGAATCATTTGTTTGCTCGTGATTATGAGTGGTGTTTTAAAATGTCTTTGAGGCATCTTTTGTTACATTATATCAAGGATTTGGACACTGTTTTGGAGAGAAATATGCACTGTAAACATTCCATGACTGCATCTGTCCTCTAAATGAGGCCCCGGGTTACTGGGGAGGCTGCTCTTACGTTTACAGACTGATCTATCACAGACTGCTGGCAGGAAACTGTGTGGGTTCAACATATTCTTTAGCTTTCCTCAGGCACAAGCCCTTCTGGTAGTAAGGAAAAGGATTAGCTTATGAATACAAATGACTTCTTTCCATTTCTTCTGGGTTTCCCAGATGTTGTGCCCCTTCTTTCGCATCTTTAGGCTGAAGTGGCAGCCATAAAAATGAGGTCTGTAATTACAAACCTAATAAAGATAACATAAGGAGTTTTAAATTCTCTTTTGCGTTGTGGAACTTGGCATTACTTGCCAACTCATCTGGAAATGGTGATCTTTCCTACGGAGATATCTGATCTCCAGACGGCTGTTGGAAAACAAGCCATTTGATGGATATTTCAACCACTTCACAACCAGTCCAGTGGATTAAATATTGCTTGATGAAATGGATATATAGATACAACGTTATTACTCTTTAAAATCTGAACCCCACTGTTGACTGGTTAACGTTACTCGGGTTTAACTGCTAACAGAAGTGCTTTCGCAGTTTTCCAAACAACACTTGTGGTACCATGACTTAATTTAGTTGTGATTGTGGAATAGCGTTGACAAATGTGCTGTATATAAACGTCGGTCTACGTGTAATAAAAAGATGAATGGTGTGTTTCTTTACCTGTAACTTTTAACTGCTTGACTTACAGTGTGTCCTGTCCGGGAACAATGGTTCTTCTGCAAAGTCGAACTAACGTTACCCTCTAACGTGCTAATCACAGGAGCTTAGCATGCTAACTTAACAACATCGTGATAACGTTACAACAGCAAGCACGCGCGTTACCTTCCAAATAAGCTACAACAGGGTTGATGAATGAAGTTGCTACTATGTTGCGTCCAGTCAGCTAACTAATATCAGGTTAGCTACATGGGCCCACCAGGCCTGCATGCTATAGAAATTTCCAGATGATCCGAGGTTAGCTTGCTAACACAGAGTGGTGCAGGGTACAGAGGTAGTCAAAGACACTACCAAGACACTAACATTACTCACCGTCTGGGTTATTTTCCGGATCAAATCGCTGCCCACATCCCTTATTATAGCACAACGCGGACATGGTGGCGGGTGAAACAAGTTTTACAGGTGGCCAGATTTGTAACTAACACTAAAAAGCTAGTGTGTGTAAGATGTAGAGCAGCGACCGTTTCTTTACTGGTCTCACTTCCGGATGATCTCGGCTACACTCGGCAAATATCGGAGCTTGCCCAGCCCGCCTCCTCCATCCTGTGAGCGCACCGCGGTCCCACACAAGCGACAACTGATGCTGACCGCTTCCAAACTTGCGTTAAGCGACAGGGTCTTTATAGCAAATTTATCTCGGACCTTAACCTTCCAGCAAACTAACACCTAGCAGTTTTAACCTCAGTTTTGTGTGAATTATAGCAGAAAAAGCCAAAATAGCACTGCACTCAGGGTTACAGTATTCAGGTGCATGAAACTGGGGCAATAGCTATTTAGTTTTACGAGGATGGCTGCAGCCTAGTAGACAACTGCCTCTCGGGATATTCTCACATGAATTTTCCATTTCGCGCATCACCATCGACTTCTGCGCGACTGTTTTGTGCATTTGCTTTTCTTTCTTTTCAAAATGACTGTCGGGGAGAGGATGGGAAATGATTTACTTCCACTGATTACAGCTGTTTCGTCTAAAGGTAGGACACGCTTTGATGTGTGAGTGAAGTCTGCACACAATATATTTAATTAAGCTACAGTCTGTAGCATGAGAAACACGTGGATTTTGCAGGGAGGGAGGCGAGCAACACTGGATCCGCATCAGCATCAAAACGGGGAACGTTAAATGCACCCCAAGATCTCCCAGGACAGTCTCTCTCTGGGGAATGTTGATCTGAGTCGTTAAATTCTGACAGCCTATTTGGTGCAGATATTAATCTATAGGCTACTATAGGTCTAACAAATAGGATCTACATGTAGCTCAAATTTCACATCATCAGTTCTTTAATAAATAATGTTTCTGTTGAAGTTGTATAATGATCAAAACAATACTACTGTATAAGACGATGCATAGGCGACAAAATTCAGTAAACAGTAGCCCATGCAGTATTTAGCAAACAAGTATTTATAATTTAAAAAAGAAAAGAAAAAAGAAAATGTTTTTAATTAGGTCATCAATTTTTCCCTCTCCTTTCCCTCTCTGGCAATTATTACATGGGTTTAAACTTTGGCTGTGCATTTGAGTTAACCTGATGATAATATCAAATGAAACCAGACTGTTTAAAAAAAAGTGTTTAAGTGCAACTACTTGTGTAGTGTAATTTCTCTTAATGCATAATGATGTTTGTCGAACCCTCATAGCTCTTGTCCTTTTTTTTCTTGTGAAACTATTACAAGCCTAATGTGGTGGTCACTGACTAAAGACTGTCACTGTGTCTTTTAGGCACTCTTTATTGCAGGAAGAGTGATTGTTCTTGATCCCTGTTATTTCATTTGGTGACATGATATGTTTCACTGAGCCTGTGTATGTGCACTGTGCTTTGATGTGTTTTTTTATGTCATTCTTTGCTTCTGAGCCTTTCGGGCACAATATTGAATGTTTGAATGCAAATTGTTTGAGTGCAACATTGAATATGCTATCATTTCCCTGTAGTGATAAGCAGTACCCCTGAAATGTCTTTGTGACTTTTGTCTCACAGTTCTCTATCAGATTTTTAGTATTCAGAGTGCATGTCTCTAACAACTCACCAACTGAATCCAGATCTGTTTTTCTTTATTATTCTTTCCAAATATAGGGTGACTGAGTGATGGAACAGAGATGAAACCTAATCGGTGGGAAAAGATGCTTCCTCTACCCAGCTTCTCTCTTCTTTTCCAATTTATTTGCTTTTTCCTCCTCCTCTGTTTTCCCTCAACCCATGCCCAGTTCTTGCCAGAACCTAGGGCAGGACAAGGCCTGCTGCTCTTCACCCAGCCTGCCTATAATGCTTCCATCTTCGAGAATTCTGCTGCAAGAACTTATACCAGAAGTGAGGTCAAAATGGGCATCATTCTTGGGCCACCTCGGTCTTTAGACATAAAATATTCCATTGAGTTTGGAGATAGTGAGGGAATCTTCCAGGCTGAGGAGTTTGTAATGGGAGATTTTTGTTTCCTCCGTATACGCACTAACGGTGGTAGCGGTGCCATATTGAATCGGGAAGTGCAGGACAATTACACACTGACAATTAAGGCATCTGCCCAAGGAGACCTAGAGGCCTTAGCCACTGTTTATATCAAGGTATTGGATACCAATGATCTCCGACCTCTTTTCTCCCCAACCTCCTATTCATTTGTTGTTTCTGAGAGTGCCCCTCTGGGTGCCAGCATAGGACGTGTAACAGCCACGGATGCTGACATGGGCTCCAACGGAGAGTTCTACTATTTCTTCAAGAACAGAGTTGAACTCTTTGCTGTTCATCCAACGAGTGGGGTCATCACTCTGACGGGTCGGCCCAGGATGGACAAACAAGACCGATTTGAGCTAGAGGTGCAGGTGGTCGATAGAGGGATGAAACTCTATGGGAATAATGGTATAAGCAGCACTGCTAGGCTGGTATTAACAGTGGAGCGGGTTAATGAATTTTCTCCTGTTCTCAGTGCAGTTGCTGTTGTTCCATCATGGGTGGACAAGAACCCAGTCTATGCCATAGTGACTGTGGAGGATAAAGATGAAGGGGTATCTGGGGATATAGAGTGGGTCTCTATCATAGAGGGTGACCCTTATGAACAGTTTGTGGTTGATCGATCACCTGTTGGGAATGAGTATAGGGTTAAAACATCAGAATTGGTTGACTGGGATACATTCCCTTATGGCTGCAACTTAACCTTCCAGGCTAAAGACAGAGGTATACCTCCGAAGTTTTCTAATACCCAAGTTGTTCAGCTGTTGGTTACAAAGCCAGACCCAGTGTTGGCGAATTTTGAGAAAGATGTTTATGTAGTCAAGCTGAGTGAAATTGCTCCCCCAGGCACTATTGTAGAGGTGGTGAAAATCTCCCCAGCTCCACTGAGTGTCAATTACAGCTTCAGCAGCCTCTCAGATCCAATGTACTTTGATATAAACCCTTTGACTGGAGTTATTATGACTACAAGGCAGCTGACAAGGATATCACAGGATTTCATAGAGATGGAGGTGGTTGATATTATTAGTCAGCAGCGAGTAAGGGTCCAAATCATGATAGAGGATGCTAATGACAACTGTCCAGTGTTCAACAGGCCCTTCTATGATATTGCAATCAATGAGAGCTTGCCTGTAGGGACTGTTGTTCTTGTAGTGTCTGCTGTGGATGATGATAAAGGAGAGAATGGGTACGTAACCCACACAATAAGTGGTGAACAGTCTCTTCCATTTAACATAGACCAGAACACGGGAGAGGTGAGAATCACAAGAGACCTGGACTTTGAGTCATCAGATGATATTTATATGTTTATGGTGCGGGCCTCTGATTGGGGTTCACCATACAGAAGAGAGAGTGAGGTTAATGTCACCATTCGTTTGATAAATATGAATGACAACCAGCCTCTTTTTGAGATGGTTTCTTGCAGGGGGATGATAAGCCGTGATTTTCCTATCAGCCAAACTATTATCACCTTATCAGCTGTGGACATGGATGAGCTAGGAATGGTGAAGTACAAGATACTGTCTGGGAACGAGTTAGACTACTTTAACTTAAATCCAGACTCTGGGGCTTTGTCTCTGAAGAGATCATTAGCAGTGGATAATTTAAAAAGTGGGATATTCAACCTGAAAATAGTTGCAACAGATGGAGAGATGTTCTCTGATCCTACCTTTGTGAATGTATCTGTGGTCAGGGGTAGGATGCCACCCAGGGGGTTCAACTGTAAGGAGACCAGGGTAGCCCAGCTATTGGCAGAAAAAATGCTCTCAAAAGCGTCTGCTATGGCTAAACCAAGACCAGATGAGAGCTATACAGACCTTTTCTCTATGAACAATCAGGCTCCACAGTTTGAGGCCTTGCCTACAAGCATTCTAGTGAGAGAAGACCTCACTGCTGGTACCAGTGTATTTCAGGTGAGAGCACGAGATGGTGACACAGGCTTCAATGGCCGTGTTCTCTTTTCCATATCTGATGGTAACAAAGAAAATTGCTTCAATATTAACATGGAGAATGGGTTGATAACTGTATTGCAGCCACTAGACCGTGAGCGTGTGGATCGTTACTTCCTTAATATCACTATCTACGATCAGGGCGTTCCTCAGATGTCCAATTGGAGACTACTGACTGTGATCATTGAGGATGCAAATGACAATGACCCCGAGTTTGATCAGGGCAGCCTCTCTGCTATTGTTTCAGAAAACTCAGCCATTGGTATGGAAGTTATTACAGTCACTGCATTTGACAGAGACATGGGTCAAAATGGACAGCTGTCCTACACAATGTTGACCAGTGTCCCTCAGTTTGGTATTGACAGTGAAACTGGAAGTGTATTTATTGCCAGCCACTTGGACCGAGAAACCTTCGCAATGTTCACATTGAAGATTGAAGTGAAAGACAAGGCTGAGAGAGGCACTCGACGCTCTTCAGTGACTACTCTATGTATAATAGTGGAGGATGTCAATGATTGCGCACCAACTTTCATCCCTAGCAGCTACAGCGCTCGAGTACTGGAGGACCTCCCACCAGGGGCTGTGATTACCCGTGTGCAGGCTCAGGACCCAGACATTGGCCCTGGTGGACAGGTTCGGTACTCCTTGATTAATGACTTCAATGGCACTTTTGAGGTAGGTGATGACACAATTTGGATTGTCTATACTGTTGCATATGCAGATCCTTTATCAGTTTATGATGTAAGGCATTGTGATGCTTTGTACAGATCAATGCTCTGAGTGGAGTGTTGAGGATTAGGAAGGAGTTGGACTTTGAGAAACAACAGTTTTTCAACCTGACAGTACTTGCTGAGGACAGAGGAGTACCCAGCCTCATCCGTCAGACATTTGTAGAGGTGGAGGTACATAACACACACGCACACCCTCCATACACTAATTTGTATCTAATGGTCAATTTTCAAGCTTCCAGTTGTTGTGATGTGAGACGATGTGCCACTGTTATGCGTTTCTTTAAAGATGCAATGTGTAAGAATACAAGAAGAAGAAGAAGAAGAAGAGTAGTGTTGTGTTGCAGATACACTATTTGGAAGTGCTGACACCCCTGTCCCAGTACTTTTGTCAGGTTGTGGTCTTTCTTAAGGGAAATCATTATTCTGCAACATACAATTTTAGACAACAGTTTGTGTTTGGCCTTTTCCTCTTTCAATATGACAATTCCCCCGTGCACAAAGCCAGTTTAGTGTGGAAGAACTTGACTGGCCCACTCAGAGCCCTGACCTCAACCCTATCCAACACCTTAGAGATGAACTAGAATGGAGATTACGAGCCAGGCCCTCGTGTCTTACATCATTGTCTGACCTCACAAATGCTTCTCTGGATCAACCAACAAAAATACCCACAGACAAACTCTAAAATCTTTAGAAAGCCTTCCTAGAAGAGTGGAAGCTATAATAGCTGTAAAGCGGGGGGAACAACTCCATATTAATACCTATGGAGCCCTCTACTGGACTCCGACCAATAGGACATCGATACCGATATGTGTGTGACGTATAAATAGCAGTGTCCCTACTGCCTCAGCATCCGACCACCTCTTCAGCAGACGGCGTCAGAGCGGCAGGGCTCATCAGTAGAGGGCTCCGCCTGTGCTTATAGAATTAGGGTTACCATATCGTAACCTTCATTCTATCTCACACAGGCTCTGCCCTCTACTGGACTCTGTGGGTACAGTGGGTGGAGCACGATGACTGTCCGTCCTAGCCGCGACAAGCCAAAGTCCACCACACCAACCTAGTGACAGAATGGTGGGACACCCCTGAGAAGGTCGCTGGACCGATAGGGGCTTAGCCTGACCATTAACACCTGCACTGCCCTTACTTTTCACTGAAACATCAGGCACTGCCAGTAAATGTTCCCCCTCTACACCCAGTAGTCACCAGATCCTCACTTTTCAGATCCTAGTTCGCACTTGCGAGCTGGATCCCGAGAAGGAGCCAGACATATCCAAGAGATAGAAACGCATAAACAGGCACAGTAAGGGCCAAGATGCCATTGTGCAGATCTCTTTGACTGAAAAAGGGTCGGAGACACTTCCACACTTCCGAGTGGAATGTGCATGCACCGCTAAGGGTGGGTCTGTTCCTGCCCATGTACAGGCTTGGGAGATTCACTCACAAAGACAGCTGGCCAGGCTCTTCTTGGACAGGGTTTTACTGACTGCACTATCATTGAAACAGACGAACAGCTGACCAGTGCATCGAATGGGGGCTGTGTGCTCTACATAGGACGTTAGCCTAGCACACATGGACAGATGCACTCTCACCTCCCTGCACCCTAAGTGGGGTATGGGGGTAGAAAGCATCCAGATTTATTGTCTTGGACCTGAACATGCTCCTTATCTTCTTAAGAACAAAGGAGGTGTGTTGTCTCAATCCATCTGCACTGTGGACACCAAGAACCAGCATGCAGCTGGGGTGAACCAACAGGCACACAGCTCACTCACCTTCTTAGCAGAGGTCAGATAAAGGCGCAGGGCTATTCAAGAGATAGCATTTTCAATGAGGACTGCTCCAGGGGCTCATAAGGTGCAGATATTAGAGCCACCAACACAAGCAGCAAGTCCTACTGAGGAACCGAGAGACATGACACCGGTTGCTGTCTTCTAACACCCTGCAGAAAGTGTATCACGAGGGATTGGGTGAAGACACCAAACCCCCTGTGACAGGAGAGATAGCTGCAGCGCGACAGCCCCTTCTCCATCAGACCTTGCAGGAAAGAGAAAACAGATCCCACCGAACAGGTAGGCACTTGGATGGTCTGTGCGACCTCAGCGGATAGACCAGCCTGAGTCTGCTTCTCCACAATTTTAGGAGCAAAACCTGGAGAAGCTGGTCCAACACCAGTATTGTGCATATGAAGCCTCACCCTTGTGACAGAGCCCCCCAGACCATAGGTACAGGCCAGGGCTCTGTCACTGTAGGCTTCGTCACTTCTACCAGAATGACGAACAACCGTTCCCTCTTCACCTTACTGGAGGGATGAGATGGGGTGGGGGGAACACAAACAGCAGCCCTTCTGGCAATGGCGCGTGTGTAACGCGTCCATCCCCAAGGGTGGGCAGTGGGTGTTGGCAAACAGATCCACCTCCGCTCTCCCGAAGCGAGCTGTTGTGCAGTCTCCACCCGCTCGGTTGGGGGCCAGCCCTCGACGTGAGGTCAGCCACCACCGTTCTCCAAGCCTGGGACGTGAAGGGCTTTCAGAGACAGCAGGTGTTCTGATGCCCACGTCTATAGGTTCCCTGCCAGCACCAACAGAGCCGTGGATTGGACTTCGCCCCGTCTGTTGATGTACGCGCTGGAGGAAACGCACCACCACACTAGAAACACAACCTGGAGTGGATTGTGAATGCGTGGTGTGTGGCCCCCTCGGCTCTCCTCGGGGAGCCACAACACTCACTGCACTCCCCTGGCAGGTCCCTCCCCATGCAGTGAGAGACTCATCAAGTGCCCGCGCTGCCAGACAGTGAGAGACCCCCAGAATCACAGGTCCTCCTGCACCACCTACTACCCAACAGCAGCATCACTGACATTGCTGCCGCAGCTGTCCCCTGCTGCAGCCTGTGGACCACCAAGCGACGCGCACAGATACGCTCTATCACAATCCCCAGATACTCCGCTCACTGTAGAGGCTGGGGGGAGCTCTCTTCACAATTGATTGCAACCCCAGGTTGCAAAATCAACTGGGCTGTGTGGAGATCACTCAAGGCTTCAATCTCTTCATGACCATGAGGTCGTGAGTAGAAACGAACCCTCATGCCCTTCTCGCGCAACGATTGCAGTGCGATGCATCTGCTGAGTGTGTGGGTGGCTAGCGAATAGTTGATGGGGAGCCTAATGTTTGTAGGCTACCCTCTGAGAGGAGAAGCCTAGAAATTCCCTGTTACTATGTCACCTCAGCATGAAATAATCATCTTTCAGGTTGATGGCGGTGAACCAGTTGCCCGGCTGCAGTGGCTCCAACATTTTCTTGATCATCAGCATGTGGAAATGCCCTCTTGTCCATTATGCTGGTTCAGGTGGCGTAGATCCAGAATGGCTCAGAAGCCTCTTGTCTTTTTGGGGACCAAATGTCATGCACAGAGATGCCCTAAGACAGCCTGCTTCAGCAGGAGTTGCTGGATCTCGGCAGCCATGAAGTCCACTTCCTCTTGAGAGGATGGACTGGCTTCCATTATGTCCAGGAAAACTGGTGGTATGCAGCAGAACTGAAGAGAGAAGCCTCGTCTGTCCACCCAGCTTGTCAGCATGCAGCGGCGTCGCCATTCTGCATGACAGTGTGTACACGTGAACAACGCATCATCGGCACTCTCCACCGCCAAACTTTCCATAAATGGAAGCTTAGCCCAAGGGGGGGCCGAGGTCGAAAGGGCTTTAGTGTCCCTGAACGTGCCAGGGCCGGTTGCTCCCTGGTGTCTTTAATGCACCACAGCTTGCTGCTCTGTGGTGTCCTTGAATACTCCACGGTCTGTTGATCCGTGGTGTCCTTGAACGCACCACAGCTCGCTGCTCCAATGATGGCTCAACGTGCAACAATGTCACCGTGAGCGCGTCGTCAGTATAGCAGTCAGTATCAACTCAGCTGCTGAGTGAAGCCGAGTCAGAACAGGGCATCCTCCTCTCCACTGCAGCAAGCTGCTGCTGGGAGAATGAGCCGCTGTACACTGTGATAAAGTGCCACGGGCTGCTCTGCTGGAAGAGACATGTTGTCTGGTTGGGTCTCTCCGGTTTATGTTGACAATGTTGTTGTGTGTTTTAGGAACACACACACTGTCTGTCAGCTAGCAGTGTTCCCGTGGACACTGTCGTGAATGCATGGGGAACGTAGAGTTAGCTCGCATTGCTGCATTGTGTCACTGTCATGGCAGCAGCCCTTCATTCGGCTGCCAGGCGATGTAGGTGACCCATTGCACGGGCCGGACCGCCGACTAGCAAGGAGGAAGCTCAGGTTCTACTACCGTCTCACTCGGATGCCACCAGGAGAGCGACGTGGGACATGGGCTTCTGTCCCAGTGGTTTGACTAGCACAGTAAAGATCCGGGCCCTCCAACTGTCTCTCTCTCTCTCTCGAGATTAGCAAGGAGAGCAGTGTGGGCCATAGGTTGGATCATTAGCTTAGCATCGGTGAACGTGCAGAGTGTACACAAGCAGCACATGAAACACAAATTAATGCATGCTGGATGCAAAACGGAGGGAGGAGGTCTGGTGGTGTGCATCAGCCTCTGTCCCTCTGTTTTTAAATTAAATAAGGCTTAGACTTTTTCCAAGGGCTGCAATCGAAAAGGCTGTGGTGTCGTTGAACGCACCATGGGCCGTTTTCGAAAGGTTGAACCACCTGCAACAGGCCTACGGGCCGCCCGTGGAGGAAACTAAACCAACCGAAGCAGTGAGCGATCTCTTTCGTCCCGCTATACTGAGAGAGACCTGACTTTGGCTGTCTCTCTCCGGCTATAGCGGACTAGCCTAGCTGCGCTGTGACCGCTTGGCGAAAGAGAGTGTCTGTTTATGTAACACGCTTTCACCGCCGGTGAGCTAGCAATGCGCCCATGCGAGTCTTCGTGGGCTGGGAATGCAGAGCTACTGTAGACTGCTGCATTGCCCAGTTTCCACGGTAAGAACAGCTCGTTTCTCAGCTGTCACGTCGTGGAAGCGGACCATTATGGCCACGCAGACTCCGTGGCCAGGCTAGCGAAGTAGATGCCCGGGCCTCACCCACCCTTTCACTCGGTTCTGACCGGGAGAGCGGCGTGGGCTGCGGGGTGAACCGTTAGCCTCACCCCAGGAGTTAACGTTAGGTCTTTGATGAGAGAAGTTAACTTCCTCTTTGAGGAATGTAATTAATATGTTTTACTCAAAAAACGGTTTCCACATTCTCAAAAGCCTTACCATAGTGTACACAAGCAGCACATGCTTGATTGGACACCAGACGGGGGATTGTGGCAGCGTCAGCAGGTCTCTCCCTTCATAACGGTCACTTGACCAGTCGCTCAATTCCCCAGCCGCAGGTCGGCTGGCGGGGGGTGGGGGCCTGGACTCGTCCGGGCAGGACATGGGTCACCTTGTCCAGATGCAAAGTAATTTTCTAGAAGTGTCGACTCCATCCGTGGAGGTGGTGAATTCAGTGAGCAGTTCGCCGTTTACTGAAGAAAAAAGGATGCTGAGGCAGTAGGGACACTGCTATTTATACGTCACGCACGTATCGGTAGCGACGTCCTATTGGTCGGCTACATGTACGATAAAATTTAGGTGGGCAAGTGCGTGTGTGTGATTGGAGGATGTAGTACCCATAGAGTCCAGTAGAGGGCGGAGCCTGTGTGAGATAGAACTGGCCTCCATTGGTCTCAGAGGCTGTGTTCGATCCTGTTCGAACAGCCGTGTTCACTAGGAGACTTCTGAGCCTGGTTCCGTTCCCCACTTGCCCGGCTCCAGTTCTGGTACCCAACAGCTGGGACCGCTAAGTTAGCTGCAAGGGTAATTGAACTAACTAGCTAATGTCAGTTAGCAGCAGTCATGACCTGATATTTGATATGCTGCCCCCTAGGTTTTGGGTGTATGAATTTGACAGGTGGAGAGTAGTTTCAATTCTTACACATTGCACCTTTACTGCTCCCCCGTATTAAGTCTCAGCACAGAAATACCTGCATTTAGACTGAGGTACACTGAAACTTCCCTGATCAACACACAGCAAAGAAATATAATTACTGTTTAAGATCAAGTTGCTGGTGCCCCACAATTCAATTCAGTTCAGTTATGTTGAAGGGACCATTTAGGGTACATTAGCAAAGTAACAATTTTTTTAACTAATTTTACTTGTCAGAAAATCATGTTGTCAGTGGGCATAAATAGCTGTATGCCATAATTTAATATTGGCTATATTGGGCTAATCCTAATCTGTTTTTACATATGACACAACACACATCTTCTCAATATTTTTCTGTCAAAATTAAAGTGAATCATTACATCTCTTCAGGTGGTGGATGTCAATGAGAATTTGTATGCACCCTACTTCTCTGACTTTGCTGTGAGAGGCTCAGTGAAGGAGAACTCTCGAGCAGGCACGAGCGTCCTGACAGTCAACGCTAAGGACGATGACAAGGGACGAGATGGGGTGTTGAGGTACTCTGTCAGAGGAGGCAGCGGACTGGGCACTTTCACCATTGATGAAGACACAGGTTTGACACAAGATCAATTTCGAAGCCTACTTATGTAAAGTGAAAATAACTTACAGTGCCATGCGTGGAATATCAACATCCAACTGTATTGCTAATCACTTCATATTTTTGATGCAATTATATGATTATTTGAGTGAATCTGTATGTGTGTATTAGAGTGAGAGAGGTGGAGAGAGTGTGAAGTACAGTGAGAGTCAGTGGGTTGATGGGGCCTCATGTGGGAGCTGTGTACTGAGAGATCATTACTGTAATGAGGGCAGCATGGCAGCTACACTGGTTGAGCCTCAGGCTGCTCAGTACAACTGATCCAGTGCTGTGTGGATAACATTGATCAAGGCTCTCCTGCACAGCACCACCATCCTTTCCAAGAGTAGTGAAATCACTGTGACTTATTTAAGGAGCTGAAAAAAGCACATTGTTGTCTCCAACTGTCCTGAAGTGTCAAACTGCAGCTGAAAATGTGTTGATCTAAACAAGAAGCTATGACACACTCACCCAGGGAAAAATGAATCAAATACCCAGTATGAAAATAGGACAGTTCATGTTAGATCATATTGACTTGTATACAGAATAATAGAACAACTATACATATATTGTCTATCCCTTATTAAGTTTTTGTAAATGTTAACAGTCATGTAAGAACCAATATCATCATCATGATATTGTATTGTGCAACTTAAATGTCACTCTTAATGCTGAACATTATTAGAAACTTAAATGGAAAATTCGGCACCATTTTTGTGGATGTCCAGTCTGTGGTAATGGTAAATGAAGTCAACTGAAGGAATATATTCCTCAGTGTCAACAGACCAAGTTAGCTGCTGGGTGCTAAGCAAATGAATTCCTGCATTTGACCGTTTCTTTTCCCACGTAGCAATATTGTTACAATAAAGGCATGTCTATCAAGTACATACAAGCAACACACACACACATACTGGCAGAACGGGCTTATATATATATATATATAAGCAACAACAACAAACAATAACAACAATGCTAGCTGAGCTAGAGCTGAAGTATAGAGTTCCACAAAAGCAACATGAAAACCAGTTACCAGCATCCACTGCTTCTCTCATTATTTAGTTGGCTTCAATTGACACTGAACATTCACACCGTTTCTCTTGACTGCCCCTCAATATTACAATCACCCCAGCCTGCTAGCCTATAACGATATTTATATTGTTGGCCAAAACACAGCATTAGGTGACAAAAATACTCTCTCAATGGTCATCTGCCCTCTTGGCCCTGCTGGTCATGGTTGTCCTTTCTAGTTTATCTTCGGAATCCTAAATAAGGACTCCGGCACACCTCTGTCAAAGTGAGTAAAACTTTCATGCATAGGAACGGACACTTGGGCTCTCTCGAGGTTGGCATCAGCGACAGCATCCAACAAAAACTGCCCATGCTGAAATTCATTGCAGCAGAATGATTAAGTTTCTGTTCGGATCAAAGGGCAATTTGAGCAAAAGCCCGCTGGCCATATCCTCTTGTATGGTTACGACGGCAGCCTCTCTCTGCTGCGTTTCTTCTCTGGCTTGAAACATTGTAAAATGTATCCTTGTCCATGATATCTTCTGAACTCATTAACTTAGGGATGCCAGTTTTGCTACTTGAAACTTAGCTAGTTTACAATGCAAGAAAAAAGAGCAGCATCTATAGCATTACCCCTGGCCACCCAGAGGCAGAAGCTAGAAATCTTAGCTGAAATAGTTTGTAGTTTTTCTTTGCCACCAGCTATGTCACTGTCATGTCAAATGACGGTGCTGGATGCAGGAAGAACTACTTGGCGAACTCCGCTTTTTTGGTCACTATAGCAAGCATTGAGTAATTTATTGCTTCAGTGGACTGCATTGCATGCCCAAAACTATCGGCAAACGGGTAAACTAATAGGATGGCTAGCTTCACAGCAAACTGAGCTTACTAGCTAGTGGCAGCAACTGTTAGCAGTAGTTAGCAGCTAAAGTAACCGCTAACAAACTCAAAACAATCACATAAATCACAGGAAGTTGATCACCTGGAGGACATCAGAGGGAAAACCAGAAAATATTTTTTCCAGTTTCGCCAAAACAAACCAATCAAAAAAAAAAAAACCTTTTTCCCTACCACAGTTGCTGATAGTTATTTACACGAAATAAATATCTAGTTTTTCCAAAACAACTCAATTTATTTCTTACAGTTTTGTGGTTACTAATTACAGTCACTCTCTGTTTTTATGTCTATTTACCAATTATAGACAAACAACAAAAAACCTGACAACCCCTGTGTCTTGTTGCACATTGATTAAATGAACTCTGGTGCCACTTGCTTCCCCTGGTGGCAGGAGGTTTACCAAAAACAAATCATTAACATTTAACAAAAATGGCTCTCACACCAGTGAATGAAGTTATAAAGGTGTGTTTTTGTAAAGTAATCAGTGAGGCATCGTCTAATATAGCCAGCCCTATCTCCACACATCGATTCAGCATTGATTCAGCAGCACTGTGCCATCTAGTTCCTGTCCCTCGGGAAGTTGGCCAATCAGAAGAAAGTGGGCTCTTAGGGAGGGAGGCCTTAAAGAGACAGGAGCTAATATGTGTTCCGATAGAGGGTGAATAGAGGTGCAGAAATAATGGACAGAATGAGAAAAATAATGTGTTTTTTTAATTTTAAGGCATACAGACATTTTCTAGCAGACACCCAAAATAAAAGTTTGAGCCTGAAAATGAGCATAATATGGCAGCAACGGGTATAATATCTAATAATAGTATCTTATTTTTATTAACCAATACATTATAATTATTAGGCAGGAAAAAGGGACTACCTAGTGACTAATCATGAGAAATTGTTACTTAAAATATTTAACCCCATTTAACCCCATATAATTCAGTTAGACGGCACAGTGGTGCAGTGGTTAGCACTGTCGCCTCACAGCAAGAAGGTTCAAACCCCAGATGTCCCGGCCTTTCTGTGTGGAGTTTGCATGTTCTCCCTGTGTCTGCGTGGGTTCTCTCCAGGTGCTCCGGCTTCCTCCCACCGTCCAAAGACATGCGGACTAGGTTAATTGGTGACCCTAAATTGTCCTTAGGTGTGAGCATGAGTGGTTGTTTGTCTATGTGTGGCCCTGCGATGGACTGGTGACATGTCCAGGGTGTACCCCGCCTTTCGCCCGATGTCAGCTGGGATTGGCTCCAGCTCTCCGCGACCCTGTCTAGCAGTGGGGTAGCTACAGTGGTAGCCAGTAGAGTTTATTGTAGCACTTACTTTTAGGGATCAAAAGACAGTGTTCTTCTTCTGGCCTCTCTCTTGACCTTTTGTCACACTGGTGCCTACTGTACATGACTTGCACTGGAGGCCTGTATTGACCTTTAACTAGGCTAATTAGTATTGACTGTTGTTGAGAGAAAAACAGATGGACAAATGGAGAGAATGTCTATTCCCCTCACTCTCTGTATCTCTCTCTCGCTTCACCTAAATAACTAATGTATACATTACCACCTATGTATAGTGTATATACTGTACACAGACAAAACAGTGTTACAGTACACAGATAGATCCCTGCATTCTCCTGTAATAGTGCTTGCCGCTGTTATTCACCTCAGTTTTAAAACCTCAGTAAGGAGCATCATAGCCAACAAGAAGTTTATTGAGTGCAAATTTTCCAGGGGAAATCAGAGTGCTTGTTAGAGCATAACGTGAAGGGAGAGGGGAGTGGAAGTGAAGCGAAGAGAGGAAGGAATAGGATGCAGGGGAGTCTGAAGTACATAAAAAGTGTCAGAAGAAAATACTGCTATCTTCCTCCCAGGCCTTTTTATATATATATTTTCTTCTGGGAAGTTTGTTGTTAAGCTGTGGCTGTTATTTCCCCCCCCTAATATCATAAGCAAGTGAAGAGTGGCTTTTTTTTGTTTTTGTATAAGATTAGAAGACACAGTAATCACATGGCAAGTTTTCCCTCATCAAGTGTTTCATCTTATCTTGTATCATAGAAATTAGTGTTGTCAGGTGTGGACAGAGTAACCACTCTGTCCTCCCACCACGCATTTAGCTGCCATGATGAGTGGCTCAGCTCTGACTGCTTGTCAATCTGTGGCTCTTAGTGCCAAAACTAAGTAGTGAGAAATACAATTTTTAGCCTGTCTTAACTTGTGCCCCCCCCGGTAGTTTGTAGATTGGTTCTATGATGCAATTTGTATATCCGATGACATCCCAATTGTCATACTAGCCATGTATGAATGCCCTCCATATTACATATTTAGATGTTCAAGATTACTCACTCCAGTATGGGTGGAAAATACAGGGGCTATCTTTCATAAAAGAAGTAGGATCTTCTCTGGCTTAAACCCTTAGCACTCCTGTACTTTAAACCAAAATTGGTATTCTTGTCATTGGCTAGGGGGAAAGCAAGCCCTGCAATTTCTCATTGGGCAGCTGTCAGAAGCCACTGCTCTTCTATTAGTGGGTTTGCAAGCTCAAGGATTTGTCACAGTCAGGATAAAGCATTATTTAAGCTACAGGCAAACACATTTTAAAAAAGTAATCTATTCTGCATTTGTTGCAATGAACAGGCTATATTTTTGATGTCTTTTTTTCTGCCAAACAAGGAGCTATTCAGTTGTATCTCAAGATGCAGAGAAATACACCGTATTTTCTCATCCATCTTGGGATTGATTATTTAGTATGGTGGCATTAATTAGATGGCGGGACCTCAAAACCTGTTTCTGAAGAATGGAGAAGTTGAACCGACACGACAGATGGATGTTAGCCCAAGTGTACTGTGACCTCCTAGATTAGAAAAATATGCCGTGACCCTTCAATTTTTGTGTTCACTCTTTGAAGTGTGTTATTTATGGTGAGAATGGATGCTGTCAAGTCAGATTTATATTGAATTCACTGAATAGCGCCTGTCGGTCTTAAAGTTCAAAGAGCTTTTGAAACAGCCAGCTCTGTTTTCCTTGCCTCTCTCTGTCGAGTTATCTGACAGAGATGAGATGTGGTTTGAAAAGGACATGGTCAAGGACACCAGAGCAAGGATGTGTTTTAGAAAACACTTTTACAATGCATTGTGCGTGCCCTGGGCAGCTGCTTAGTCATAATCTGACATATACATACACTTTCTCATGATACAGTAACACCTTTGCCATGCAGCTGAGGAAGCTGCAAAAAGACTGACTTAGGTACACAAAAAAGGCCACACAGTCACACCCTCTAGTCACCAATTTGAATGCTTGTATAACTGTAACCTGGGCATGTGGGGTTTGTGGATGAGTGGAAGGCCAAGTTAGGGAACAGCAGGCATCTGCTGTATGACAGGAAATCAAGTTAATTCTCCCATAGCCCAAAACAAATGAATATATGTATGAAAGGATCTTTGTAATATTTTAACAATCTAATTAGAAAGGATCACTGACACGGTACATAAGCTCAAGTTTACTAGTTAGAGGATTTTTGCTGAACCACAACATATTTTTATGATTGTTTGGATGATATCCTGCAAAAATGTTTTTAATAGGCTAGCTGGGTTTAGGAACAGAATCGAGCAAGAGTGGCACTGAGCATGTTTATCCCAGGGGCATGGAGTCTGGGCTGAATCGTCTTGGCTCTCTCTGCCTCATGGAGTCACCGACACAGGCCTGTTTATTTTGGTCAAATTAAAGGAATGCTGATTTGGTCATCGTTATGCACTACATGGCTAAGGAAACACAGTTTTGATCAAATATGTTGGCTGTCTGTCTGTCTACCTATCTATCTATATATCTATTTTGATGCTCTCACGTGTTAAGTACAGTACAGATAAAAAATACCCTGACACCAAGTATTCTTATTTTACTATTTTGCCCATTTCTAACACAGTAAAAACAATTGTTGCCATGGCAGCAGTGTGGTTATGTTCAAAATTAAGCCCACATGAAGTGCTAAATGCTCATTAATATAAATTTGGCAACAGGCTCCTCTGCAACGAGAAGACCATCCAACCAACACCAAATAATACTCTTACTGCTACTGCCACTATGTCTAACACTTCGAATAGTTATACTAACACAGTGAAAGCCTTTGCATGCAAGAGCATAAACTCATTAACATCATCAACATCAACCAGTCTTTAATTATAAAAATAAGGTTTATGTAAGCATAAAAGCTCGCATGTCCAGTCTCAGCTCTGTCTAGCGTATTCTTGGGGTTAATTGCTTGTGTACTCAATTAGAGATTCAAGCACAGACTCTGCAAGCATTGACAAACACATGCTGTACATCATAGTTCTCTAAGGTTCTTTAAGCTAGTTTAAGAAACTGATTCATGCTGGCTTTTAAAAGTGCTGTGATTGAACATAAAACTGGAGATTTGATGAAAGTTTGTGTGCACTGTGCTGAAATGACTGTTTGTAATGCTTTGGCCTTATGATGAGTTCAGTCTATTTATTCCTAATTTACTTGTGTTACTTTCTGTTGATAGAAATGATAGCACTAGATAGATGTGTTGGTTTTTATCCTGAAGTTAGGTTCCCTTGTTTAAATAAAGTATGACACTCCTGACCTTGCACCATTGTGCTTCAGTGAGTGCTCTTGGCAATGTTTAGAAATGAAATGACATGAATGAACCCTAAAACCTAGAGTGTGAACTCACGCATGCGTGTCATAAAATGGACAGTCCTACACGACTGATTTAAAAAGAAAAGAAAGAGGCGCCCATGTGTCATCCACTGTGAGTGTTCCCTTTATCCCTCAAGAGGTCAACAAAGCTGTCAGCTACTCATCTTCCTAAGGCCACTAAACACACGCCAGTCAATGTGTGTGTGTCTGAGTGTCTCTGTGTGTGTCTTTATTGGTGTAGTGCAGTTCAGGGTACGTTTAGCACTAAGCGAATTGCAGTGGGAGCAGTTTGGTCAGCTGTGATTAGCTGTAGAGAAGCTGAAACATTGAAGGTGACTACAGCGGCGCCACTAATGCCCGTGAATGTCACTGAAGCCAGGACACAAAGTTTACTCTAAATTTGTCTCTTTGCCTCTGAAAACTTAGTATTCAAAGACTTTACCCATGAGATCTTTTAGGGATATATTCTGCTGATGAAACCCACATTGCCTCTTCGCACGCACGCACGCACGCACTCACGCACTCACGCACGCACCTAATAGATATGTATTCTCACTCCCAAGTAACAACTGCATTAATCTTTTTCTTTGCTTTCACAGGAGTGATCTACACTGCTGGTATTCTGGACTGTGAGACCAAAGACTCCTACTGGCTTACAGTCTTTGCCACAGACAGAGGGGTTACGCCCCTGTCAGCTTCTATTGAAGTCTTCATTCAGGTATCCACACTCTACTGCCAATATTCACATTATACTATTCATGCATAAGAGGCCTTATACAGAGGAAATGTCTTTTGACTTTTGACTAAGAGATGAGCGTATTCAGATTCAGTTTTTGTAACTCTGTACTTTGATACTAGAAAAGATAGTCTCGGTGAAATATCTTCAATTAAAGCTGGTTTAGGCAATTTATTTTTTGACAGCAATCAATAAATCAAATGCTCTGAAAAAATGATAAGCCCAGCCAATTATTTAATATGGTCCGAATTAAATGATTGGCAGATTAGCTTCTTTGGCTGTATCTGTTATTTTAATGAATGCTGACGCAGGAACGGGTTCAATTCTTGTGCCGCTGGACTTAAGTGCTGCATTTTACACAAGTGATAATGGCATTCTTTTACATAGACTGAAGCACTCAGTGGCATATGTGGCTCAGGCGGTAGAATGGGTTGGCCGTTAATCGGAAGGTCGGTGGTTCAATCCCGGCTCCTAGAGTCTGGATGTCGAAGTAGATACTGAACCCCGAATGATGTGAATGTGTAAATTGTAATGAGCAGAGTGTAGTGTAAAAGTGCTCCAAGTGGTTAGAAGACTAGAAAGGCACTATACATGTACATGCTATTTACATAACTCACCTGCTAGGCTTTGAACCAAGAGCTATGATCACATCACAGGTGTTACTTTTTGTTTTTGGGATTGATTTTAAGATCTTACTGATTACCTTTAAGGCTCCAGATTATATTTTGGACTTTTAAATCTCTTATGAACCTTTGCGTAGTTTGAGACCAGAGGTTTTGCCATAAGAGCCTCGAGGATCTGGAACAACCTGCCTGAAGAAATTAGGTCTCTTAAAAAAACTTTATTCTGAAAGCATATCCTGATTTTATCTCAGCTGCCTGTTACTTTTATTGATTTTTATTTTCTTCTTTTATTTATTGTTATTGTGCCCCTCATGTATTTTATCATTCACTGTGGTATTTCATTTAATTTTTCTCTGTAAAACACTGTGTCTTGAAAAGTAAGCGCTCTAAAAATAAAGGTCATGTATATACACACACATTCTTACAGCTTGCAAACATGTAACTGCAAGCTTGTTTTCAAGCTTTTAGTGTTACATCCAAACAATCACTGTGTTACTCTCTAAAATACCATTGGTGCTCAGTGCAGTGGATAACTACAGCAAAGCTCAGTCTGTAAGCAAGAGATACACATACTAGAGGGAATTCTCTGCTTCAGCTTCTGTTTAAGTAATCCACTGTTTAAACACTCAAACACACACATCACTGCTACAACACTGCTCACCCATTGGGGAAGAGTTCAGCAGTGTGTAAAAAAAAACAAAAAACAGTTTTTTCTGGCTTCGGGATATTCAGGTGTGGCGGTGTGAACGGGTGCTTTACTCCTGGCCTCTTCATCACAGACAAAAATAGGGAGATTAATCAGGCACAGGTGCTCCTCATTCACCGGCTGAACCATCTTGGCTCTCTGTGCCTCCCAGCAAACACTCAATCAACACTCTGTTTGCCATAAATATTATAGATCTATGATGTAAGAAGGGAAATTAATTTGCAGTGCATTTACATTGTGACATCTATGACATTTTCTGGTGAATAAATTTACATTTAGTGATTGATAACGGACTCAGTCCATGCTGCATTTCATGAATTGTTGATTAACAAAGATACTACAAAATCTGCAGATTTTCCTCACAACAATGCAATTTACCATGTTGATTTAGAAGGCTTTATCAACACATCTATTGCCAGAGATCCAACTCAGATATAAAGGATAAGTTAAGATACATGCAAACTACTTATGCCAGCCATCTTCCCCTCTTTTTGTTTTGTCTCTCCCTCTTCCTCTTCTTTTCCCCTCTTCCTCTCTCAGGTAGAAGATGTCAACGACAATGCGCCACTCACCTCGGATCCTATCTACCACCCAGTTGTCATGGAGAACTCTCCAAAGGATGTGTCAGTTATCCGTATCCAGGCACAGGACCCTGACCTAACCGCCACGCCCAGTCGTCTGAGTTATCGCATCACTGCTGGCAACCCACAGAATTTCTTCTCTATCAACCCCAAAACAGGCGAGACTCACAAACAGACACGCAATTTCAAATATTTCCGATTTCTTGGTAACATAAATGGCAGTATAATGTTGTAGACTAATAGCACGAGAAGTAATATATCCTTAAACAAAAAATAATTACAGTCTTTTGTGCCTATGTGTTTACATGCCTCTGAAATTACTAGAATGCTCTTTCACCATGCACCTCCTACTCCACAATCTTCTAATAAAAGGCTTTAGTTCCCACACAAGAAATTATAATGACTTTTGTGCCCACACAGTTAAATACTAGGACACGGATGAGCCATCCAGACAATCTTTACTGCACTCTTAACTGAATATTGCTTCTAGTCTTCTTTAGGGGTGAAAGCTCTTTGCAATGTACTTGAGGAAATTAGTGTAGTTAGTTTTTTATTAAGCCAATGTGTGGGTGAATATCTTACAATAATGAAGGAGTTTACAGTTAAAGCAAGTTTCTTTCTTATTACTTTTTTTCCCCCAAGGAGGGCCAAATAGTTTATATGAATGCATTCTGGGATATAGTAAGATGAATAAAAACACGTTTTTCTAATAAAAAGTGTAAAGATATAACCAAAGCTGAAGTTGGCAAACCGTTTCAGGAGTATTTGATTGAATTTGGAATTAGGTTTGTATTCAGAAAATGCTGCCCACCATCATAAGGGTTTACCAATAGTCATCTACTATGGGATCAAGACAGGGTCTTAAAGAGTCTTGTGAAATGATGCTCAGACAGCCTCTGGCTGTATATTTACCAATTTTGAGCCAGTAAAAAACTGCACGAGAATTTAAAGCCCGTGGATGTGTAAAGAACATCTGTGCAAAAGACTAATGCAATTTTCATTCTGTTCCTGTCCAGACCAATTTTACTTATCGTGAAGTCAACTTTTAAACTTGACTCTGAGTTACGTAATTGTCAGTGTTTAGTTACAAATTCAAATTTCGTACACATTTTTGGAGTTTTGGAATTTTATACTAGCTTCCTGCTTTTAATCAGCAACCCCACTGAGACAATTTGTGCACATATTTTATTTATGCATTCTCAAATCTTTTCTATGCATCTGTGAATTTTACGTGCTTGCAATTTTTTTAGACATTCCCACACTTGAATTGTTCATAAAAGATGATTTAAAACTGCAACCTGTGAACAAATGTCATGAATTTCACAACATATGCCTGAACATCATTTCAAAACTCATCAGAATCAGAATTATTTAGAGCCTGAAAAGGCTAAAATTCACAAAAATTTATTTTATATTTTAATTCACATTTATTTACAAAATGTCCACAATTGAAAATGAGAAGAATCACCATTATATCTGTACAGAATACAAATATTATTAAAGCAAATACAAACTGTTTATTTTTGGCTGCCAGATTTGAAGTTTAGGGAGGGCCTCATTCATTCGACAAGTTTTTCTTTATCTTCCATTAAAGAATTATTCAAGAGGTCAAATGTTTTATTCAACTCCAGAGGGAAAAATATGTGAAGTCTATTCTTTATGTGCCCTACATTACGTTATGAGGGTTTCAATAAACAACAAAAAGGCAAATTTCAGCTGTTACAGGGACGTGTATTCTGATTCAAAGAAAAGTCAATGTAATGAACCGATGGCCTATAGGTAACATGCAGCGTGTCAGTTTTCCAGATTATGGTAGAAGGAATTCCCTGATGGTGTGCTGTTGTGTGTTTACTCTGTTTGTAAAAAGAAAACAACAGGTATTTACATTTCTCTTCCTCTATTTCTCTATGCATATGCTAATATGTAGGGAAAGGCTAATATTCATCCCAATAGAGACATACTGGTCGCACCCATTGTACCCATGTAAATTGCACCCAACATACAGGCATTCTCACTTTATGTGCGTGTGTGTGTGTGTGTGTGTGTGTGAGAGAGAGAGAGAGAGAGAGAGTTTGTGTGGCAATTTAATCAATTGATTAATTAATTACAGCTGTGTGTTAGAGAGGGCAGCTCTATCGCAATGAGTCGATTAAGATTACGCCATCTCATACAGGATAAAACTCACATGAGAGCATGTAGCCACATGTGTTCATGTCTCTGTGTGAGCCACAACTCATACCTAACAGCTGTATAAAAATAATTTGCCTTTGTGAGTGCCACAGGGGAGAGTTTTTAGCCATCTGAGCCCCGCTGTCTGTCGCTGTAAGAGACCCACAGTATTTTTCACAGTATTTATTTTACTCATTAATTTTAGACAAGGGAACTCATATTGATGATCTTTTTCAGTATGTGATAAATTAACTTTTACTGCGGTACTGAGCCATATATTAGTTTAGCTTCCACCCGTTTTTTGAAGCCCAATAAATAACATTGAATGTTTTCACAATCACAAGGTGTGAATTTCAATACATCATTACCATAATTTTAACAATAATGTGACTGACAGTGCCAGTCTATTAGTTTGGTAATGAGACATGCATGAGTGAGAGAAGCATTCAATATGAATCACTCCTCACTGTTTACCTAGTCACAAACTTTCCATGTACCAGAGTGATTTCATTGGATAGATGAATAAACAAAACTGATTGATTTGCTTTCATGAGGCGGCTGTCAGCCACACTATGACCTGAACTGCTGGAAAACCCCTTCAAGTTTCAAATTGTTTTTCAAAAGTAGGTTCGGGGTGGTTCAAAGTAATACATTTTTCAAGTTCACTCTGGAAGTGTCAGTTTGATGGGTTTGAGGTACTGCAACAATTCCCAGAATGTATTGAAGCAGACATTTGAATGAGTACAAAGTGTGTAAATGTGCTGTGACAGCTTACAGTGCTGTCTGTTTGTCTGTATGTGTGTGTGTGTGTGTATGTGTGTGTGAAGCCTATTTCCCTTGACACATTGTGGTAGATGGAACGCTTATAAAAGCATGCATGTTTGCTGAGTGCCATTATGGAGTCATGGCGACTGTGTGACCTTTTTTTACAGTCCATTATTGGATTGGATTGGTTATGTTGTGGCAGGATATTAACAAATCAACTGTACATATTTGAGTCAATATTCATAATCAACAATGAACAAAAATATCAAGTTTGTATTTTATTGTTGTTCCATTTAGAAAATGATTCAGAGCTATTCCCCCAAGAAGTAGACTATGAATTGACATCCCTGACAGTGGGTCTATTTTATAGAAAGGAGAAGTCTAAAGATTTGAAAAAGGCCACTCAACCATTGCATAAATTATGTGTGTGTGTGTGTGTGTGAAGGTGTGGGTGGGTATTATTTTTTTCTCATGTCCAATAAAGCGTCCACTTGTCCAACTGCAGATGTGCAGCGAACTGTAGATCATTGATTCTTATCAGAGTTGTTACTCGCAATGTATTCTACTGAACAAGCCCTCCCTCCCCCCTCCAGTCTCTCTCCTACAGCTTGTGACTGCTGCTCTGGATTTACTCCTAATTTGCTTAATTGAAGTTAGTCTGCGTAGCAAGCTCAAGGTGACACCGTGATATGTGCAAGCACGACTGTGTGTGTGTGGTTTTAGTCAATCCATTGAGCATTGACTGCACAGATACTTTAAGCATCCACAATAATCCTACTTCACTGCAACACTTCTTCACACTGAAGCTATTACATTATCATCATCCAAGCCCATTCAGTGTAATCATTACACATTAAAAAAATCTACACAAATAATTTTAAAATATATGTATGTATGTTATGTGCATGTTCCTGTGTGTGTATGGATGTCTTTATTTGCACGTGCATGTAGTTGAAAATAGAATGAATGAATGAAAATTAGAATGCCACAGCAGATGGATCTATTCTTTTTTCCTTATCAAAAGCAAAATACTAGTATTTCAGTGCTTGTATCAGGGCATTTTTCATGTGCAGTTGTATTTCTATGTAAAATACTAATAATAATTCTCTACCCATTTCATTGTATTTGGATGCTCTAATGATATGTTGAATACTATACAAGGATTGTTGTCAACAACATTATCATCATAATTAATGATTGATATTTATTTTGGAAAACAGAAAACAGCTTATAAAATTGTAAAATGTCATATAATGGGCTGAATCTGCTTATGGATTAATGTCTGCATGTTTTTCCTTGTTTCCCTGCTAGCCAGAATAATGTCTGGGGAGCTTTCAAATTGTTAAACTGACTAAATCTGCTATTGATTGACTGACACAAACTTTGTCTGTGTTTCTTGGAATGTTTGTATGTGTGTGTGAGGGGGGTCTTTGTTGTTGTACACTAACAGTGAGCTAGCAAACTAATGACAAAATAAGAAAACACTAAAAGAAAAATAGAGGTGAGGGGAGTGTCAGGGGAAAATGAAGCTGTGGTTGTCTGTGATCTCCACTGCTGCCTGCCAGCATTTGTCACACCGTCTAACCATCATCGGAATTATCTGGTTGAATCAAAGCTATAATCAATAGCCTCGCTACTTTCACTCTGTCCTGGTGGCATTCCGGCCAACTGAATGACCCTCAGCTATATAGTGCCATATGAACATGTGCCAAATGCCATCAGCTCTGCCAAGGCTGCAGGCTATAATTCACTGAACAATATATGTGAGTGTGAGTGTGCACATGCACGGTCACACTCACAAGACTTTCTAATTGGAAATAATTCACATAAATTATGAGGAGCCAGCAAGTTTTTTTTAAGATCTGCAAATCTGTGTTTGTGTAATCTAAAGTTGCTCTTTTACGATTTTTAGGGCTGATCACGACAACCGCGAGGAAACTGGACAGAGAACAACAGGCAGAGCACTTCTTAGAGGTACAGAAAAACCTAAACAATGTTTATGGGTTTAAAGTATTATTATTTCTCTGGCCCTGACACCTGCCACAGACAACTATTAACATAGACAGTGTGGAGGACAACCCTGGCAGGCCCTCCAGGCTCCATAAACTGTGATGAATGGATGTGGTTTGGGGCCCCAGGTTTCGGATTTTCTAAATGCAATCATTCATCATTGGTTATCTTCTCTACTCAGGATGGGAACAGGGAGGAGGATGAGTTGGTCTTCCCAGCATTTGATAAGCGCAGACACTGGGCATACAGATAGCTCCGTGATTACCATTTCTGGTGCTCCTGCTGCTCTGCATGCAGATGAACCTGATAATCAAAGATTTTCGACTTTAGAGACATGAGCAAACTTCTACTTCCCCAGACTTTACTTACAACATATTAAATGCTGCAGAATCTACAAGCACTTTGCCCCTCTGCAAAAAGGAATGAAATAACCCACAGTTGACCCACACTATTGCAGCTTTGTGTTTTGTTTCTGTATTGCCAATTGACTTGTCTAGACTCCATAACTCTTTGCTTTGTTCAGCTCCATTACTTACTAAGAACCTAGCGTACAGGGGCGGACTGGGACAAAAATTCAGCCCTGGCACTGTAGCCACGCCAGCCTACCTTACCACGTATCCCCACGAACATACATTCACTACTTACATTACATTTGTTTACAGATGTTGAAGTAATATAAGCAACAGGCCTACTGTATGTAACAGCAAGTGTGTCACTTTGTGTTGAAAAGAGCTGGTGACATAAGGTCTGAAAATAGGGGTGTGATGAACAAGACGAGAAGATATTTTAACACAATTATGAATAAGTATTTGATGATAAAATGTATGAGTGGGAGCTCGGGGGGTCCTCCCCCAGAAGATTTTGAGTATTAAACACTTAATTTCCTGCATTCTGGAGACATTTTCTGCACCAATTTATGGAGTAAATGTCTTTATTTATATGAATGGCAGCACAAAATTCAGCAGGTGACAATTAAAAATATAACAATAAAATGGAATATAAAGCAATAAAATCAGTAGCTTTTTTTGTTGCTTAAGTAATTTTCTCGGACAATGCACATTTGTTTCTTCTATATTTAAATTGCATTGCATGTTTTCTTATTGTACAAATAAACAAAGCATTATCATTTGTGATTTATCCATTTTTAAACATATTTTAATTAATTTCGCTTTCAAAAAGTCTTTGGGACATGTCCCCAGTGACCCTAGTGTAAATGACACCAATGGTAACAGATTTGTAACATTTTATGAATGTGACTGGCACACAATGCTCAATAGTTTTTAAGAGCACACAACATATTTGCACATGCAGTTAAAACAATGGCTGCCCATCTGAGTATGTTGTAGAGTCTGTGCTCTCTGTCTGTTTGTCTGCTGTTACTGTCTTTCTCTACTGCAAGTCAATTACAACCCGAACATTTTTGTGTGACTGTTTTCTTCCTACCTCTACCACACTCCCTGTCTCTGCTAGGCCTACAGTAGCATCCTTCCTCCCAGCACTAGCCTACAAGAAGACTAGGGCTCTCTGGCTGTGCCGATTCCAGCAACATCCATGAACACAGTAGCCTATAGAACATTGTAGAAAAATGTTTTCTCACACACTGCTCTCAACATTGGAATACACAAAAATATTACTCACTAGCCTACTTAATTCTGCTCTCCTTGCCTTCACTTCTAATATTTCCACACAAGCACGGAACATACACCTCTGCTGCAAACACATACCTCTTTCTTTTTCTCTTTCCCTGTATTTGTCTGCCCCTTGACTTTCTCCATCAGCAGTAGGCTGTTTTATGAAGTGGCTGAAATGACACAGCACTCGCGATTTTCATCCATGTGTGCACGGAGGAGGCTTGTTAATGAGGAAGCCAATCGAAACCGAAACCAACATTGTACCCAGTTGCACCTGCACCAAAGTGTTCCCTGTTGCTTTACCTGGCCCATGCTTGTGAAATATCCATCCATATCTCCTTCTTATAACGTAATGGATGATCATTTCTCTCAGTGTTTCTCTGCAAAATGCTTAAATGGGTCGCCATATATTTTGGGCGGCCCTTAACGTACCTCAACGGCCGCCCAAGTAAAGCTAATGTGTGGGAAACACTGATATTAATATCAATCTGACTGGCCCACCCCAAAACAAATAGTCCGGCCCCTCTGGCATATGCCAGAATTGCCAGGTGGACAATCTGCCCCTGCTAGCGTATGACAACAAACTACAAACTGAAAGCAGCAAAGGTTGTAGAAAATAAGCCTGCATCTAACAGTATCATTGAACATTCACACTTAAAAGGAAAACTGGGGTCAGAGAAATCTTCATTGTTGCATTTTAAAGTGTTTTCCTGTCCTGTCCTATCCTGTCCTGAGATTTCAATAGGAATGCCAGTGCATGCAAGCCACCCACATCTCCGCCTGCCAGTCTATGCTGCCTGTTTGTAATTGATAGTCTAGTGAGCAGTCAGGCTGGCAGCAGTGGTGTTCACCCTGATCTGATCCAATTGATCTGTGATCAGACCTCTGCCTCTGATTTCAGAGGATCAATTATACAAAGAGATTTCCCGTGAGCTCAGCCCCATGTGGTCCTGCACTCCACAGCTACAGCCACACAGTGGCAGCCGACATTTAAGATGCTAATAAATGTGTGCATTCACAAATAAGATTGCGTGCGTGTGATGAAACATGTACAAGAGACAACAATGCATATCCATGACTACCTACTATGTGATTTTTTTTTTTGTATGTGTGCTCAGGTAACAGTTATAGATGGCCCAGTGACCACCCGGCAGTCTACTGTGTGGGTCATCGTTCACATCGAGGACGAGAACGACAACCCACCCACCTTCCCAGAGGTTACCTACCGCATCAGTTTGATTGAACGGGACCGCAACAAACGTGGTGAACCGGTCTACCGTGTCTTTGCTTATGACCGGGACCTCGGAGCCAATGGCAACATTACCTACAGCATTGTTGATGGTAATGAGGACGAAAAGTTCAGTATTGATCCCAGGAATGCTATGGTGTCATCAAAGAAGATGGTGACGGCGGGAAGCTATGATGTCCTTACTGTGAGTTTCCTACAAGTTTAAAAAATGGTCTTTGTTTTTATAAAGAGTTGATGACGATGGATGGATGGATGGATGGATGGATGGATGGATGGATGGATGGATGGATGGTTCTGATTTTCTGCTGTTTGGTCTGAACTTGGCTAAGTACAGATTTCAGCTAAAATATAGCACTTATTAGCAACATGGCAAACATGACAATAAATCCATAGTCTGAGTTGCAGACCACATCCAAGTCTGTGATTTTATTACCACTAAATTCATAGCTAGTTGGGATTCCATTATCTTTTTTAGGGCTCTGCTTTCATGCAGGTGCAAAGTTGACAGGTCACAACACAGTCACATTGTACATTTTTTGCCCAGGTATTTCAGCTTGCACATTTTTGGTATTCCATGGCCATGAACTCAGAAGTGTCAAGGTGGGTGGAGTGGCACAGCTGAAGTTGTGTTTATGCACATCAGGTTGCACAGTGCATTTTTGATACTCTGGAATGACATGACACTTGCGTTTCCCCCACTCAGACACAAACAAAATTTTTTTTGGTTGTATAAAATTCTTCTTGCTAACAATGCATTCATCCTGCTCCACGCCCTTTAACATATGCACTGCAGACACCAGATTTTTCTTAAGCATCTGGTTCACTAATTAGTTGATCACACCCTTGTGCCCTTGGAGTTTGTTCTTGCACATGTACTCAGTTTCAGTGGAAGAGAGCTCATAGTTGAATTGTGGAAGCAGCCAGTGCCAAGGACAACAAACACCAGTATTCTCTCCTTTATATTCAGGGTAACACTGTTCTCTAAGCAAATAATTGTTCAAATAATGTATTTGGCTCACAGGTTCCAGTCTACAGTGAGTGCCACTTATAACGGCATATATTACAATTACTTCTCATATACGTAGGTTCCTCCAAAGATTTTGTTGATTTATTAGGGGCTATTTGCTTTTACTATTTGGTGTGTGAAAAGCAGAGCAAGACATTTAAAGTTAGTCAGGGACAGCCATTCCATTAAACTGGGATAAATTTTGAGTTTAACAAAAATATTATTTATGGAAGAGAGGTGTAGGTGTATATTCAGGTGATGTGTCAGGAATAGAAAATGAGTATAGATCTCATCAGTATAGGTTTGACAATATGTGTGAAGTGGAGAGGCCAAATTTCTAATACATTCTGAATGTTTGCTTGACCTGAATCCATACTAACACCAGTGTAGTGGTTAATTAAAGTCCTTTTTCAGTTTTCCAGTCTGGTTTATCATTGTTTCAGCATTTTGCATAAATTCCCAAATGTTTGATTCCTTAGCTCCTGGAGGTGTCGGCTGAATGTCTGGTTTCTCAGTATTGTTCCTTCTCTCAGATAAAAGCGGAGGACAGCGGTGATCCTCCATTATGGTCTACTGTCAAACTCCATGTGGAGTGGATTCGCAAACCTGTCCCCTCGCCTCTGCCACTTCTTTTCACCCAGAGGTACTACAATTTCTCGATTTTGGAGACAACTGCTGTAGCTCAGCCGGTGGGGGTAGTCGCTGTCAGCCAGTCGAGCACATCTGTCTGGTTCAGTATCATTGGTAAGTAAATTAACCTACGTTACTAAATTAACAGGCCAGAGCACAATCCATATTCAGAATTTTCTTGTCCTGTCAAGAAAATTCAAATACATTTATTCAGGGTAAACTTAACTAAATCATTCTTCTCATTTGACATTGAAATTGTGCAAAAGCTGGAATCTAAAATTTGGTTTTATTCCCTATGCGATGGAATTACCCCTTGAGGCATTAATAAAGTATTTAGAATTTCATTTTAATAATATGTCCTTCTGTATGGTGGAGTATCCTGATAATGCTTTTGAAATATGTTATTTGAGTTTGTTTTTTAGGGTCAGATCTGTCAGCTGGTACCAACACACTGGAAGCAATGTAAAAGGTTGCAAATTTGAAAAACATTTCTTGATTCAAACTGCTTACCTTCACAAGAACTTTACTCTCACTTTGACACATTTCAGTTCATTTCTATTACCTTCCGCTGCTGGAGAGGTACTGCTGAAAGTTTTTGGAAAGTTATCTAGTGGATATTTCTAAAAATCAAAATGAGCTTATTAAAATTAAAAGGCCACTGACACATTTTGTAGCTGAGATTAATTGTACACAGGCAAAAGTGCATTGTCTATATAAAACATTTAACTTTTGAAAGGTTTATTTTGCTAAAAGCAAACTGGCAAACAAAGGACAATATAATAACAGCGTCTACTGCTGCTCTGGCTCTGGGAGAAACAATGAATCTTCTCCAAGGCTATACCTGTCTGCCTGTTTAAAATCAGGGAGCTTTGTCTCGCCCCTTGATTCAAGTCTTTATAAGGATAATCAGTGAATAGCTCATTATTGACTGCAATTCAACAGTTCTCATTAAACAAATCATTGTAGAAACCCAGCTGCCTTACTTGGGTATTAATATGAAAAGGAGTTGATTATTAGTTGATTACTTGATTGTTCTTCTTCAGTCACAAACATCAAAGATACAAAAAATGCAAATGTGTTTTTTTTTCCCTGCTCCACTCTTGCTGTTGATATCAGTGGAGTAATTGCGCAGGAGAAGCTCATTAATATTTCACGTTTTTTTTTTTTTTACAAAAAAGTTAAAGCATTGTGATTATCTTTTCTTTCAAACTTCAAGAATTGGACTTGAATATCATCCATTAATGAGTCACATTTCCCATACTGTGCTGAAGTATTCGAATGAAAGTCCACTTTAATTACATAATAATACACATAAATGTCGGCGCGGACCTTTGATCACAAGAATATCCTTGACTCCCTAAATATTAATAATCTTCTTCTCTTTCTTTCTCTCACCGTTAAGGCGGACGCCTTGCCAGAGAAATGTTCTACATTCCGCAGAATGCATGTGGAAGAAACTGCTCACTTGACACAGGTCTGGTTAAAGCTCATGTTGACACACCTCCTCCTCAAATGCCCCAGGTCTGGGGAAATTTTGAAAATGAAGCATGCAGTGCCAGGACCTTGTTTAGCCAAAGGCAGAATTGATTGATCTGAGCTTGAAAAAGGATTCCCACATATCTTCACACAAGCAGCACTAGTTTGTTATCTCTGCCCAGGTACATCAAGTTCACATCATTAGTTAAGCTACTGTGCTACTACTTTGGAAAGACGGTGGAGAGGTGATATGACACAGTTGGCCTGCAATGTATTTGAAAATACCTGACTATGTTGTAATGTTATGGCAGTTTTAATTTGTTTATGAGTCTGCCTGATGATCTTTCTGCAAATACAGACAACCCAACATATTTTTATGTGACAATAGGGGAAAAGAAAACTGTTTAGCTGTGTCACTGATATTATGGCAATAGTTAACTTTCTCTCACTTCTTCTGGAGAACACTGTCTGTATTTTTTTGTACTGACATTCATGTGAATAATAGAATTTATATGGGCTCTTGTGGTGGTAGGATTTGTAATACAAACCATACAGAAACCCACTCAAAAAAATGGCTCTACCGCACCACTATTGATCAAAAACTCCACAGGGCACCTTTGAGTTATTAGTCCTGTCAAAAACCATTGTCAAATGGAACATACATTAGTGGCAATTTAACAGAACGATAATTACATCATTTATGTCCAGACATTTTTCAAAACTAAGTCGTAATTTATTGACTAAACTACACAATTTCTTCTGCAGACATATAGTATTCCTGTAACAACCTGTTCAGATATTGTATTGCTGTATGTTTATAAAATACAGATGCTACCAAAAATACTAAAACTGAATCTGAAGTATTATCAGACCCCCTGGAGGCCACTCCTTACAGACAGGAAAGAAACGGCAGACTCTTGATGCTGTGAGATTGCAGTGTAGTACTGACCAACCCCTCCTCCAGAAAAAAAAAGCGAATCCCTGTGGTTTGCTCCGACTCAACACGCGTCGGTGGTTCTGTGAAAAATGCCCAATCAGTATTCATATGCTGAGGAGAGCTCAACCTCCCCAGATATCTCGAGAGAGAAGCTGGAATGAGACGAAGGAGGGTACTGAATACCTAACGTACATCAATCCTCTCGCTCACTCTAATCAAACATTAAGCCTCTAAACTGTACACTCACCGCCCGTGGAAAAGACCCGGCTGCAGGTTTTTTGATCTGTGAGATGGGTTGTGTTTTGGAGTGATAAGACAGATGTTTGTGTGGCTGTTAACAGCTCTCCGGCTGCCAAGTGGGTTCGGGTGCTACATTGCATAGCATTTCAGTTCAGTTTATTTCACAGACCCTCCAGCTCCAGACGCAGGCACCTGGCCAAAACAATTACACAGTAATAACTTAGAGCACCTGAGTTTAGGACACAAAGTGAATACTAAATGACTGAAACTCTGTGTGAAATATGTGTGTGTGTGTGTGTGTGTGTGTTATTCCAGGGAGCTTTGACATGCAATTTGACCTTCAAGTGGGGGTGGGGACTCTGGTCGTTGCCAAGCCCCTGGATGCAGAGTTGCAGTCTGTGTACAACATGACTATACAGGTGACAGATGGCACCAACTTTGCCACAGCACAGGTACAAACACTTTTGATTAGTTATACACTGGCACAGTCTCTTATACACTTCAGACCCACATCAAATTAAATTATTGTTACCTCTTCCTAGGGGAGCTGTTTGCTCAGCTATCCTCCTTCTTACACTTGCACTCCCTTTTTCTGAAATTATCTCTTGCTGACTATGAAATGTGCTTTTTGTTGCTCTGTCTTTGGCATTCCATGTGCCCCTGCTGTCTTGGCTGGCCTACTAGGTCTTCCTTGGTAGGGAAATCAGTGGATTAATGGGATTAGTTTTTTGCAAGTAAAGGTCAAGTGTTTGTATAAATACAGAAATTGCCCACATGGCAATTAGAAAACACCCCGCCAGGCTTGAAAAAATACCACAACTATTGCTTATTGAGGTGTAAACAACATAATATAATAATAATATACCGAGCATAATTCTAATCCCCACCTTTGACTTCTTAATCTCCCCTTCTTTCTCTTTCTCGATCAGGTGTTCATCCGAATACTAGACAGCAACGACAACCCTCCAGTCTTTTCACAGCCAGCCTATGACGTCAGTGTCTCAGAGGACATACCAGTTGACATGGAGCTACTCCAGGTTAGAGCCTCAGACATGGACGAGCGTGCCCGTTTGAGCTTCTCCATCTACGGCAGCGTAGACCCAGCCAGTATGAGACTGTTCAGGGTTAATCCTGGTACAGGAGTTGTCTACACTGCGGACAGGTTGGACTATGAGGCCAGAACGCAGCACATCCTCACTATCATGGTGAGTAGGGAAATAATATGGGAACAGCCAACCAAGCTGTCTGTATGTGTGTAAATTATGCTCCTATTGGCAGCTTTCCCTGCCTTGCTTCATTTTAGCTGATTTCTTTCATTTATCACCGCCTACAAAGCTATACATATTTATATCTCGTTTCGCTCCAGGTCAAAGATCAGGAGTTTCCATTTAACCGTGACCTGGCTCGCATCCTGGTGGCAGTGGAGGACTCCAATGACAACATCCCCTACTTCACCAGCACCGTATATGATGCTGTGGCCTATGAGTCTTCTCCCTTAGGCACTTCTGTACTACAAGTGACAGCCTTAGACAAAGACAATGGGATTAATGGGCAACTCACCTATACTATAGAAGCAGGTGTGATGCTATCTGAATGTAAAGAAGTTTATTATTTTTATGTCTCTTTATTTTAGTGTTTTTTAACAGTGGTTTAAACTGTGTCTTTAAATTGGGATTAAAAGTCTGTCTTTCTAATTCACCAGTATTAAAGCCTGTAACCATTCCGCTACTTTTAGGAAACACCGGTGGTGTGTTCAGCATCGATAATGCCACAGGCCATATCTTCATTGCTAAGGACCTGGACCTCACCAATGTGGGCTTTTACACCCTCACTGTGCGTGTCACAGACAGTGGATTTCCTCCATTAATGGCCACAGCTTCAGCTCGCATCTCCTTGATACTCTCCGACTTCTCCAACCCCAAATTCTCTCAGAAGGAGTATCAGGCTGAGGTAAAGACTGAAAGGATGGGTGCATGGGGGAGAGGTGTGGGAAGGGAAAGATAGATGGAATAGAAAGGCTGGAAGATGGAAGGGAGTGATAAATAGTGAATATCTAGACAATGAAATTGAGCACAAAACTCACCAAAGTGCCTAAAATGTTCACCAATGTATATGTATTTACAGGTAATGGAGAACAGCACTATTGGAACACACGTGATCACCGTTGGTGCCCTCAGTCGCTCAGCACTCATTTATGATATCACCAGGGGCAATGAGGACCACTGCTTTATTATCAATCATCATACTGGTGTAATCAGCACACGCAAACTACTTGACTTCGAGGTTTGTTAATGCTTGTGTTTCAGTGTAGTAGGTGTGTTAATATATACCTATGCCAAAGCTCAATGACTGTTTTCACTCATGGAATGTAACTGTTATGCTTTTCCTTCTTTTGGCAGCAAACAACATCCTACTTTCTGGTGGTGCATGCCCTGAGCATAGCTGGAGTGGAGGCCAGCACCACTGTCATCGTCCAGGTGGGGGATGTCAATGATAGCCCACCTGTCTTCCAACAAATCAGGTACCAGTGCTGGACATCACTGACATGCTCCTATCTTGTTTGCTGAGCTGTGCTGAGTCCTGACAACATGTAATTTTCTAAAGTCATTCAAGTATAGCTGTCCTCTTTCACAGTGGTGTCCTCTTTTTACCTTAACAGGTATGTGGGCACAATCAGTGAGGCTGCTCCAGTCAACAGTGTGGTTCTGGGAGAGGATGGGAACCCTCTAGTCATCCGCGCGACCGATAAGGACCGCAATCACAATGCCCTCTTAGTGTTCCAGATCCTAGATGAGACCGCTCGTATGTTTTTCAGCGTGGACTCCGGGACTGGATCGATTCGGTAGGTGAAATGTAGAAACCAGATCAACTGCATCACTATTGAGGATTCACCTGCCTATAAACTGATATATATATATATATATATATCATATTTTCTAGAGCAAAGAATGGGTTTCTTATTATTTGAATGGTTCTCAATTTATTTTAGGACAATTGCCAGTCTGGACTATGAGACCTTCTCTGAGTTTGTCTTCCGGGTTCATGTTAGAGACAGTGGTCAGCCTTCTAGGAGTGCTGACAGCCCAGCAGAGGTGGTTATAAAGGTAAATAAATGACTATATCTGATTCAGCTTTCACTGCTTCATGAACCACTCTTGACTCATTTTGATTCTTATGTTATTTGTAGACATTGTTTTTACTCTGTGCATACCCTGTCTTAGGTAATCAATGTCAATGACTCACCTCCAAAGTTATCACAAGACATTTATGAGGCAGTACTCCTCCTGCCAACCTACGTGGGTGTCGAGGTCATTAGGGTTGAGGCTTTTGACCCTGATATGACCTATGACCTCACCCTGAACCCTGACAAGTCCATCAGCTCCCAGCTACTTTACTCTCTGGTGGACAGTAATGTGGAGTACTTTTCTGTGGAGCGCTACACTGGAGTTGTGTCTGTCATCAATCAGAACCTCAATAAAGACCGTTACCGCTTTAATGTGAAGGTAAGTGACACTTAAATTTGTATCCTGTCACTAGCTTATATGAACAGCATGCAGTTAGATTAGACTGGCTTTCATAACAGTGATTTCCACAGGAAAGTCAGAGCACAGGGTCAGCTGCAGAAGTGTGCACACAGAGCCCATAGTTATTCAGTGTCTTGATGTAGAATACGTCAGCTAGTTGACACCAGTAGATGGGTGGTCTCCAGGGCACCATGCCACCAGTATTTTATTTTTAAGAGAGAAAAAGGGGAGTGTATGCAAAGTCCTCATCGTCATCTAAATGTCCTCTGCATTAGCCTATTGTGAGTCAGCTGTCAAATAAATGCAAAGAAATCCTTTCCACTTGTGCTGAGTGCCCAACAAGGAACTCTTACCCTTCTGTATTTGTTCAAGGTGTGGGACGGACGTTTCTCCAGCACGGCATCAGTCACCGTGCTTGTCCGAGAAGCTGTAGAGAGTGGCCTGCTCTTCACCTTCCCGATCTACTCCGCCTCGATCCAAGAGAACATACCCAATGTCACTTTAGTGACTGTTGTCAACACAGTCGGCCACCGCCTCAATGAGCCGCTCAAGTATACTCTGCTGAACCCTGGAGGACTCTTCACGATCCGGCCGACCTGCGGAGTGGTGCTCACCACCGGTGTGCCTTTTGACCGAGAGGAGAGAGAGAGGTACGAGCTGGTGGTGGAGGTCAGCAGAGAAGATGAAATACTGAGGGTGGCCAGGGTGACTGTACAAGTTCAGGTGGGTGTGAAACTCTGTGTGTAAAAGAGTGTGTGTAATTTTATTCTTTCTCTTCTCTGTCTTTTTTCCCATGTGCACAGACACTTTGATGTAGACACACGTTTTCTTACTAACTTACTGTATGTGTCTTTCTGTTTAGTCCATAAAGTTTGTTTTGCTTTGTGAAACAACACATTCGTTCATGCAAACCCTTTGTAAGTCTGATGACTCATTTTTGCAATTTAGTTCGGGAATCTACATGTACATATTGTCAAGATCTGAAGATCTCATGCAGAAGTTTTGTTTGATGCTTTGTTTTTCGTTTTTTGTTTGATGTTAGATTTTTTTTACAAGGGTGCAACTCCAATAAACATCGTGTTTTGGTTTTAAATATTTCATGATGCACAGTGGCTTTAATAAAATGTTTGAACCGTCTGATCAAGAATATATTCTAGAAGGTGCACAAAGTTACTGTATATTTGTTGTTTATCATAATTGTGTAGTACGACATTGATCATCATCAAACAGTGAACTGATCCTGTTACCAAATGTTAGGACTTATTTAAGCCCTCGGGTCACACCAAAGTCTTTTTTTGTATTTTCTTTACAATGAACCCACTGGATTTACTTAAGACAACCTTTCTTTCTCTAGGTGGAGGATGTAAACGACAACGCTCCAGAATTTGTGAACCTCCCCTACTATGCTGCAGTGCAAGTGGAAGCAGAGCCAGGATCAGCTATTTTCAGGGTCTCAGCCATTGACAGAGACTACGGTCGGAATGGAGAAGTGACTTACAGACTTAAGCAGGAGCACAGGAACTTTCAGGTGACAGCCTGCTCTTAAATGGTTCCTTAATTTCTTATGGGGAGCTATACATTTCAAGTCATGGGTTTGTACATTCTCATGTGCCTCATGTTACAAACAAGTATTTATATATCCCATGCAGGTGAACCCTGTAACTGGAGAGCTGACCTTAAAGAGGGCCTTTGAGGCAGACCTATCCAACGCAGAGTACAAAGTTGTCCTTGTGGCCACTGATGGTGGCTTCCCCCCGCTGTCCCGAGAGGTGGAGCTGCCTGTTACTATAGTAAATAAAGCCATGCCAGTGTTTGACAAGGCCTTCTACGGTGTCACTGTCAGAGAGGATGTGGCCGTCTCCACCTCTGTCCTTTGTATCAATGCCACCAGTCCTGAAGGCCAGACCATCATCTTCACTATTACTGATGGAGACCCTTCCCTCCAGTTTGACATTGGCTTTGACACAGGAATCATCAGTGTGATTTACCCGCTAGACTTTGAGACCATGCAGTACTACCGGCTAACGGTGAAGGCTACAGATACACTGACTGGGGCGAAGTCTGAGGTCGATGTAGACATCGTCGTGCTGGATGTGAATGATAATCCGCCACTGTTCCAGAACACCTCATACTCCTCTGTGCTTGCTGAGAACTCAATGATTGGAACAACAGTATTACAGGTGTGTGTGTGTGTGTGTGTGTGTGTGTGTGTGTGTCTGTATTGAAGCACTCCAGTGTGTACTCTTACTGAATGATTGTTTACACCTAACACTCACTTCAGCAGTATTGGGGATGAATATTAGATGCCAAATAATTTATTTATGAGAAGATAAGTGTGATATTTCTCTAGAAATTTCCCAGTGGAAGCTTTTGACCTTTAGTGAATAATAGGCCAGTGCTGTTTATGCAGTAAGGAACATGTTCGCACAAGACAATTCATAGACACCAAACTATTGGATTATTTTTTTAGTAACAATTTCCTTGAGGTTAGGAAGTCCTCAAAATAAGTTACGGCCTTATCTGACTTTATTATGGAATTTAACAAGAATTAGGACAACATTGGATCACACCAATGGTTGTTTTGCCCTAAAATACACCTGGGCTTGCTCAGTGGTTTTACACTACTATTCACTACATAGGGGATGACTTATTATTAAACATTAGCATGGATTATCTCTTTGCTTTTAAAGACTGATTCACTGCAAATTTAACTTTAAGAATATAAAGTTTTTTTGTCACCTACACAGAATCAAGCCAACAGTAAAATAGTTTTGCATCCTCCACCCCAACAAGAATATCATCACTATTGATTGATACTATTCTTTTCACTCAATCATGTTTTTGTAATTAATAACCTGACAATGGTTGCAGCAAAACTGTAAAACTGTAAAGATGATCTTGTGAGATGCTCGACAATGTTTTAATGTGGTTTTAGATGCGATATTGCCCAGTATGTCAGTGAAGTCCAGAACTTAATTACTTTTTTCATTTGGTAGTAGCTATAGAGTATGTCAGAGTAAACAATTCAGATCCTGAATTATGCATGAGGCAGTGCAAAGTTTAATGTTACTTTCCTTGTAGGTGTTTGCCCAGGACCAAGACTCGGAGAAGAACGCCGTGGTGAGTTACCAGATCCTATCTGACATCTACAACAGCGGAGACTACTTCCACATTGACAGTAACAGCGGATTGGTATTCACGGCACGCCTGCTTGACTATGAGCTCATCCAACGCTACAACTTCATTGTCAGAGCGACGGACAGTGGAGACCCTGCCCTCAGCAGTGATGTTAGTGTCACTGTGACTGTTACTGACACAAACGACAACCCACCTAATTTCAGCCAAGCGCTGTACGAGGCCTTTGTCAATGAGCTGGCTCCCCGAGGACACTTTGTGACTTGTGTTCAGGCGTCAGATGCTGACATCTGTGACGCCCGAAGGCTGAGGTAAGAAAATAAACTGTATGGGTTTGGTGTTTTCTCTGTAATGTTTTGTAGTAGTGATGATTAGAGTCGCTGTACATGGTTCCCCATTGAACCCAGCTGAATCTTTGTCTAAACTTTTTAGTACATTATGTTCAGAAAAGCATGTTGCTTACCAGGCAGTCTTGTTTTTGTGTTTTGGTTGTAAAATTCAAAGTAATTTTCACTCCATCTTTTATTTATCTTTCTCTCAAGCAGTTTTGGCCCCGCACTTCTCATGAAAAGTAGATACGTGTGTTTCCAGCAGCTTCTGAGCAAAATAACATTGTACAATTGAACTCTATTTTTTTTAAAATTGGCCTTCAGGTACAGTATTCTCTCTGGGAATGAGAGAATGACTTTTATGATGGAGCCAGATACAGGGGTGCTCAGTCTGTCTAACAAGAGGAGACAAGGCATGCAACTCTCATATCAACTCAATGTGTCTGTGTCAGATGGCGTCTTCACCAGCACTGCTCAGGTGAGATTACTTCTTTGCTGTTACAATTTAGTTCTGTCAACTTATTTGTTCTTTTCTAACTGTTGCAGTGTTTATACAGCTGAGTAACCTTCTTTAGCAACCCCTCACTTCAAATTTGTTACACACATTTGTAGCTGTCCAGTATGACTCATATTTTCTAGCACTGGCTGCTGAGCAGCTCTGTAGTTGGAGGTTAATGTGTGTTCATGTCATGTCGGATTTACTATGAGGGTGAGCTGCCAACTGGGCGAAAAAGCATTCACATCTGCCTCTTGGTAATTGCATGTGGGACTCTGATATCCCACATCTCTGATAGTCCACATTATATGCGGTAGCAATAACATGTTACCCCATTCGTTTGCTTCTTCTTCTGACATAATGTGAACACACCATACCTCCACAATAGTCTGTCAGAGAGTGTAATTACAGTGTTTCCAGCAGCATCGTTTACCATTTCGTCACAAGCCTGATGCTCATACTGCTGGCCTGTCTGACAAATCAGCCAGTGATTATTATTGTGATGGCATCAACAAAATGCCAGCAGACACAACGATGATGGTTGTGAGATTATGATTGTAACGATGATGGTGATCCCCAGGTGATTGTACGTGTGTTGGGAGCCAACCTGTACAGTCCAGTGTTCAGTCAGAGGTTCTACCTGGCTGAAGTCCAAGAAAATGCCCCTCCAGGGTCAAAGGTCATTCAAGTAAGTTTGCCTTCTTACTAATCACTCAGTTATATTTCCATCAGGACTTTTAATAGGAAGCCTCCTGCATGAATTATGTTATAAAGCCCTGTAATGACTAATCTGACCTTGTCTTCTGACTCTCTGTATGGACCCCCAGGTTCGTGCAACAGACGAGGACTCCGGGCTGTTTGGCCAGATCACCTACTCCTTCATCAATGACCTGGGGAAAATTCAGTTCACTATTGATGCAGATGGAGTCATATCCACTGTTCAGAAATTAGATAGAGAAAACCCTCTTAACAAAGACACTGTGCTGACCGTTATGGCCCTGGATGGTGGAGGTATTAAACACTGATATTCTGACAAAAAGCCATCTTCAAATGAGCCAATATAAGACTTACACTTCAGCTAACATTTGTACATGAGTAATAAAGTCTTTTTGGTAAATGCACCGCAGGTATCGCCTGTGAGATAATAGGTTTTGTATAATAAGATCTCAAACTCCTGAAGATCAGGGAATATTTAAGCACAGTCATTACATATGCATTAGATTTTATCTTGCAGAATGACTTAAATTGAATGCAACGGTAGAAAAAAAATTATGAATGCAAATTATGTCCGTCTGTATTAAAACTACGTACATTTGTTGAATCTGTACATGTATATTTACATTATGTGTTATTTGTCTCCAGGCCGTGCATCGTTTTGCACAGTGCGAGTGGTTCTTGCTGATGAGAATGACAACGCTCCTCGGTTCAGAGCTGTGGAGTATCGTATGAGCATTAAAGCAAATGTTGCCAAAGGTTCTCTGGTCACACAGATCCAAGCCACTGACCCTGACGCTGGGTCTAATGGGAGGATCACCTACTCCCTTTACAGCGAGGCACGCCTATCACTGGTTGATGTTCTGGAGGTCAGGACATCTCACTCTTTATACATCAGACTACTGTAGTTTATAAAACACATTTGCACTACATAGCAGTATGCTTATTTTTAATGGAGTTGCAAACATCTTCTCAGTTACCTCAAGAAAAAAACACAAAAACTCTAACCACATCTAAACCTCAACAAATATATTTAATGAGAGCAAACCATATCATCACTCATAATTTATGCTACAACCCTGATTTTCAATTAAGAGGTTTTCTCAACTGATACCTCTTTCCCATTTCATTGGAGTAACAGCCATCTGTTGTAACTGTAATTATACGTTTTTGCTCTTCAAATAAAAACAATGTTGTATTGAGATTGATGCTCTTGGTCAGTTTTTGTTGCTCTAAGGGGAAACACAATTAAATAGTTATTCCTGCAAATGAAACAAAAAGCTGTAGTATAGACATAATGTGAATAATAATATAATAATAATAATTTTTCAGCTGAGAGTCAAATCTAAGCTCTATTACTACCTAGGATTATTATCTCTAATAATCTAATAATTTTAAATGGCATTGTGATTTTGCTGGTGCCCAGGTGGAGCCAGACAGCGGTTGGATGATGACTAAAAGCACCGTGGACCACCTTCAGGGGACTGTGCTGTCCTTCTTTGTTAAAGCCACAGACTGCGGTTCTCCGGCCAAACACTCACTGGTGTCAGCCTTCATCCACGTTGTCCCACCAGATGCATTTGTTCCCTCCTTCAGCCAGCCTCAGTACTCCTTCACCATCCCTGAGGACACAGCAGTGGGAACAGCCCTGGGGTCTGTTTATATGGCCACTGGACAGACGGGGTTCTTCACCACAGTCGGAGGAGAGACGTTCGACAGCAACCAGGGAGGGACATTTCTGGTGGAAAGGGAAACAGGTCTGATCCGTCTGGTCAAGCCTCTAGACTATGAACAGATCAGCATCTTTCGCTTTAAGGTTGCAGCAACAACAAGAAGAGACCTGATCGAGTCCATCTCCACTGTGGACCTGGAGGTTAAGGTTGGTGGTACACAGAAAACATAAAACCTGTTAGCCCAGGTGAATTGAATTTGATGTTAATAAATAAAATAAAATAACAAAACTGAAATTTTTCAAGCACTCAAACAGCCTGAAAATAATAAATATGTGTCAAAAAAGGGAATTGCAATGAGTCCGACAAAAGTGGTTGAAGCAGCCATTAAAACTAAATGATATGGGATGTTTTAACACTGATTTTGCTTAGCACCTCAATGAAAAGCAGGTATAGCAGTGACTGTCAAAGCTGTTTCCATTCTCACAATAAAAAATAAACAACATTTAAAAACACACAAGTAAAATCTCAAATAATGTGTGAATTTTAGTTCCTGGTGCATTTTCTTTTTTAGTAAAATATAAACTAAGTAAAGAATTGTCATTTTGCAGATCCTAGATGTGAATGACAACAAGCCAGTCTTTGAGACTAACACCTATGTAGCCACAGTGATGGAGGGGATGCCAGTTGGGACAAGAGTGGTCCAAGTGCGTGCACTTGATCCAGACTGGGGCTCTAATGGGCAGGTGTGTGACAGGTTATTTTTGTATTTTGCTACACATGTGTACAGTCATGTGTAAAGTACACTCACTACAGTTATTCAGTTCAGACTGTGGGGATATTGTGAAAAGTTACTTTTTAAAAATCTTTTTTAGGTAACCTACAGCCTGGGACCTCTGCTCACCTACAACTTGGACATGACAAAAGACGCTCGCTACCTCAGTGGCCCCATCACCACAAGTTCCGTCTTTGCTATTGACAGTAAAACAGGCTGGATCACCACAGTCAGTCAGATGGACCACGAGGCCTGCTCCAGCTACAGCTTTGAAGTTGTGGCCTCTGATCTGGGGGAGTTACAGTCTCTCTCCTCCACCACAGTGGTAACCATCACTGTGTCAGATGTTAACGACAACCCGCCGCGGTTTGAGAGGGAGTTGTACCGGGGTGCAGTAAAGGAGAGTGATCCCCTCGGTGAGGTGGTAGCTGTTCTAAAAACCAAAGATCGAGACAGCGCAGATCAAAACCGCCTCGTCAGCTTTTACATCACTGGTGAGGAAATGAAGAGAACGCTAACATAATGTAGTTCATCACATTCTGTGCTGCAAAAAATTCCCCTCATTTAGTGAGATGAGGTTGTGTTGCATAAAAAGTATTCACTGGTCTAATGGGGTCGCCATTAGTAAAGGTCAAATTTTAAATTAATTTAACTCAAATGTCAAACACAACTAACCTTTTGTTTTTGTATTTCCTTTTAATTTAGATATTACAAGGCATGCATAATACATAAAACATTTCACATAAGTTCACATTCACAACATAAGTGAGAGAACAATGCTTGGTAACAAACTGTATAGAGTTTTCAATAGAACCAACAGAGCCTCTGCTTTAAATGATTGTTGTGATTGGGGTAATAAAAAACATTGTGAGGCCTCTCCAGCAAAACACTCACCTTGACACAGAGCTTGATATTTTCCATTCACATAATTGTGAACTGATAATCACTAAGGGTGATATATTTTGGTTTTTGTTCTGCCATTAAAAAATATTGATTGGCCTAATAGAAGCATTTTAATAAAAGGTCAGCTTTAAAAGGCCATTGCTACTACACCACCAGCCTAATTTACACTCTGATGATAGATGTTTATTGATTGCCAAAGAATATGTGCATCATTTGTGAGTGTGTGTCTGTCTTTTTGTTGTGTTAGTGTCATCCTTTTAATCCCCATCTGTGTAATCCCCAGGGGGAAACCCGCGGGGAGTGTTTGGCCTGGCCCTGGTGCAGGGAGAATGGAAGGTTTACGTGAGTGGTCTGCTGGACCGTGAGCAGCAGGACTGGTATCTGCTCAACATCACAGCGAGCGATGGCCTATATATCGCTCGTACTACAGTGGAAGTTACCGTCATGGATGCCAATGACAACAGTCCCATCTGCAACCAGGTTAGGGTTGCAGACGAATGAGAGTGGATCAAATAAAAATATCCCAAGCAAACAAACATAGAACAGATTGTGGAATGTATGAAGATGAACTACTATGTCATTTTGCGTTTTTTAGGATTCATAGTAGAGTAACTGCCTTTATCTGCCATTGTCTCCACGCTAACCACATTCCAATTAGTGTTTTGTCTAAAAAGAGAAACAATAATACAGTCAATAGTAAATATTAGTGAAAAGTTGTTGTGACTATAGAACAAATGTTTCTTTGATAAACATGGTTGAAAAGTGAATAATTTATCAGTTGGGGTGAGTTTGTAAACAAATATATTTTAAGTAAATTAAATTATTGTTGTGTTTTATCATAAAACATGTCATGCAAAAGCAGATGGCAACATATGCAGTAGTAATTGCACTCCTCCATTTTGTAAATACTAAACACAAAACTGTACAAATGAATGCATGCATTATTAACTGATGATGAGTTATTTAATTATTTAATACCATATTTCTGTTATTGTCAATCTCACCACACCTCTTGACACCTCTTGACACTCATGATTGTGAACTTCCTCTTGGGTAATTTCAAGGGTGGCTTAGCTCAAAAAATGTGTGTGTTGAATAATGTGCATATGTACTTTATGTGCAATATTTTTAAACTAAAACAGCCTAAATCTGGGGCTGTAGTTGAACAGGATTAGTTCAGTTAAAATATTGATTCTCTGTTCTGCCATGCATCAAAGTACAGACTCAATGGGAACGAATTCAAACAAATTGTATATTAATTATATCAAGGAATGTACTGAATGTACTGTTTGTAACTTGCATAAAACGTGAGCGGCAACTTCAAAGGCTGATAAATGAAGCCAAATGCGGAAGTGCCAAAACTGCATTTCCTTGATTATTTAGTATTACATGGGGCAAAAGAATTTTTGCTCTCACCCGTTAAAATTATATTTGGTCTAAAAGTTATGCATAATTAAGGGCTTCACAATCGCTCTTTAAAAATCTATGGATGACGTCACGGAGACTACGTCCGTATTTAATACAGTCAGTGCTTTTATATGGTACATAATCATCTTGCCCAAAAATGCCCACAGTCGAAATCTAATGAATGCTGAATCGCACTTATTACATTAAATAGCAAAAAAATTTAATAAAAATTCAACTTTAGCTAAGTGTGCTAATTCCAACCTTGCTACTTTCAGACTCACTCTAAAATTGGCATCAATGCTGTGTCAATAGCTGATATATGAGAGGAAAATAATTGGGCAGTGTGGTTTTTTGGAAATGCCCCTTTTCATTCAGTAGTATTCTGCAATTCTTCATTTTATCATAATTAGTTGAGAAACTTTGTTCTCCCTTCAATCTCTCATACATTCTCTTTAAAATCAGCCTTCTCTGCCTCCCTGTTCTCCTCTTATATTCTTTCTGTTCTTAGACAAGTCGGGCCTGTTTAGCTACAAAGGGGTTACTCTGGCATTACATGGTAGCAGCATCAACACATTCAGAGTCGGGTCAGACACTGTACAATTTCTTAAATGATTTGCTTTGTCCGACAAGCAGTCAAAAATATAAAGATATTCAGTTTTCAATTATATAAAACAGAGACAAGCAGTAAATCCTCACATTTGAGAAGCTAGAAACAGAGAATGTCTGGAAGTCAGAGAAGTGACTTATGATATCAATTATCGTAACACTTGGCATTCATTTTCTATCGACTAATCAGTCAATGGACTAATAATATTTTGTCTAAATAAAATAAAATAAATTACGGGATGCGCAAAAGCAGAAGGGTGGGATGTGCTGCATTGTGCGTGGACACACTACAGTAGTTTTCCCATTGTGCTTGTCTGTGTTCGATGAAATAGTGAGGTCACAAAGTTCATTTCTATAGCCAGTCAGTGGCAGGAGTGGCGACAGGGTCAGAAAAGGGCACTTGAATCGGCTGTCAATCTATCAGCAGGGATAATGGATGCAGCGCCCGACATTTTAATGTGTTTTTGATGTGTTGAACAGATTTTTTTATTTTTTCAGACAGTGTGGTTTCACTTTGTGCTTGTATATCTATTTGTGTGTGGGTCTGTGTGTGTGTGTGTGTGTGTGTGTGTGTGTGTTGCCCCAGGCGGTGTATAGTGCCTCTTTTCCTGAGGATATTTCCACTAACAAGGGCATTCTGACAGTGGCCGCAACAGATGCTGACTCAGGCTCCAGCGCTGAGATCCAGTATTCACTGTTTGGCATTGGGGTCGAAGACTTCTACATGGATGCAAACACTGGTACATTCAGTTATTATTTTTCTTTAGGTTTTTGGATGATCAAAACAATATACATCACAGATTAAACGTCTTTTCTGCAGCTTTATACACCTCTCCATTTGTGTCTCAAGGTGAGCTGCGTACGGCCACTGTCATGGACCGAGAAATGACGGCCACCTACAAACTCATTGCCCAGGCAACTGATGGAGGAGGGCTGTTTTGCCGCTCTGACATTTCTCTCAAAGTGCTGGACGTGAATGACAATGCCCCCTCTTTCTCCTCTACACATTACCTAGCTAGTGTGTATGAGAATGCTGCCCCCAAGGCTTTGCTTACCCGACTGCAAGCCAGGGACCCTGATGAAGGTACGTTGGTATGATATGCTTTTATATGTTGGAAGTATAACATGTTTAGCAAGGATGATAACAAACAAAAAAGTGTCCTACATAATGCATGTATCTATAAATACCCTGTAATTAAAAAACGATGATTACCACGAACAGGAAGAGGGACATTTTGGTGTAATATTTAGTCTTGGGTGTCCATGAATTTGTCCTTTGTTCTCTCCAGGTTTTAACCGTACAGTGGTCTATTCTTTGGTGGATTCAGTTAATGGATTATTTTCCATTGACCCGATATCTGGGATGGTAATTCTTGAAAAATCTCTGGACAGAGAGAGCCGAGACACCTACCGTGTTCGTGTCCAGGCCACTGACCAAGCTGGGCAACAGGGGGCACTGTCCTCACAGGTTGGTGGTCCCAGTGACACACAATCAAAGATGTATTTTTTGCCATGCTATCCAGTGTATCCACTAATCCTAACCACAGAGAGTGTTGCTTCAAATTCGTGATCCCCTAGAAAGCTGGCACTTATTCTGAAATAAATGCTAGTTGGAATAATTAAATAAATAAATAAATAAAACGTACATTATTAAGATTCACCACAGGCCTCGTTTTATGTTTTAGGTGATATAATCATGTTTTTCTGAGTAATTAAATCAGATACAGAGCAATTAATACAGCTTCTGAGTAATTAGCATCATTTTTTTCTAAAAATACAAATATGATTATGTAATTAAACCATTTTACCACAATAACGTAATTAGAATTATCCACTGCATATTAAATTACAGATTAGTCAGCCATGGAGTCATCCATCTGGTGATGTGCAATCAGTATTTCTGTCCATACACACGGATAAGAGAAGCCAATGAATAATAATAAAAAAAAAGCGTGTTTACTGTAGAGATCAGATAAAGAATCCAGCAGATTCAATCAAGATAAAGCTTTGTAAAATTGTACAGTGGGGTGGGGTGGGGTGGGGGTGGGGGTGGGGGGTGGGGTGACAGACAGACAACTGCCAGAACAAACTGTAAATACAAATTGGAAAAAAACCCCAGTGAGGTCAGGTGTGGCCTTTCTGGACAAATATATTATTTTCGTTTATGTCTATGGGGCCCGCAGTCCATGGTCCTGAACTGAATATTATTATTTGTTGCAGTAGGTATCATTATCACTGTTATTACAAGTAGCAGTAGTTGTAGCTGTAATAGCAGTAATAGCAGTAATAGTAGTGGTAGTAATGGTAGTGGTTCCAGGGGTTGTAGCAGTATTGTAGAACGCATGCACAATAAACAAACAACGGTGAAATTACACAAATCCAGACAAAAGTACAAAATCAGAATTGTACAAATAGCTTAATATTAACAAACCTATCCCATAAATCACCAGACCTTACCACATATTTAAATAATTAGAAGCAAGATTTAAGTTCTCATTTTAACTGTCAAAAGACAGAAACAAAATTATAATGATAATATTTTATATGGCATTTATCTGACTCAGTAATGCCACAAATCTTTAACATTTATCTAGAGGCCAAGGAATTCTCTCTCAGGCTGTGGTGGACACAGACCTCAACTGATTTTTGCCTCTGTGTCTTTGCTCCTATTGTGTGGACCCACTGTCCGTGGTGCTGAAAATCTCTCAGGTCCGGGAGCAGTGCAGTCAAATGATGTGATAGGGAGACCTGTCAAGAGTCTCTTATGTCTCCCTCAGGTTGATTTGACCATTTTGGTGCTGGATGTGAATGACAATGCTCCAGTCTTCCAGAGGAAGGACTATGCTGTTACTGTCCCTGAGGATGTAGCCGTGGGAACTGAGGTGCTGCGAGTCTTGGCGACGAGCGCTGACATTGGACCTAATGCTGAGATCACCTACCACATCCGATTGGGCAACGAGTTAGGAAAGTTCACCATAGACAGAAGCCTGGGTGAGCAAAGGTCCGTGTATTGTCCTCTATTTTGGATTCAATCCTATAAACACTATATTGTACCACATGTATGTTTTAGGCTCTATTTCTGTGGCTGATGATTTGGACTTTGAGGTGTGTAAGGACTACTACCTCACCATTGAGGCCTGGGACAGCGGGAACCCCCCTCTCAGCACTGCTACCATGGTAACAATTGAACTCATGGATGTCAATGACAACGCCCCAGCCTTCAGTGAGGACATCTACAATGTTCTGGTCAGCGAGGATGCGTCTGTTGGGCAGACGATTACAAGGGTAACATTTAGTCCTAATTTTTTCTCCACCTTTATATTAGTATGTTTATACTTTTCTGTCTTTTTCATTAACTTTTGTTTCACTCCATATGTGTCTTTTCTAGGTTTCGGCAGAAGACTTGGACAGCCAGGTGAATGGGCGAATAACCTACTCCATCCTGAAAGGTGACCGTAGCAACCACTTCTGGATTGACCCTGTAACAGGACTGCTCAAAGTCAACAAGAGACTCGACAGAGAACTAGTAAGGATGCATCTTTAAGTACAGTATCTCATAAACAATCAATAGTAATTTTCTGGTTCATGAGCACAGCCAAGACAGAAAATACCAGGTCCGCTCAAGGTCATCACCCAGTGAAGTATCATATTCTGTAAGCGTTACAGCGCTTGCACTATTGCCTGATACATACAGATGCTGTGGCATTCTCATCCCCTTCTGCTCCTTCTAGGTATCCAGGTACTCTTTGTCAGTGCAGGCTTTCGACAGTGGCTCTCCTGCCATGTCCTCCACTGTCACCCTTAACATTGACATCTCCGACGTTAATGACAACCCTCCCGTATTCACTCCTCCTAATTCCACAGCCATCATACAGGTAACACTGTGTGTGTGTTTGCTGATGTTCATGAGTTTTTTGTAATAGCATCGTCTCAACTCCTGTCTCTCCATAACTTCAAGCTAAACCAGGCTGCTGGCACCACCCTGCTGAAGCTGTCAATCAGCGATAAAGACTCCCTTAGAAATGGCCCCCCCTTTGAGTTTCGCATTGTGTCAGGAAATGAGGGAAATTTCTTCTCCCTGGACCAGACTGGAACTCTGAGGGCCAACCGTGCGTTTGGCCCTGAAGCCCCCAGAGAGTTCATTCTTGAAATCCAGGTTGGTGAATGGATTTTTTTTATCCACTGTATATTCAGGAAAAGTTGACTGACAATTACACTTTGTTTGCATGGCTACACACAGTCAGCATAGTAGCAACCTGTTACAGTCTCTCACTGTTAGCTGCTAAGTCAGGCTATTAAGGTCTTGGGTTTTCAAAAGCAGCCTTATATATACACACTTCTGTAATGGAGAATCATTATTATCATATCCATATTCTTTGTTTTTAATTGTTTGGTTATGCCAGGAGAGTGAGTGTCTTAATGTAAACACAATCTCATCATCACCTTCTTACAACCATTGTTACTCTATAACCACCTTTACAAATCTTCCCCAGTAACAAATTGTACCCAAATACAACCAGCAGTTTTCAATCTTAAAGGGGACTAATTATGCTTTTCCATATTTTCTGGCAACTATATAATGCTACAGTGTCAGATGTTCATGTTAAATGTGGCCAAAGCAGTATTTAAAAGAAATCCACCTGTTCTGAATGCTCTGATTTCAACAGTTCAACGGCTCGGTATGATGTCATAGAGAGCCGGATGTCAATATATGGTCATTTGCTTCAGGCACAGCATGCCGGCCATGCCCACAAGGGAACGTGCAGCCCTATTCTTCTAACCTAGTAAACGTGCTTCAGGGTCTTGGCCAATCAGAAGACAGTGGGCTTTAGTGGCGGGAGCTTAAAGAGACTGGAGCATCCAATTTTTTTTTAACTTTGAATCATGCAAGGCTACCATAGAGGATTTACAGAACTATAATATAGGGCTGGAAATGCAGTATAATAGGTTTGCTTTAAATTCGTCTGTGACATTTCAGCAGAACGTTACTTCTGTTTCTGTTTAAATGTCTGAGTGTAACTTTGTTTCGGGCTCTTAGGCAAGTGACTCTGGCAAGCCATGTCTTACCTCTTCTTCCTGGATATTTCTGAGGGTCATCGGGAACAGTCAGTACAAACCAGCCGTCTCCCCTCTGGAAATCTCCATCGTCATGGTAACCGATACCTTCCTGGGTGGACCAATTGGTCGGATCTATGCAACCGACCGCGACCCCAATGACGTGTTGTCGTTTACCCAGAGGCCTCAGTCCAAGAGCATGTTTAAGATAGACAGACAGGATGGCAGCATTGTTGCTCTGCCGGGCCTGGAACCTGGCAGGTACACACTGCACCGCTAAAACACACAGCTCTCTAGCATAGGCGAAAGACTTTTTGTGTCAAAACACAACAAATTTCTTTGTTCTCTCGCAGATACCAGATGAACGCCACAGTGAGTGATGGGCGGTTCGCCGTGATAGCTGACGTATCAGTCCAGGTCGAACAGGTGACAGATGTGCTGCTGCGTAGTGCCCTGACCTTACGTTTCAGCTCCCTGTCCCCGGAGGACTTGCTTGGTCGCTACCTGAGCCAGATAAAACTGATTTTACGGGGACTAGCCGGCTGGAAATGGTCACCAGGACAACAGGATCCCCTCCACATACTCAGCGTGCAGCCAGTTATGGGGACATCTGACGTGGACTTGCTTCTGGCCATGGAGAGGCCGGAGACATCAGGCAGCGGACGGATGGGTGGGATCTACTCCCAGCAAGAGTTGTCTGCAAAGCTGGATGAAGCAGCAGAGCGAGGCCTGATTCGAGGTGTCCTAGCTGGGGCAGTGGTTGTGAGCAGCGCTTGTTCTGGGGAGCTGGAGTGTGGGGACAGGGTGTGTGAGCAGAGATTGGTGATGGAGGATGGCTTACCTGTCATCTACAGCACAGAGAGGGTCAGCTTGGTGTCACCAAGGTTCAACGCTATAGAGATCTGTACCTGTCCTGGTGAGCACTGCACTCATGCTTGGACTATTAATATAACTTAGCTTAGCTCACATTATTAGTGTCCTCCATATCTGATGCAGCTGCTTGAAGTTACTAGTTTTAATATAAAAATCTGCGAAGTGCCTTTAAGTATTTTACTAATTGTACATAGATATTTTTGTTTGTTTTTGTATTGGATCTTCTTGTATTTGCACACAAAGATGCATACATACCATAAAGAATGTTTAGTTTATGTTTTATTTTTTCATATGAAGACAGATGATATTCTGACATCCTGAAGGTATTATTTTCTAATATTTCTGTATCTTCACCAGGAGGGACATGTCCCACTCCTGTGGAGCTTTGTGACGGTCAGTCCTGTCCAGAAGACATGCAGTGTGTCCGTTCTGGTCCTCTAGCGCCATCTGTCTGCCAGTGTCAGCCTGAGCGACTAGACGAGTGTGCAGGTATGATTTGATCCTTCCTTATGCTTCTGATCGGAGCAGATAAGTAGATCACCAGTTGCTAAGATTTGATTTAGAATTATTTGTGGGGTTTTTTTTTAAAGTTCCTTTCCCCTCTAATTTTAATGCTGTATCTCTATGTTTTGTGAATGTGCAGGCCAAACCTCTTTGAGTTTCTCTGGAAACAGTTACATCAAGTACAGAGTGACAGAGAGTGGGCAGAGTGGCGAGATGAGGCTCGGCCTGAGGATCAGAACACTTCAGAGGAGAGGAGTGATTATGTTCACACGTGTTAACCCCTGTACCATGCTCAAGGTAAACACATTTACATCCTAATGCTGCACTTTACTGGTTTCCCAGTGCCAGATCTGCTCAGCAAAGGGTGTACTGTATTTTAGTGGTCGCATATTTTTTAAACAAAGGCGTACAATGATTTTCCCTCTCCTTCCACAGATTGAAGGTGGTCGACTCTGGTTCCAGTTGGACTGTGACAACACCCTTGGCATTATGGGTATCTCTGGCAGACCAATAAACGACGGCCTCTGGCATTCTGTTGCCTTGGAGCTGACTAGGAACTACACCCTCCTGTCACTGGATGACAGCTATGTGGAGCGCCGCCGAGCAGCCCGAGCTCCTGTTCGCCTTTGGCCTCTGGCTCCAGATTCATCCTTTTTCTTCGGGGCCCAAGTGAGGCCAACGAACGGGCAAGGCGAGAGGCCAAGCCCAGGTCCAGGGAGAAGCCAGGGAGGCCCAGGACTTGGGGACCGTGGAGCAAGGCCCCCCCCAAGAGCCCAGGATGGCTTCCAGGGCTGCCTGGGCTCGCTGATGCTGAATGGTAAAGAGCTGCCACTCCAGAATAAGAGGAGCCGTTATGCTGAGATAGCTGGCCTGAGCGAGGTCAAGTTGGGCTGCGTGCTTTATCCAGATCCATGCGTCAGTCAGCCCTGCCTCAATGGAGCCATCTGCAACAGTCTGCCCTCTGGAGGTCTGTGTAGATGACAGTGTGAATGTGTGTTGGTGTCATCTTGTTGTATGAATACATTACATAAATAACTGTTGTCAAATGAAACTATTTCACTTTCAGCTCACTTTCAGCTTAATTTTTATTTGATGGCTTGTTTGTGCAGTAGTAATCACAACTCATATATTTAATCTGTACGGTACTTAAACATTCAGTCAGTTACTCATAAATGAGATTGCATGGTATTAATAGGATTGGATATTGATATTATGTAAAAATATTTATGATTACACACATTATTATTTGACACATTTTGAATTTCTCTCCTGCAGGCTTCATGTGCAGTTGCAGTGCTGGCTTCACTGGGGGGCGCTGTGAAATTGAGTTGACATCCTGCATGCCAAACCCATGCCAGAATGATGGGGACTGTAGGCCTGTAGGCAGTGCATTCCTCTGTGACTGTCCAGGAGGACTCGGGGGACTTATGTAAGATAAACTGGCCTGCAATCACACACACAAGTGCACAAACGCACGCACACACAGGCATACAAACACACACACACAGGCACAGGCACACACGCACACGCACACACACCACTCATTAACCCACATTAGCACTCCAGCACCCACTGTGTTGTTTAAGTTGTTATTGTGTGAGATAAATTAGTGTTTCTAATTCAATTCAGTATAATTTCAGTTGAAAAGCTTATAATCATTCTACAGCTTCCTTCTTAATTACAGCTCAGTAATTGCCTTTGAAATAACCTCTCTGCTCATGTCGTTGTTTAGTGAAGCCACCACTAGAGAGCAGTTTTCCCTCAAAGGAGAAAATGGTTCTGCGTTTTTATGCTTTTGACAAAGATGTAAAAATGGTTTTGATCAAGTTGGATTCAGTTAAATTTAGCTGCCTAATAGCTGGGATAAAAATGATTATTTCTGATCAGCATCAGATTGTTCAGCTACCAGTTAATGATGAACACAGAGTGAATCTATAGCCAAAGAAAATATTCTATTCTGCCACAAGCAAACAGCTGTCGAGTATAATTTTTGAAATTGTTTTTCCTGCAGAGTGATTAATTGTAATATCACACTGAAATATTTGCATTTAAATAACTATGAAATAAAACATTTTCAATTGGAAAATTCTCTAAAAATGTTTCTCTCTAAAAACTGAATCATAAACATAGGATTGTTAATTTAATATAAGGTATAAGGTATTTATTATCTGAAATATTCATGAATGGACTGGCTAATATATCCCGGCCTTGTTAAGTAAACTGTATATGCTTAATGACTCCCTATACTTTTATCATTTAAAGGAAATCTTTGGATACAAGGACACTTCCCTTAGCACTCAGAAATGCTTTTTCTTCTTATATCAGACCAACTCTTATACAGTGTTTTGAAAATCCCATCAAGAAAAAATAATTGAAAAAAGAAATAAAAGTATTTTCTATCTCCCTCACAGCGGGGCACCATGTTTGAAATGACAAGTCGAGATGAGCACGTATGTGTGTGGAGTCAAATTATGTCTATATCTAAGAATATGAGTCTATGTGTGTTGAATTCATCCTTATTTATTTAATTCAGAACCATGTAAATGAGATAATAGGGAATCCATGAAGATAATCCCTTGATTTAGCAAAAGAAAGGCCCTCTGAAAAGATGATCTCCAAAGTATTTATTTTCTCTCAGTCTTTTTAACCCACTGTCACGCTTTTATCTTTTATTCTTCTCTTTCACTTTGATACAAATCATCTTCACCACTCCCATGCATAGCAATTTATTTTCTGTGCTTCTGCAGATGTGATGAGGATGTAAATGAGTGCGACCAGGACGAGTGCGGAAATGGAGCAGAGTGTGTCAACACATTCGGGTCGTTCTACTGTAACTGTTCAGAGGGGTACGAGGGTCAGTTTTGTGATGATCAAACAGCTGATGATCTGGGTGACGACACGCAGGTATAGTATGAACAACACTCACAAAATCTTGCTGAATATACTCAAATATAATCCAAAAAGTACTAGCTTTTAAGCTTGCTTTTTGCACATTAAGCTTACTCCTAATGGGACTTGGCATACTCAGTGAAGCTGTTGAGAATTCTGAGTGCAGTGGCCTTCCGGGAAGGTTTATTCACCAGCTTGGTATGTTTGTCTCCGCAGTAGATGAATGAAAGTGTGGTAATGGGTAAATCACAGTTTCTATTTGAAGTTGTCACGCTCTTGACTTTTGTCATGTGCTCTATACCTTATATTGAGACTGCAAGCTCAATTAATTTTGCACATTGTGAGAAGGAAGGTGCTTTTATTATTCCCTAGAAGACTGTAATTACCAGAGAAGTAACTATAGTCGACAAAACCTATTAAGCTGCTTTCACAACCAACAGATGCGTTAGCTTTGTTTGTTTGTTTGTTTGTTTTAAGGACATTTGAAGGTGTCTATTGCTGGAAATGAAGCTGAATAAAAGTTCCCATTTTTAACTGGAGCATACTTATCATGTATTCTGTCAAAACAAGTATATTTGGAATTAATAATTTCCTCCATACTGCAAGACCAGAAAGGGAAGTGAGTAGGTACAAATTGTACACAATACAAAATCATAATTTTACCCCAACAAAATAGTTTATAAATTAATTTTTTTTTTTGCAGTTATAAAACTTTTGTAACGCTGGTGGTCTTTCAAAGTGTGATGTGTTCATTTACATTGATCTACCAAGAGTGTTTAGAGTGGGGGGATGGGTTACCATATTAACGACAGTTGTCATTGATATCTGGATGATTGAAAAGGAATCTGTACTAACGTCATAGACTGAGGCTCAGCACGTCATTGGGGTCAGTTTGTACCCTGACACCTTAATAGCCAATAGTTTTTTCAGAAAATGTGAGAGTTTCTCAGCAAGTTTGAAATATGTGATTGCTCTTTATCTGAATGGGAGTGCATTCTAAATACCAAAATCCCCTAATTTGGAATTGATTCCAACTCATGGTGATACATTTAGAGACACAGTTCTATCCATGTTTTTATGATTTTTCTCTTCATGTTGCCCAGGCGGAGCCCCTGTCTTACATCGGACCAGGAGAGATAATTGGAATCGGGGTCCTTGCCTTTGTGATCATTCTCCTCCTCATACTCTTCATCGCCTTTAGGAAGAAAATAAAGTTTAGGAAAGACTCAGACCCAGGCCCAGGGACACAGGTTGTGATGGGCGTGTCAGCTATTTCCACGGAAACCAGCTACATGCTGCACAAGACTGGCATGGGGGCCGAAGGGATTGAGTTTAAAGCAGTGCGTGTGTCAGGTTCACCAGGGACCACGAGCATCTATGGTGAGGTAGGAGGCAGCACTGGAGGCCCACCCCAGGTAATGGTGCGTCCAACTGCCCACTCCCCTCTACCAGGAGGACTCAGCAACCAGGGCATGAGGAGCGGTGATGGTGAGAAGACCACTTCCAGTGAGGGCAGCCAGGTATGCAGAAGTATGTATTAATGTTTAGAATTGTTCTCCCTGTCTCCTGCATCATAACATGACCATCACCTCATAGGACTGGGAGACTTTTTAGGTAGGTAGGTACATTTATTTGTCACACTATAACAGGTTATATAGTGAAACTGAGTTTTGTCACTCCCTTCTGCTACATAGCAGACAATATACATTAATACAGAAGCACTTATAAAAATGGTAAACAGAAATAAACCATATTTAATGGAAAAGTGCTGAGGATGAATTTGAACTTAAAATTCTGATAGCTGGGGGGAAGAAGCTGCTCTGCAGTCTGGTGGTGTGGCAGCTGAAACTTCTATATCTCTTCCCAGAAGGCAGCAGTGTGAACAGGTTTTGGCTGGGGTTGGTACTGTCCTATTATCCTTTGGGCTCTGCATAGGCACCTCACCTCACAGATATCACTGATGCTTGGGAGATGGGTACCAATGATCTTCTGAGCAGTTTTAATCACCCACTGCAGAGCCCTCCGGTACTGAGCCGTATACATCCCATGCCAGTTAGTGATGTTTCCCATCATTATGCTTTCTATTGCTCCTCTGTAAAAGCTGACAAGAACTTGTCGTGAGAATTTGCTTATGCTTCCTCAAGAAATACAGTTGTTTCTGAGCTTTCCTCATCAGCGTAGAGATGTGAGATGACCATGTCAGGTTCTCTGTGATGCTGATTCCCAGGAACCTGAAACTGTTCAACCGCTCCACCTCAGCACCACTGATTTAGACAGGGGGGTGTGTCTTTATCTCCTGTTTCCTGAAATCAATGATCAGCTCCTTAGTTTTGTTGACATTGAGCAGCAGGTTGTTCTCTGAGCACCACTCTACAAGATTATGAATTTCCTCCCGACATGAAGTCTCATCGTTGTTTGAAATCCGGCCGATGATGGTGGTGTCGTCCACAACCTTCACAACAGTTCTTTTTATGTCGGGGTTGTAGTCGTGGTGTACAGTATGAATAGGAGGGGGCTGAGCACACAGCCCTGGGGGGCTCCGGTGTTGAGCACTAGAGTGGAGGAGCTGTGTCCGCCAGTTCTAACTGACTGGGGTCTGTTTGTGAGGAAGTCCAATTACCAGTTGCAGAGTGTTGTCTTTAAACCCAGAGTGCTGAGTTTGCTGATCAGTTTCATGGGGGAGATTTGTGTTGAATGCTGAGCTTAAATCCACAAACAACATTCTGATGTAGGTGTTGTTTTTGTCAAGGTGTGTGAGGGCTGAGTGGAGGGCAGTGGAGATGGCATCCTCTTTCGATGGGTTGGTTCTGAAAGCAAACTGGTGAAGGTCCAGGCTGGCTGGGATATTGTTCTTTAAGTGCTCAAGAACTAGTTTCTCAAAGCACTTCATCAGAATAGGGGTGAGAGCCACAGCGGCAGACTTTTTAGGTACAGGAATGATGGTGGCTGTTTTGAAGCAGGTGGGAACCCTCTCCTGAGACAGTGAGATGTTGTAAGCTGATTGGCACAGGATTTTAGTACACAGCCAGGAATGTTGTCAGGCCCAGCTAATTTACTCATATTCACTCTCTGCAGGACTCTTCTCACATCTGCTGTGGATACTGACAGTGGCTGTTGTTGAGGAGATCAAAGTGAGCATAAAAGGTGTTAAGTTCATCTGGTAATGTGGCCTCATACATGATGGGAGAGCTCCTGCCTGTGATGTTTTTGATGGCCTGCCACATATCTTTGGTGTTGAGGTCTCTCTCCTGTCTCCGCTGTTGTTTCCGCTTTTCCTCCTTGATGTTAGCTTTCAGTCTCGCTCTGGCGGTGCTGTCATGACAGTTTTAGTCATAATCACAGGAAATAACTTTGATAGAGCTGGACAAAACTATATGCTAAAAATAAAATGAAATCAATTTTATATCATAATATCAACATTTATATCAACATATCTTCTAGCTCCTTGTTTTGATGATGCTGTGTTTCTATAATTCAGTTATATTTTTATTGTTTGAAAGAGACTCAGGATAGTACATCTATTACCCTTATTCTTAGAAACAGCCAAGAAGTGCTTGAGAAAGGGTTCGGGGTCCTCAGGGTTGAGCTATGAAAAAAAGTGCTTCTATGGCAGAAAGTATTCCCAATATTACTTTTGAACAGGTGGCAAGTACTGTATAGTGCGGATAATAAGCTTATAAGATTGAAAAGAAGTCATTTTTATTTAATGGCCCTTCCCCCTCCCTGAGATCTTTGGACGTGTCCAAGGTCCAGATTTATACTGAAAGGTGATAGAGCCTTTGCAGTTAGTGCTCCGAGACTGAGGAATGACCTGCCCGAGGACTGTAAACTCTGTCTCGTCTTTTAAATCACTTTTAAAAACCCACTTCTTTAAAATGGGTTTTCATTGATTTCATTGATGTTTTATGTGTTTTAGTGCACGTGGGAAGGGTTTGCCTTAGGGGATTTCTGCCAGGCTGCCTTTCAGCTCTGGGGACGAACTACTCCCACATGCTGTTCATTTTACTCTCTTTGTGTGTTATAAGGTGTTTAGTTTTATGGCTTTTAGTTACTTTTATTCTCATTTTGTTTTAAATATACTCTTGTTTTTTATAAAGCACTTTGTAACTGCTTTATAATTAAAATGAATTATTAGTATTAGTATTATTATCATTTTTATTATAAAGCTGCTATGTAAAGAATTTGACAATTCACAGCTTTCACTGGGCTGAAATCGATTCTATATTTTTGTTACTGTCAATATATCCCATGAAAAGACCAAAACCACCATATCTTAATCTCTCCCTGCTGTTGCTCTAAGCCCATTCATTCCTACTGAAGACATAAATCTCTAAAACTAAAAATTTAAAAAATATATATGCTTTCATTTTTAAAATAGCTAGGCATTAGTTTATAGAAAACATTGCTGGGGAATAAATAGTAAATTTTATAGGGATTATTTTTAGCCGCAAATTTGAGAATTTATGGGTGCAGAACAATGTGGGATTGACTTGAAATGAGCTTTAGTGACCATGTTCATTATAATGAAAGACAATGTTACCTAGTGCAGAGGTGTTGTTCATTAATGTGTTTTCCTTGCTGGTGAAAAAATGAAATACCACTGGACTTTTAAGTGTTTTGTCGCATTTTTGTGCATTTCTGTTCTCACACAGGCTCCGCCCTCTACTGGACTCTATGGGTACTACCTCCTCCAATCACATGCACGCACTTGCCCACTGAAATGTTTGTTGTGCATGTGGCCGACCAACAACCGATATGTGCATGCCGTATAAATAGCATTGTCCCTACTGCCTCAGCATCCTTTTTTCTTCAGCATAACTGCTCACTGTTCTCTCTTTACTGCAAGGTCTGATGAGAAGGAGCTGTCACACTCAACCATGAAGGTGTACACAGCAGCTATGTCTCCTGTCACGAGGGGTTTGGGGACAGGACAGTCTTCACCCACCCCCTCGTGATGCGCTTTCTGCAGGGCGTGAGAAGACAGCGACCGGTGTCGTGTCTCTCGGCACCTCAGTAGGACTTGCTGCTTGTGCTGGAGGCTCTAAGGCCTGCAACTTATGAGCCCCTGGCGCAGTCCTCATTGAAAATGCTATCTCTCAAACAGCCTTGCTGCTAGCTCTCACCTCTGCTAAGAAGGTGAGTGAGCTGCGTACCCTGTCGGTTCACCCCAGCTGCATGCTGCTTCATGGTGACTACAGTGCAGCCGGATTGAGACAAAACCCCTCCTTTGTTATTAAGAACATAAGGAACACGTTCAGGTTCAGGACAGTAAATCTGGATGCCAGCTACATGCACAATAAAAATTTCAGTGGGCAAGTGCATGTGATTGGAGGAGGTAGTACCCATAGAGTCTAGTAGAGGGCTCCGCCTGTGCTTGTAGAACTAGGGTTACCATATCATAACCTTCATTTTCTCCTGTCTCTACAGTTCAGCAGCTTCCTCTCAGATATGTCTAATGTCCGAGGTGTGGCCAATAGGAGGGGCATCGCAGTGTGCAGTGTGGCACCCAATCTCCCTTCGGCGTCGGCCTGCCGCTCAGAGCACAGTCCTGCCCACAAAGTGTCCTGGGAGGGCGAGGAAACCAGGGAGGAAGGGCTGGAGAGGGTGAGAGATGAGAGAGAGGAGCAATGGGGGCAGAGAGCGTTTGAGATGGAAAGAACACACAGAGATAACAGTCCACAGGGTAAGACTCTGACCATGTGCGTGCACATGCACACACTCACATGCTCACACAGTTTCTAACTTCTGATCAAAAAGGCACAGAGGACATAGGCCATGAACTCATTGTGTTTCACCCATACCATCATCTCCACTGACAGATCTTATTTCCCAGTGATCTACGCCTTTTGATCACACACATCAAAGAAAATAGCCCAGGGTAAGCAAGAGTAGTTAAGAAGTAATATTTTGCTCATCATTTCATTTTAATTTTACTGTTTGCTTAGCAATAAATGATAAAATATCTTAAGTGTCTGTAACATTTCTGAAATTGGCAATCATGTCCTTTTGTATCAGGATAACTTTCTTACATCTCCTGTGCACTTCTGTTTGAATGGTCAGGGTAATCAGCCAGAACTGATGTCCTATGCGTTTGTCCTACTTTTGCTCAAAATAGTTAAGTCAAAATCAGAGAAGTTGGAAAACTTCCACTTAAAGAAAGTCAAGTTTTCTGCTGCTTGTTTTTTTTTTACCATCCAAATCTTCACTTGTACCTTTGTCAACTGAGAGGACAACAAACTGAGGGAGAGCGGTGAGAAATAGTTCAACTTCAGCCTGATATTTAGCTGCCGATGCTGTCAACAACAAGAGTGCAGTTCACTGTCATTGTCACTGAAATAACCATGTTCAGTGCTAAGGTAGACGTCACATATTTCGATTCTCTGTCCAACCTGTTGTTTGAATAATACAGCAAGCCGTGGGAACTTCCTGCCTGTTAATTATTGATTCCTTCCTGTGGGAATGGGAAATAGGTTGTTTTATTTTTTGCTCCCCTGTTGAGTGTATGCACAAAAAAAAGAAAAAACATGTGCCCCTAGGAGTCACCATTACATCACAGTCCATTAATTAAAATGTGATTAAGCTTATAGCAAACTAATATCCTGATTATTGAGTTATTTAGTTAGTTATTTTCACCACAGCAACTACAAACAATAATATAATAATAAATATTGCAATAGATGGGCGCAAGTCGATACGTGAGGGAACATATCGGTTGCTTTTCTGTCACTACCTGCAGCTCATGAATAAATAAAATCTAATGAATAATGAAATACTGAAAAAATCAGGTCCCATATTCCTCAGTTTTTGGCAATTGGGCTCTCAAATATAGGCTGTCTCAGAATAAGTATATTGATCTTCATGTTGGTTTACAAAGAAATGTAGTTTTAATACAAGCTTTATGATTCAAGGACTTTGACAACTAAGGTCCCAAATAATGCAGATGGAGTAAAACCTCTTAGTGGCTTAGAGGCTTTTCCATTCAAATGCTGTAACTATTACTGTACCAATTACAGGACAAATTACAGAAAGCAATTTCTGAAGCAGTTTTGATTGCTGAAAAGAAGTCCAAGTGTTAAATCGGCTGAACCTTTGGCATAGTTTTAATGGTGATGAAGTATTTTCAATTAAAATATTGTAAACTAGTCTGAATGGAAAAATTTGAAAAATAATGGAAAGAGTGAAGGGAGCAAAACCAGATTGTGTGCTAATTAATTAATTAATTAATTAATATTAATAGTTATTTCAAATCAATTGGATTTTATTAACTGAAGTATAATGTGAAGTTTTACCTTTCAGGAATGTAAGATGGTCAGACTTACACGGCAAATGCCAGAAAATCACTTTCTTACTATTGGGAAAGAGATTTAAAAAGTTTGGAGCCTGGATGAGAATTTGGTGGGATTAGAGCAGGGGTCGGGTCCGTAACCTCAGGCATGACTGCAAACAGTGGCAGGGTAGTCACTGGCACAATACAAATGAGTGTGCGTGAGGAAAGAAAATCAATGAAAAAGAAAGAGGAAATAAAAAAAGTTGACTTATTTTTAACTCTAGTATGTTGACAAGTGTCTCCTCACCTGCATGCTGAATGAGACTAGTGGCTGTTGTGCTGCCTTTTTTATTTTGTTTGATTGATGGTGCTGCCTTACTGCTCACACTCCCACAGGACCATTTCACTTGTTCCATACGCACTGGACCACGACCACCTAGCTTGGGCTCAGAAAGCTAAATTTGATGTCCAGACATCCTGGCCCCTCATGGACAGAGTAGGGTTTTGGTTCTAAGATGGGCCGAGCCCTGACTGCTTGCTTGTAGTGTAAAGCCCGATTTTGAAGCAGACAAGGAAATGTTAGAAGATATGTCAAAGGGTGACAAAAACAGGCTGTATCCAGTTAAGAGAAGCAAGTCACCATTCACAAAACCTGTTATAATAAACTATGCTACCAAGCTACACTGACAAATTGTTTACTGGATTTCTGAAAATGGCAGAACAGCACTGGGTGTGGTTTAAAACTTTCAGATGTGCTAATTTTATGATTTTCGGTACTGATATCAGTATTTACTGTTGTCTTAATATGAACAGCTGTACAAGAACTTATATTTGTTAATTGCTATATATTATTTAGATAAGGAAATATTCCATCAAATCCTGAGCATGCAATGCCAACTCACTTTCACACATCAAGGTCAGTACTTTCAGTCAGGTCAGTGTATCGAGAATCAGCAAAAGAGGCAAGTCAGTTTTCTCAGTTTTCTCTTTCTGCTCTTTCCTATTTGTTCCACCTACCAACATAAAGCCTCTTTAGTTTAGTCACAGTTTTAATCACATCAGCAAAGCTGCCTGTTCTTATTTCCAAACAGTTTTAAATTCCAAATAGAATTGTTTTCAGTGCCTATACCCATACGCTCTGTTGGTCTTCTGTATCTCTTTCCCAATTTGAACACTAATGTGAAAGCAGGTGTTTTATTGCTGCTAGATTACAGCACCTGGTAGACCAACGTACCCTGGCACTTGGCTTAACAGACAGTCTCATAGACAGTCTTCATAGCAGCATGCCCTTATCTGAAGTCATTGTGACACATAAGTACCTGCCCTGTTGTTTGACAAACAATCACCCTCCAAATAACAGCTCAGCAAAGGAAAACAGTGTCAGGAATCACACTGACTTGTAAGCATCTATTTATTTGAAATGTTGCCTCTAAAGAAATGCATATTAAGGCTTACTAGAGAGACCCTAGGCTGGCAGTTTTTTCCAAATGAAATTTCATCTGACTTGTTGTTCGCACAAACAAAGTGTCAGGTTTGTGAACGGGAATAAGAGTTTTGATTACTGCAGTATAAGCAGGCTGGCCAGACCTACTTTTCAAGATTTTTAATGTGATTGATGGCACTTTGGGGCGTACTTTTCCAAGTACCTGCTGGTTTAAGGTGTTTGTGTTTCACATCTGCTCCACTGCACTACATACTATTGTTGATAATGCTCTACTTCAAAGCAGTTGGACAGTCTTTGAGATGATATCAAAATTCATTTTATTGCAAAATCCATCTAGAAAGAAAAAGGATGGATGAGTACAGATAGATGGATATGAAAGGATTGTTTTAGATATGCAGAGCCTGTATTCATATAACACTCACATGCCCATATGTACACTGAAAGATTTTTTGGTCACTGTAATCATTTCTCCTATAAAGACATCTCTTCAGTGTAAGAGATGGGAAAATCCACAGTTTTATGTGAAACTGCGTTCCAAGTTCAGACAAAGCTAATATACGGCATCTGTAGTCCTAGCTAGCCAAATCAAGTGCCTACCCACTTGACTGCATACGCCTCATATTAGCATTGAATCATGCCAGGAATGGACAGAAAGAATGATTGTAGTATTCAGTAACTCTTTAAATGTATATAGGCATATGAGTATTGGATTATGATAGACTTAAACAAATCATTAATTTCAGCATAAAAATCTCTGCTATGCCTTTCATTTGGAGAAGAACATGACGATATCGCTCATTTGTTATTAAGAAAATACTTTCATAAGTGGTCTGGATATGAATATGCACCTGTGTTTGTGTGTGTTTGTATGTTAGATGTTTCGGAGCTGGTGGATGAGGTGGCCTGTCTCTCAGACTCCACCTCTGAAGAGCACTCTATCAGTTCCTACACTTCTGAGTCCTTCGATGACAATGGTGAGGCTGTAATGCTAAAATGATCCAAGACACTTTGCACTGTTTAATCTTTGCATTTTTGTGAACATTTTATGAAAGGTACCGCAATGCAACTAAATCCAAACATATATATGGATCAAAGGTAAATGTACAGGTCTTAAATAAAAAACCCTTTCCTTGAATTCTGTAGCGTGTCTTTTTCCCAGATAACTCAATACCATTGATCTTGTGTTAGCTAAGCATAAGAGACTGGAATCCAAACACACAAATCATTGTGTGTGTGTGTGTCTGTGTGTGAGTGTATGTGTGAGTGTGTGTTTTTCAGATAAGGAACCCTTGTAATTGCTTTGTTTCCCGTCCAATTACTGTTGCTGCAAGGAAAGGAGTCCTAATGTCTCCCACTCCCTTATAAGCCACACACAGACACACACACACACACAACCACAGCCTTGTGTTACTATCATTATGGGGAACCGTCATTGACATAATGCATTCCTTAGCCGCTGACCCAAACCATAACCATGACAACTATGTATGACCTTAACACTTGTCCTGCCCCAAACCTTTATCCAATGCAAACCCTAACCCTAAAGTCTTAACCGTCAAACAGCCCTCTAAACTTCCGGGGTCCAGCATTATGTCGGACACCACAAGTATAGTAGAACCCCCCCACCACCCCCCATTCACTCACAAACAAACGTGGCGGCAAGACTAACATGTCTCCTTTGTTCTTCACATACGTGCACACACATGCTCCCACACATATTCTCGATATCATCTCAGTCACATGAAACTGTACACTAGGAATAGATGCACTAACAGTGTTTATGTTCTTCTTCTTCTCTCTTTCTGTATTCTGCCTAGCCTCCATAGTGACAGTCATACGTCTCGTCAATAATGCTGTTGATAATATTGAAAGTGAAGGTATGATAGAATATCTTCTGTTAAATCCTCTATCTTTTGTGTCTGTCTTCTGATGAAGTGTTTGTTCAGTGGTGTAGTGCTAAGATATAATGTACTGAATGCAGCCAAGCCTCTGCTTTTCAATCCCCTTTCTGTTCCGAATAAAACATCCTGCTTAGATTTTCAGTACTCTGTCTGTTTCACACTGGATCTCTCTGTGTTTCAATTCTCCCCCTTTGGTTTCTGTGTTGTTTGTCTCAGTCTTTCTCTGACTTCTGCTTTCTCTCTCCCTTTGTAGTGTCAAGCATGGACAATGAACAGCGGTGGAACAGCCCTGGTGAGTGAGTTGCAAAGCAACTGAAAAACATCTTATTAACTTGCCATCCCTTTGGCTTTATTTCTCAAGCTATGATTGCAAAACCCTACCTTTTTTGTTCTGTACATTCTTTTCTTTGAATACTTTTATCGATACAGCACAGATTGTTTCTGTTTATGCCAGTTTTTTTTGATACCCAGACTTTGTAAATGTAGCCTCCCAGTTTTCCCAGTTTCTATGTCTATGTTTCCTGAAGATACAACATTCAAGTAGCGGGCATATTATATCAGCTGTAGCAAATTTACAGTAATGTAATCTACAGCATGACAGATAAATCGTGCTCAAAACTGTGTTTCTGCTTTCTTAGCCAACAAAAGCTGACAAAGATGTCATTGATTCATATGATTAAGTTATGTATGTATTTAATTACTTCTAACTGTTGAAAAATAAACCAAAATGGGTTTGATAAAGGACTTGAAAGGATTTGGATTGGCTAAGTGGATTTGATACTGGATTCAGATACTATAAAACATTATCAAACCCAAACACATTTTCAGTGTAAAACACAGCTTTCTATAATTGATCATGAATGAGGTAATATTCAATAAAATATTGTATGTAGTATAAAACACTTAGCTCACCACATAATTATTTCAGGCAAGTATGCAAGCTACACACGTGCCTACAGTATATCAATAGTTGATTAAGATTATTTGAATTATGAGATATTTGCTAGCTTGGTCAAGTCGGGTCCTCGCTTCAAGCAAAGCAAAGCTTTTACACCGGCCTTGTAGTGGGTCTCAGTGGATTTTAGGGGCACTTTGAGCCAAGCTTCATATCCACATCCACATAGAATAGAAGAGGAGAAGACAGCTTCAAACACGTTTTCTCCCACACTAAATTGGGCTTCATCTACAGGCTGAACACTGACTTTCCACTCTCACCGGATGCATGGCTTTGCTTAAACAGATAGGGAAAGTCATGATCCAGTTGCACTTTTCCTATAAAATCTCTATGTTCTTGTCAGTTGCTTGTGCTACAGGCTTAAAACCAATATTAATTGGCTCATAGTTACCAAGTCTGTTTGTTCTCTCAGTTGCATGTAATTTTCTGGCTCCACAAAGCATTTCATTACTTACCCATAACGAGACTGTGTCACTGCCAGCCTACCGAAGCATGAGAAGCTTTATTTCAGACAGGGAGAATTAAATGATGAATGAAATTATTGTCCAGTAGTTTGTTCCAAATAACCCATTTAGATTCAGTTTATTTGTGTTAATATAACACAGTGCAAATGTACATTTCTTATTTTGATATGTTTGTGCTCAAGTCAAGAAAAGTGACAGGACAATGACACTGACCATTCATACCAAACACAGCGTACTACTGAAAAAACTGCATAAAAAAGACAAAAATACCAACATAATAAGAGAGAGAAAAAATTAACATTTATAACAAGGTGAAAAGTTCCAAAATTCCCCATCTGACATAGTATTTATATTGCATATAACATGTTTGTGTTTGCAATTACCAGTGGTGGGTAAACTACAATATAGTTTGACAAACCTACTCAAGTAAAAGAATAAAAGTTTGGTCAATAAACTTTGTGTTTCAATATTGTTAGTGTGTGGTGGCCAGAGATCTTCACAAATAATTTTATGCAAGTCCAACTGAAGTCCAAAGTCTTCGGGAAAGTGTCTGAGTCAAGTCTCTTTTTAGAATTATAAGTGTTTCATCCGCATACATCAGGTTAGAAATAACCACTGTGCAACATGGATATTTCTTGGGAATGTCTAATTTAGCTATTTCTGTTTAAAGTATCAATAAGATCATATTGCTGCCTAGCTTGTTGTTGCCTGTATCTGTTGATATGGACGTGTAGGCAACCAAACCACATGCTTTGATATGACGGGCACTGTATTACATTTATTCATTTAGCTGACGTTTTTATCCAAAGCGACTTACAATTGCTATATATGTCAGAGGTCGCACGTCTCTGGAGCAACTAGGGGTTAAGTGTCTTGCTCAGGGACACGTTGGTGTCTTACAGTGGATTCGAACCCAGGTCTCTCACACCAAAGGCATGCGTCTTATCCACTGCTCCATCACCACCACTGTATGTTTTGCTTCTCCAATAGCCCAGGGATCCAATTCAGTATGATTATACCTAAAGCATCTATGAACATAATCTTTATGACTTAAAAGATTATTGTGGCAATAACACAGGGGCAGCCGGTTGAATGAAGTACGGTAAGCCTACATATAGAGGGAGACATGTGCATCACACGTAGAGCCCAACAGGACTGTTTTATCTTCATATGCTTCTCAGAAATTATTGTTTCCTGAATACATAATAGCTGGTATCCTGCTGTGTGAAAGCCAACATCAATTTCACCTTCTACCATGCATCGCTATAAAGCAAACAGCAACCACGGCGAATTAGAGAAAAGAAAATACCATTAAAAGAAAGTTATGCTCTGCGCAACGAGAAGATTATGTTAATATACCAGAATCAATCCAATGATAATCTGATTTATAGATATATACCGTGTGTAACCTATATTTGTTCTGCACAGACTATAGGCTTTTAGCAATATTTAGTATTTAGTGAAAGTATTTCTGCGGGCTTATGAAAGGGCAAAGCAGGCTGCTTTCCAACACGACCACCAGTGGTACAGCGTGCAGTTGCTAGATTTGAGTTACATTATTGCACACGCCTTGGATGACAGCTTATTCCAGTTAATGTAGCAAAATGCATAGTAGATAACAGACTAGTTGTAACAATGGTATAAATAGCAAATGTAGCAAAGTTAAAAGTAGATTACTGGCCTAAGAAAATACTTAAGTAGAAAGTAAAGTATTAAAAGCAAATGTGAAAAGTTAGTTTTTTTAGTTACTTGTAATGAGGTACTACCCACCTCTGGCAATTACAGTCTGCATGTGTATGTACGTGTATAGTATGTGTTATGAATTTTGTTTGTGTGTGCATTTGTCTGTTTGCATGTATCGGCGAGAAATGGCTCTCTGCCATTATCGACTGTGTTTTCTTCCATGTGATAATTCACCATGTCTTTCTGCATTCACTTGTTTCTACATGAAGAGCATTTCATCATCAAAGGCTTCCTGTTCCATGAGATATTTATTTTGTTTTCCACTTCACTGACAGTGAGTCGCCACCTGCAGAGCAAAGATGAGATTTGTGTAAAGTTCATCAAAGAATGCATTGTGGATTGTAAGAACATTCATTTATCCCCCCCCCCCTCCCCTTAACCTTTCATTTGAAAATATTTCAATCAGAAGTAGAGATGTTTCAGGAGCATGGCATGCAGTAAAAATTCCCACATTTTTTGTGGTTTGTTGGCACGGTAGTCTATTAGATAGCTCTGTCCACACGTGTCATGCATTAAATACCATGAAGTGGGCATTGCTAATGAATGGTCCTCTCCATCACACACAGAGGGTGACCTCTCTGGCTTCACTCACAACATCGATATGAAATTTTTTCACTCACAGCTCATTAACGTAGCCATGAATTATGCAACCTGCATGCTGTAGTTTGTAGCAAGTAGTGGATTAGTGGGGAGTTCTGCATAAGTCCATCTTGCAGCATGGAGAAAAAAAAGGAATTTTGTTGACTGATTCTATTTGCACATTCTAAATTAGAATTGGAGCAATTACACAATGTAAACACACAGCCCCACAGAACACATAGTAAACCCCACAGTGACACAGTAAGAAACAAAGCCCTTCACGAGCCTCCCCGCTGCATCACAACAAACATGAACAAACATACTCTCAAACATGCAGCACACACTCACACATGTCCAGACCTTGTGCTAACAACTAACAAGCAACACATTTCTATGAAAATAAAGACATCAAGGGAGTAGATAATAAACAGAGGGAAAACTAAAGAGGAGAAAAAATAGAAACAAGCACAACAAGCCAGAGTATACACACAGGCTATTCATTAATATAACGAAAATTGGCTGATATGTTTTTCTTTTGGGAGTTTGTTTATTAGGCGGCAGTAAATCCCAGATCCTGGCACCCCGTGTTAGTGATTTTACACCTGGAGTCATCTGTTGTGGCTTTAGGAGGGCAGAGATGGAATCTGCAGTGATCTGAGTAATTGCGAAAAATTTTCAGATCAGTCCCCTGATTACCAAAAACCATATTTGCTGGTGTCACCTCCCTTCACCCTCCTGTAGATAAGATTGCCATGATACTGGTGTTTTAGAAGTAGAGTGTTTTATTGATGTGGCACCTTTGGCGGGCTGATCCTATTAGATAGATAATCTCCTTCCTTGCTCATACTGTGCAATGCACAAAGGCTGTAACATAAAACACACATTCAAGTGAGATCTACATACTTCCTGTGATTTGGCAACACATGTTTGTCCAGGGAAACTCTCTTATCTCTTTGCTTGTTGTTCCATTGAAACATTACTATTTTAAACTGTTTCAAAAGATATATTTTGTGTTTTTTTGTCCTTTCCTGTACAGCATACCGCTGGGAGTCTTCCAGTCAGACTTCAAGCTGGTTGTCACCGTCACGTCTGCGTCCTCCAGAGGTGGGATCCCATTACGACCTCAGTGACACTCAGCAGAACATCAGACGAGGAGGCAGCACGCGATCTCTCCAGCTGGACTACAGAGTAATGGGCTATGGCGGTGACAGGGGCCGAGAGTGGGTACGGGAGACCGAGAGGAGGGCCTTCCAGTGGGAGAGGAATCAGTCGGGTGAGTGGGAGAGAAGACGAATCCTGGACAGAGAAGTAAAGAGAAAGCTCGATGGGGAAGGAAAGAACACAGGCAGTACCAGCAGAGACATGGCGGTGCGCCAGGACCACAGAGACCGTCAGCAGTTGCACGGCCATGACAGCCGTGAAGACGGCTCTTCGCCTGTTTACGAGGAATACCGAGAGTCCAGCCATGACCCAGGGCAAGATGAAGACAGAGAGAGCCTTTATGACACTCTTCCCCCAACCCGACCAGCCTACGAAGGATACCCATCAAGCCCCAGAGGCATCAACCTGCACCCGGCTCAACTTCTGCCCCCTCTCAGGGCGTGGGACTTACAGACAGGGGAGTGGAGGGGATCGCAGGAGGATCACGGAGCGCTCGGATCCAACAGTCTTACAGGTTCTGGGGACGAGCTTGAGAGACTACTGAACCTGGTGTCGCTCAGAGCTAGGAGAGCCACACGAATAAACAGAGCCGCTACTAGATCTGAACCCATGACTGGCTGGGATGGATTTAAATGAGCACACAAGATTGTTTGAAACAAATAGATTTGATATTCCTTTATAGATTAAACAGAGGCAGCGTCTGTCTCTGATTATACTTGACATTTATAATATTACACTGTTGGGCCACCACCTAAAAATAATTAAAGGAGAATATTACCATATACACTTTTATTATCCCACTGTAAGCAAACACTAATCCACCACCAATCCCCTGGCTCATTGGTAAGCTGGAGGAATAAGAAGAAATATATGTGTTCTCTAGACGCTGTCACCTGTGCTACATAAGAGCTAGATGAGATTGGCAGTGAATCAATGCTATTACATTTATTATTTAGAGAATCACTGGAGCATAGCATTTATTAACATCAAAATATGACAGGATCTGTCTCTGTATTAGATGATACCAATGTATGTACGTATGTTATCATGTATTTCATACATTGTTATACATGAACACACACACACACACACACACAATCAACCATGTTAGATCAACCATGTAATGCTTAATGCATTTGTTATTCTTATTGACACACGCTCTGGGTTGTTTTGGAGAGAATACACATCCCAGACATAGCCTGTGAGATGCTATTAAGATTACCAGAAGTTGATACCGGGAGATTGTTTCATCATTTAATTAATTATTCTATGATTATTTATTTAATTATTTCATTATTTATTTGTTTGGCTTATGAACCTCTTCACAAACACATGCATCAGGGGTATCTGGGTATCTCATGCAACCAAACAATAATTGTGACCTCTCATTTTAACTCATAATAGCTGCTCTGAAGTTATGAAAGCATGTGGAAATTCAATTATGAGCCCAGATTCTGTTAATATTCTCAGTGTACATTTTGTACCTTGTATATAATACCAAAGCTAAACTTTTAGCAGTGCTTCAGATAGAATTAATCTCACTTTAAACCTGGTTTCAACATGTGATAATAATTTTCAGACTTTGTGTGCTGAAAGGCTTAGAGTATTATGTGGAAATGTTGCCGTGAAGTAAAGAATCACTCAGCCAAGACATGTACACATGGTTGCTTCACTGATAACGCAGTGTAAATGCTGCTGTGTTTCCAGTTTGCACGCAACAAAGGGAATGTAAATTGAATTAAAACTCTGTGTTAAACAACTTTGAAACACAGGCAGAACGAACAGGTGATAGGTAACTAGGAGTATTTAAGGATTCTTGTATTCATAATGGCATTTCAGGATAAGCCAGAATGACAGTTTGTAAAACAGCTGCACTAACCTGCCTTCATCTCATACTTACCATGGATATTCTGGTAAACATGACTCCTTGTGGTGTGGAGAAAAAAATCACATCTCACTCAAGGATATAAATAGCAAACAATATACATAGCAAACTGTTTTAAACTCCTGAAAGGCCAGGTGTAATGCAAATCATCTGCATCAGATACCATTAAAGATTGTGAAGGCCTTTTAAGACAGTCAGAAAATCCAAGAGTAAGCTGTTAAGAAGATTCAAATGTATTCCTAAGAATTCTAACAAAAAAAGCAAATTTATGTTTTGAATAGCTTTTTTGGGGCAAATGAAACATCTGCCTGCTCCGGTGAAAGCAGATTGACTTGTTGTTGCAAGAATGAAGTTTTTCAGAATAATTGCACAGAATGTTATACTGAGAGGTACTATGCAGATGAATTATTTGGAAGTACTGTAAAAACCAACACTAATAGCCACAAACCAACTGACAGGTCTTAACATAAACGCACACCTGTGGGCACTTTACAGTTTCCAGTTCACCTGAGCGGCATGACTGTGGAAGGAAACCCACAGAAATACTGTGAAAATGTGCGAAGTCAACACAGAACAGCAGCTTCCAAAGGCTGTAATTTAAACCAAGTACCTCAATACTGTGATTCAACACTGCTAACACCTGAGACACCTTTGCTGTCAAGTTTTACTATACTCCCGTTCATGCAGTTAAATCATATTGCAAAGTACCCTTCAAATCTACTGGTTATTTTAGGTCACTGGCTTGCTGAAGCACAACGTTTATGGACCAGTGTGGGTGTGTGAGTGGCCGCACATTAAAACGACTTGAAGAATATGCTCCAATCAAGCAGATTCATATTTTTTGGAAAGAAAATGACTTTCATCTTAAGGGTGAATATGTAACTGGTTTGCTGTGGCAGGTGAGCTATATCTCCACGCAAGCTACATGAGATAAATAATACCCATAAAATAGTTAATCCTATCAAGTCAGTCTTGTCACGCCTCTTATGTTTTTCTTTCCTTCCTGAGTGGAATCTGGCAGATTCATTTTGTAGAGCTTAAAGTCATTGATGTCCTGGGGAGACATGAAGGCGAGAGAATGTCTTTTGAAATGTTAAGTGTATAAACTGTATGATCAAACAATAAATTGTATTTTAAATCATTTGAGATTATTTGAAAAGGGTGTAACGAGAGATTGCTTTGGCTGTATGCACTGTCAACAGTTGAGCAGATTTCAGTGTAATCTTCTGATTATGCCCTTTTGTTTAACTCGAGAACTGATTTCTTTGCTGCCTTGAATAGATGTGTCCGGCTTATTGTGTGCTTCCTGTGAGTTTGAGTTTATTTCTCTTCTGACCCAGTGCTATGATCAAATTATGCAGAGACTGTGCATCTCTCAAAGCACGTATCTATTATTAGATACTACTTTTGCTGTCTACAGAGAAATTTGTTGTGAGTCTTGTACACCCGCCATGAGCTACGCAAGAAAAAACGGAAACCACATTCCACAGCCTCAGTATGTATTTGATTAATAGAACATGCACCGCTGCACATCAAATTAAGGCAACTTTAATTACTGAATGCTACAAGGTCCGCTACTGGCAAGTAAGGTGACATTTCTTAATCGCTTCATCTACATCCTCAAAAGGTGACCAGTCATTAATTCTTGATTGGTGACAAAAGGTTGAAGGCAGGTGATGGTCAGTGGGTGCCACGTCTGGCTCTTCCTGTAGCTAACAAGGAGACACACCGAGGAACCTTTGTGGTTTTTGATTATTGCCTTTCCCCCCCTGTGGAGTTGACACACAAACTTTGTCCTTGTTATCATCCAGCCCTCCTTGTATAAACACCACCAGGCTGACTGTCTGCCAGAAAACATTCCCATGGCAACCAGACATTCCCCAGATCATGTTTGTGTTTCGTTTTCGCTGTCACATGCAACACATTTTGGCCAATTAAGAGGTGAAGAGGTGTATATGTGTGTGTGTACTGTAAGTGTATGTGTGTGTCTGTGTGTGTGTGTTCATGTGTTTGCTGTAGTAAAGAAGCATGATGTTTGTTGCTGCATGCTGCTTAACATGCCCACTTTAATGTGGCAGGGGGTTGTTTAACACAAGAATAAGCACTCGCCCACTCCTTAACGTATCATATGTAAGTATTGTTCATGCATGCACTGGTATAAGGATTCAGTGGTAGCATGAAAAAAGGCACCTTAAAATGATTATTATATCATTACATCATTTAAAATGACTATTTGCAAAATGTACATTTTAAGACAGCCAACAGCTGCAGCAATAGCTGTATTTTCATAACAGCAATCATTTTGTCAGACTAAGTGTTACATTTTTTGAACAGTGGATATCATTTCTGAGCGAAACACTTCATATATCTTTTAGTGCATGCCAGTTTGTGTCAGTGCAATAGATGGAAATAGCTCATAGTCAAATGTTGGCTGGCTTGTTCCAGTTCTATTCTCTCTCCCTGCAGGAACCATGAACCACAAAAGGCACAAACAGGTACAAGGCAGAACTCAAGGGAGATAAATTTCTATTTTCCTCAGCCCAGGAAAGATTCTTGCATTGCTGCGTAAAATGCACATGAAACTTGATGAAATTTGTCACTGCAGGAGACATTCTAAATTACTGACTTTACAGCCTAAAACTCATCCGCCTGTTTTGCTCCTCAGTGTGATCATAACACCTGAATTTATGTTTCCTCTATTACCCCTGCCTGTCACAACAAGGCAACACAGAAAATGAGATTTCATCAATTAGCATAATATGCTAACAATGTCTCAAGTGATAACAGCCAAAGGTCTCTAAAAGGTGCATGTGGCATGTCAGATGTCTCTGAATCCACCCATTCATTAATGTTTTTTTCCGTTTGTGGTGATCCTGCCTTCATTTTGGGTCTTCAGAGGGAGATAAACAAGAGTTATTACCTGCAGCATGTGCATCCTTACGGGCAAATCCTTACATAACTTTACCTTTGCTTCCAGCTATGGTACATACATAATCAACAAAAAAAAAATGGAAACAACACACCACAGGCAAATATAGTCCTTCTGTCTGGTCAGTGGGAGGGTGGAAACTATAAGCAATTTATTTACCCAGATTCACAGCTTATTAAATTATTCTGACAAGGATTATGCAACATGTCCCAATAACTTACATACTCTCCTCTGGCACACTCTTTTGATGACCATCCTGCTTGTTTAAAGTATTCCAAGCATGCTGGCTGCCCTAGTGACAGGCACACGGTCAGACCAAAGGCAAATACGAGGGCATGTGAGGGAAGAGATAGACAGAGAAAGAGAGAGCAATAAACAAAGTGACTGTTGTGTTTATTCATCATGCATCAGAGGAAACTGATGAGGACCTGCCAGTCCCTTTAGCTCTGCTGGCTTTTTATGGCACCATCTGGCATTTACACCATAGAGTCAGCTAAGCCATTTAAAATCTTCTTTCTACCCCCGCACACCCCATTTTTCCCCCTCCTTCTTCTTCTGTGCTTTTTTCACAATGACATTCCTCCAGATCTGGCTGGACACAGCAGGGAGGGGAGTGGATGGACAGTAGGATGAAAGGATGTTGCATAAAGGAGGAGGGGAATGAAAGCTAGATCATGTAAGAAAGGCGAGAGATGAGTAGAGAAGTGGGAAAAGTAAGAGAGATTACCATTCCCCAGTTCCTGCTTATTCAGGGGTAGCTGTGTGGGTGATTATAAATCCACGCTGTTCTCAGTAACACCAGGATTACACACCCAGCCAGACCTAATCTATGTGCCCAACATCTGCCTCTGATGACACAAACACACGCACACACGCACACACAAACACACAGGCACACAGTCATACATGCACGTACAACACTCACATGACCATAGTGATTACAAATGCAGTGTCTCAAGCAATTTCATCGCATATATTATTCACAAATGCTTTAATCTTATGAGTATAATCAGACACAATATGCCTACACTGCTAAAACAAGGCAGCGGGGTGATGGGAAAATGGAACGTGAAGGGGTAAGGTCCATGAGTGACAAATTGAATTCACATCAAAAAGCTGCCCTTAGCAGTGTGTGACTGAGCAGTGAAAGCTGTGCACAAGCCCTATCCTGTGACCCCCCCCTGCTGTTTTAACAGATTATTACTATGGCAATCATCTGGCATATGCCTCCAAAATGGCTATGCGAGAGACAGGGAAGTTATCTGCTCTACCGTGTACTTCATGTCCTGTATTGGATTTTCTTACAAGATGAAAGTGTATAAATGTCATTGGATTATGCCACAGCTCAACTGGCATAGAACACTATCACATTTACATGATAGTATTTGTGTCAAACGTTGGGACACCTTTTTGGATGGAAAGATTTTTTTTCCAACGGCCACTTTCTGCAAACTACACAAAGAGCACAGAAAAAGCTGGATCCCATTATCCGGGATATGTATATTTTACCCTCAATAAGTCTTGTCCTAAGTTCTGATATGCGGATTTGACAGGGACCTTCGGTGTTAAAGCTGTTATTCTGTTGGATTTTATTACAATGCTACCCAGTTTGTTCTGATCTTGTAAAGAACTGCTGCCTTAAACAGAGGTGAGACAGAATGATGGATCAAAATTCTGCTGAGAAATTTGGCTGCATCACGGGCCTCAGAGCTCAGCTTGTTATCTACTTTAGCTCTGAGGAATTGGTTCACTGTCACCCTCGAGATTGCTGAGAACTGGCTTTGGTAAGAAGGAGGTCTGCTCTATATTGTGCTTTGATCATCAGGGTTTTTTTATGCTCACCAGCAGAATAAGCATCTAGATTTGCTGACGTCGCTACATCTGTAAGGTCCTTGTTAAACTACAAGCGTGAAATGCCTGTGGTGGTAACCTTTACAGTCCATCTGATGACTCCAATGAATGAATAATCATAATGCACAAGATTGTGCGACAAGCATGCCTTAAATGCAACTGGAGAGTACAAACCTTTGCCAGAAACAATATTTGCTGTTACACTTTAAGGCACTATTCCTAACATTAACATTTCCAATTAAAATTATTTCTTGATCGCAGACGAACTACTGGAATTAATAGCTTGGTATCGGTTGTCAGTTTTCTCGTTGTGGCTATAAAATGATAATATAATGGCAGGAACCCCAAATCCACATTATGCCTCACATCTCTTTAAATGTCCCGTGGTTTAAGGCCCATTTTCCACCAAATTTCACACAGATTATTTGAGCTTTTGCACCATATTATATGAGCTCGTAGACAAACCAGTCATACAGTGGATGTGTCCCAACAATCACTGAGCACAACAAAAACAAGTTACGTCCCAAACTATTATTTACAAAAGTTTTATATATGGCTAACAACACAACAAAACATATTTTCTGCAGTTAAATTTGTTTATCATTGATAAAGGGTCACAGGTTTCTCATTTTCAAATAAGCCATCAGCAAAAGTTAGTAAGTCATCTGCAAATGTAAATGCTATTTAAAACTAATTTTATAACAATTGAATTGGATTGAATTTGGATTAAAGAGCAGCAGACCACGATCCGCCTGGGCCGATCAATCGGACCAGGCGACACAGCAGGTGCGGTGATCGCTTAGAGGAGAGGAGAGAGCCAGGAGAGGAGCCATGCTGGCTCACCTTGGACTTAATTCTGCTCCTAAAGATCCGGTCTGTAGAAAATGGAACTTATGTTGACTGTTGTGCCCACATTGCTACTGAGACCTGCCCTATCAACATCCCAGATCAAGCACTCGGCAGGTGGTCCATGTTCCAAACTGTCAGTGCAAAGACCCCAGCAAGATGAGAGGAGGTGGACTCTGTGTTTTACATCGATGACGCTTGGTGCTTAAACGCAGTCAAGATGGACTCTGTTTCCCAAGTGTCAGACTGTTGAGTGTGAAGATGAAACTTTCATCTTTATCATCTGGTTGCTGCTGTTTACATTCACCCCAGATGAAAATTCAAAAAATGCCCTATGGTATGTTTGGAGTGTATACGTGTCTGTATGTATATAAATAACTGTATTGTTTTGTTTTATTTTATATGTTCATCATATTTTAATATAGGCACTTAATTATACGTTGTGTGTGTAGCACGAAGGAACTACAAATTTCATTTTGTTATGCAGCCTTGTGCTGTATAATGACTAATAAACAACCTTGTACCTTGAAAAATTTAGTTTTAATTACAGTGCCTTAAAGTAGTACACAGTCAGCCATCCTAGCTTTGAGCTAAATTCAGTCATTAGGATTCATCCTCTGAGGACCATAAATGTCTGCACACATTTTTGAGCAAATATTTTACAGGATAAGTGAAAACTTTGACCTGCCTGTGGCGCTAGAGGAAAATATTTCTTGGCATTCCATCCAATAGCTATCAAGACACTGCAGCCAAAATCTTCAACCTTGTGGTGTCACAAGAAGAAATATCAGGGGATCACCAAAGTCAGTAGCATTCATTCTCTGATGGCCATGGAAGTCATCCAATAGTTGTTGAGATATTTCAGTCTGACTCTGGACCAAAGTGTTTGATTGACCAACCAACAGAGTGATTGCCAAGACTCTAGCGTGGCTTACAATGACATGTTACATCGTAAAAGACCTTACAGAAAACACACAAACACTCCAAGCTCAACATAAGCACTGTCTTCATTTCATCATATACACACAACAAATTATTCGTAACAAATATTGACCCACATGGTTATAAGGCTTTCCTCATAGATACACAAACCTTTAATAACCACATTCTAATAATGACTTAATTTCAGTTTTATTATAATGAACTACGTTGTTATTACATGCTGTATCCATACTGAATTCTACTCAAGACTGTGACCTCCTTCTCCTCCAAACCTGTCATCTCAATAAGTGGTGCTGCAAAAAGATTAGATGTCTTTCTTTGCATCCATGACTGCAATACAAATATGCTTACACTTCTTACATTATTCCAAAGACACTAGCATTGCCAGAATAGAGTCCCCTTGTTTTCTTTACACCCAACACTCCAGACATTTGTTTTGGTGGCACCATCTGGTGATTTCAGCTGAACTCTCTGCGGAACAATGGCTCTGACTGAGTTAGCAAAGGAAGATTCATCAATATTAATAAAATCATGTTGTCCTGTAAAGTACAGTAAAAATAACATGGCCATATGGAGCAGCTACGTTACTGGTTCTTGTAAAGAAGTGTTGACACCTAGTTGTTGTGGCCAGTTTGTTAGAAAACCATCCACCCATTTCCAGTTAGTGCAAACACAGTAATTACATTGGCTATATATTCTTAAGTCTATGTGAAGCTTGTCCACCATGGTCAGCACAGCATTATCTGCTCGGCTTTGCAGTTTTCAATTAGCAGATTTATGCTTTGTGTTTTGTACCATTAATGCCATATACTTGATGTGTGATATTGTTATGCATTCATTCAGTCCCTGTCCCTGCTATTGAGTATTTTTTCTTTACAAAGAGTGTTTGGGTGTGTGTGTGTGTGTGTGTTTGTGTGTGTGCCAATCTGGCTGACCTCACAGCCAGAGATGTCTGTCTCCTGGCCATCACATCAAGCCTGTGGAACATATCACCTTGCTTTGAGGCTGACACGGGGCTGCTCTAATCTGTCCCTGCTGCTGTGCTTGAGGGCATCCGGTGCAGCCATACGCCCAGCAGTGAGGAGTTAAAACAAGTGAATGGCGCTGGCCTCAATGTGTCACCACTGGCACTGACAGTATCGATAATATATAAATCCACTGGATCTGATGGAGAGTTCGACTGCACTGTTGCCACCAGTTACCCACGTTAAGGATGAGCGGGATTAGACTGCCACCTCCACTTGCTCTGATTGCGCTGTGCTCAAAGTGAATCATAGTCCGGAGTCCAAAAATGGCACCCTGGTGGAGGCATGCACACACTGCTGAAGGATATTGGTTCAATCCATAGTGTATTGTGTATGCAATTGTAAGACTCCCGTAATATACCTTCAGCAGCTTTTTATGATTTATATGTTTTCTTTGTAAAAAGGTTACAAATGTACACACTTACATAACTTCAAACAAAGCCCTACATGTAATTCGATGCTTGCTTGTTATTGTTAATTATTGTGCTTTCAAACTATTCTCTCGCTCATCTGTGCCAATTGTCCACATAAGTCTGGGTGAGACTGATTGGACTTCCCGTGCCGACCCACCGCTGTGTGTACACTTAGAACAACTCCAAGCATTGTGCTAAGATCAAAGACAGATTCTGGGAAGTCACGCTGGGAATGGCCAAGGGAAAACGAGTGAAATCTTGTTTGCACGCACGCCTCGGCATGGTCTTAGGAGATGGAAGGAGAAAGTCGAAGGCAGAGGAGAGAGGAAGGGATAAACACTTAATGCCAAGTCGGAGGTAAAAATGTTGTTTATGAAGCCGTGTTTGTCTCCGTCCTCACTCAGTGGATTTCTCTACATCACGCTGTGTGTCTGACTGAGGGCTTCTCTGTGATATTTACCACAGTGCCTCTTCGCCACGCACAGCGGCGGTTGCGTCGTAGTTCAGCGCATGGCAAGGGCATCACAAATGGTTAGGGAAGACGATTTGTTCCTCCGTTTGCTCAGAGAATAGCGAATTAAATCAGAAAGGACTCCCGAGGCGCCACAATGGTTTGACATTTTAGAAAGGAATAGCTTTTTTTTCAATTGGGCGCATGCAGACGGATGAGAGATGCCAACCAGCAAGCAAGGGGCATTTGAAGAGGATGGGGAATTAATATATGAGTGGTCTGGACCTTCTTTTATGAAATATTTTCTAAACGAGAAATAATTTACATTTCCTCACCAGGGAGGAGGTGTGGCCCTGCCGCTTGTCCGATCAGCTTTTGGTGGCACATGGATGGATGACTTTTGTGTGAAGATCAAGAAAGCCAAGAGTCCGTGCAACTGTATATAATCACAGTGATCACCACATCTTATCAAGTAACTAACATCGCCTTTAAGTAGCAGGCTTGACGTGCGCTCTTGTGGAACTCAGGGAGGCACCCAGGTGCGCCCCATGTTGCATTTAGGACACACTGGTACCGGCGGTACCTGCGGGACTTAAAGCACAGTTGGGACTTCAAAGAAGCGTTGGGCTGTGGGCCAGTGATGCCGGACACATTCACGCTCATAAAGAACAGGACAGAGCCACGGCTGGGGCAGCTAGAGCGCACACTGGCCACGGAGGGGAGCGCCCGCCCCGCCTGGGTCATAGGTATCCTGGCCAGTGTGCTGATCTTCACCACCGTGGTGGACGTGCTGGGGAATCTGCTGGTGATCATCTCGGTGTTCAGGAACCGCAAACTGAGGAACTCGGGTAAGATCTTTCGTCCCTTCCAATGATATAGGCTAGAAACGTCGTTTCTCCAAATGTATGCCTATAGCCTATTGAAGTGTGTGAATTTGCATAATAATGTATGTGTCCCTGTGTTTGAAATGTATTCTGTAGTGAATTATGGGTAGAGTAAATAAAGAGCTGCTTTGTTTTGCTCTGCATTCTTTCTGTAAGCTGTTTCTGCACATTTCATGTTTTGACCCATAGACCTTTGAGTGCGCTTTCCCCAAAATAGGCTTCCACTGTCACCAATGAACCCAAAACCTATTCCAGCATAATTAAGTGCATTTTATGTAGCTTTACCATAAAAAGTAGACATGTAACTCAACTCATCCCACATACTCTGTAGTTTCAACTAAATGCCTCATTTTGAATTAGGTTGTCAGCCTTCTGTAAGCCTTGTAACTTAAAATGCAAAGGCTACCTTTTGGTTGACATCATCCAGTTTACCATAGGCTTCATATCTTGCTGAAGAGCATCTGCACAGGACACAAGGTTGCTAATAGACCGTGATGGCTGATGCAGTGATTTAATATGTACATTTTCAGTTCAGGGACAAGTATGTTGAAGACCCAGGGCTGGGCAATTATATCTTCACAACCTCGCAGTGTTAGAACTGTGCTCGCTCTCTTGCTTAACTCTTGAGCTCTTCACTGGTAAAGTTCAAAGCTGATCTTACTCACACTCACTATGTAAGAGCTGCAAGCACAGGTGAGTCTTTTGAAAAGATGAATATAGTGGTGTTGATGAACCTATTCTGATGTGAATGTGTGAAAACGCCCAGGAGGCTTCATGCAGCTACAGTGAATTATAATGCCAAATCATAAAGCATGGAAGTACTCTTTCACTGAACCCTTGCTTCAGGTAAAAAATAAAATGTACTCTTGGGGTTGTAATTCAACTCCTTTCTGATGAAAATGAAACCATTTAAAAATTTTTACTGTCTAATCATCCAGTTTTATTGGTTTACCAGCTAATTTGCCCCTCTTGTCAGTCTCTTGACTCACACTTATTGTTTACTGAAAATTGATGAAATAAATTATTTTTGAAAGTATCTTACCCTAATGGCATATTTAAAAAAACATGCTTAAAACAAATGTGAGTCTAAAACCTTGTCAAAGTGGATATCTTATGCAGTAAAGACTGCCACACTGTGCTGACTGGCTATTTTGTGCTTTATCAGGCAACAATTAGGGCAGGAAATATGCATTTATTTGCATAATTAGCCACTATTTTTCAGTAAGATGCGACCAGGAACCAAAACAACTACTTTCCTTTCATTTAAAGACATTATGAACCTCTCCTTGTATTTGTTCACATGGGAAAACATTTTTTTATTTTATGTGAGCCTATGTTTTCTTCAGTCAGATGGATACAATCATCACTGGAGCATTTGAATGCAACCCTGTCTTCAGAGTAAGACTCCCACATTCTGCACTCTAGCATGGATCTTTTTTAAACTAAGGCTTAGGTAAGGTGCAGCTTATTCATAGCTCTGAATCGCCATGAACCAAGGTTGTGTGTTTTCTGAAGCTGTTAAGAAAAGGAACTCCAAAAAGTTAAGAAGTAAGAAACATTTGTAAATTAGGAGCCATATGTCAAGTGTGATTTCATTTATGTGTAGCGGAACCTACAAACATCCTTTTAATTATTATCTTATTAAACTTTATACCCAGTGACAAACTTAAGATAGCTGCACTCACTGGTAATGTAAAGTAATCAAACATCTCACTTCATGAGTGAATAAGACTGAGACTGTGGCTTATTAAAATGAGAGTTTGTTGTTGTAACCAGAGAGCATGTTCAACATTGTTTTCTCTGCTGCCTTTCATTTTTACACCTGCACTACTTGCATAGAACTTTTTTAAAAATAAGACGTGCAGTCTTGGGAGTATGCTTATCAAACAGACTACTGTGAGTGCACACAGCCCTGTGGCCCGTCAGTGAGAATCAAAGAAATGTGGTAGTCTTTGTCCCACGTAAATAGCACACATTGGTATTCTATAAAAATCATCATATTGGATAAGATCATGTTTACCCTTTGACGAAACACATTTATCTGTCCACAGAGCCTGATTCAAGTGCATCTTGTGCTTTTAAGAGGTAGCGCTTGTGCCTTGGATGTTAGAGGAAAGGTGATCATGTAGATTTGTTACTGATTTAGGACTATGAGACCATTAAAGAGCTCAATGGTACAATTTGCATTCCAGGTCATACCTGTCACATCCACAATTTTGAGAACAATTGCCTGCACTCTGAAATCTGACATAGCTTCAGATTAACCCCCCGTCTACAATTTACCCTATAGAGACCACCCAATAGACCAGATAAGACTATATTACAAAATTGCATTTCAATTAAAATTACCTGCTTAATTTCTATTCAAGGAATTCTTGGATGTTGTGAGCTATACTTTCTCCAGAAGGAGTAACACATTGGTGTTTCATTTTTTGCCACTCACATGGCACATTTCTGCCTTAAAACTGATCTCTCTCAACCCAAACAGCCCACTCAGCAGTTCAGAAACCACGCTGAACCCACAGTTGTGAACTCGAAGGACGGCTACTGTAGATTGAAACTACCCACTCAACAGTTTAGATGGGAAAACACCTGACTTAACAGCATATAAACAGTCACAGTAGGAGCACAGGGTAGCTTACCCACGGCAGTTGTCAAAGTTTTGCATAAGTCCCTGCTGTGGCGGACTGAACAAAGTAAAACTGACCGCTGAGTGTTGGAACACAATATTTTGTCAGATGCCACGTTGCTGAGTGATGACTAACTGTGCTTTATTCTCACCTACCCACAAATGGGATATATTGTAGTAAATATTATAGATTCATTGTTATTCTGACACAGTATTTGTTATTCACACTCATCAAAACTCTGACATGTTGTTCACGTAACCAAGCTGTGTTAACATTGCTGAGGGGCCGCACATTTTTTCATTTTCTGCCCTCATACTTTCTCTGTCTTCTCAAGGACTCAGTGTTTAATTTAAATGGCTTTCTCTCTCATCATGTGCTATTGTACGTCAGCAAGCTTGTGCCGCAGACACACAATCACGCCAATGCATGCACTCATGAGCCATTAGAGCCATTTGTCCCCTGAAATTTGTCTTTTGAAAAGAAAGGTTTTGACTCAAACACAAGCGCTCTAACATACAGATGTGCCTGCTTGTAAAAAAAACATAAAGCATATTCAGGAAGATACAGTACAGTAGGTCTACTCATCTTATTGTGATATTATGCTGTATGAATGTGTGTGCGAGTATGTGAAAAGTGCTTTGTACAGTTGTGTGGGGCAGAGGTTTTTGTCCCCTGAGATTTGTCTGTGAAGGAGCTTAGGTGGTGCAAACCTTCAAAGGGAGTTATACAGGATCACATATTACAGAGACTCTCTTCACAGAGACTTTATTTACATCATATCGCCCCCCTTCCTCTCAGTCCTCTCCAGCTACTTTCCTCCAAAGCTCTCTGCCTCTACAAAAATAATGCTTAAAATATTCCTTAGTTAAGGCTGAGGCCTTAAAAAAACACTCTTTACCCAGTGCAACGTTTCACATCCAGCTGCTGTCATTCTGCCTCTCTCCATGGTGCTGAAACACTCAAACCTAAGGCCTCTCTCAGTGTGCATTCTTGCCTGTACTTCATCACTGTCATCAGTCACACAGCCCGACTGTCATCAGTCACAGCCCAAGTACTGTTCCAATACAAAGTCCGCATCTAGTACAGTCCAAATGAGCGCAAGCGAATTTGCTCTGCCCATTTCATCAAGGATGCTTTAGCTGACTTGTGTTACTTGGGATAGACAGAACCTGTGCCAGACTCAGACCTGTTGTAAGTTTCATCCTACAACTATCATTGTGTCACTAAATTAAGTTTGGACAGGTCATCAGTCAGTCACAGGGCTGACACTTAGGGATGACAACCACTGGCATTCACACCTACAGGCAATTTAGAATCGCCAATTAACCTAACCTTCACGTCTTTGGTCTGTGGGAGGAAATCAGGTACCCACAGAAAACCCACGCAGACATGGGGACAACATGCAAACTCCACACAGAACCTTTTCACTGTGAGGCAACAACAACTGCAAACAACTGCACCACCATGTCGCCCTGAAAGTTTGTGCAACAGGGCTGCCTCTGTGTACTTTTGGGTCTTAGTATCATATTTCACAAAGAAATTATAAATATATATACACATGAAAATGAATAGAGGCAGTGTGGTAGTTAAACATAAGAGTGAAGATAACTGCATCTCACAGTCAATCTGGTTGAAATCTCCAAAACAGCTTTTGTTTTTTCCCCCAGAAAGCCTGTTAGAGAAGCTTTGACTTGAGGTATTTTGTCACAGAACTGTCACACACACACAGTTGTGTTGAAGTGTAGCCTAATCACTAAAGCCCAGCTGAGATGGAATGTCAGCAAGGACACTGCTGCTCCGACTGCATATTGAGCATACTACGCTCTCCTGTTCTGGGGAGTTTGGACTCCCAAGTTGAACTTAGCAAGTTGGAACCCCCAAGGACGCGAGCTGGAACTTTGCGTACTCTGTATTGAGAAAGGCCTCCAGTCTCTCTGTCTGCTCTCTCCGTGGTGCTGAAACATTCAAACCTACTCTCTCCCCAGACATTTCTGTTCCTCCCTGTGGTCCTCTGTGACATCTACTGCTACAACTAATATTACCGTGGCTCTGTCTGAGCTGTATTTAGTTAGCTGTTTTCACATTGATAAAACATGAAAAAGTAATTGAAATATTCATACAGCAGAAACAGAGAGAGAGAGAGAGAGAGAGAGAGAGCACATACACATGTGTATGTCTGATCTGGTATTATTATACTTATGAGGAGCAACTCTTGAAAGCTCAGGCAGTCCCGATGATAATTTGGTTTTTGACAGCTGGTCCTGGCAGCTGAAAAGGCTGATATTTCCTGATTAAGATTAGGGATCTGGTTACAAATGGGTTTAGATTTACTGTAGGTGTGCAGTGGCTATGTTTGATGTATTATAAGTGTGAGCCCTCAGTGAATGAACTCAAGTCAGTACATGTCCTGAAAAGGTTGCAAATGTGTGTGCGCGTGAGACAGAGAGAGAGAACCTGTGTTGAGTTGCTAATGGATGCTAATGCTAACTTTAGCTTTTTAGTTTATGGACAGTTGCTAAGTCTACGTTTCACATCTTTACATTTTAGGCATTCCACTGACACATTAATCCAGAGTGTCTCCCACTGAATAACTTTGGAGGATTTCTGTGTCTTGCTCAGAGACGTTTTGACAGGACATACAGCCGTTGGCAGATTATTGCTGGGATTCTCTCTGTGATTCTCCATGGCCTGTCTATAATAATAATTGTTAAGAGATGTACATTAACTGCTGATTTAAGCAGTGGGATATTAATGGCTGTGATGTGCTGGGATTTTTACGAGAATTAAGACAGACAGCTCTCCTCTTTTTACGAGGTGAGAAAAAGTGTGTTACACATTCACAAGTGATTTGTTTGATAAATGTCAGCTACAGCTAAGCCTAGCTGAGACATTTTAACCCATTATATAATTGTACATGAAAATACCATGTAAATTACAGTCATCTTGCTTTGCTTGCTTTGTTAACTTCACATTGGAAATATATTTCACAGTGACACAAGTGGTTATAAGTGATACTTCTTTCACTTAATTTGTAATGCATCATGTGGCCATGTGATGAGATTTATTCCTCCAAAATAAATTGAGAAACAACAACAAGAGTTAAGCATGCAGAAGTGGGAATCATAGGGCGTCTACATGAGTGAGTAATGCTGTTGTTAAAAGTGACTTCTCTTGCAATTCATTTTTTATTTCCTCCTCCTTGAGGAATTATCCATTTGCTGTTTTCAAGATCATCTTCAGATTTACGTCTTGGTGAGTCGTAGGCTGCTACATACAAGAATGATACAAGAAGCAAACCAGAAAACCATTAAAACTGATAAAACACAGTGTGAGTCACAGGGTATACAGGATGTTCCTTTTACATTTGTGTTGGAGAACCTTGATATCGTTGCTCTTTTTGATGTGAAGCACTTGTAGCACTAGTTTCAATGTTTAAAAGGTGCTGATTTACATACTTGCTACACTAATTTAACTGTAGTTATCGCTGCATCTCTTAAATCTCAAGCGTGTTGGCCTACAGACTGCACACAAAAAGATTCTAGCTAGGTGAAAATCCCCAATCCTTGATCCAGCATCTCTTCTCAACTCTTTAGAAAGGATTTTAATATTCTGCTCATTACTTTTAAAACATAGTTATGCCCTTCATTTCCACTATGACCCAGTAGGTATCCTCAGATCCTTGGCTCCTTCTGGTTAATACTATAATTTATGCACCCGACCAAGGTTTTTTGCCATGGGGGCACTCGGGTGTTTGATTTTAATTCATTAAAATCAAAACAGGAGATCAGCCAGCTGAACAGGTTGTCAGATCGATCAAATTTTCTTTCATCCTGAGGAACTTTCTCAGCTTTCTGATGCACAGTTTTTAAAGAAAAAAGGTTCTCCAAACCAGACAGCTGAAGATATCCACTCACTGACCCTATTGGAACCTTTTTATGTGCGTAATAGATGAGATGGAGAAAAAGGATGCAGTGAAAGGGAGAGATCACAGAGAACGTGAAATGGAAATAGAGGAGTGTTAAGCTGTAGCTGAAAAAGAAAAGGGGAAGAGATTAGACACAGGGGTTCTGTTGCTAGTTTGACGTGAATTAATCCATTTACTTGATACTGAATCATTTGGAATCACGCATTAAAATTGCATTTGACATCCCATTATACATCCCATTGTGAAAAATATTAGCCATTCGGTCTAGTTTCATCATGTCGTTTCATGTAGAATCCATAGGGGAGCTGAGTTGCCGGGGATCTATAATGCATGGGAGGAGAGTGACTGTGGAGCTTTGGGGGATTTTCTGTATGTGTTGAGGCTTTGCAATATAATTCTTTCATCATCTGTTTTTTTTTGTCTTACTCAGTGAGTATTTAGGCAGAAGTGAAGGTTGGACATAACTGCTGGGGATGTTTTCAGCAGCTTTAAGTGCTCTGGGAGTCCACTTCTGCCTGAGCCGTACCCAGGCACTGTCCTGTATTTTTTGGGTGAAGCATGACTTCTGTAATTCCCTTGAACACAGACAGCTGGATAAAGGAAACAGGAGGAGTCCAGACCGGCTAGATGGAGAGGACCAAGGCTGGAGAGAGAGAGGGGGAGAGAGAGAGAGAAGTTCAAAATAAAATAGCTCAAAAACTGAAAAATGACAAGGACATAAGCTGTAAAATAGAGAAAGACAGCCCAACATTTAGATAAGAGAGGAAAAGAACGGAAATCCCTCGCTATAAAAAGTAGAAGAGTGATGCTTTTTTATAAAAGGAAGAGACACAGCTGAGACAATGTAAGAACTACTGTCATGTGTCATCAAAATCACCCAGTTCTTATCAGTACTTGGGCTGAGATTGGGGATGACTCAATTGCACAAGTTTGCACATATGTGCACATTCACAGCAGCTGACAGAACAATTTTCTTTAATCTTAATAACCATGAATATGATAGATTGACCCATTTAATCTGCAAAGCAAGTGATCTGTAATTTCACTCCTTTATTCCTTATCAAATCCCATAATGCCTGCTGTATCTCTCCATATCCATAATACATGCATTGTGATAATTTGAAGTGCATTATGTAACAGTTTCTCAAAACCCTCAAGGCGGCAGTGGGTGAAGAGGTGGAAGAAGCAAGGGATTTGCTGCGAGAGAAGGAGGAGAAAGAGAATGAAAGGAGGAGGGAGGTGAAATAGAGAAGACGTGAGAAATTAAGGGCAATCTAGGATGACAATGAGAATAGGATAAGAGAGTGGGGGTGTCGCAGGGATGCGCAGAACAGAATTCATGCAACGACTCCGTAAACAAGACAGAATGTTTGTTTCAGGCAGACGTAGCGAGAGACAGTGAAGCAGGATGGAAGCACTTCCTAATTTTCTCCTCGATGCAACTCTAAAGAGATGTTTAGATTAAGACTCTAAATGTACATAAAGCTTTAGACCAAATGTGAAAAGTATGATAGTAATTTTAAATGCATCTGGGAAGTTAGATTTAATTTAAACAGGAATTTGTGTTCAGATTGCATGCTTTTCATCAAAGAAAATTGAAAGAAAGATGAGAAGTCTTCAGTTTTTATTCAACTAGTTTCCTATTTGGTAAACCCTGAAGTCATGTTAAATAAAGTACATCAGTTTAGATGCACATCATTATGATGACTGGCATACAATCAGTCACTTCCAAAAAGAAATCACAAATTGAAGAAGTATGTGTAAAGGGAACATCTGTTTCCGAATGATTTTAAATAAACCTGAATTGAATACTTAATCAAATCTTATTGATTTTGACTCATGCATAGTCTAGCCTTTCAAACTCAAACTAGTTGAAGATGCTCAAGGCTCCAAGAGTCAAAATGGATTTTTTTCATACACAAATTCCCATTCCTCCCTTCTCCTTTTGAGAGTTTTTAACTTTTTCGTTATATTTTTGCAGGTGAATGGGTTCAGAAGCCTGAGAGGCATCCATTAAAATAAGATAAACTATTATGAAATTGATTTGGAAAGCCGCATCAGACTGTTCTCCGGACATATTCATTTCACTAAAAATCTCATAAAGGCGAGTATTTGTGACTAAATACAGACAATAACAATCAAACAAAGTCACTTTTCTCTCCTGGGGGGCTACATGTCCTTTGGTTTCTGTTAATCTGTTTCACAACTCTCAATCTGAGCATGTTTGCAGCCCTGGTATAACTTGGCAGCAGAAAGACTCCAGTGCTGTGTATCCAAAATGCCAAGTTTGCTGATCAAACACAGAATGCCCAAAGAAACGAAAGCCCTTCAAAGGCTACAGTTGGTCAACTGGACGTAATGCTGTGAGTTATGCCATGAAAAGACAAGCCAAACATTTTACATAATGAAAGACAATGGACCTAAAATACTTTTTTTGGGTGGTTTCATGATCAATAATGTCAATAGTCATTTCTCCCTTTGTGCAGTGCAGCTTTAATCTAGACTTTTATTTTCCCAATGTTCACTGTTATAATGATGAGCTAAGACAGCTTTCTGATTTAATCATCTGGTTTGCTTTACAGTTCAGTGTGCACTTCAAAGGTCAATCTCCTAGGACTAACCAGACTTAATGTCGTCGTGCTGTACTCAGTAGAACAGCCAGTAAGCCCCAGCATCGCAGGATCATGTGGGTCCAACATGTACATTTACAAAATCACATATGAAGTGTAACATATTACTAAGAATCTACTGTGCAGAAGGTTAACCTATTTTACCCATCATATGTTTGTGGTAAAATATGACATGCCTCAAATTTAAATGAATTGGTACTTTGCACCAGCTTCTGTCTTAGATTTTCTAACTAGACGCTGAACTATGGCAAAAACCCTCTGAGGCAGACTGAGGTGTATCAGCTGTTAAAACCTCACAGCCTGGTAAGCTTGGCAGCATGTGCCGCCAGACTGAGCAGAACGGCATTTTTAATGTGAAGGAATACAGGGGGAAAACGGGCGAGGGCCGGTGTTGTGCATCCTAAATGTGTGTGTGTGTGGGGAGGGGTGCATACGGAGGGTTTAGCTTGCCTGAGGCAAAGCGTCCACAAAGTGCATTTTCAATGCGAATTGTCCTGACCTGAGTTCATTTCCACGCTCAAACAAAAGCTTACCAACAGATGACAACTCCATTGAACACACGCAAACACTCTCTCATATGACATCCACTGTAACAACATATTCAGTAAGATTTCCTCTGGTTTGAGAGGCAGCTTGAGCTGGATTAACCGCCTTGCAAAAGTTAGACAGTTGGCATTAATATCTCTATTTTCCTTGTAGCCTCTGAAAATCAGACCATTAACTTGCTTCACTGATTAAGCCAACTGGCAGAGATTTTCTAGTCCCATACAGCTCCCTAAAGGAAACTAACAGCCAGCTAAACTTACTGAAACTACCGGAAGTCACATTTCTGTGAATAAACAACCTCACAATATTCTCATAATGCTCACTAGGGGATGATTTCATTATCTTTTGAATAATGTCAATATTACTTTCCCATATTAAATGTGCTTTCAGACAGCAGTGGATATCGCAAAAAGTTCTACCCATGCAGCCTGCTGATCAAGTAAGAGAAAGTTGAATTCACGTTATGAGACAGACTTCTTCCTCCGAGAAAGGAATTTGCCTTTACAGCTTAAAAAAACCTTACAGACATAGTTAATTGCTATGTTAATAAAAACATTTTAAGTACATGATTAAACTCATAAGTATTTGTTTGTCAGTGTTAGTACTTTGTAACACGTCTATATGCGTAGCTAACTTCTCTCATCAGTCCAATGGGAAGTGCAAGTTTGTCAATTAAAATTTTAATTAGCTGTAAGTTAAAGCACTTGTTGTTTAATCAGATTGAATATTTCACCCTACCCTGCCTCATCTTAGGATGTCTGGTGATTCTTCCTACAAACATCCACCTCCCAACACCGTAAGTGAGCTGCAGCTCACAAGTCTGCTATTCTGTTTGAAAACACATCAATTGCGGCAACAAGAAGTCAGCTGTTGCCAGACACACACACATACTATATGGCACTTCTGCATGTTGTGGAGATGGGGAAGTGTAATCACACCTGATAGAAAAACAATGTGTATTTACAAATCTGGCCCGTGTTGACAGGCCTGAGCATTATTTTTGTGCTGTGTTGATTCTTGTGCACTGACACCTGAGGTCAGGCTAGACAACCAGTGCCAGAGTAGCATCACTAATGTGACATCCATCAAAGATACAAATTGAAAGTCACTGACAATGGACTGGAATAAATGACTTAAACCATTCATGGTGCTTTTGATGCCTGACGAGGTTGGAATAGCAAGGAAAAATTTGGATATGATCAGCAGATTAATTCATCAGTGATCGTACTTTCAATTTTACTTGGTGGAAAATATTACACCTTTCAAGCCTTGGGCGCATTAATTAGAACCGTAATATTAACATTGAGATTCGGAGCAATGTTTTTAAAGAAAAAACATAAACCTTTAATCTTTTCCACCTTGTTTCTACGTATTAGTCTAGCTGGTGACATGTTTATAATGTCCACAGTCACAGGCAGCCTGAGGCATATCTGAACTGCAATTGCTTATGGTGCCAGAGCAACCATGGGTCCACACAGAGCATGAAAAAAGTGAAAAGGAAATGTTTTTCAACTATTTTGCCAGCCACATTCTTCAAAAAAATATGTTCAGTTTCAATATTATTCTGCTTTCTGATATATTCTTAGACTTAAACAATAATCTGTTGGTGTTTTGTTGGAACTATAGCAAATAAAAAAGTCTATTTTTATTGTAATTTAAAGCAGCAATAATCAATATTCTTTTTATTGAGTGCGGATAACATGACTATTTGTGTGTGAAATGGGTTGCTGGTAGTGACAAACCCACAGAGAATTATCACGTGATTCAGCCGCTTTTACCTCCACTAAGATTTTATGGATTTTTTTAAGGTCATTGTACAACTGTCTTTTATACTGGTCTGTCAGTTTGAGAAGACCAAATTACTAATGATTGTACAAAGCATTATTCCTGAGAAATACTGTGCGTGTTCAGGTGTGCAGTTCAGTTGCTAGTTTATTTTAATTATCCAGTGACACACTCTATTCTGACATCAATGAATGGCAGCAGAAGAACAACAAGCTGGATTCTGTCTGTTCCCCTCTAACTGGAGAACACTTCACATTTGATGTAGTCTGAGTTAAAGAGGTTGGCTGAACCAGAGTCCTTTGCCACTGAAATGCAACACAGAGAGGCAGAGGAAGGATGGTGCTGCAGCCCACGGTTGGATAGCAGCTAGCATACGTCGGGAGTAGCCTGCTAAGCAGGCAGCAACGTCATCACCTTAAGCCAAGTTGATGAGGACTGAACTGCTGGAAACAACAGGCAGAGCTGACTGGCAGTATTTGCGCTGCAGTTTCCCACTGTTACCAACCAAAGTCACAGTAAATCACCAAGCTGCTGTGAGTTTCACCATGGCCTGTTATTTTTCATTGGACTACAGTATGTTGCTGACACCAGCACAGAGAGGAAAGTGCCAACATGTGTGACGACAGGAGGTTTAAAACTTTCCTCAATGATCAGCTGAAAGAATAATCCAGTGCCAAGTGTAAAAAAAGGCAAGCAGAACCCTTTGCGTTAGGGAGCCAGTGCCAGAGGTACAAGCAGCACAGAGATGTTAGCGAGAGCTATAGATAAACTTAAGCTTTCTTGTCTGACTTGTGCATGTCAGTGTACATGACTGGTGTGTTGGATGGTGTGTGTTTCCAACACTTTTCTTTAGGGATTGCTTTGATGGTTACCACACTTTTACTTCACTGCAGCGTCTTATCTGCTGGATTTCACAAATGTTTTCTCAATATCCTGAGAACTATGTCGCTCACTCTCTTAAGTAGTGTTCACATTCAGTTCAACGATATGCGCTTGCGAGCTGTTCCCATCACAGATCAGGGGCCACATCTGACACCAATTTTGAATGTCAATATGTAATTTTATTAATCTTAGAGGGTCTATTCATTTCTTTTCATGGGATAAGCACAATGCCGATCTATCTTATTTGCCAAGATTTGGAGATATCTGCCTCTGTAATTTCCTCCACCACAGTAGTGAAATTTTGTTGTCATCATGATATTGATGACTTTCATAAATTGTTATATTTTTTAAAAATCAACAGCAACATCTCACACACAAAACAGTGTCCAAGTTATTCTGGATAACCCACAGAACACAATTCCTACAGTTTTCATGGAGACTATTTCATTAGTAAAACCCAGTGCAACGGTTCACAGCAAGGTGAGGAGTAAGTGAGGGTAAACTGACTTTTTAACAAACTACATAATACATTTTTTGTGTGTGTTTCAAACACACATTCTGGAAGCTAAGATGTTACAGTTACTAAGATGTTGCATTCACTGCATGCCACCTCCTGCAGTGAACTCCCCAGAAAGACCCCATGCTTCTCCCTCTGATTTCTGATTTCTAAAATTCTTTTGCTTTGGGTTCTGGTCCATTCTGCCATTTATTGTCGCTGGTTTGTCTCCAGTTTTCTTACATAAGATACTGATGCTCTCTTATCAAGCCAATTCCACCCAATTTGTGCTGTCTTTGACAAATCGTGAGATATCATTTGGCAGCACCCTTTTTTGAGAGATTCTCACATGGGCTCTGGCTCACAGCATATTCACAATGCCTGACAAAAGACATCACATGCCCTATGTTGCACACCCAGGGACACTGAAGCGTTATTCCGTCTGTATTTCAGAGATCATTTTATGTAATTTGTGTCAATCATTTTACTGAGCAAAGATTGTATACTGCGTATTAAATTGCAAATAATGCATTACCTGAGAAAAAGTGTATATGCTCTCGTTTTATTTGTGAGAAGTTTTGTAACCTCTCTGACTTTGATTCCACAAATTACAAAAACCATGAAGCTTTTAAGTGCATTATGTGATGTCATGGTTGTAGCCTAATTGACGTTGCTATTTAGCAACCTTTTTTTCTTTTTTTTAAAAGTTCTATGTATCGCCCTAGTTATACTTTGCTCATCTGTCTATACTGCCACTGTTGTGTGGTTTCAGATGTACATGCGTACTGTATGGTGCATATATTAAGCCCTTAGCCTGTCAATTCTGTATAGTGCTGTCTAGAAATGTTTGAGCAAGTTAGATGGACCCCCACCATATCAAAGAAGACCGTACTGATTTTACATTACTATAAAAATAGTTTGCTTTAATACAATTTATAAAGTGACAATTTTGCCAAAGGACAGAATTGGGTGGACACTCAAAATAAATTTGAGGGCTGTCTCTGCATACATTTGTAAAAAATTTGTTCCTTTACTATTACAAATAAACAAGGCTGAGTTAAATGGTTTATGTGCTCGAAACCCGTTCAGCATCATGGTGCGTAGACATAACACAGAAAAAACATTTTGTAAGAAAATTCCTGAGGGTTTGGGGTTTCAGTGTGTGGAATAAAACCACCAGCTGTAAATCCCTCAGTCACCCCCTTTACCTGACAAGCTTTTTATCACATCACAACACTGTATTATAATTCCACCAATGTTGTCCATATGCTGACTCTCTCTTGCAGGCATGTACTGGCCAAACCTAGACAAGCCCCAAAGCACGTGCCTGAACACAAAACAGCCATATGTACTGGAAGCACTAATTATGCAATGGCCAAACACTGTGTCCTCTCATTGTGCTTTGAAACTAAGTAGCTTTCAGACCAGGGAGAAATTTCTGCTAAGTGCAGCAACCAAAAGAGATTTGTTGATTTGATAAAGGCAATACAGTGCAGACCTCAAAACTGAATTTTTTTTTACCTTTTCTCTGATGTAACTCCAACAGCATGTATATGGTAATGGAGTCATGGTATCCGGTAAATGCGTCACCTTGTTCACACCATGTGCTACCTGTGTATTTTACTTTTCTGATGTTGTCTGTATTGCTCTTAAGTTGATTGCTAATCACTCTGATACTGATGATTGATAACTGCATAAAAATTGAGACCAGAAACTCAACAAATAAACAATGTTTTGTCAGTTATAGGATAACAAACAACATATCTGTTGTGCACTCTTTTCTGTTAAAGCTAAATTATTATTCACACTATTGCTGACACCTTAATGCAGATGTAAAGTATAGCATTGCTTCATAACTTAATAGCATTGCCCACACCCAGGGAAATATATAGTTCTGTCCAGAACATTAAAACTACTTGGATATGTGTCATATGTGACACCATAATAACTGCTCAAGATTAGTCATTTTAAAAATAAGCTCTTTGGTCATCTGCCATTCTCATTTGTCATGGAGTCCTTGCATGGGAAATATCAATTTTGTGCAGGTATAGTTGAAGAAATATCCCAGAGGACTGTGGTTCAAAACAAATGACTGTCTATGCCAAAAAGAAAAAGTCTCTATTTCCATCCCACACATAACAGATAACATTTTGAATAAGTGAATATATGTACAGTATTTTGAGGCATAATTTGCAGATTTTTTTTCCCAGTTGTATATCAAGATGTGTCTAAAACTTTACAAACATTTAAGTGTTTTGTTATACAAAAAAAATGCACTCACATGAGATTAATTTGCACTAAAGAGTATACTTTCCACAGTGTTACACCAACTATGTAGTTGAACAAAGTTAATATTATTAAACTTGATAAATTGATTTACTCAGCTGTTACGGTTGGTTTGCATGTTTGCCTGAATTCAAGGTTCTACTACATGGCTCTTCCTTAATTGGTTTTAAGTTAATTGACGTAGAGCGCACAGCATGAGGACTGTGTTTGTTTTGCGGTCAGTATGCTGTGTTAGTCAGAAACCCTTGCAAGTATGATGATCAAGTGATGTGACAGTCAATGGCTTTTTCCAGGAATAGATAGAATTGCATTTAAAGGTAAAAGCAGCAACTCCCCAAACCAACTGCAACAATAGAAGAAAAACACTTCCATTATTCTTATAATGTGTGTTAAGATTCTGTTTTTTTTTCAGTGTTTATGTAAGTTATTTAGAATTATTTATATTCCTTGGGAGGAAATTTTTTATTACTGATTTCATCATGTTGCAAAAGATATCTTGGAGCTAGTTGCTTAACACTGTGGTGAGTTACTTAAGGTTAATGTAATTTATAAATGAAGTGTCATATTGGGTGTTGCACATTGTTTACACTGTAAACAATCTGTGACAGTGCCCTCTAAAGAGAGGCAGCGGAGGCATAGAGAGAGACCTGAGGGAGGCAGCTAAAGGAAGAGCTTCTTTGCAAAGCTGTTTTCAAAGCAGTTTTCAAAGCAGCCGACCAACCACTGAATCATATTTACTGAAATATTCAGCAACCAGATCCTACACGCTTTCCTCCAATGAATTATTATTTTTTTGACTGTGTAGTTCTTGTTAAAGAGTAACTTAACACCAGCTGAAAAATACTTGCTGACCTCCAATGGTTGAAGTGCCGTAATGTAGCTGTGATAGAGGTGATAGAGCATGCATGGTGTTAGAGGTGCAACAGATTGGAAACTTTCAACCAGAAGAGGTCAGTGAAACTGCTTTTCAGCTTGATGTGAAGTCAACCCGTTCTCACTCCCTGACTCGTCACATATGGACGCATGGTCAAGACCCATGGGCATCAGTTTGTAACGCACTGGGGATCCCTATAGCGTCACAGTTCAGCTCAGTGGGGGAAGCCCTGTAGCATCAGTTTTTGACAGTAAAGGTAGGTACGTATATGATATTTTACAGAAAAGACTGAGTAAGGAGGTGGTTGAGGTGGTTAGGTGTGGGTGGATGGAGCATCCACCAGAACCTGGACTTTGAACCAGGTGGGTGTTCGTGTCCCGTGTGCAAGAAAAGGTGAATATTAAATATTTTTGTTTAACTTAGGCAAGTTACGTAAATTGACCTAAGTGACGTAACAAACCATGATCTTTTCTAACCATAACCAAGTACTCAGGCTCAACTTTTGCTGGACTGCAATATGACAGTATCCTGCAAAGTGCTGCGGTGGAATACGTTAACGTGCGTGAATTTAAGGTATTTCTACCATTTACCTGCCAATCTTTGTGACAAAAGATAAAATCAATGCAGTCATGATAACTTTCCAGAGTTGTTAAATCCTGTCTCAGAATATTATGCAGACAACCTCTGTGCAGTGTTTTGGCATGAACTTAAACTGGACTTCCTGGATCATTTGATTCTTTTACCAGTACCTGAAACAACACACCCTCCACCAAAGCAGCCCCTTGCATTCTTTTAGGCAAAGAAGGAGGTAAAGCTGGGTATGTGACTTTGACACAGGTTAACATGCTTTGCATCATGTCCTCCAACCTACAAGTTGCCTAAAAGTAACAAAAACGTAACCATAGAGGCGGAAAAATAAAATGTTATATTGGTCCAAGTATAAGATTTCCTTGACTATAAGACAAATTCCTAAGGGAGGGTGTTGGATAAAAAACTTTTTGAAGGTAAGATACTTTGAATAAAACAACAAAGGCAGATTTAATAAATACTACAAATCCCTGAACATTAATTACATAGTAAATGTCGGGGAGTTACACTCTAAAACTGGCTGTATTATTAAAAATAAATCAAATGGTTTAGGGTGCTTTAAATTCAGTACAAATGTTGAGCCTATTGGTCTTTGTAATTCAAGTTTACCATCTCAAAGAGAATCTGCAGCGCTAATATATTTTTTAAATTGATCTACAGCCCATCCAAATCAGCATTTCCCTTTTGGAATTTGAGCTGGTTGGACTCAAGCACTAACTTTCAGGTGAATTAAGATGTTCAAATTGAAAGAACTTGTCACATCTCTTACTGGATAAATTGCTGCACAATTCTAATTAAAATGTTACCTCTGGGATGTTTCTACCAATGAACTCAACTAGGATGACTTTTCCCCTCTTCCCTTCAGACAAAATTTACTGTAAGGTCAGATAAATGGTGTCTCAAGCCAAATTTATTTAGAGATTCTGAATATTACTTTTTTAATTCGACCTCTCAGACTTTTATATTTGATTATGTCAGAAATATTAGGAACCTTCAATGCCAGCTCAAATCAACATGCTGTGTGTTTGCTGTCAACTAACGCTGCCAACTTCCAACGTTTCCAACATTATATTTTTTTTGTCAGAAAATAAAAATCCTAACTTGAATCAGGTTTGGATATACTGAATGTTATATTTCTCCTCATTCTTGTAGAAACTGTAAGCGTATGAGAGAGGAAAGTTTAACATACTGTACAGAAAGGCTGCCTACATGTTCTGAACAGACTCAAACTTTGCGGGTATTTCTCTCCTTCTGTAAACTCCTTTTAATATAGAGAGTCGAGAGAGAGATGCAGTGCACTTCAAAGGTCATTTTCTGCACATAGTAGTAGCCAGACATGCTTGCAATCCTTTTCAGACTGGCAACATATCCTGATCTACCACCATGCAGTCTCAATGTCTGTTTTGTCTTTTTGTTTCTGTGAGAAACACATTCAACCTCTGGAAAGAAGAGTCACAGTGTGCTTCTGAGTCCCTCTCTGTGCAGTGCTCTGTCCCTGTCAATAGCCCCTACTCACTTCTGACCTCAGTCACAATTAAACCACTAAAGCCATCGTGCTGCCTCTGTCTGCATCTGGGTCCTTCCCCTGTTGCCACTCTCCTGCATTCCACGTGACAGGAAGAAGCAAATTTTGTGAAAACAGGTTTACTAGGGAGCGAGGTCGGAGGGTTATTGGGTCATATCGTTCAAAACGAACACTCCATGGTTGAGGAATTTTGAAGAGACAGTGGTGGAAATGGTATAAGGGTTTGTCTTCCTTTCCCATTGTCGGGTCAGCTGGGCCAGACTGAGACTGGCATGTATGACCAGGCAGTCTGCAGGGAAGTGGAGTGAGGAAACTGCTGGCATGCTGAGGAAAGGCTGAGATGTATAGTGGCAATGACAAGATCTTTTATTGCCTTGCCTACTAAATTATGAGAAAATGTATTACTCTTTTCTCAATTTTGTTCTGTCATCAGCTTATTCTCCCTTCTCTTCTTCTGCTGCTAACAATCTCATCCCCTGCTGACCTTCAACCTCCTTTTATTATTTGCCATATTCCTAATTTTCTATTTCCTGTTGACAGCTTTGTTCATTCATCTCTTCAGAGTGAGTCAGACGCTGCCTTCTTTTTGTCTTTGTGTCATGTTCTTCCATTGAGGAGATTGTGGAAATGACCAGAGGTGACGGCTTCATTATAAAATAGCAAGCTTGTTAATTATCCAGATGATGTCTTGTGGGAATTGTATTATTTACCCTCCTTAAATGAGATTGGCTCTCCCCACTTTTAAAGTAGACTTTCCACAAGAAAGTGCAGCTTTTATCAGGCCTGACCACTTTTCTCTCCACATCACTCCTTTTTGGATTCAGTCCCCATTTCTGTCATCATTCCCTTACCATACATTTTTTGGCTTCCGTTCCTCAACTGAAAACAAATTTAAATGCAAACAAGGCAAATCTGCCTTGCATGTCCTCCCACAGGAAAGACATTAAAAAAAGCAAAAAAAAAAAAAAAGAGGAAAATCATTGCAATCTCTTCCCTTTGGGAATTACATACAGAGATGGAGGCGAAATGCACAAAATAATTGTTGGTTCTAACATTGTTTATTTCAGTAATCATTCACACATTCCTTTCCGTCAACATTTCTATATGCAGTTATGTACACGTGAATAACCTTGTGAAGAGCTGTACAAACTTAGGAACATCCAATCCACCCATTAGGCATAAAAAGGGGGGTGGGGGGGTACTGCAGTGCAAAAAAGACTATTTCCTCTCTGATTGGTGCAGCCAAATATGTTGCTACTACAAATTAAACTCTACACTTCAGAATGTGTATATGCATTCATCTGGAAATTCAAAAAATTCACGGTCTCTCAGTTGGCTGTCCAAATTACACCCCTTTCCCATGGGCTTCGAGTAAATTAAGTTGTAGTGTGATCTAACTATAGTTTACTTTGCTGTACACCCTGAAACAAGATTACCACATTTAAGCTGGATTCTCATCTACAGTATGAATAATTATGAAATGTGATCATCATCGCCATCATCATAAGCCGTGGCTTTAGCAAACAGATGGTCCAAAAATTCTCACAGGTGTGTCAGCACGCATCTACGAGTGCTACCCACATGTGAAACACTTGTTTTCTGCTTTGTCAAATGCGCAACGTTCTCTATCAGGCTGATGGCAGAGAAAATGAAGCGGGTCAGCTATGGCTCTCTCTCTTTCTCTCTCTCTCTCTCTCACACACACACACACACACACACACACACAGACCCAGATTTCCTGGGTCCATGCCAGAGCAGTGCACGTGTGGCAACTGCTGCTTATCCAGTCCTCATGCATCAAAAGCTTTGCGTATTCAGAGAAGTCATAAACAGCTAGAATATCTATCACAGAAAGGATTTCTCTTTTCATTTTTTGATTATAGTTAAAGCCATCTGCTTAGTTCTTTCAGCCATATGTCCATGAGTTGTGTGTTTGAGCAAAAACATCTGAATACCAGTTTATACTAAACACTCTTCTGTCTCTTCCTTGCCCATTTAAAAGTCACTTTTACCATCACATCTCATAATTTTCACTCAACAGACTTAACATGTAGGCCTAAAATTCTTTCCTGCTCATTACCTCTCAGACTAAATAAACTACTCTCACATTCATGAATAAACATAAATGCACAGTCTGTTAAATAATGATAAACATAAACAATGAAACAAACACTAAATGTGGCAAAACCTGAAACATGATTGAGTACACAATAATGCCTGAACAAGAGCCTCAAAACAGTTGTACATAAAGGAGTTTAAAGCTTGTTTTTTTCTCATGTGATGTGATGTCATGGTAGTGCAATTCAACAGTGGGTCATTCTATAGGTCGGACATTTCACGGTTTAGCGGTGGTGGTGGTAAACGCCTTTTTAAAAAGTAAACATGGCTCTGACAGCTGTGTGATAATTGCCTGAATACTTGAGTACATACAGCTGAACTGGTACAGTTCCAAATGTGCTACACTCTTGGCTATGTTGGAGGTGACTCAGTTCAACATGTAAACTGAAGAGCTAATTCCCATAATTATCAGGAAAAACCTTTATTCGCTGTCATTTCTGATCTTGCAGAGAATTGTTTTAAGAAAAAATGTCCAGGTTTGAATTATGAAGATAGGATAATAATTTCTGAATTAATTAGAAGTCAATTCAAAAGAAACTGTATCTTTTATAGAATATATTTAACAAGAAGATCGTTTACATCAACGTTAATTGCACAATGGCCAATTCTTTCTTGTAGATTTAAACGCTAGACCATTTTAAATGGTTTACTGCCTAATTTCAACTAAATGCCATAATGACCATGATTAAAATGATCTCATTTTCTTGGCAGGCTACACAGAATCATTCAAAATAGGCCTTGATTACAAAGCACAGTTGTTGAATATAAAAATGTATGTAATACTCCACAACTTGAGCTGTAATTCTAGGTCTTTTATCCATGCACTTGCTCAAATTGATGGATGACATAAAAGTATATTTGAATGGAATAAAGCACGAAAGCAAGTAAAATTCATACTACAAGAACATCAGACAACTACATGAAATTCTGTTTTATAATCATTAACATAAATAGAAAATAAAGATGAAGTATATCAGCAGTAGAGTTAAAGCTGGGGTAAGCAATTTATTTCAGATGCAATTTTATATTTGTTGAAATTTTTAACTAACAATAAATCAAATGCGCTGACACAAAAATGAAACATCTGTGGCTGTTGCAGGGCTCTTACAAGCAGGCCTACTTGCCTGTTTGCCTGTTTGCCTGCGTGCACTCTGCCTGTGCATGAAAATGTGTTTTGGGGGAGTAGCTCTGGAAGGAGGTGGGATTTTTTCAGTTGGACACTTTCAAAATCTAGCTGTCTCTTGCTTAGTCTCCAATGCTGGATACCCCAATTTTTTTATTTTATTTCAACGTTAACGTTAACATTTCTTCTCACAAGGAACGAGAAGTGAGCATTTTGAAAGAACTAGTAAAATAATGTTTTGTTGCATATGGAAAGTTTGAGTTTCGACTTGCACTGAGTACTGAGTTACAAGACTGCTGTAGCCTCAAGGGGAGATTATAGTGCAGGCAGTCAGAATTTTTTTTCGCTCTCTGTCAGTTTATTGTAGGCTATATCTTTGTGTGCATGTGTGCACCAGGTTTGTGTATAACTCCACCTCCATGCTTTATATGCGTCTTTCTTCATTGCCTAATTTATTTATTGAAGTGGGACACGCATGGCCACACACAAAAAGTAGATAATGATTAACCTTAATGCATCCAGACCGAAAAAGATAATTTCATCTTTATCACGTTTGAGGAGCTCTGGAATGAAAAGACTCACATCATTGTACAGTATGTTCGTTCTACCTGCTGCACACGTCCAATTTATATTCAGATACACTAGAAAGAAAGAACAAAAATTAAAAAATTAAAGTTAGTTTTAATGCAAATATTTACTCTTCATACTACATGGAAAGGGAAGTGCAATTACACGATTTGAAGTAGGGATGTGTTTTCTGCACATTTTCTGTATGATTTTTATGATGACAATGCTAGGTTGGTCGGTTGGTGACTCTATCATTTTGGTCCCGACTGAAATATCTCAGCAACTAGAGGATGGATTGTCATGAAATTATTCATGGTCACATGAGGATAAATCCCTCTAACTTTGATGATCTCTCACTTCTCCTTTAGTACCACCAGATTCAGATTTGTATGTTGTTTGCAAAATGTCTCAACAAGTATCGCATGGATTGCCATGAAATTTGGTCCACACAATAACTGAATGAATTATAATAACTTTGGTGACCCCTTAACTTTTATGTACTGCCACCATCTGATCTCAGTTTCAATGCTTTGGGTCATGACCAAATACTGGCAAAACTAATTACATTCCCATCATCATCAGCTATGCTTGTAGCTATAATGGTGAAACTTCTGGTAAACATTATAGGCTATCGGCTTAGCACCAGCGTGCTACAACTGTCAATGTGAGCATGTTAACATGCTAATGTTAGTATTCAGCTCAAAGCACCGCTGTTCCTAAGTACAGCCTCCAAAGCTGCTAGAATGGCTGTCGAACCATTGTCTTGTTTTTCCCATCAGTACTCAAAGGATAAATATAAATGTACACAAGTCATTAAAGTAGAGCAGAAATGCTGTACTTACCTTGCCTCAAAATCAACATAAATTGCTAATTTGTTACAAACTGTTCAAGCTGATTTTAACCCAACTTGTACATCATCCATCCATCCATCGTCAACCGCTTATCCTGCGTACAGCGTCGCGGGGGGGCTGGAGCCAATCCCAGCTGACATCGGGCGCAAGGCGGGGTACACCCTGGACAGGTCGCCAGTCCATTGCAGCAACTTGTACATATTAAATGGAAAGAAATATATAACCTGAGGGATGTTTGCTATACTGTACTGAGACGAGAACAGAAGAGAAGAAGAATTTAGAGCTGTAGTTTTTTTGCATGTTGTTTCAATGAAGTTAACTATAGAGCCTTGCTCCAGGGTTGTCATAAAGAATATAATATAAAATAAATGTTGCTCAAGTAGAAACTTCAGACTGGTGTAGAAAAATGTGACCTCAATCATAGGTCTGATATCATTTTATGGGAAAAATATCATGTGCGTGTTTTGTTTTTTTTGAAATCCACACTTTAAGGTGGATACCCTGTTTCTTTGTTATTATTTACAGCGTTAAGTTTAGGGTGTTAAACTGTGACAGCCCACTTGACTTCCTCTTTGGGCTGTCCCTTCCTTTTTAGGAGCAAAACAGGGCCTCACAAATTACCACCTGCTGCTCCCTATACAGTCCCCTCCAAAAGTATTGGAATGGTAAATTCCTTTGTTTTTGTTGTTCACTGAAGACATTTGGGTTTAAGATCAAAAGATGAATATGAGACAAGAGTTCAGAATTTCAGCTCTCAACAACTCAGGACATACCACCCTTTGTTTGAACCCACCCATTTTTCAAGTGAGCAAAACTATTCTTGTTGCCCAAGTGTTGCCTTTTAGGTTGACTGTCCAAACATTAAATAGCTCTGCATGACTAGTCTAAGTTTTCATCCTTGGTTCAAACCTATAAAGACTGCATTTCGACCAGAGCCATTGGACAAACATTGGGCATAGCAAGCACAACAATTTGGAATGTCCTGAAAAAGAAAAAAACTACTGGTGTACTGAGCAACAGACGTCGAACAGGTCGGCCAAGGAAGACAACAGTAGTTGGAGACTACTGAAGAAATATCATGAGAGCTGTGAAGAAAACCCTCAAAACATCAGTAAGTGACATCACCAACGACCTCCACAGTGCAGGGGTGAAGGTATCAAAATCTACTGTTGGAAGAAGACTCAGAGAGCAGAAATATAGAGGCCACACCACAAGATGCAAACCACTCATCAGCAGGAAGAATCAGATTGAAATTTGCAAAGAAGTACAGAGATGAGCCGCAAAAGTTCTGCAACACAATCTTATGGACTGATGAGACCAGGGATGTACTGGGACTGAAATTCAGCCCGGGACTTTGAGACGGAGAGGCCTTTTATGCGAGCGCCCTTTTGGGGGTGGGCATAACTTTTTTTGCAGTTATTTTAATACATATTAGTGTTTTTGTTGTATATAGTGAATCAGATTACGCTGAAGACCTTCAAGAAACTTCAGGATGACACCTGCCTCAGCTCTGCACTGAACAAGACCAGGTCAGGCAGAGTGCTAAAATATTATTATTATTATAATATACTAAGAAACTACAATACATTCCCATAAAATACAGCAGTGTGTATGTGTGCATAGAAATCAAATCCCTCAGCTTCAGCACTGAGTAGGCATCTCTCTCGCCCAGCTTCCCCTGTGCTGGACCCTGACTCTGCTTTTACTGATTGTACAGCTACATATGCACGAGAAGAACATCAGTAAAAAACATGACTTACAATAATCCATTCTCCAATTCTAAAAACACACTGTCCCTGTTCCTGTCACTGTTTTGTCTGGTTTCATTTACCTTCTCCTCCTGCTGCTTCTCTTCCCTGTCCTCCTCCTTCTCCTCCTGCTGCTCCTCATCTTTCTTCTCTCCCTCCTCATTAACATGACTGCGGTCATCATCACCCTGTCCCTCTGCATCACCTCCACTGACCTCAATAGCTAATATACATAAAGACACAGAAATTCCTCGGTTAATTGGGCAAATTTAGCTGCCTCTTATGCCAACATTTTGTCTACTTAATTCTTATTTTTTTGGCATCACACATTTCTTTTTCCTTATTCACTCTTCTCCACATTTAGGCTACTGTCTCTGTTGAGCTTATCATATAGCCCAGCGCTGACTTCAGCCCCGATAAAACGTTTGGAGATGAAACTCGCTCCAGTTAGAAAGGAAACTTCTTTGATTGGCCCTGTTGAGCCAATCAGATTTCAGCAGCAGCGGGGGCTGCAGCTCCAGCAGGGGACCCCAAACTTCTCTTTCCCAGGCCACATTAACCAGCTCTGACTGGGGGGTCCTGAGGCATTCCCAGGCCAATGTGGAGATATAATCTCTCCACTCGTCCTGGGTCTTTCCCACTTCTGGCGTTATTTAAACCAGAAACTGAAAAAGAAAAACTTCTGACCGCTGGCTGGTTCAATGACCAGTCCGCCCCTGGATGAGGCCAAAATTAATCTCTACCAAAGTGATGGAAAGGCCAAAGTGTGGTGAAAGAAAGGAACTGCTTATGATCCGAAGCATACAAGCTCATCTGTGAAGCATGGTGGAGGTAATGTCATGGCTTGGGCGTGCATGGCTGCTTCTGGAACAGGCTCATTAATATTTATTGATGATGTAACTGATGATGGTAGCAGCAGAATGATTTCAGAAGTGTACAGAAACATTTTGTCTGCCAATTTACAGAGAAATGCATTGAAACTAATCGGGAGGACGTTTATCATGCAGCAGGACAACGACCCAAAGCACACTGCCAACGAAACAAAGGACTTCATCAGGGGGAACAAGTGGAAGGTTTTAGACTGGCCAAGTCAATCACCTGACCTTAACCCAATAGATCATGCATTTCACCTCCTTAAGAGGAAACTGAAGGGAGAAACACCCCGAAACAAACAAGAACTGAAAGAAAAGCCTGGAATAGCATCACAAATGAAGAATGCAACAGTTTGGTGATGTCGATGGGTCGCAGGCTTGTGGCAGTTATTGCAAGCAAGGGTTATGCCACCAAATATTAAATGTTATTTACTTTAAGATTATTTGTTCCAATACTTTAGTATTCTCACCTAAGAATGCTGTGGTCTAATACAAACAGTGGTATGTCCTAAGTTGTTTGACACATTTGAATACCAGGAAATAAAAGCTGAAATTCTGAACTCTTGTCTCATACTCATCTTTTGATCTTAAACCCAAATGTCTTCAGTGAACAACAAAAACAAAGGAATTTGCCTTACCGTTCCAATACTTTTGGAGGGGACTGTACAAGCTAGTGGTCAGTAGTCACTCTTTCTCTCTCTCTGGGCATAAGGTTTGTTGTTTGGGTTAGGTTTTCCTTGTGTTTATATTCTTTGTTCACTACACTTCACTGTACACACATGCAGACACTCACCACTTCTGGTGCTTATATCTCAATTGTTTATTACTTATATTTTGTTAAATAAATATTTTAGAAAAAATAATGTCTTGTCCTCTCCTCTTTGTCCTCCCTTGAAGTGGGCTGTGACAAATTACAAATGGATCAGAAGTACAGTTGCACATTTTGTACATTGTTGTTTTTAATCTTATTTAAGGAGAATACCTTATCAGTTAAAGTGAACCTGAGTTTGGTCAAATACCATCTATTCTTTTCTATCAGGAGCAGAGCCTTCTGTGCCATAGCACTCTGACACTTTGATGGTGGAGAAGAGGAGTCCAAAGTGATTTCTCCACAAAAAGAGAGAAGTGATGTTCTAGTACAGGAGGTGCTGAATTGCTGTCTCCACTTTGTGCATCATGGTGTCTAGTGACAGTTCTGGGTTGACAGCCACACACCAAAGCCACATGTGCACACACTGTAGTTACAAAAAGAAATGTGTAGAAGCGGCTTGGTATAGCTATAAATAAAGCCTCTGTGCACTTTGCACCACACACTTTTGACACAGTTCAAGAGGATGGATAATACAAGACATGGCAAGTTTCCCGAATCCCACTGAGAGATGTCTCATGACAAACAGGAGGCTTTCCCCACCACCCAGGTCTGGGTGCCTCCAGTACTAAAGGTCCTCCCTGATGAATACCGGAAAACAACTTGTATTTGTTGTTTGTGCATTGAGGATGCGAATGCTGCCCTGCAAATGACCTCGCAGGCATAGGCCTGTATAGCTGAAACACAAGGTGAGCCACATATGAGACCTAGAAGGTACAATACATAAAACCTGTTAATGCTCTCCCTAATAAATCTGGAACTATCTTTACAATAAAATAACAATACAAGCTGGCTTTAAAACGTTGCGATTTTAAAATAATTTATTCTGTCTGTTGACCTGTATTGTTTTATACCCTCACTGTGTCGGTACTTTCTCTTGTTCTCTTTTTAATCTTTTACCTCTGTATGATATTGCTTTGTCTGTTCCTTAACACTAAATGTTGTCTGTCTAAACCTGAATCCAATTCCCCCTACCCACAATAGGTTACTCCCCTCTTGCCAGTCTGTCCTTGTATATAAGAAATAAGTGTCCTGCCTGGTTAAAATTTGTATGTTGTTGCTAACAAACAAGCCTAAAATATGGCCGAATTCTACACCTCCCCCACCTACTGATTGATCATAAAACCTGAAAATGGTTCAATCAGAGACACGTGTATCAAATGATTATTTGTGGTAAATGGTCATTATGTTAAAGAAGGGACTCTCTTTGAGGGAGCTCTTAAAGAATAAAGAATTCTGCTCTTAGATCTAATCACTCCCTTAACAAGAATACATCAACATTAGATCGTAGTAAAGTTAATAATATAAAAAGCTTAGAACATAACCTGGAGGTTAAGGTGGAGGAGGGAGCTGTGGCATTGGCACATTAGGAGAGTGAGGAAGTGTCAAGTTATAATGGTTGTTTGTACGAATGTATGAATATGACTGCATGTTACTAGTCAGAATTAGCCAATGAAAGAGCCAAACTAGCAAACTAGTTTAGCAGTGCTAAACTAGAACAATGCTTAATTTACTGTATGTCACATACCAAGTGAATTTTGTGAACCAGAGACCACTGTTTGGATAAGCTGGGGATCTGCTAGATGAAAAAGGACCTGCATGTCACAGTGTTGCAAAAGCTCAAGAGCTCTGTCCACAAGCTTGTCCCCTACTCAGTCAAAACACAGTGACTCTGCCATTCCTGATAAAACTTTATCTGGGGTGAGACAACCAGCTGTGAGGCTAGAAACCTTTGGTATATAATCTCAGCCCGGCACCCTGCCAACAATCTAGCTGGACATGCGGAGATAGGCTCCTAGTCTATTAGAAGTATTTGCCCCTATTAAGACAATACTCAGTAGGTGCAGCAGTCCAATTTAGTCTCCATATTGAAGCAATTTGATAAATGTTTATGCAGCTAGCTACAAAGGTCTACATGAAGGTATACCACTTTACTGTATCAACATGTTAATATTGGAGCGAAACTGATATTGTAACATAATGTCAGCCTTGAAGAGCATGCAAACCGGGATATGAATGCAGTTATTTTATATGCAAAACATGTGAGCACTGTAAATGTAATACCATCAAAAGTGGATAAATGCTACTCCTGCCTTCTATCAGAATGAGCCTCCAGGGTACAGGAATGTACTTGTCCTGATTGGCTGAGCATGCAGGCAAACTCATTGTGCTTAGATGAGAAGATGAGGGGCCCAACCATCACTGTCAAATTAGTCGATGAATACAGTGTTAATAGAACAGTATAATTAGGGTGTGTCCAGCAAAATACAACCTGCCAGCCCATTCTCCCGACTTGCCAAATACGGCCGCTTGCTCAGTGGCACATGCAAAACTAATGCTGAGGGGTACCTACAGTATCACAATTTGAAATGTGCGTCCACTGGTCGAAACATACAGCCACTGTACAAGTGGCCGTATTTGATGAGATGGAAGTGAGAACGTGTTAACATGTGACTCATCTCACAATTACATAACAAGTTACTGTATCCACTATATTTTGGATAATTGTGTCTCTGTTTGTTCCTCTCCAGGTAATGTGTTTGTAGTGAGTCTGGCATTTGCTGACCTCGTGGTAGCCTTCTACCCCTACCCCTTGGTTCTCTATGCCCTCTTCCATGACGGATGGGCACTGGGAAACACTCAATGCATGGTAAGACCACATCAGTTACAGCATGTTTCAGTTTTCTATTAATCCCAACACGTTCTAACACTTGATTTTCTTTCTTTCTGTTCAGGTCAGTGGTTTCCTCATGGGGCTGAGTGTCATCGGTTCCATTTTCAACATCACTGGTATAGCAGTGAACAGATACTGCTACATCTGTCACTCATTCTCCTACAGTCGGCTGTACAGCTATCGCAACACTCTGCTGTTTGTTGCCTTAATTTGGGTGCTCACAATAGTGGCCATTATCCCCAATTTCTTTGTTGGTTCCCTTCGTTATGACCCGCGGGTCTACTCCTGCACCTTCGCCCAGAATGTCAGCAGTTCCTACACAGTGGCAGTGGTGGTGATTCACTTCTTGGTTCCCATTGCAGTGGTTACCTTCTGTTATCTACGAATCTGGATACTTGTGATTCAGGTCAGTCCTCTGTTTCCCCACACGGTTATTTATGTCTTTACAGCCAAACAGAAGGTATTGGAGGGGTGGGGGGCACATTTTGAATAGCATAAAAGTCCCTTGGGCCAAACAATAACAAGAACCATTAGGCTCTCAGGGTTCATCGAAATTGGAACTGTGTAGAAAATATGGTCATTCCAAGTTTTAAAATTTTGACCTTTCTTTATTGACCCATGGACGAGTCTGTGTGATTTTTTTAAATGCCAGAATACACTGACAAAAGACATCATCCCATCATTAAAATGGTTTTTGCCATATAACATTTGAGTTGAGAATGTTGATCTTTAATTGTCAGTAAGTGCAGATTTAAACCAAACTGAACACTGCAAAGAATTGGCAAAGCCAGTGCCTCTGATTTCAGCTGAGATATCGAGTTTGACGGGCGGATAGATGGACGAGATCCCTGGAGTGGTTGTATGTGTGGATGTCACTGTCTCTTTTTGTGTCTGCATGTGCATAAGATGTGTACAGAGGCAGGGAGAAAAGGTAGCCTTCTGGCATCATTTACAGTTTAATTAATATCTTATGTGTTTTCATCACATCCAGGTGCGCCGTAAAGTGAAGACAGAGGAGAGCCCTCGCCTCAGACCAAGTGACTTGCGGAATTTTATCACCATGTTTGTGGTCTTTGTGCTATTTGCCATCTGCTGGGCTCCACTTAACCTGATTGGCTTGGCGGTGGCCATAGATCCGTCCCGTGTGGCTCCCCGTATCCCTGAGTGGCTTTTTGTGGTCAGCTACTTCATGGCCTACTTCAACAGCTGTCTGAATGCCATTATCTATGGCTTACTCAACAGGAATTTCAGGAACGAATACAAACGCATTGTCACCTCCGTGTGGGTGACTCGGCTTTTTGTGACAGAGACTTCGCGGGCTGCAACGGACGGCAGGAGCATGAGGAGCAAGCAATCGCCGCCTCCACCGCTCAACAACAACGAGTCAGTCAGAGATCGCACTAACAAAGATTGAAATCTGCATCATGAGCATGTGGTAATTCCTGTTTTTATGTGACATTTAGACAGTTGTGCAGCTAAATGAGTATGAAGTAACAGATGAAACTGGAATGCACTGCTTGATTATCTGTTGGCTGACATCAATCAGAACAGGACAGAGGTGAACATTTGGCCTTACATCTGTGGATGAATTTTCTTTAATCCTTTCTGGGTAGCACTTTGTAATAACTACACACTATAAAGCATTAGTTAAGCATCAGTAAATAAGAAATTCATCATCATTTATAAAGCATTGTTGATACATTAATACACATTAGTAAGTCATTCATAAACATAATAAATGTTATTCTTTGTTATCTACACACTATGAAGCAGTTGTTAAGTATTACTACATTTTTAATTCATCATTTAATAAACCATTGTTCTTACGTGAATGCACATTAGTAAGTCATTTATAAACAGTTATACGTGTTGTATTCTTTATTAATAAGCTAATTTTCTTACTTCATATATGATTGGTTCACTGTTTATAAGTGAAGTATTATTTTAATGACAAACCATTTATATAGGAGTTGTTAATGGTTCATAACATCATTTGGAAAGTTTAAGAAAATTATTACATAACTGCCTGTTTTTTGATACTTTCCCGAGAAAGAATATAAACAATCTCAGCATAACGCCTAAATCTACCAGTGGCAAAGTGGCACTTTTAGCTCTCTCCTAAAGGTTAAAAACTTTACTCACCGAGTTTCCAGGGGGAAAAAACTCCTTCGGAAAAAGACGGCATTCAAAAATCACGAGTGATGGTGTTTTTACACTTAAGACCCACCTCAGGGCCCAGTCTCAGCCGCTTCTCTCTGTTCTTCCCTTTTTATAAACAGTCTACGGTTCTTCCTCGATGCGGTCTGGCGCTAAAGTGAGCGCGCACTGCAGAGACTATTGGACGCGCCGATGGTCAAAATAGCGTCTATGGTAAGGAGGAGACTGGTTGGCTGAGATGGGCGGCTTGACCGAAACCGTACTTTCACTTGTTTCCTGTGTTAAACACAAAGTCAGTTTTGAGGTTTTTTTCTTCGGTTGCGTATGGAACGCAAGTAACGTTCTGTTTCAAAACGTTATTCACTAGTTTTATTTTGAAAGCCTAACCGGAAGTTGCACATTTATTGTTGCTAACTTGACCGCCGAGACGTCCGAAAACGACACTACAGGGGTGTTAACCCAGGCTGTAATAAAGCTGAGACTTAAGATAAATAAGCCTAACTGAGACTTTTTTCAATCTCATTTGTAATGCTTTGTATGGCCTAGATAGTCCTTACTTTAAAGAGAAAATACTTATATATAGTTTTTCATTGGAATAACACTTTTTATCATACAATCTTTAAGCACATCATTGATGAGCTGGTAGTGATAGATGATCTGTCTCAGAGATACGGTACCAGGCCTGTCACGGTGAGGCTTTTACCCAGTAACATTAGCTGGGGCATCTTATGGTGCTTTCAGACGGACCGCGAATTTTCGCCTCGCGACACTTTCCTCGTGTGAGTACATTCCCTGCAAGTGGTCACACACAACGTAAGAAGGCGATTTTAACACAATAACGTGAATAAACACAACTCGCCATTACTACAACTGTATGAACCCAAAGTAAACATTTTGCTGTGATTAAATAGCAATAAACGGATTAAACTGATGCTGAAATAACTACAACATGATTAGTTAGCATATGAATTCATGCTTTGTCAGGTCTGTCAGCAGGACAACAACTTCTAAAATGTTTGCTAACTTGGTCACAGTAAAGTACAATGATAGCTGGAATAAAGTTACAGACATGTTTTCTGAACTCACCAGGTAGTTCAACCTCCTCGCTTTCTTTTCTCCAAGTAATGTCCAGTTTTGTCCGGTTTTTATATAAATATGAAGTCGTAGTCCGACAGAGCTAACGACACTAACAACAACACTGGAACCGGATGTGCACGGAAGCTAGCTGCTGAGAAGCTCCAGCGAAGATAAATCCACATTGTAATCAAAAAAACTAAAGTAAAAAGCTAATTTAATAAAAGCAGTTAACCCTGAGCTCCTCCCGCGAGCAAACTGCATAGTTGTCAGAGCAGAATCCGACGACTACGGGTGTTTATTTGTCCAATGGTTGCAGCTCTGCTCCCGGCTCCTCTTCTCCAAGTTTAGCAGCTCTCAGCCGGCCAGCAATTTTCAATCTCCCGCTCTGCCTGATAGGCTATTGCGACTCAGCGTCATGCAACTCTTCACTTGAGTTGAAAATATTCAGCTCACGCGAATTCCTTCGCGTTGCCGTCCCCGCCCCCCTTGCGTCACTTTGCGCTGCCCGACAGGAAATCGCGGCTCTATGTCTTTGCATTGACTTTGTATATAAACTCACCGCCCCGAACACTCGCTTCGCTTTTGGTCTGAAAGCACCATTAGTAGCATCCTTTGGGTTTTGCCACTGGTAGATTTAGGTGTTATGCTGAGATTGTTTATATTCTTTCTCGGGAAAGTATCAAAAAACAGGCAGTTAACCAATGTAATAATTTTTTTTAAACTTTCCAAATGATCTTATGAACCATTAACAACTCATATATAAATGGTTTGTCATTAAAATAATACTTAATTCATAAATAGTGAACCAATCATGTATAAAGTACGATAGATGAGCTTATTAATAAAAAATACAACATATAACTATGTTTATAAATGACTTACTAATGTGTATTAACGTAAGAACAATGGTTTATAAATGATGAATTAAAAATGTAGTAATACTTAACAACTGCTTCATAGTGTGTAGATAACAAAGAATAAAACATTTATAACTGTGTTTATGAATGACTTACTAATGTGTATTAATGTATGAACAATGCTTTATAAATGATGAATTCTTTATTTACTAATGCTTAACTAATGCTTTATAGTGTGTAGTTATTATAAAGTGCTACCCATTTTTGTTAAAGTTGTGAAGATGCTAAATAAGAAAGAGTTTCCTCTGTGATTTTAAACCATTAAGCATTAACAGAGCAAACATAATTATAGATGTTGTTACGTCCTGGGAGAATTGAGCTATGCATTGCAGGTTCATTTTGCACTTACTCTAAAAACAATCTGAATGGTACGTTAATATAATCTAAAAAAGTAACATCCTTTAATGTCTGCTGCTGTAGACTATTTCACAAAACTGGCTAACCACTGGTAAACTTTTTAGTAACTTCAAAAGCCTCAAATATTACAACTTGCCTCAAATGAATGCTAGATAAGTATAGAGGAGATCATCTCAGTCTGTCTATAATGTATGTATAATCAGTCTGATGATACAGTGACAGTAAAGTGATCAGAATTGCACACTATACCTAAATGTGGCAGTAGCATATACTTCATGCTGCCTAGTCTGACCCTCTGGCACTGCAAGAAGAAGAAGAAGAAACAAAAACTTAGTAATAAACATAATAAATGAATTCAGGAAATTAAGTCACTGACGGGTGACACAAAGTAAGTCATGAGCAAAACTGGCACCACACCAAGACGTGCCAATTAACATGGCTGTTTTAGTTTTTGAAAGTCCTAAAATAAATGGTGCATGTCATGTAGCAAGTGGAGGACACCTACATATCTAGTATTGCTGCTGTATCCATCGTTCTGCATATCACCTATACTTCTCAGCTACTGCAATTATTACATCATTGTTTAGCAATGCCAGTTTATAAGATCACTGTATGGCACTGTAGGCTGCTTGTAAAGTCACATTTGATATTGTCTTTTAAATACAATCAGCAACAACGATGTGAGAAAAAATAACCAGCCTATTCCCTGGAAGGCTAAATGCTGATTTAATATTGTATCAGTGAAGTTATTCTTCAAAATTTCCCCCAAAAATATTCTATAGCTCTTAGTATTTAGAAAATATTCTGCACAACAGTTCAGTGTCAAAAATCATAATATTATGGTAAATTGAATAATGTTGTCTCTAGCTTCCTAATTGTCTGCTATTTGGGTGCAACATGAGTTTTTACAGAGCATAAAAACAATCTCAACATACAGTATACTGTCCTGTATGTTGCAGGTGTTTCATCACAGAAATAATACAATATAGCATATGTAGCTTTTAGGGTTGCACTTTCAAAAATACATTATTTAAAATACTATACATAAACAATACATGGAAATGTTTACAAATAACAGTTTGTAACCAAACCTACAAAACTGTGAAGACAGGTCTACCTAGACAAGGAGACAAAATAAATATTAATTCACTGTAAACCTACATCACGTACTCAGGTACAATTTTGAGGTACCTTCTGTAATTAGTAACATTTTGGTACTCATTATGTAGTAGAAAGTATATATTGATGTGGATACTTTTGTACTTTTATTTAAGTAAAAGCTATGAATACTTCTTCACCCATAGTGCAGGACAATATGACAGTCAGACATCACAGCGAGAGCAACACTCCATACACCGATGCCAAAATATTAACAAAATGGCAAGGCAATAAGTTGTTCAGTTTCATCAAATAGCCAAGAGCAACAGCATGAATTATTCTTTATACTAACACTTTGCTATGCAATGTGAAACACAGTGGTTACCAGAATCAAAGACATCCAACATCAAGTACATCTCAAAATCATATCCGGTTAAATCTGAGATTGTCCCTCACCTTAATACATCCATATTTAAACAAGATGTCTTACTGATTTACTGTAAATGATGCTGCTCTCCAGGCCTCAAAATAACAAAAGGACTAATATACACATCACGTTCAGGATGTTCTCCTCCCTTCTATGTCAGAAAACCTCCAGCCCCAGAAAAAGGAAGTGGATAAACACGTATACTGAATGCGCAGCAAGCAATATAGAATGAGCACAGGTTCCTCTGCCTCCTACATCACATGCAGTGTCTTGTACAGTAGTGATTCTTATTCTTCATTCTGAAATACTTATGCAAAATTTTAGCTTTTCATTTCATTATTTATTTATTTTCTAATAATAAAAATCTAATTCACCAGGGACACATTTTTGATGCTTTCACTGTGGTAAAACAAACAAAAACAAAAAGAGCACATTTGGAGGAAATGTTGTACTGTCGCTGTCGTATTTAATTTGACAAAAGAGTGACATTCATTGCCTCTCAACAGAATAGTGCTTCAAAAGATGTAGATTGTTGAGAAGGTACAGCTCATATCTGTATTCCCATCTCAGGGTGCCTACCGAACATTTTGTTTGTTACACAGTTGTCCGAAACATTTGCAGTATATTAGCTGCCATATAAGGGAGTCTGAAGACAATTCAAAGGAATATTTTGTAAATTAGTGTCAGTGTGGTTTTTAAATGTGGTATATTGTTATTGGAGATGTATTCAAAATGTGTTTTTTAGATATCTAAATCTCAATAACCCAATGCACCTAAAAGTTTATGATCGGATAATACTTAATCTCTCTTTCCATACAGTTGTGAAAGTGCATCTAAAACAACCTCTTGCTTAATTGGCATGTACAGTGCATCACTATACATTTGTTTTTTAGTGTGGAGTGATGGAATCAACTTCTAATTGTACAAATCAAATAGCCCAGAATGGCGACAAGTTCCTCATTATAATTTCAATGTTTTGTTTTTTTCTCATTTAAATTTGTAATATTGCGGCACATTTGTTTGTTCTTATACAGGGTAAAAATGTGCAAAGCCATAGATCAAGAATGGTAACAAATCATAGCTCAAAGTCGTATTATAAATATTCCAAGGACAGGACACATGTGAGAGCAAATTTTGAAGCAAACACTGACATTTGTGATGCAGAAGAGGATAGAAACCTGAGTAAGGTTGTGTTGAAGAGACAGGATTTAGATAAATACAGAACTAAGTGACTTGAGTGACTATGCTGTTCTGACAACAGAGGTGAGAAGGTCATTCCACTAATAGGGAAGCAGGAGTGCTTCCAAGTCGCTGCAGCAACAAAAACTAAAAAAGATGTTGTTATGGTCCCGAGAAAACTAATGCTCAAACATCTGGACAGCGTTTTAGATGCACTGGGAGGGAATCAGAGACTTCAATTTAAACCAAAGAAATGGGCACAGCTGAAGGGGGTTACGTGTGCTTTGTCAAGGTATTGCTGGGGGAAATCTTTAAAACACCTTGGGTCCTTTAAGGTCTTTTTTTCATTCAAAAGTACTGCCTTATAAATTTTAAATATTATGGCAAGCGCCATATTTTCTATTAAAAACAAATCTATTCAGCAAACCTAGTTTGCCTCCATACCGCTTCTTTTTTTATGTATTCAGGACAGTTGTTATAGAAGGTTTTCACTGCAGCACCGTGCAGACGTTCACATGCAAGCCTCAGGCGGGAGACTCAATTGCAGAAACAGAAGAACAAATATTATCCTTTTCTCCTTTGTGTTTTATTTCTATATACCCCACAGTAAAATTCTGTAACTATGTTCATTTATGTTCCCTATGCTCACTGTCTGCACCTTTACTTTGTGCCTCTTTCTCCATATACCCAAATATGACACCTTGCTTGTGAGCTTAAAATGCTGTTTACCGTCACATGCAGCATAACCTCACAGCGTAGGTTTTTAAAGCCAACTGCTCTGCTGCAATTTCTCACTGGGCTTTAACACCGTCCAATATGGTAATTATTTAGTTCTCCAAATCCCATGATTTATCTTGTTTTCAAAATTGATATTAATGATGTAAATACAGTCCTTCCTTTGAAATAAACACACAAGGAAGAAAGCAGTGAAGCTTATCACAATGTTTTTTCAATGGAAGAGGAATTATAAGGCTTCTGTGTTATACTTATCATTTTGAGTGCTGTACTTAATGAAGCAACACAGTCTCAAATTTCTGCATTATGCTGCTGGAGTCCCTCTTGTCCCCAAATGTCCATGGACAATTTTCATGCAGGGTCGGCATTTTCCTAAGAGGCATTCCCTGATACTACTCAGTTTCTGACCTTTTGTTTGTTCGACATGATCTCTGCTTTGGAGAAATAGTACCGTGAATGAAGCTGCCACTTTGCATTTGAAAAGGCTCGTATTTGATAGCTGCTATAAACACAGTCGCTTCATTTGACTTAATTTAATCAATGCTGTTTGTAATTACAGGCTATAGATCAGAAATATTCCCAAATCATAGAAATTCCATGAAGTCAGGAATTTATAACATTTTTAAGTAAATTAGGGCATTTAGACACTGCCATGAAACAAGTTCCTGTACAGTGATATGCAAATTTATAAGGCTGTGCTCATCAAGTCTATAGTATGGTATGAAATACAACATTGCTTCTTGATCAGTGTTTCTATCTGCTATGCAGAAACCTGGCAACCTCGTGAGCAGGTTAAGAGATGATTTATATATTCTCCTTGCACACCTACCAAATGGCACAACTCAGACTAGAAGAATCTTGCCTCATTCAGTTTTTATAGGCTATGGGATGTAAGCACATGATTTACAAGAGGCAACTCTGAAGACTCACTGTTCTCTTCCTTTATTTTCATCTGGACATACTCACTATACAGTGCGCAGTCAATGGGTTATGTAACAGCATGACAGCATCAGCTCACAGCTAAAGACAAAAAAGGTTGCAACACTGATCCGATTATGCGCAAGGTACCTTCCCTGAGATGAAAATAAAATGAAAAGCCTTGGGAACATAATTGAATGCACTTACAATGTACTGTCATAGAAAATGGCAAACCACAGAAAAGTGAAACATAGTTGTGAATGCACCTCCCATAGTGTTTACAAACAAGATGCCAATCTACATATTTAAAACTGTGACTATGAAAACAGTAATGAAAGAGCTCTTACAGGGTTTGCAACATACAAATCCTTTTCACCTGATAAATATTTACGCTCAGCATTCACTTAATTGGCTGCAGCTCATTAGATGTAGGTAGGATCTCTGTTTGCCTGGAGCAAATTTTACACAAGAATTCCTGATCATGCTGTAATGTTTTATAACTTTTTTTGGTGTAAAGATACACCAGATTAAACAAGATAATTAAAAATGTCTTTTTAGAACATGAGCAATGTTTGGAAATTGGTGACTGAACTTGCATTTCAGGCATTTAGCCAGTCAACTTCTTGTGTCTTGAAAAATGTCTTCTGTTCCAGAGGCTGTGTGAATGTGCATGCTTGTCTGTTATTTATGACTGATGATGATTGACAAGAATTTACTACCTAGGTGCAGGCCGCGATGCCCAGAGGATGGTCTGAGTAACATGAACCAAAGGGAAATCTGTGGAATGTAATGGAATTTGAAATTTCAACACTCAAATGGCTTGATTGTGACACAGAGTCTCATCAAAATGAATTGTGTGTAAAAAGATATGCATTATGTGTACAGTTATACTGAAACACGATGTTATGGAAAATAAAATGGATATATCATACTTTGTGATATCTGCTCATTAATGCATTTGGGTGAAATCAGCACTCTCAAAGAGATGAACCTTTGTTGCTCTCTTTTCCAACATTGTGTTTCATATTTCATGCCTTAGTGAGTGCTTAAAAGGTTTCTTAAAAGCTCAAATTCAACAAATTTCTCATTATAAACCAGGACGCCAGGCTCTGAGTGTTTTGAGCATTTCATGTGGATCCTCATAAGGCTCAGAATTAGATTGAATTGGAGCTAGACAGCTTTTGCCAACCAGTGGTGCTTGCTTTGAACTCCCTTATGCCATCAGGCCCTGTTGCCTTGCACTTGCAGAGCCTTTCCCGCTCCCGTTTTATTTGGGTAGGAGAGATGGACACATGGGGAAAACATATTGCTGCCCATAGCTGGGGACTAGGTGAGGAGTAAGCAGCTTGTGGAGTTAAAGGCTATAAGTTGGGTCATATTAGGCATGCTTGTTTTGTACTCCGGTTTGTCCATAAAACTTTAAACACAAACCTAATTTTTAATTAGGGTCTCAGCACTTTTAGTTGTAAAAAATGTCCATTGTTTTTAGCAGTTATGTACAGGTTTACAAACGCTTTACATATATCTAGTTTTTCCATTACTACACAAAGTGTTTGTGTGAGAGGCCATAATTGCCAGATAGAATAAGGCATTGGGAAAAGTAATCCAGATTAGATTATAGCAGATAGCAGTACACAGAAAAGTGGCTGGAGGTGATCCAGCACCGGAGGCAAGGATCATGATTAAGAAAGGGGGATGTGGTTAAGAGAAATTACTGCTTGCTCATGATGAATAATTGCAGGGTTGATATCCAGACGGTGGTGTTGACTCATCCCCACAATCAAACTCAATACACACATCACCGCTGTAATAACATGTTGGAGGAAAAGAACAATCTCGCTTCAAGAGAATAAATTCAACAAGATGGACAGCATTCTTTCCCCTCTAACCCTTACGGCCTTATACATCAAATCTGTGTCTTTTTCATGAATAGGCAGCCTCTCCAACCATGATACAATCTGCTGTCGCACATGAGCAGGGCCATCTGATATCAAAGTGATGAATATGGTTTGCAAGTAATAACTTTGTTCCCCAATTCATTATGGCCATACTCGAAGTGTAATTACAGCGTGGTATTTAAAAATACCAAACTAATTATACCCCACCTAAAAATGCTGCCTTCTCCAGCTGCAATATCTGTTGGCAAGTGGCCACCACATGGAATTAGATTGTGGTTACAAATTCAAAAGATCAACAAACACTTTACACTCATATCTCTAGTTGATACCTCTTTCTCCCAATAGCCAGGCACTTTTCAAATCAATGTTTAACTGACAGGTTGTGTTTGTCTTTAATATTTCTGATTGAAATTTAATGTGTAAAAGGGGACTTTAATTGAACCTAATGCACAGATTAATAATCCATACATTAGATTAACTTTTTAATCTATATACTAATTTCATCCAGGAACAATATTACACAATTTAATTTCTCTTCAAAGCAGAGATTAAAGGGCACTCTGCATGTTGTGAAATGACATGGACTGACTTAATGTATCATAGTCACAGATATGAGGTAAATACTGTATGGATCTTTATTTAGAACTTTTAAATCACTTTTAGTTGAAGAAACATTTGTGTCACAGACGCCACTTCCAGTGCCCCTATTCTAAAATGTAGAAAACATGTGCTCTGAACCTGCATGTCCTTTTGACACATGGACCCCTTCACATTTACCTGCCAGATACTTCCCTGTTGAGCAGGACTCAGCAGGACTTAAGTAAGGAATGGGATCAACTTATGCTATGTTGTATTTTCTTATGCTAAATGTATGTGTAAACTGATACTGTCTAAAAACTTTATTCTGCAATTAATTTGTATTTTCTATGATTAGGAAAAACAAAATGGTTGGAATTACTCTTATTATTCTAACACCCTAAGGAAAACCTTGACATGTTTGACTTGATCTAAATTAAATCAGTAGTGTCCATCCCTGTTTAATTACCTCTTAATATGCAGTTTCCACCTTTTATTAATTTGAGGTTGAAAAATCATATTCCATACTGTCTGACCGTATCATATTGATCATTATATGCATTCTCTATCAGCTTGTTCCAGCACTGAAGCTACATGTTTCCACTGAGTAAAAAATTCTAAACCAAGGCTCTATGTTTTTCACGCACCATTCCACCAGATCAATATTATTGCATATATTTTACCTCCATATTTTAGTCTGACATAGTAGTATTTTGTGTTTTATGTGAGCTTTTTAAGGATTTAATAGGTCTGAGCTTTAACAACGAAAAATGGACTGTGAAGTTCAAATACAGTTTAAGAGCTAGGAAATTTTTTTCATCCCAGCAAAAGATGACTGTAATTACAAGAAACTCATTTATGTTAGAGGAATGACTTGATCTATGATAAAGCTGCCTTTCAGACATTCCCCGCCTGTTGACTTTGTGAGTCTTAACAGCCAGAGTTAAAATATTTTCCAAGAGCCTGACTCAAATCACAAGCCAACAGAAAAACACGTCCAAAACTATTGACTCTGAACTGGCATATCCATATTACAGCTTTTGTCCTGCTGCCAACAAGCTCCTCTTCTGCTGCTCAAGAGCAGCAATCATGCCCGCATCAGTGTGCCACTTCAAACACTCTCAATTACTGTACTTTGCAGCTGGTAGAAGTACACTGACTAGCTACTATAGGAGTCAGAGGGTCTGCTCTTTGCTGAGAACCAAAATGAGAGCCTAAAGACTGGCAGCAGCTGAGACCTCCAGTGTGATGCCCTATGGTTGTCATGACAACAGACGCTGCAGGCACTAGCCCATCTCTGTAACAAAATCAACAGCCCTAAACAAACTGAAACTGTAAAGCAGCCAACCCGTCATGCTCCTGTGCATCTGTTGTTCTGAGTGTTGAGCGGTGAAGATTAGCTATTCCAATTTTCATTTTCTTTTCAGTCTCTTTTATCGTAGCATAATCCTCAAAGTCAGTGGTCTCAGCTGCCATCCAGTGCCATACTTAAAACAATGTTACTGCCAGCCTGCTGTGAATTGAGCTGAAATCTAGGTTGATCAAACGCTCACATTTTGGATTATCTGCTAATAAAGCCATATTTGCCTTTTTAATCACTGCAATATCCTTTTCCATTTTATCATTGACTGCACTCTAATCAGGAGCGACTTATTTGCAGAGAGGCTTAAAGAATGACAAAATTAATTCACTGACATATCGCACAATAAGATGGTTGAAGAAAGTGAAGAGTGTTTAGCAGTTATACCCCATCCTGATGCCTTACTTTAAGGATATAGTGATTCTGTGTGGTGTACAGTATTAACACCCAATGGAGTCTAGACACCTGTGGTGGTGTTGAAGGGGTGGAGAGCATTGGCTGACGGTCTGGATGGATGAGATGTAAAGCCAGACTTCTGTTGAGCTCAGTGGGAGGACCAACTGAGGAGAGTGTTTTTGATGAAGATCGGAAGTGAATGAGGGGGCATCTGATACTGAAATGACAAGAGATGCTCACGTCTTTGAGCTAGAGTCCAATTCAAGTATCAAGTCACTCGATAATGAGTGTTGTATCACCTGTTGCATTCAATCCAGGCTGCTTATAAAACTGCATAGCTATAAGTAATTCTGTAACTGTAACCTGAGCACAACCATGTAATATGCAATGCAATTAAAGGCAACTTATTAACTACTGTAAGTCAACACATCCCCCAGACTCTCAAACCCAGTGTCTCATTAATGAAATCAACACTTTTCAGGGCAGAAACTACCTTTCAGTCAATAAGTAGAGGCTGCAATCACTTTCTGGCAAGTGGAATACTGCATGTTATGGGCTGGCCATTTAAAGGTATTTTAAAAAGGACTTGATTGTTTGTTACAAAGCAAGTACAATAATGTAGAGTCATAAGGATAACATATCATCATATCTTTATTTTATATAACTCAGCAGCAAGTCATGTTAATTATAGGCTACAGTCTGTTTTCCAAACATAAAAAAGTATATTAGACATAGGCCTACCAAACACATATTCCATCAGCAACAACAGGCTTCTATTATTGCTGATTACTGATTACGCAATAAACTGCAAACACTTATTTGGCCACAATTTTGATAATTCCGTTAAAAGAAACCAGTAAAGTTTCACAAAGATATACCTTTGCTATTACCACGGACATAAAGTGACGTTTATTTGCACGTTATGTCTGTTTGACCCAGATAAAAGCAGCTGTAATCGTAAAGAGACTGGGCGATACAGCTTTAATATACTGCACGCTCCTGTGAACGGCAATCAGTTTTTGGAGATCTCATTTTGGCACATGTTTTTTGTTATCTCTCACATGTGGCCGTGCACAGCAGATACATAGTTTTGTTATGTAGGTAGGTTATTGGTAACGCAGGGATAATAACAGCAAGCTCATTAGACATTTCCTGAAGTCACTGTGTGTGCGACTTAAGTGCGACTCGAGTCCGAGTCTCAAACTCCAGTTCCCATCTCTGGAAATGACAGCTGACAGCAGCAGAGAATCGAACAGTTTTTAATCTTTGACGACAGATGGATGGCTCACAGAGGTCATGACAAAATCTTGGTCTTGGCTGGTTTAACTTATGGTTGTGTGCTTTCACTAGGGTTGCCAACTGTCCCGTATTAGCTGGGATGTCCCTTAAATTAGGCCTAATTGATTTGTCCCATACGTGACCTCTCTTCTCCCATTTTTTGACTACTACGCTGATGTAACCACAGCAACAGCAGCAGTGCAGATCATGGCACTGACAATGGTCACCGACAGCTGTTATCATCCAATCACAGCCCCCCTCATGCGCCTCAGTATAGGCCTACATTAAGTAACGTTAATGCAACTACTGTAGAAATTGACAAAATAGTGGCAAGTGAAGCCTCGTAGTGTATCACAATGTCAAACATGGACATTGCTAAACAAGCTAAACGATGCGTTGTTTCATGCATAGTAACAAAGATACACCTGGTAAGAACTAAAGCTGAGATGATCACAGTGAATGTTTTAGGACTAAAGACTGTGCGGGATATCCCAAATAATCTATCCCCAACTGAAAGTGAGCCTGTGTTTTACTCTGATGTCACTGACGCCTCAAACAAGGGAAACAGAAAAATGTTTCTCGTGTGCATGAGATATTTTTTCTGTGTGATGGAGTGCGGTGCATATTACTTGACTTTTATGAAGATAGTGATGAAACTGCAAATGGTATTCATCAAGTTCTAATGAACTGCCTGAAAAAGCATGAACTGGAAATAAAACACATCACAAGTTTTGTCTTATACTAATAGTAAAGGAACATCATATAGAATCTATGTTCTTTTTAGTTTGTCATATGTACATGAAGGGAATAACCTTTTGTAACCTACAGATGTTTTGTATTAGACAAATCGTAAAGGTAACAGGTAGTGGTTTAATAAAAGGACTGTGTTAAAGATACCTGCTGTAAATAAACTATTATGAAACCTACCAAATATTTAATCAAGAGATTAGCAATCATTATGACAAATTGCTTAAAACAATACACTGTATATTCACACAAAACCATACCTGCACTGCTGCAGCAGACCACTTTTTGTCTCTTATTTTATAGTGACAAAGTTGGCAACACTAGCTTTCACATTGTCAGTCATACATTCACTACTTTTAGATTTAACTGGCTTGATTAGTATTATGTCAGTTAATACACTACTATAAAAAGTATTAACTCATGTCTATTTGGGACTCAAAATGAGAGGATCCATTTACTGAGAAGGCAGTCCATTTTCTGGTTGTTGAGACTGTTCTTTTTATTAATGTTCCAATCTAAATATAATTCCCATCACGTTTAGATCAGAATACACTTACTTGTATCCACTACTAAACACTTATTCTTCTTATATGATTATGTTATAATATGTGTGGTGGCAGAGTGGTTATTGCTGTTGGTATCTGCATGTTTTCATTGTTCCACCAGGTGCACTTTTTCCCCTCTCACAGTCCACTGACATGCAGGTCAGGTGAAATGGGAGCTCAAAATTGTAGGTGTGATTGTATGTGTGAATGTGTTTGTCTGCTATAGACTGGAAACCATGCACACAATGGTTGAGAGAGGTGGGATACACCCTTGCCCAGTCGTGATAGGTTTCAGCCTTCTGTGGAAAAGGACAAGTGGTGAAAGTGATAATGAATGATGAAGGGGTGTTGCATATGAAAACATAACATGTGGCTTGAATTATTGTCCACATTTTATATCAAAGGACAAATCCCATGCTCTTCTAACTCTCAAACACATTAAGAGTAAAATCATTGTTTAAATCTTCATAATGCACAACACAATCGTAGTTAAAACAACTACTCTGTCCATATAATGTATAGCTTTTTCTCAGATTTCCAGCATCAGTGCTTCTACTTCACACTTTGAATCCACTTTAAAAAATGTACCTCTTCAAGAATCAATTCATAGCCCCTCTTCCCTTGAATCACCTCCTCGCCACCTCTCCACCCCAAATCATCCTCTTCTACTTGTAACCCAGTAAGTGAAAACAGTATTGCTGCAGCAGTGGTTAGTTTAATGGTCAATAAATTAACTGGCTACAGAGTAGCCACTATAATGTCTACAAAAGCAGTGAAATGTAAAGAATGTATATATCATATAAACTGAACATAATGAAAAATAAAAAAATAATAATATACAAAAATGTAGTGTTTTGTCTAGACTGTTTCAATATATTTAGTCAGCTACATGTAACTGTTACATAACAACTTATGTATGTTGCATACTGTATATTTATGATGTTTGTTTATTTTGTATTTTGAAATCTTTGAAACTGACAGTTCATTCTGCAACAATATTTTTGTTTCATATTTTAGTTTTTGAAGTGTTATTTTCAGGGTAAATTCTTACCATCTATTAATGTCTGTTATTCACTAAGTTTATAAACAAAGTGAAAAGCGTTTATGCTAACCCTATGCAGGCATGCTGAGTGTGAGTGGGATGTACTATGCAGATCTATAAGACAAGCCTAACATCTGCATAGCCAGCTTTTGAAAATACTTGTGAAACATAATATATTTCTCTTCATTCTGTTTGTATCATAGATGAACAGCTCATGATGCATTTCAGTTTCAAAACATGACTGAAGTTACCACATATGGAACGGTTACTGTGGCATAAAGTCTCAGAGTAACAATGCATTTCATTGTGCTTGACAGATAAATGTAGTTTGGTTAATAGGCAATTTCCTGAATGTATTTGAGTCGGTGTTCACATTCTGAACACTCACTGTGCTGATTGGCAGCCAGTCCCAGCTCTCCTGATCCAAATCTGCTCAGCAGAGGCAGTCCAGAAGGTGTCTCAGTTGCCTGACTGGATGGATTAAAAACGACATCAAACAGTAATCTGAGATCTGTTCATTACAGCTCCTCTGATAAAATGGAAATATGGATGTGAGTTATGCAAGTTGAACAGAAGGGGAGAGCCTCTGCAGCTGTCAATGCAGTTTAATGGCACAGATACAATGAAAAATCCATGAGTTGAGTTGCATTAAATCACCTGAAGTGTAAACTGTTCAGATCATCAAGTATATTAACAACTTTAGCAAATAATCAAATTTCCTCAAAGTGTATGATAATATGATTTTGCTATCAAACTTTAATTCCATAGTTTAGTCAGTTCTGTGTAAAAAACATCCATTCTCGAAACGACAAAAGCTGTCAGTTACTCACTGCTCATTGCACTTTCTGCAATGCTTTCCACAAATCATTAGCTTCATTATGTATTTACAGAAAAAAGTTTGAAATTACCTGACCTTACCTCCTGTGCAGAACATCATAATGGTATTAATTAAGAGTTTAGGCCTCTAATGACACCTGCCTATTACTAAGTATGAATTAAAGTCACCATCCAGTTGTGGGTCTAGAGCATGTGTGATCCTGAAATTGTTATAAGATATATAAGTCATTTACTTCATATTGTAACAATAGATTTCAATTTAACCTTCATATTGTAAATGCAATGCAGCTAAAGGACATTGATTTGTTCAGATAACAGGATTGGTATGTGTTACATCTCAGTCTGGTTTCCAGTGAATTTTAACAGCGGTGATAGCACCAAATTTAATTCCTCACTTCTTTTTTTTTTGCTCTAGCTCAATCTTCCGCCTCTCTCCCTCTCTTGCCATTTGATTAAAGTTGTCCTTGGCTGTGTGGTTTTATAACACATAAATCATTAACAGAGTAATGCAAATTACATGCACAAATGAATAACGTTAGGGGTGTCATATTGTCTTTCCTGAATACAAGCAGAAATGAGGAACATATTTTGTATACTTGTGACTTTGTATATCAGATATTTTCGCGGTTTACCGTTTTATGTGACAATGCACATGTTAACTAATACTAATTACAATATGGTGTAGCACATTTACAAGTACAGGTATATTTCTATCATCTTGATATGATTATACTAAAATTATACGTGAGAAAAATAATGTATTTTACACTGAAATTAATATTGATGATAGACAAAATTTATATTCCACTTCCATCCACCTCCTTTGGGTTTCAGCAGCAAGTTCAAGTCCACTGAATATATCTGTCTAATGCTGAATTTCAATGACCTCTCAGTCATCCATGTTGCACTCTACAATCATGTCTTCAGACTCTCTTTAATGGTTGACCTTTGTTGAGACCCCTTTCCACTGGTTCATGGTCATTTTCACTGTATTTACTGATGGTTGATGAGTACAAAGCAAGGGCATAGGTTTGCATAGTGGATGATAGGGACATGTACCTAACAATATTTGAGCAAACTTGGTCAAATTATCTTTGGAGGAAAGTCATATGTCCAAATGTTAACACCAAACCTACGCACTTGACTCAAAGAAAAGGGCTGATTGAGTATGTGTTCGTGGAGGCCTAATAGCCATACAGGTCCACCGTAAATGGATTTTTTTTTGTTGATTTTGTTGATGAAAACGCCATGATATATGAAGGGGTGTTATCTGGAATCTTTCTTGGTAATGTAATCACACCTGTGACTGTATTTCACTGAAGAGCTGTTGCATGTGATGGTGCTCCAGCTCAGTAATCACACCGACTTGAGTTTTCTCACTGGTTTTCTCTGGCAAAAAAGAGGTGTGTCCTGCTATAAGCCATAGGGATTCAAGGGATTCAAATTTGGTTGACTGGCTCAAACAAGGGGGGTTAGGCAGAAATGGTTAACTGTTTCAGAAAGGAGGACAGGCCAGCTCTCTGATTAGACCCTCATGTAGGGCCAGGCAGTAAAGCACTGCCTGGGTAGAGTCCGGACATGGCCGCGCTAAATCACAAGTGAACACTGGCCAATTATCAAAACTGACATAACAGTGGACAATCAATCTGATGAGAACACACTCTTCAGCCCAATGACCAAATGGCTGAAAATTTAAATCTCTCGGTTGTTGTTTTCTCCCATGAAGGTCTTTACAAAGTTGTGCAACTGTTCAATGCACTCATGTCGCCACTCAATTGGTGTGCAAGAAATTTATGCTCCTAAGTGTCCCTTATATAACTTGTATATGTTAAAAAGCACTGTCAGCATTGTATCCTCAGTTGGCTTTTACTTATCTTCGTGTTTACTGCTAAACATTCTATGATTTATTGTCTTATTGCCCTTACATCCTATGTTTCACTTCACCTTACTAGGATTACTACTCTCTGCTAAAGTCTTTTGTATCCTCTTAGTCACCAGGGACAGATCATATGCTGTGCTTTGTACTCTCACCATGATGATGCATTAAAGGATGATTCTGCTAGACTTCACAAGCTTATTGTCAGATAATGCTGAGCACAGACACAGAAAAACAGGGGATTGGACCCAAATGCAGGGCACACAAGCAGAACAGGTTCAGTTACAGTGTTTTAATAAGTTACAATACAAACGATGAACAAGATTACTCAGTGTACAGGCAGGCAGGGGTCAAAAACAGAAGAGAAGTCAAAAATAAAGGTAGACAAATTCAATAGGCAAAATACATAATTACAAAAGAAATCCAAACATGGGCAGAAAACCTGAGACAAGCAAGGTCAAAACACAAGCAAAGGGGCAAGTATCGTGGGAACTAAATAAAGGAGGTTGCGCTCTCTGGCAGATAGCCAAATGGCTGGACAGGGGCAGAGCAGGAGTCCTCAGGCAGACGGCTTAGTGTCAGGACCGATGGGTGGAGCAGGTCTGGATGGCAACCAGAAGGCAGGACCAAAGGGCTCAGCAGATTCGGAGGGTGATCACAAAGCTCATGTGGCTTCCCTCTTTCTGGAGGCCGGTAATAAAACAGAACCCCTCTGGAAGCCTGCGATGAAGGCAGAACCCTCTGGAGGCCGGCGGCAAAGGAAGAAACCCTCTGGAGGCCAGCGACATAACCGGGACAGAGGAGTCTGATGGTTGGAGCTCGGGACCAGAGGTCGGAAACAAGGCAGCAGGACTGGAGGCTGGTAACAGGATGCATGGAAATCCAAAACACAAGCACAGGAGGAGGAGGACACCTGACAGAAGACAAAGACAATCTGACAAAAGACAAGGAAAAACACACAAGAAAGGGCAGCCCTATTTAAGGAGGGCTGAAGCCACCCTAACATGGTCCTAAGCCCCCCTAAATAATAATAAGAAAACTAATTATTAGATATAGATTTTTTTTTTTTAAAGTGCAGACATGTACTCAACAAAAAGGAGCTGCAGAGCGACGTTACTACACAGAGAGAGACACACAGACATGGTGAAGGAAGACTGATTCAGCTTAGTGAGTGATACAGAGTCAAAATGTAAGTTTTTGTTAGTGACTGTTACTTGCTGAACTTCAGAAACCTTTATTTGAGGTAAAGGAAAGGAGATATTTTAGTTTGCTATAGAAAACACTAGTGTTGATAATGTGAACACCATAAATATTACCTATCTCTAGTAGCCTATTTCAAAAAATATAAGTCCCCTTAGAATGTTGTTGTCAGTGAAAACCAAATGTTAGAGTGTCCCTGTTAATACTGTTGTATATCCTTCCATTCATTGACCAGATGGATATTGAAGGAGAGAGAGAGAAGCAGGAGATTGGCAGGGCAGCTGATTCTGAGGTCAGTGGTGGTCTACAAGTCAGTAGTATTGAACAGTCAGTCTGTGGTCTACAGGTCTAAGGAAATGTGGGCTGTTTTGTTTTCTTCTAACATTATGCATTTGTTAGCAGATGTTGCCTAAATGTAGGCTAGGATATACATGAGCATATAGCCACAGATGTACACACACTTTCCTGTGTGTATATCAGTGGCTTTAAAATAAAAGCAATCATACATACATGTATTCCGTACATATAGTTATCATTACTCCAGACCGTAAAATCCTTCCACCATCAGGTTATTAAGTTCAGACAGTAGCCACTTTAAATAGGATCCTTAACAGCTTACGTATGAATGTTTGTATGCAAGCCAAACTACAGAGCAAAAATCACACTCTGATTGAACCAATCCACAGTGCAGTAACAGTAATTGTGTATTGTATCAAAGAGAGAGAGGAATTAGATATGGTATTACTTCATCATACATTTACATGAACAGCTGTGTATTTAAGTCACAACCTACAGAAGAACTCAGTCTGGCCTAAGTGAATTCCCCCCATGCAGCGTTGATGTGTCTAAAAGCTACCATTACATGGGCGTCGAAACCATTGTATGTGGGTGGGACAAGACCAATGATATTGGACCCACTCACTTTTACTGTAATTCAACGCATCTGTTTGTTGGCTTTTCAGAGCATCGTCAGTCAAATCCATTCCACTTGAGGAGATAGGAAAAACTGGTTCTCCAGTCAGGCTGTCTAGTCACATGCACTACATAACATTCATTTGCCAAACACAATTTCCATTCTACGTAGGAACAATAGCAAAATGTCATCAAGGCATGTAAGTGTTTCACTTCCACAAAAACAAGGGCCTGCAGTATTTCAGTACAAATGCAAATACTTCTTTAATTGTATATATATAAAGCCAGATATGGTTGCAAGTTGGTGTGATGCTGGAGTTAGTAAATTGACAATAATCAATAAGCTGCCCATTAATGTGTATGTAACACATTAACCCCATGTCCTACAATTGAGAGTGCGAAAACTAGTTAACAAGCAAGTAATGGATACATTTTCCAGCTTCTGCCACTCTAAGTGGTACTAGTGCTAATGTAAATCTGACCAAAGCAACCTAAACATTGACAATTCAATTGTATAAAAAATATGTAACGATGTACAGTTCTTATAATAGTGTTAACATCTAGTTTATAATCAATTCATAAGTAAATATTTGGATCATGACGAATGGTGCTGATGAAGATTCAACTCTAGTAGGGCTGTGTGGTTACGTCAGACCAAAAAGGTTTGGGAACTGTTTTAGTATGACTGTATGTGGCTCTTTAGCATGCAATGTTAATATATGTGACATTTTAAGTAGTAATTTCTAAATGTGTGTGATGCTTGTGAAATTTCCTCTTAGTATTGCAGCCTTTTTATTTTATAACGGACGTGTATGGCAAAAAAGGTTTTTTGAGGTCCCAGTTCAACACGTGACCTGCAGCTCTGACAAAACACACATTACCTTATTTCAGGAGGCTTTTTTTACTTTACCTTTGTTTATAATTTTTTTTATCCATCAAGTAAAGTAGTGCATAGCCCTACACTGAATTTGTACTGGGAATAAACTATTAGTTACAACATTAAAAGAAAACTTTTTTAGAGATGATAATGGGAACACCTTTCAGCATGCTACTCAACTGGGCAAAGGTAACCTGCTCGTGGGCTCCACATGTGCTCAAAGATTCAGTGTTACAATTTGTAACATCCTGAGCACAACACAGGTTCCATCTCATGTGTGTCCATCTAGTGAAGCCTTTTCCACGTGTTTGAACAAAACTCTAAACATAGTTGATAAAATAAGGCTAGACTTATTTAGTGGCAAATACTCAGAGGTGTTAAGCGGATGACACATGGAGCAACTTTTAGAGCAATGGTACTGGGCAATGTTGCCATCAATGGTACCGAGTAGAGATTACTACCGTAATCCCCTTCCCCCACCACTCCGCCACCCGCCCCACCCTGCCCCGCCGCTATCCATTCAAAACATAGTCGGCCTTGCCACCAGCAACATTGCCCAGCAACATTGCTCTAAAAGTTGCCCCGAGTATTATCAGCTTTAAATAACAGGAAACCCAGGCTTTTCCATTAATTCATTTGCTCACGATAGGGTTGTTGGAGGAAAAAAAAGCTAAAACCTCTAAAAGTGGGAGGTGAACTGCATGGACACTTTCAACCGGCCTGTTTCTTCTGTAAGGTTATCAAAAGTCACTTTTGTTAGTTTCCCTGTTTGTGTCTGTAAAACTCCACCTTTGCAATTAAACAACTTGGCAGACAATGAACATGCATCAACAGACATCAGATCTTAGACTTGCTTTAAGCATGCTTTTGGCTACAGACATTTAAAGGCTTTTTTTTAGCCTGGGCTCAGTTTGTTTTTTAGGTTTTTAATGAAGTAATATAATTCTGTCACTTTTATCTTGGGTTTGTGTTCATGTCTACAATATCAACTGATTGCAGTTTGGAATTGAAGAATGTCTTTAATTTCAGCACATTGTCATATGTATATATAAACTGAGTTGTAACTGTATGTATGTATAATCTACATACCTCAGGATTTACAATTACTTTATATGGAGTAAAGGGGCTACATGTAGTTTTCAGCAGACACTAGCGGTGCGGTTTTTAGATTGCACGGTGTGTGCTCATACGCATGCTCTAACTCATGAATGAGAAAAATCGAACACATTGACACTCACCATAAGGTGACCAGATTTCTGAAATGAAAACCGGGGGCCTTTTTGGTTTGGTAGTCAATATGTCATTTAAAAAAGGAAATGAAATAAAAAAGGGGGACGATTCCATCATCTGTCTAATACAACTCTTCTGAATGCAATCAATCATGTGTTGTTTTGGTCATTTAAAGGTATTTTTAGAGGTAAAAGTACTAGGAGAGTTATAATCTGTCAAATATAACCCTCATGAATATAATCGTTGACTGCATTTAGCCAACGTGATACATCGACGTTAGCTCATGTATCAGTAACTAAAGTTAGTTGTGTATCTTTCACTGGAGTCTCAGAAATGTCAGCACAGCTAAATGTATTGGATGATAACGAAAAAGGTTACTGAGCTAGACTGAATATTATAAATTACATTTACTAACTTTATTAGGCCGCAGAAAATAAAATTACTCTAGTGAATGTGTCTTCCACTGAGTTGTTGTCCTGCACCGTTATGTTGCATTATTGTATATTATGTGGGTCTATAAGACTGAGACAGCTGAGCATAACAAGAAATCTAAACTGAACGTAACAAAGTAAACAGCGGCAGATCCATGCTGATGATAGCTGGCTGCCCCTGCCTTGCACTATATCACTATAGGCTACTATAAACAGACCAAGACACATTTGCTTTATACCGTTACATCATTCCTTTCAGCAGGGTTTCTGCAGGTACCTTGTCAAATTAAGACTTTGACACCATTATGGATGAAATTTAAGACCTATATCATATCAAGTAAAGAAAACTACAAAGGAAATGCCTTCAAAAAATGACTTACAGAGTAAATAAATGTATTCAAATGTAACAGTACTGAACACAGGTTAGATGCATTGTTAAATGTTCCCCTAAACGCGTCATTTGTGATATTTTTGGGGGGTCTCTAAAATATTGACAGCATGCTTTATTGCCATTAATTTCTATATTTCTCTATCATCATGCATCAATGTGTAAAATCATGAGGTCAGACTTCATCCAGCCAGAGAAATACAGAAATATAGCTTTTAGGGGAGCTGATGTCTTATTTAGAGGAGCTAAGCTCCCCCTGTCTCCCCCATAGTTTGCACCCTGGTTGTGTCGCTAGTACGATGCTCTGTGAACAGTTGCTCGTTCCTTCTAGCTGAATGAATGATGTTAGGGGAGAGCGGGGTGATCCTGTGGGGAAGTTGAGCCACCCCATGTTTCTCGGCAACCGTAGACAAAATTGGTCATGTGACCACACATTTTTGAAGAGTCAACCATTTTACTCACCCTGTGATGGAGAGAGGCCCATGAAATAAGTGATAAGCACATTTAAGATCAAAAAACGAAAGTTACGATATGGTAACCCTAGTTCTATAAGCACAGGTGGCACCCTCTACTGGACTCTATGGGTACCACCTCCTCCAATCACACCCACGCACTTGCCCAGTGAAATTTTATCGTGCACGTAGCAGACCAATAGGGCGTCGCTACCGATACGTGAGTGACGTATAAATAATATAATATAATAATAATATATAATAATATAAATAGCAGTGTCCCTATTGCCTCAGCATCCGACCGCCTCTTCAGCAGATGGCGTCAGAGCGGCAGGGCTCATCGGTAGAGGGCTCCGCCTGTGCTTATAGAACTAGGGTTACCATATCGTAACCTTCGTTCTATCTCACACAGGCTCCGCCCTCTACTGGACTCTATGGGTACAGTGGGTGGAGCCCAATGACTGTCCACCCTAGCCGCAACAAAGCCCCGACCACCACATCACCTAGTGACAGGAGGGTGGGACACCCCTGAGAAGGTCGCTGGCCTGACCATTAACACATGCACTGCCCTGACTTCTCACTGAAACGTCAGGCACTGCCAGTGTATGTTCCCCCTCTACACCCAGTAGTCACCAGATCCCTTACTTTTCAGATCCTAGGTCGCACTTGTGCGCAGGATCCCGAGAAGGAGCCCAACATATCCAAGAGATAGAAACGCACAAACTAGCACAGTAAGGGCCAAGATGCCATTGTGCAGATCTCTTCAACACACACCCCACTGAAAAAGGGTCGTAAACACTTCCACACTTCCGAGTGGAATGTGCACGCACCGCTAAGGGTGGGTCTGTTCCCGCCTGTGTACAGGCTTGGGAGATTCACTCACAAAGCCAGCTGGCAAGGCTCTTCTTGGACAGGGTTTTACTGACTGCACTATCACTGAAACCGACGAACAGCTGACCACTGCATCGAATGGGCGTGTGTAACATGTCCATCCCTAAGGGTGGGCTGTCCTGTGGCTGAATTGAGAACCACAGCGGGCAGTGGGTGTTAGCAAACAGATCCACCTCCGCTCTCCCGAAGCGAGCTCAGATCTGCTGAACCACATTGTTGTCTCCACCCGCTCGGTTGGGGACCAGCCCTCGACATGAGGTCAGCCTCACAGCTTCCATGTGAAGCAGCGGCGCCTGCTGCAACAGGCGCTATGAGCCGCTCGAGGAGGAAACGAAACCAACCGAAGCAGCAAGCAATCTCTTTCGTTTCAGTATACCGAGAGAGACCTGACTTTGGCTGTCTCTCTCTGGCTATAGCGGACTAGCCTAGCTGCGCTGTGACCGCTCGGCGAAGTGATGTCGGCATTGCAGCGTGTCTGTTTATGTAACACGCTTTCACCGCCGGTGATCTAGCAACGCGCCTGTGCGAGTCCTCGTGGGCACGCTAGGAATGCAGAGCTACAGTAGACTGCTGCATTGCCCAGTTTCCACGGTAAGAACAGCTCGTTTCTCGGCTGTCACGTTGTGGAAGAGGACCATTATGGCCACATGGACTCGGCGGTCAGGCTAGTGGAGTGGACTCACGCACCCTCTCACTCGGCTCTGACTGGGAGAGTGGCGTGGGCCGCGGGGCGAACTGTTACTTAGCGTCGGTGAGCGCAGCAGCGCGTTCAACGCGGCTAGCTCAATGGGATGGGGTTGGTGGTGGGGAATTAGCACTTTTAAGAATGTAATGTGTTTCTAATAAACAGTTTAACATTCACAAGCATCACCACAGTGTACACACAAGCAGCACATGTTAGAACAGTGGCTTCGTGAACACAAGGCCACAGGGCGAACCCTTAGCCTCACCCCAGGAGTTAACGTTAGCTCTTTGATGAGAGATGTTAACTTAGCTCTTTGAGGAATGTAATTAACATGTTTAGTCAAAAAATGGTTTCCACATTTTTAAAAGCCTTACCATAGTTTTACACAAGCAGCACATGGAAAACAATGGCATCTTGAACACCAGAGAGGGGGACTGTGGCAGCGTCAGCAGGCCTCTCTCCCTCCACAATGGTCCCTTGGCCAGTCACTCTCTTCCCCAGCCACAGGTGGCTGGCGGGGGGGGCCTGGATGCAAAGATAATTTTCTAGAAGTGTCGACTCCATCCGTGGAGGTGGTGAATTCAGTGAGCAGTTCACCGTTTGCTGAAGAAAAAAGGATGCTGGTAGTGACGTCCTATTGGTTGGCTACGTGCACGATAAAATTTCATTGGGCAAGCGCGTGTGATTGGAGGAGATAGTACCCATAGAGTCCAGTAGAGGGTGGAGCCTGTGTGATATAGAACTGTTTTTTGCCATTCAATGTGTTTTTTTTATAATTTGAGCCAAAAGACCTGGGGGAAGTTGAGCCAAATATTTTACTGTAATTTTACATTGCATTCATATGTATCACCGAAATGATATGACATTATCCATTTTAGACCAGAAACCATCATGTCATGCTTCTATAAATGGAACACAGACAGGCCTCAACTCCTATTGTGGGTTTGGACAGAGTAGTGGGGGAGGTACAAAAATGGAAAGTCCATACATCAGGTGGCACAGGACATGACGATCAACAGGATGACTTTAAAGCAATACATTATATGAAACAACTAGGAACCATAGCTGCAATGTTTCACTATCTAAGTGCAATTGAATGTTGGGACCTGGTGTTTGAGTTTGCACAATGAAATGACACTGATGTCCTCCACCCCCATGTGGCTCAATTTATCTTCTCCCTTGACTTCAGCTTACCCCTCAGTTGAGCCAAGAGTCACCTTTTTTTGGAAAGCCATATTTTGAAAACAGTTTATTTTAGATCCAAATTGATTATTGCCAGGAATGTACCACATCCTGAAATATAAGTACATATTTTAGTTGGAGACATTACTGTCCTCACTTTAAAGACACCTCAATTAAAAACTCATGATCCATGCACTACTGCAGCTGGGGGCTCTCTGCAGCACCACACAACTTTCTAAATACTTACTCTCACGGAGTAAAGAAAGGTCAGATCACAAACACAGCCGCAGCTGTTGTGTAAAGCGTAATTGTAGCAAATGGCTACATATGATGATGATAATAATAATAAGACAAACATGCCTGATACTTTCACAGTGAGCCCCAGGCCTACATACAGCTATTAATGATTCAGCAGTAAGAATCACAGTTTGTCCCCCCCCCGGAAAAAAAAAAAGCTACGGTATAGTTCGCACACTGATTAAAAGGACTAGTTTGCATTCCTAATTTACTTTACTAACCTCAGCTCCTCTGTTGTCACCGTTGTCCTTTCTTTTTAATTTAATTTCAAAATGTACATATGTGCACAGGACAGAGCTGTAACCTGACAACTTAAGGCTAATCTGTTTCTCCGCTAACTTTCACCATCATTGTCTTCCGCTCTCTCCCTCACATTCGCTGGTCCTTTGAAGAATGAATAGAGCAAGTCAGCCATGCGTTGAATGTTACCGTGCTGAAAATCATTAATGATCATGTGAAATTTTATTAGTGGCACTCATTCATTAAGGAGCGACAGTAATCTTTAAATACGTTGCTAGCAACTGGTTTTAACCAAGACTGGGAGCATTTCAGTGAGCATTATAGGAAGTGTTACATGGATGTAGGAAAATAAAGGCCTGTCATTATTTAAGACCTACAATACAATACTTTAAATTTAAGACTTTTTAAGATCTAAAAAGTTTATTTTGAATTTTTTTTTAGACCCAGCAGAAACCTTGTGCAGGCTAAAATCAACACTTTGACATAATACCGGTGGTACACAGGATAGTAATATGGATCGCATTAGCTGATGAAGTATTGTGGAAAGCCATACAACTATAGTATATTGCATCATATAGGCTAACATTAATTACTGCTTTTTTTTTAGCCAACTAAAGCACTACATCACAATGTACTTCACATGCTTTGCAGTAATGTTAATTTACCTGTCCAATAGGATGGAAGCCAACTCAGTGTTGGTTTTGCCAGTCTCAAAACAAAGCGGCAGGTTTCTCCTTCACTCAGGCCTTTGTGATATTTACCATGTTTTCACCAGACATCGATTTGATTCTTGTTTGGCCTGAAGGGCTTTCAGCACATAAAACTTTGTTGTTGTTCTTTATCCTTACGTGGAGTTTGTGTTGGAGTCTGTTGTGCTTGGAGCTGGTCATTTTGTGGTGTTAGTGGACTCCATTCCTTTAGATGTGGTGTGTTGTCACTGTAGTAGGCAAAAGGCTTGAGAGCACGCATGCAAAGAACCCTACCCGATTCCTTCACATAAGAAGTGGAACAGTGGCTGGTCCAAGAGAAAACAAGAGTGTGATTCATCTCTATGTGAGGTTACAACCCGTTGACAAATATCCAGTATAAAAGTAATTTATTGATAAATGATTTAATTGAAAAACTACATATAGCCCCTTTAAGGTTTATTGAATATATCTAACTTGATATCCTACCTTAGCAGTAGAATAAAGTTAGTCTGGAAAACACCCTTCTGATCATCATAGTCAGAGATGGTGACTCTCTGGACAGTCAAGGGCTACATACAGAAACAGCAGCACTTCCATCACATTCACAAGTGTTGAAGCAATATCCAAATATAAATGGTAAAACATTCAAGAAGGATGTGATCGTGTAAGAAAGAAAAATGCCGCCAGGCAATGATAGTGGGGTTCCATAAGGAATGAATTCAGTGTGGAATCGGTGAAGAGCATGACAAATAGACATTAAAAGTATCAAGTAGGTATTTGCACCGGAGGGTGCAGCAAAACTGTATATGAAAAGGGGGGAAAAAATTATAATTGATGCCAGTGCCCTCCTGTTCAAACAAACAGAAGTTTCATTTCAGACCATTAATCATCAAGGAATGAAAAAAAGTGATTACTTCTGCGCTACTAAACTTTCAACACGTTGCAGAATATGTGAGCGTTGTCCCATTTCCAAAATAAAGGCAGACTCTTAAAATCACTGTATAGATTCATTAAATCTTAAATACAAGCTGTACATTAGTTGATTGTTGTCTGGATAATTTATTGTACTGTGTGTACTGGTTGCACTAAGACAGTGGACGGACTTAATGGTGGTCTTGACTATGATATAATACCTAATAAACATTGTAATTGATGGTGCATATAGTACAGTCAGACTGAAAAACAACTTGCCCAGGGTTCTCTCTGAATTTTTCAATATATTTAGCTTATCATCCAACAAAAGTTTGCTTCCCCTGTGCAATTTAGAAGAAGATTGATGCTCCACTTTTTCTTTTGAATAGTTGTTAAGAAGCGGTTTTAGGCTATCCAGAAGTCCCTTTTCACAACTCCAAATTCCATCCACCACACTGACTTCCTCACCCTTACTTTTTGTCATGCCACATATAGTGCAAGCTATGTACTTCAGTGGCACTGAACACTGGACACAAATCTCGAGGTGCAGAATTGTCCACTATAGATGTCATTCCAAGGGATACTGGGCTGCTGTCATGACTTATGCTATTCCACCCTCTTTTCTTTCATCCCTTGCCCCCAGCTACAGTAGGTATGTATATTTATATGCATACTATATGCTCTGAGAGCTCAATGTGATGCAACTCATGCAAATAACAAAAGCCACTGAAGAAAACAGCTTCATCAATTTCGATGCATTTAGAAAATCAGCGCAAAGTGAACAAACACAACCCAATACAAGAAGATTTCTGTATTTGCAGTGCGCTTCTGTGTTCACTTTTGTTTACACACTTTGCAGTTTTTCAAAAGTTTTTCTATTTTTCTAAATTATGCGTGTGTGCTTTACTCCACCTGTCCAGCAGCCATCAAAATAGAGCTTTCCCACCTCAGCTATCATCTGACCTTTCACCTGATCACCACAGCCATTCCCCATTTGCTCCCCCCAGTTGTGTCATGACTTCAGCACATCTCCATCGTGATTCATATGACCACTGGAAAAATTTCCACAGCGGAACATCCCTCTTCAGTAGCCACATTTTCACTATTTGGGGTGTTTTGCCAAAATGTTGTGTTTTATAATAATATAATAATAATAATAATAATAATAATAATAATAATAATAATAATACTGAATACACAATTGCAGGTATTTTAAATGTGGTAACAAATGCTTTGTGACTGTACTTTACTCAGTTTACTTAATGTACTACCCCATATTAGCAGCAGGGATAGCTGACTGTTTCCTCCTTCTTTCACAGTTTTTATTTATATGTGTTAAGACAAAGTCAGTAGCAAATAAAATGCATAATTAAATAATAATTTTAAGTCACAGTAGTTGCCAATAAATTAGACCAGGTGAGTAAACATAGCAAAGCTAGGGGCACCCTGATGGACAAAGTGTTAATGCGCCAACCATGTACAGCACCATGCTGGGTTCAAGTGTTTTAACAAATTCACCTCTGCCTCTAGGTCAACATTGTGTACAAGCTCAGCTGCTGAACTCTGCCTAGGCCAGAGTTGATCATGCCAACCCCACCTGGCTGGAATCATTTATTTAGTATGCCAGTGCACACCAGCTCCTACCCCAGCTTTAGCTCCTTGCAGCCACCTTAAAATAACCTGGGGCTATGTTTCATTTTCTGAGAGCCCTAGACCTGATCTTTGCCCAGGTGGCATTGCACCCACCCTTACCCTTTAGCTACCAGGTGCCAAGTCCACATGTTACAAGACGGTGAGCGCAACACGTGCCCAGCTGAGGACTGAGTGTTATACTGGCCAGCCCCGAAACACACAGAGCACAAAAATAAATAGTTACATCTCTACAACTTAGCATTATTTTCTCCCAGTTTTCTATCGCTGATGAACTAGGTCAGCGTTGAACCTCATTGTGCACACTACCTTCAAATCAGCAACTGTCAGTTTGGGCAAAATGGATGTCTCATAATCAGACGGAACTGAAAATAGTTGATTGGTAATAACACTATCACCATTATTGGCTACACTTGGTCAGCCAGATGTGAAAAATTTTATTATGAATAGTGCTCTGTTATGGAGAATGTTATGTGTCGTGTTTCTGATCATGTCATTATTTTTAATGTCCCATGCTTTAGACAGACTTTTGTGGTTCAGATTGTACAGTCTGAATTTGAACACAAGTTCTGATGCCGTGGAGGGACCTAAAACCCCTTCAAACACAATAAACAGGTTCAATGCCAGGGATAGGGCATAAGAGACCCTACAAATATATTTCTTAGCCCCTTTAATAATAATTCTCAAATAAAGCTGAACTTGTGGCCCTAATTTTATGTAAAAATTAGAATGATTTGATGTAATTAATTTAAAACTCACTATTTAATTAATTGAATGTGACTTACTTTGTGCATGTGTGCATTTGCGAGGGTGCAGCAGTACACTTCAGTTGAAATGGTGACAGGTTACCAGTGGTAGTGTTTTAACTGTGTATGCCAGCCTTGTTGCAACTGCTGCAGATCAATTTTTTTGTATCCATTTTGTCAGCAGTGTTTCTTCAAACACCAGTTGGTGCAGAATTTTCAGAGGTACAGCAGTGCCTCTGATTTTTGCTTTTTGTGGTAAAACAATCCTGCTCTTACCTGTCTCCCATTTGCCTCGCAGGCAATCACACAGGCAGTTGTATTTGCACAGAATGTCCATTTTATTTGCACGCATTGTCCAAAAGTCATCTTCAAACTCACTCTGTTGACCTAAGGTACCAAATGAATTTACATAAGTAGTTAGTGGTTGGTTAGATGGGTGCCTTCATAATTTAAGAAGGTCAAGAAGTCTGTTAAAATCATTTCTATAATGGAAGCTCCCAGAAGTTAATGTAGTCATTCACCCTTTTGCTTATAAATTACACTAAATAATAAATGAATGCATCCCCATGTTCCAGTCCCAAAAACATACTGATTCTAAACAGGTTTTGACAAAATAAAGCACACTCCAAGCAGATATGCATACCGAAAACAGTATTAATCTCAAATTTCAATTTGTAGCATTTCATGTTAGTATAAAAAGGTAAACTGCAATAAAATATACTGTGACAATTAGTATTTGGTACATATTATATAGAATTAGTGTGTAATATGTATGGGGGTATTTATGTTTCAATATTATTTGTGTGAACAGATGAGCGATCTGTGTGTAAATGTGTTATCTGTAAATATAAAACACTTTGCACAAACACAAAATGAAGATTTGTAAACTCACACAAATATTTTGCAAATAGAAAACAGATCTGCAAATACATAAATAAATTCCACAAATAATAAAAATATCTGTGAGTCCAGTTTTAATTTACAAATTGTTAAAGTATTTGTCACTTTCAAACAGGCATTTGTGAATCTCGCCTGTATTTGTCGATCTCAGTTCTTCACACACGGAGTTTTGAAACAAATTTTCCGCCGATGGAAAGAAAATCGACTCGTGTAATTCGGCTGTTTTCGGAGACCACGTGATGATGCCCGCTGATGACGTCATTTCAACATTTCAAGTAAGACGGCCTCCGAACTGCCTGAATGTGCCAGCTTGTTGCTATCGCAAAGGAAATATCAGCTGCTCTTTCAACAGAATGCAGACTGAAATTCAACCGTGTTGTTGTGTCGGGGGAGGCAGCGATTGAAACCAGCGGTGAGTAAGAAATAGTATAATTATATAATATAACAATGTATTAAGCTATGAGCACAGGGAAATCCGCTAGCCGCTAGGCTAATTTCAGCAGTTTGAAAACGGCACAGGCTCTAGGTAATGATGGTGTTTAGCAAAAGTCAAACCATGATGAGCCGAATGTTTGTTAAAAGTTAGTGTGGGCTGTGTTTGATGTGTGTTAGTGGACTGTACTGAATTTACATTTAACCATATACTTCTTTTCCTAGTATGGCCAAAAGCCGAGTGTATCCCAACGCATTTCGCCACTGCTGATTAATGAATACACGCTACTTAAATTCCACACACTCATCAATATGACTGCGACATTGATTTTCACCTCCACACTGTGCAGCAACATTCATCGCTGTTTTGGCTCCCTGTGTGGGAGTCTGACAACTGGTTGTTAAAGGAAGGATGCTGGTGACCACGGAGGAGCTAGTAAAGTAAGTCAGTGATGTAAATTAGTCATTTTAAGCAAATGAGGAGACGTTTCTTTTGGATTTTAATGTGCAATTATCCAGAAATCACAGAAAAAAAGATGCATCAAGATAGATCGCCGCCCTCTGAACTGTAATCAAATCGAATCGTAAGGTGCCAGGAGATTCCCACCCCTGCTGCCCAAACAGTATTCCCTTTTACTTTGAATGTCCTTTAATTTGTTTTGTAAAATGCAGTTGACTCCAATTGTCCACTGCATCTGTTAGGGCCTGTCCATATGGTCGCCACCCTGTCTCCACCCTGACAATGAGTTTCCTTCATGTAATTAATTTGTGCTTTGTTTTGCTAAACTGCAGTGTTCACAATTCATACAGATTTTTCATAAAGTGAAGAAACATCAATAAAAGTTGTTTTCCTGCGCAAAATGTGTGTCAGTTAAAGCAAACAATTATTTGTTATAAGTTCTTATAATTAGTTATGGTATTATGTCCACGTGTAATATATTATACAGGGATAGATATTTTAACACTTTACTTAAAGCAAACAAAGACATATATAACATTAAACATTACTATAAGCTATTATCCCATTTTATATCACTAATTGTAAATGGTGACTAAAGTGTATTTATAACGAGCAGAGTCGATGGTTATAATGTACTATGGAACATGGTCGGAGATTTTGATGCACATTGACATAAACTGGTATTACTATTAGTTATAAAAATTAAATCAAAAGGTAATAATGACATGAACTTTGCTATAGCGCCTAATGCATGTTTCTAAGTGATTATAACAATTGTTACGTCTTATGGACGCATTATATCATGTTATAAATATATGCAGAAGTCATTATAGCAGTGACCTTCATAGAAAGTGTTTGTGCTGTGGCTCAGGAAGTCTGAGTTTGCAGTACACTGAACCCCAAATTGCTCCTGATTGCTGTTCCATTGTTATTTACATCAATTACAAAACCTTGTTACCATAGCCTGTAACTGAAATGATAGCTAGCCTGACTAAATACAATACAGCTCTACATAGACATTACAGTATTACAGAAAACTTCCAAGAGTTTTCTGACTTTTACCAACTTGAATCAAAAACATTAAAGGATGAGTTGGTTGGCCCTCAGCAATGACTGCCAACTCAAGAAGCAGTTTCTATTAAGTAACTATGGTGTCTTTCCTCAATTGTGATGTGTTACCACAATGCAATAATATAAAAAGAGCAATATAAACATTAATTTGTCCCGCCTTCAGAAGGACAGCCACACTGCAGGGATGTGCATGTATTCTCCTTTACTGTATGATTTGGAATAAGAACAAGTTCAAAGTCATCCTGCACTGCAGCAGCTTATAAGACAGGCTGGAGTGGATAACAAACGTACTTACATTCTCAAGTAATACAGTGGTGTAGTAATGTGATATATGTATGTCATGTATGTGTTACATGCTCCAGGCACAGGGCATGTGGACAGATGATAAAACCTGTAAAACAGGAGAAATTAAACCTGCTGCCGTTAGTCTTGACGGTCTTGCCAGAATTTATTTAATAAATACAGTCATTTAAGTCAATCAATAAAGTCCCTTTTTGCACATCACTCATTTCAACTAAATTACTACATTACATAAAGCTAACATGTACATATCAATAAACATAGATTCATACACAAATATGAAATAATCCACCTACTCATCATACCTCCTTTGACTCATTAGAAGGGAGTGTGAACCTATCACATATCAACAGGGAAAATAAACCTTTCCTATATTATCAAGGAATGTAAACCTTTCACATATTAACAGGATAAATAAACCGTTTATCACAATAGTTCTGTAATAACTGACAGAGACGTTGCTGTCCTCAATTTACCAACGGTTTATAACGTTCCACGCAAGACTAACTTTTTTTTCGCATTAAATTAATATGGATGACCTTTAACCAACACAAAACATTTTTATAAACAAAATAGAAATAAAACACTTTAAATATAAAATTAAGAAAATGAACAGGAGCTGTTAACATTAACGGTGGACATTTATATTGAGGGAGCCGGAGAGCTAGCCAACGTTTATGTTTGTTTTACCGTTACTGTCGTTCTTAACGGCCGTCTACATAGCAGAGTATAAGTAACTTGTAATCAAACTACACAGTGAATACAAAAAAATAACAACTTAAACGCAAGAGATAATAATTCACTATGGATATTTATTTTTGTGCTTTGTGTAACTTACTGACCTGTAAAATAGGAGAAATTAATAACAGAAACCTGCTGCCGTTGGTTTTGACGGTCTTGCCAGAATGGCAAGATTACGACAGCTACGCCATCAAAACACAGTCCCCAACCGGCTCTGCTGCCCCCTACTGTCTTACTGGAGTACATATTCGTAATGCTTAAACATTGGAGAACTTTGATCATCAAATTAATAGCCTACTCAGTGCTACAAAAAAAAAAAAAGCATATCTAATGTTAAATGAGGTACAGAGGAACATAGTAAGTAGTGTCCTCTGTTCTCCTATACTGTAAACGTTACACACATTCTTCCTCTGTATTTAAACAGAAATAACAAGACTTGGGGTGGATTATAAAAGGATTTCATTATAGGCCTATTGTTTGCATTAAACTTATTAATTCTTAATTCCGTTGTTGTTGTTCTTCTATTTTTCCACTTCTTGATGCTGGTGTTGACCACAGGACAGGAACTACATCGATGGCCACTCGGGTTTTGGCCATAATAGGAAAAAAAGAATATAGTTAAATGTAAATTCAGTACAGTCCACTAACACACATCAAACACAGCCCACACTAACTTTTAACAAACATTCGGCTCATCATGGTTTGATTTTTGCTAAACACCATCATTACCTAGAGCCTGTGCCGTTTTCAAACTGCTGAAATTAGCCTAGCGGCTAGCGGATTTCCCTGTGCTCATAGCTTAATACATTGTTATATTATATAATTATACTATTTCTTACTCACCGCTGGTTTCAATCGCTGCCTCCCCCGACACAACAACATGGTTGAATTTCAGTCTGCATTCACATTTTGTTGAAAGAGCAGCTGATATTTCCTTTGCGATAGCAACAAGCTGGCACATTCAGGCAGTTCGGAGGCCGTCTTACTTGAAATGTTGAAATGATGTCATCAACGGGCATCATCACGTGGTCTCCGAAAACAGCCGAATGACACGAGTCGATTTTCTTTCCATCGGCGGAAAGTTTGTTTCAAAACTCCATGTGTGAAAAACTGAGATCGACAAATACAGGCGAGATTCACAAATGCCTGTTTGAAAGTGACAAATACTTTAACAATTTGTAAATTAAAACTGGACTCACAGATATTTTTATTATTTATGGAATTTATTTATGTATTTTCAGATCTGTTTTCTATTTGCAAAATATTTTTGTGAGTTTACAAATCTTCATTTTGTGTTTGTGCAAAGTGTTTTATATTTACAGATTACACATTTACACACAGATCGCTCATCTGTTCACACAAATAATACTGAAACATAAATACCCCCATAAATATGGATTTGGGGGACAGTGAATATGTTTGAGGGCCTGGCCATTGTGTTAGCTGGCCCACTAACACGGCTGATTGACTTTTTGGAACAGAGCCATCGTCAACAGTATTAATTGCACTTGTCAAGTCAAAATGTCTGCTGTGAAAAAAGGCCAATTAGGGAAATGTGCCTCATGTTAGTCAACTCCTTATCTGAAATGGCAAGTCATTTTACAACCCTAAACCTTGTAGGAAATTTATTTGACAAATGTTTTTACATAAGCTTAAGTAGTACATTTTGAATACTTAATAGGAGAGTCTTGTCTTTTAACTTATCCTTCACTTTGCTAGGAATCACTATTATGCTCCTTTCTCTTACAAAGAGCATTTAAACAGAAGATACGTGTTTTAGTCTGAATTGAAATGTAATCAGAATCTCACATAAAGGTCCATAAAATGTGTGTATGAATTGTTTGTGTCAGTAACTATTGCTGGGAAGAGTTTATCCTGCATCTCTGGGTGAATATGTATGTGCAGACCTTGAGGGGGGTTCTTCTGGGGCTTACTTATACAGGTTTTGGGAAGTAATTCAAATCGCATAAGCACCAGAACTTCCCCAGGTCATACTTTATCAGCTTCACTTTAACAGCTTCACTACCTTTAGCTAACACGTGGCCCATGTGAGATTTGACAAAGTCAAATTTTCCTCAGGCCAACTCAAGTTCAATCCTCAAGAAAGGCCAAACACACATCACACAATTTTCTATGGAGCTATTTACAAAACCATTCTTATGTAACGTAGAAAGACCCAAATGAAACCTGGTGATGCAGGCATAGTGTAATACAAGAATTAGAATTCAACCTGTAGCATTAAAATGCTCTTGAACCCTTGACTAACACACTTTGCATCCAAAATGTTCTTTGCAGTGTAATAGTTCTCTTAGTGCACCAACGTCAAACAACATATTGAATGCACTATCAACACGTTGGTAGAATGGAGTCTAACAAACAATATTACTTGCTGCTTCATCTGTCAAAGTATCAGTAAGTAGTTTGGTTTGGATTCGAATGAACTCTGTTGATTAATGAAAAACACAGCCTTTTGTCTTAAAATGATAGATCCCAATAGCATCAACCAACAAATTATTTAACAATGAAAGTAATTTGTTTGTGGTAAACAGGGCAAGTACCTGTAATATCATCACAAATATTCATACAGATTCAATAAATGTGTCAGGATTTCCTAAATAGAACCCAGAAGCAGACCGGAGACAGAGAGCAGTTCAGGATGTTTATTTGAGAGCACAAAAGGTGGATGGTAAGCACGGTCGAAGAGGGTGGAGGGCAGGCAGATAACTTGAGCTGAGGTACAAGAGGTGGGGGCTGACGGGCAGGTAGGGTAACGAGGATTGGGTCCAGAGATCACAAACCGACAGCTGGTGCAGATGAGTAGAGACGGAGAGAAACAAAGTTACTAAGGAGCCAAAATAACAAACTCAACCAGGTAAGTTAACATGTAGTTAGCTGGCGCAAGTGCATACACAAATGACACAACAATCTGGCGGGAGACTGGATGGCTGGAGGCAGTATAAGAAGGCTGAGAAGATTGCTTGATGAAGAGCAGGTGAGTGATCAGGGATGGGAAGCAGGTGAGTGAGTGACCCAGCCGACTGTGCAATGAAAGGGGGAGAATACAGACAGACAACACAAAAACCAAAACACACCAAGCATCCTGCAGTCACACAAAAGGGAAAAATAATCAAAACTCACGCATACACATACCAAGAGCCTGGGACAAAGGGTCAAGGTTTGGGGATCGTGACAAAATGTAGACAAATCTTCTTTTTACTGCACATTCTCAAAATAGTATCCCTAAGGCCATTATAAAACTTTTCTAGTGTTTAAAACATAAATTTATATATTTTGAGCACTGAAAGACTAACAGCCTGTTCAAGATAAACCCATTCTCACACAAAATTCATGCTGGTATAAGCTTGAGCCTCCAGTGAACCTGATAGGCAGGATAAGTAGGTATATTATATTGGTGGAAAATGGATAGATAAATAGATATATTTTGGCCAAATTGTAGTCCTCACTAAAAACTGGATCTGCACACATACAAAAAGAATGACCAATGACCTGTTTTACAATAACTATACAACCTTTAACAACACTAAGGCATAGTCTTGTGCCAGCAACATGGTACATATTTTCCTGGAAGACGTAGCCTACACTGTAGGCCCTACAGCATATCCTTTCATGTAACATCAAACGTGAAGCAGAACGTATTATCAGAGGTGGTTTAAAGATATATCTATCTATAGACATTCAAGCAAAAGACTTAGAAAGAGGTAAATTTGCTAAAAACATATTTCATGAAATCAACTCTTGCATACGTTTTTACAGCACTGCTACCATATGTAGTGTTTTTAATATTGTTTTTTTGGCATTCCATTTTTTATAAATCACTTTGCATTTTGAATTTGGAAGCATTTTCTACTACTATTCAACCAAAGGTAAAGACTTCACCAGGTTGTTTCTGGAGATTTTATTCCACTCAGAAATTAGAGGTGAAGGATAAGTAGAAAGGACAGCGTTATTCATTTGGGTGTGAATCTCTGGGTGCCTGCTTTACATTGCAAAATGAATTCCTGAGCTGGAGTGGAAATATATAAAGGAAAGATTAATAGGAGTTCTAAGTGTCTTCTAATATCCCCTGTGGAGACTTATTTTGTGTTTTTGCTTTTTAAATCACTGACGCTTCACGTCTTGCCCTTAAGGACAAACAGCAATTTTTCAGGTGCTTTCAGCCTGGTAATCAGTATATACTTGCAAATTGATTTCATTCAGCTGTAAAAACAGCTTTGATCTATGAAAATGTATTCCCTTAGTGATTTTATTCTATAATAATGCACCACTACCCATGTATTCTTAAAAAAGAGAAAGTAATAGATGTTCTATTAGAAGAGATTAATTTGTAGCACTTTGTGTCTTGAAACTAAGGACATAAGTAAACAATGTTGGGAACACTATACTATGCAGGGTACTGAATGTAAATTGTATGGTATCTAAAGCTGTTTTCAATTTTTCTGGCTGATTAGACCTCTTCTCAGGTTGACATTGGGCATTCACCAAACTGCATACATTAAGAATAAATAAAGGTTCAAGTTGTCTCGCAGGTACAACAAAGCAAACAGGAGCATCAGGGAGTCATCAATCAAGTGGAGTCTGTACACGCCCTCAACCCTGGAATAGGTATAATCAGCCCAAATAAAATTGCAAACACTTTTTGATTTTAACTTAAGCAAAGTGAACAATGAATGTCATTTTTAAACCTGAAACATACTAAAATAAGTTTAAAGATAGTTGAGACAGGCAGCAACTTTTTAAACACAGAGTAATTCAAAATGCTTCACATAAAACACAGAAATGTGTTTAAACATGATTTAAAACACAATAAGGAAGAACACAAATCTTCTGTTTCTCCTTGCAGTGGTTAGAAAATGTCTTGCCTCAGAAACTCATGCGTAGCTGTCACGTACTGGCAGCATGCTTCATACCTTAATCCCAGATTAAGCTTTGAAGCAAGGTTACTCAGTGATTAATCTTGGAAGCTGTACATCATTTGGCATGTATCCATCAGTATTTAACTGTGACTTTCAGTTCCCCAACTGCACAATGTCTCCCATGAAAGGAAAGGATGGATTGCATTAGACAAAAAATCTGACTGATTAATGATACATCATTATGCATCTGTATGCATCTCACTTCTGCATTTTATCTCACTTTGCTTTCTTGTCAAGATTTTTATTCTAGACACAACTAAATACCGTCTTTTCACAAATGCAAAAGCAGAAACCAATATTGGTGGAACTTGTTTTATTTTACTAAAGATTCCAACTTGAGCGTTCTTAGGCAAATTCATGAAGTGATACTCATATGTTTGCTTTCAGACCACCAGGTTCTGAGATCCTGACTTGCACTTGATGAAAAAACACAACATATAATCTTCCATACTGCTCATATGACCAGACCTGTATGGACCAAAAGATGGCAAAGTGTTCACTCACAATTGCTATCACTGGTCAAACTTTCAAGCATCTCTATTTATTCTGAATGTTTTGGTGATGCACAGTTTCTGACTGAACTAGTCTCTTTTTTTAATGGAAATAACCTGCTGTTACTGCAGCTGTAAATGTAAAATGCATTACTTCCTCTGGCTCTGGAGGATATTTCTCAGAAAATATCCATACAGAACATCTGGTCTATTGTAATACAGCAATTAGTTTTTGATTTTTGATTTTATTTGGAAACTGTGTTGGTAGGGTTGCTAAAAATAAGAGATTCCATCATCTTGGGACCATGACTATTTAAAGCTAACTGTATCAAAATCTAGTTTAATTGTTTGGAGAACATGGAACAAATTTGGTAACGGTATTTTGGTAATTTTGTAACAGTAACAGTAAATGAAACATCAGGGTTTAACCAAGATTGTTTTGAATCATCATCTGGGATCTAGCCTGCCTGAGCTGTTGTTGCACTGTTTGAGTATACTTGTTAAGAATAATAGAAGAAGGCATGTGGTGGGACATACATACACACACACACATTTTGGGAACCTATATTTGCAAGTATCAATATGAGCTGAACACAAATCACTTTCATTTTCACATCTACCCTGACTCCTTCAAATTCTTTGGTTGTCGTGGTATAGACTGCATTTCCCCCTATTTTTGTTGTGAATTTTATTGAATACCAGTTTGACCAAACATTTGACTGCCAGTTCACAGAGGATTACAGCAGTCCATAATGAAAAAGAAATGTGCTTACCTGCAGACACAACAACACAAATAGGCCAATACATAACTTACTTATCAAGTTACAGTGGTATGGAAAGAGCCAGCAATATTAAAGGGTGGAGTTCGCACTCTGCCTGTGTATTACAGACAGTATGACCTTCTACTCATGCTGCCTGTAATAAACAGATATGTTTATGGCTCACACTTCCTACTCCCATTCCTTGTGCATTTTCATGTGTCCTACATATACAATGTACAATATAAAGACAGCCTATAATAACATGAATCACAATTAGTTCTGGAGCTGCCCATAACCAACAAATACAGTTACAGCCACGGGGGAGAATTGTGTGACATGATGATGTCAAATATGAATGCATGACATCATCATGCTTACATAAACATAAAAAAAAACAAAAAGACAAACTGGGACACACGCAATCATGGTGCCACTGTCATTCTGGTGTAGATCACAGATAATCTATTTCCTTCTGTCCAATTAAAGGCAAACTATTCTCTTGGAACACAACTTTCTTAAAGAGAAAAGATAATACATTTCAGCGTTGACCTTCTTTTGTGTTAGATACAGTAATACTAATTGAAAACCAGAGTCAATTTCCTGCTGACCTAAATTGTAACAAATACATGGGTTTTTTGCCAGCCACGCTTTGAAGCAGAAAAAGATTTCAACAATAGCGGCCAGATTGGCTGTGGGTATTCATGGTCTTCAGAGGATGCACCCTAATTCTTTTGGTTGACACCATGAATCTCTCTTGTGGCACCATCTGGACAAATATTCCTCACACAGAGAAGAAAGGTCAAAATATTATGGGGATACAATTTGAATGAATGCATTTTGGAAACTCTATTAGTCAAGTTTGGACCAATGATATTGAACATTTCAGGAAGCTTACTGTGGATATACAGTGAGCTCAAACATTGAATCCAAATGTATTTGGTGGTAAACTTTCTTCTGCTACATTTAGTCCCAAAGTGGATCATATTAGACCAGATATAGTAGATAGCAGACAAGTTTTCTTTGTAAATAGTATAAAATAGTATTAGATTCCCTGAAATGACAAGTGTACTTGATGAAAAGTAGCCTCTAATTTTTTCATGCATTAAGTTCTCTGTTCCACTATAAATAACAATGACTGAACAACTGCAGGCAACTTTTTCATATCAAATTTTAGATGCAAAGTAACTTATCTGAGTAACAAAGAAAGTTCCAATAAGTAAGAAACTACAAATCAATGCATTCCCTACTTCCATGTGCAACACACTTTATACATACATGTATTTCCACTACAGTAGCTATTCATAAAGATCTGATAACGTGATAAATGATTATTCTGTAGCAGCTGGTGTTTCACATTCACATGTACCTGATCAGGGCACGACTAAGGAAAGGTTTTTATTTTTTTGAGAATAGCAAGAGAAAGAGGGCTATAGAAACCCACACATGGAAGGGGGAGAACATTTGTAACTTAATTAATAGTGACAAGTCTTGAAAATGTCATTCTGTGTCTCTGTTAAAAAGTCTGTAATTAAGAACCCTAATTAAATTCTGTCCATCTCCTAAAGACAGCACACTGCATTTAAAACATTTGCCAGTCTGACTGTGGAATCTAATTAGAATGAATGACTGAAAGTCTGCAATGCTACATTAACAATAATGGAAATAGAGGGAGAGAAGATCGGCCGATCAAGTGAAGTGGGAGAGAGAAGGGTCTTTGAACAAGTAAAAGAGATGTGTGTGTTGGACCATGTCAAAGCTCTTGGTTTATGTGTCTGTCTGGCTCTTGCATTTCACTCACCACACTTCGGTATAATTTTTTGTCACTGTTACTTCACCTATGTCAGTCAGGCAGTTATGCAGGTCACTACAAAATTATACCAAACAGCACAAGTTGTCTTTCTTCAGGCAAAATGTTACCAAATAACTGTATTAGGAGTGTCTTTATGTGAAAATATTCTGTGACTTCTAAGTTGGAGAATAGACATAAGCAATACATTCAAGGAAGATTATTTCAGGAGAATTGGGATGAAATTGATTTGAACAAAAATTACATTTTATCTGAAAAAATGGAGGTGGAAAGACTGAGAAAAGAAAAAAAGAAAAACAGAAAAAAAAAACAAGTCTTACAGCTCACCTTTTGATCTAAGGGAGGGTCATTATCACTCTGTGACACTGAACATCAATTAAAGTCTGCTAATGTGCAGATGCTCTGAGTGGATTTACAACAACATTACTGGAGAAAACTGGCCTGTCTCCCTACTGCTTATCATTCTGTTGCAAACAAGATAGTTAAGAACAGTGCACTCAATGAGGACATCTTTTTTTTTTACAGTACAGCTTCTCCCCACTGGATTCAATCTGTATTTTTTACTTTTCCTAAAATGTTGAATCATCATTGTTTTAACTCTACAACTGAATCTATGTTGCATGTTGCAATCTTGAGGATTTTCATTTATATAAATGTTTGTTACATCTATCACCAATTGAGGTAACACGATGGGGAGTCTATGGCCCACTGATGAAAGTATAGCAAATTTATATATTTGCCTGGATGCCAGTGGCAACATTGCCGGAAAAAAGGACAATTGGTGCCTGACTTCTTTAACAAAATGACAATAGTTTATTTTTCTGCACCCAGAATTCTGTGACCTGATGTATTAAACCCCCTTTACTGTTACCACCAGTAACTACAGGTGTCACCAAATCATCCATGGCTGAAATCTTAAACATTACAACTTTAACTACAACAGACTATATGTATCTTTTCCTCACCATCAGCCTCTATTTGATGCTGTCTCACAGCTTGTTATGAGTGCTGACTAATTATGTTTATATCTTGCACTCTCAGTAATGTCCATAAATTGGTAGTTAAGGGTTTTCAGATGTCAGGGATGCCTAGGAAAAAAGCTAAAATACTGGCAAGGTACTGCTCTGTGACTGCAGTAGCTTGTAGCCAATATATTTTAAAAATTGCTGCTTCCTGGACCACAGAAAGCGTCTTGAACAGAGTTTTGTCTTCCAGTATTTATACTCCATAAAATAATGTGAACATAAATAAAAGCAATAAAGCCTTTGTGTTTACACATAAAAGTGACAGAAAAAGAGCATTTCTGTGTAAAGCAGAGGCAGACAAGGCAAGGGTATAATCCAATCTTGAATACATGAGAAGTGAAGCAGGCCTACACCGAGCTGAAAAGGGTGTTCTGTTCAAGAACTAATTTGAGCAGCAACATAAACATTACAGACAAAAACAGAAGAAGATCAACAATCATCCCAGCTGCACAGTTCATTATGACTTATTCTCTTGCATGCTGTTAGCCCAGTACTTCATTGAGGGGGACAGCTAGATCATGCCCTTGTGGAATAGCAGCACTGAGTTCATTTGGGACTGCAGTGCAACAGCAAGCTCCCATCACAATAAGACTTGTCACATGATGCTTCCAGGGACTACAGAACCACAACACAACTGCACATTACAGAGTCACAGCAGAAGCTGGAAGTTGGTAATGTGAAGGAGGCTTCTAAGCAGATCCACATGAGGCTACATAGTCAATTGTGTCAGACTGAATGCAGCTCAGTTTGCAAAGTCAAACTGGACATGAATATATTTATCAATCAACCTGTATTGTGTATGTATTCTTTCTTTTTTACTTGTGAGTACATTCTCCTACTGTCCGTATGCTGCATTGGCATAGAGCTTACAGTTCAAATGGAGCAGCCAGCTAACCAGCTGGGAGTCAGGATGCACATACCATGACCATGTGATTTCTCAGTATGTGGATACTGGAACTGCTGTTGCTGCTGTGCTTTACAAGCTAACTAACTGGCTGTTTGCCTAAGCAAGAACAGTGGTAGTTGCATAAGCAGGCTTGATGTGGGTAGAGGAGTGAGACACAGATCCTGCTTTGTAATAGTGAAATGTCTAATGTGTAATCGTCTTTGACATCCCATTTGCTGTCTCTGGCAGCTTTTTAAAGATGAAGAGAGCACTCCCATTTAACTTGTTTTTCAAATTGTGTAGGTCTGTTTCCAGAAGATTACATAATTGTCAACACATGAGATAAGTTTTATTGTGTTTGTGTTTATTGGTGTGCACCATTCCAAATATCACAAACGACGAAAGGAAGAGAAGCGAATAATGTTGGTAAAGAACTTGCGTCATTATTGACTTTGAGTAGGAGGCTTTGAGGTGGTTTCAGTTTTTACAAACTTGCTGAAACTTATCAGACCAGAGCAAGAATCTAGAAGATTGGGATCACAACAATGTTTCTGAGCAAATAGCTTATTATTACACTCCTATTAACATCTTCCTCTAAACCTAAAAGGACATCACTGGTGGTTTTGGCCCATTAAAACTGCACACTTTACTTTACTACCAGCTATTTTCCAAAATGTACTTTTAAATTTATTTCCTACTTTCTCCTTTCTTAGAGGGAAAATCATGCCAGTGACCCTTCCATGATGGAGATAGTCTTCTTAGAGAGTGGTTAGCAGGCTCACTACACAAACCATGAAAAGTAGCTATTACCAAAGTTGAGAGAAATTATGCAGTCCCATAGAGAAATTATGCAGTCCCATTACTCTACTAGCATAAAGGCATAAATCATCTCTGCCTTTTTCACTCTCTTTAAGGTCCAAGCACAGTGAACTGCAATTGTATAACGCGTAGGCAAATTTGAAGACTTCTGCCTGAAGTTCATCAGTTATGTGGCATGCATGCAGGGACCTTAAGTGAGAACAGCATCCTCTCTGGTAAAGATAATAACAAGGAGTACAGTGTCATTAAAGCACCATCTTGGCCCTGATGAGAGTTCTTGGCAGTACACTACCAGGGCTTAGGGATGCAGGTGGAACAGAGCAGTCATGCACACACACTTTTTATGTCTCTGTAGCCACTGATAGAAGGGCTTTGTGGATATGTGTCCTTCTTTTGAGAGCACTCAGACAGAGGAGCAGCAGGCAAAGTAAAAAAAAAAATACCAAGATGGAAATATTGGTAGCTATCCAGGACTGTTTGACACTGAAGATCAAGAACTGAATACTGCAGAGTCCCACTGAGAGGGTATTTTGGAAGCGAATATTTAAATTTAGACATGTTGGAAATTTGTTTACAGACATTAATGGTCTATTATATTTTGCTTTTTATATTTTGCTTATGTCGCTTTTACATTTTGTCTTGATGCCTTTTATGTTTATGTAAAGCACTTTGAATTTTCTTGTTGTTGAAATGTGCTATACAAATAAATGTGCCTTGCCCAGAGGATGATGACACGAATATTGGTGATCCCCTGACTTTTCCTCTAGTGGCAAGGGCAGGTTGATAATTTAATTTAAGAGTGAAATGTCTAAACATCAATTTGAAGGATTGCCATGGAGTTTGTACTACAGACATCCATGTCCTCATCCAGATGACACATAATAAATTAGCTGATTCCCTCACTTTTCATCTAGCCCCATCAGGTCAAAATTGTAATTTGTCCAATTCTAACCAGAATACTGGGAAAACTAATTATTCCCATCACCCACATCTGTCTTTTGTATTTGATGCTATTTAGCAAATGTTATCATGCTAACATTCTAAACTAGCTTGGTGAACATATCTGCTAAACATATGCACGTTAGCATTGTGATTTTGAGTATGTTGCCATGCTGATAGTAGCATTTAGCTCAGTAAATTAAAGAGACTGTGGCTTTTCACTCAGAGTATTGATGTGTTGAATGTACAGCAGCAAGAGTTATTGTAGGCTCTTAGTCTTACTTAATGAAAAGAGACAACTTAGTGAAACTCATAAATATGTATTTTTCTATGGAGATAAATTAGACTCAAAATGGTCACAAATGTGTATGTAACAGATCTTTCACATGAATCAAATCAAATCATATTTATTTACAGTGCAAAATCACTATGCAGCATGGTTCCAATACATTTTCCCAAAAAATACACAGGATCAAACACAAAAGAGTACAAACGGGAAAACACAATATAAAACATGTAAGGGTAAAAACAGCAAGAATAAATAAATAATAAAGATACAGTTAAAAACTAAGATTGGAAGGATATTAAAAGCTGCTTGACCCAACACTAATTCTAGAAGAGGCTTTAGTGACGTGAGAACAAGTAGGTTTTCAGGTTTCAGGTTTTGACTTAAAAATAGCCACTTAACTTTCTTCCCTAACACATAGTAGAAGGTCATTCCATAAATAGGGAGCAAGGTAGGCAGAAGCTCTGTAGCCAGCTGATTTTTGTTATTCAGAGGTTTGACCAGATGGTCCAAGCCTTATAAGGTCTTTTAAATTAAAAGAAGGACCTTAAAGTCAGCCAAAGTTATGAACAAAACCAATGTTTTGGGTGCTGTAGATAGACTGGAGCCAGGTATTCTGCTGAAACAGCCAGCTCCATGGCCAAGCATGGGAATCGGACCTGAGATGAATGCAGACTTTCCACTAGTATAGAGCAGGTCAAAGAGGCGGATAAAGACTTTCTTTGTCAGCTCGGATTGCTTGCGAGTGGTGTCGTTTGAGCCGACGTGGTCTATATTCCTCCTGATGGTTGTCCGGAGTGAAGCCAGGGGTCTGGGGAGCTTATCTATGATGTAGGGAGTTGTAGCACTGTGAAAACAGTGTGTGATTGCATTAGCGAAGCGAATGTTTCTTACTATGGAGTCTCTAACTATCAGTGAAGTTGGTGGATGAGACAAGGCACAGTGAGGGGGTTGAGGCAGTGTTGGGGCGGCATCATCCTTAGCGTGTTGTCTTTAGACCGATTAGTGGGGTTAGACGTGATGGTTGCATTCCACCCATGGTCAAAGGGGCCTCAGAAATGAGAGGCATTTTGCTTGGTCCCCTGCAAGTGTGGTGAACCCCATGATAATGTTATCTTTCTCTTTAAGCTCGGACTACAAACAGGTGATGCTTTCCTTCAGATTTGACACCATAAGGGGGCAAGATTCACACTCAACCATCACACTCGTAGTTAGTCCTTAAACGTGATAAAAACTTGAGGTCTGGGATAGGGTATATAAAAGTTCCAAGGTTTGAGTGCAAAATCCTCATTGCATTGGTCATTTAGCCCAGACACCATGCTAAAAACAGACCAGGTAGGCTAGCAGCAATGGTAGTGAGTCCAGCTGCGTTTATGCCCCATCGGCAGACAGGTTAAGAATATTTTAAATCCATGAATCCGATGACTAAAAAGGTTTAACCATGTTACAATGACTTAAAACAACTAGGATCTAGAAGTACACCGTGAAGTTGTGGCTTAAAACTAGATAAAAAAGCCAAGAAGCAGACTTTAGGAAGGAAACTTACAGCACGGTCAAGGTAGGCCATGTTAGATGCCGCCGTCATGACCAAACCAGTTTCATTAGGAAAAGGCAGACTCTGGGTAATGTATGGAGGACCTTATAGAAGACATATGGATCTATATAAGTCATTTGCTAGAATCTAAATAAACAGAAATGTAACACATAGTTCCATTTATTGGTGGGGCTGTCGTCAGGGGTGTGTCTGTCCTTCACTCCTCCATTGTATATCAAATCAGACAATGGATTAAACAGACATCATCAGACAGCATCAAGGGAATAAGCATAGCATTGGGTTTGAAAATATAAAAACGCAGTCTTTGCTGATGATGTTCAGGGGCCTCATTACAGAAGCTTCCTAAGTCTGAAATCCTGTCTTATCTAAGTGAAGGATGAAACTGAATGCACATCTTTTCTTGTCCATTATAGCAAGCTAGCCAGCTAGTGACAAGTGAGGTGAGACAGCCATTGTCAAGGACACTCATGCACATTCCAAAAACAGATACGCATGATAGGACAAGTGCCAATTGAAGAAGTTACTAGTTAGGATTCCTTAAGTTAATCAGATATGAGGTCTGCGATAGATAGGACACAGCCATGAGTTTAGGAATTGGTTCCATAATAAGAAGATGTGATTTTTCCTATCTTTGACACTTGGACAAGTAGTTAAGACATTTCTCTGTAATGAGGCCCCTGTTTTTTTTTTTTTGAGTGACCCTTCTTTCTCTCTTCCCAATTTAATAAATTGACTTTGAGTATTTGCACCTTTGTCAGGGTATAAAATAAATGTACAGAAGACCTAGGTGCTAGTGTATAACTATGACCCTCCAGAAGACACAAAGTCTGTTTATAACCTTGATGGCATGCTGAATCAATGAAATATCTCAAGGTGAATCTGCCTAACAATTTGAAATGGAACCTGCTTCCATTCATGGGATAACTTCTTGAGTTGAATTCACTTATTACCAAGACTTTGGTATCTGTTTCAAACCTTGCCTGTTGATGTTCCAGGTAAGGAATTTGTCAAGAGGGATAGACTCATCTCAGTATTTGGTTCCAACACAGAAAACCACAGAGGAGCTATAAGACACTCCGACTGCCAAGAATTAAAGGGGGTCTTGCACTACCATGCCTGAGGGACTATCACAGGGCTGCACAATTAAGAGCACTTACGCTGGTGTAATCCCAAGTATATTTCACTCCACTTCAAACTGTGATACTAGATGAAGGCTTATGTGCACACCTAACAAATAAGGACAACCCATGGATCAGTTTAGAATAGTCAATTTAAAGCATCTACAAAAGTATCGGAGATGGTGTGCCTATCACACTGATTTTACCCCACTTTAACACTTAGACAGCAGATTTTTAAAATTGTTCCACAGGGGGGGCTCTCTGCCTACTGTACCATAATGACTATTGGGGAACTTCAATACTGTTATTATAGATATTTACAAATGAGATATCATTTCCATCAAGTAATCAGACTTGGACACACAGAGGAAACACAAAAGAAAGACATAATTAATGTATTTTACTCAGCATATGGCTCACAAAGCCAAACATTATTTCTAGACTCTCTACAATGGACTTTTCTAAAACCAGGAAACAATCTCTACTACATATGTGAAAGAAAAATGGGAACAAGAATGTACTTTAATATTGTCAGAGGAAGCATTGGAGACTGTATACACAATCCAGTGGCAAACAATCGCCTTTCTCAAGTGGAGACAATTCTGCTGGAAGAATGCAATACGCTTTCTTATTACACCAGCTCAAAATCTTTTTATCAAACGCCTCAATGTGCTGGACACAGTGTGATTTTGTAAATGCCAATCATTATCATCTTTTTTAGGGGCAACAATGGAATTATTTCCTTTTGGCAGGACATAAGGTGAGTGTATTTTTTTCCGTTTAGGTTTGACACACTATACCTAGGCCAATTACTTGCAAATAAGACAGTTAGACATGAGCTTTTGTTTAAAATTATTGTGAATCGCAAGACAAGACTGAAATTATGAAGGATATTTACGTAATGGAGAAATTGACCTTTTCTTTAAAGAGGTGGTATTATGCTTTTTGCTTTTTTCCCTCTCCTTTATTAAGTTATATATCTTTTTTGTGCATTCAATAGGTTTGCAAAGTGAAAAAGCCCAAAGTCCAGCCCAAAGGGAGTTCCCATCTCCCACAGAAAACTCTTCTCTGAACTGCCTGAAAACAGCTCGTTTGTAGTCCAGCTATTTCCCTTTCATCCCTGTGTCATCACAGGGAAGCAAAATGTGTGTCATATAAAGCTTGCCAAGCGGCTAGTCTGACACGCCCTCAAAAACACTGAGCTGCAGCACATACCTCTGCTCTCCCTTCCAAACATTAGCTACCCTCCAGGCAGTCAATGGACATAAAGTTGTTACTGTGATGTAGAGACAGAGGTCAGTTAAAATTTAACGAAATGAAATCAATTAATGTGATGCTTTTTGTGCTGTTAACAAGATGTCTTTATCCCAGTCTGTTCCCAGCATCTCCTTATCTGTTTTTCTTCTTTTTTTGTATTGTTTGAATTTTTGTTCTTATATATATGTATAAATATATGAAAAAGTAATGGTGAAAAAGGTCTATGGTGTAAAAACTCAATAACTTTTGAGCTACTCTCAATAAAAAACTATTAGTGACAAAAACAGACATCTTGATATTTAATATCAAGCTTAATGGAATTGTGTGCTGCTCTTAAAATTGCTCATATTAAGAGCAGTTGTGAAGAATGATTCAGAGGGAGCTGAAATGAAGATAATCATGTCGACTAATAGGAGGGGATTATTGAAGAAGTGAAAGTGAAATTAACCACAAGGATAATGAGTCATGTCTCAATGTGACTCCGTTACACCATGCCAGCACAGCAGCACCTTATGTCACTCCAAACACTGCTGCCTAGTTGGCATCTCTCAGCTCACTTCCGTAAACCAGAGTGGACCACAGAAACACCCGAGTGCTTACTCTGCAGTTTTTCAACAGGGCAGATATGATTTGTCTTTGAGTTCATAATGACTGACCTTCAATAGTGCCAGAAGGTGAAACACTGAAACATTATATTACAGTCTTCTGACACTGAATACAGTCCATTATTTATATTTGCCATGAAAAAAATGCAGCAAAATAACCAAATAGAAAAAGAGGCGAGTGGAATATGCCTGACACACAGCTGCTAAGCTAGTGTCATGTGATCCGAACTGAATTTTTACCAATCTTGAGCAATGTAAAAGTGAAATAGTATAAAAGTGTATATGAGGGCTGTGGGGTATTGTAGGTATTGGTCTTTAGTTAAGCATCATTTTAAAAGCCATTTGCTCTACTCATGAGAGGTGACCTGCTTCACGAAATGTCTTACTTTGGTAAAACGTAACATGACATGGTTGAGACTGGACAAGCACTCAATGTGACAAAAATGAATGCCAACCAAAAAAAAAGTGTTTCTAGCAATCCCCTAACACTATTTACATGTGAGTGTGCTTGTCTGTGTGCTGATGTACTTTACATGGAAGGTAGCACAGACATGGGAGGAGAATTCCATCACAGAGTACAGTTTTCTGCACAAAGGACACATTTCTCAACAGCAGAGGTTTTCAAAGTGTGAGGCGGGTCTCCCCAGGGGAGCTCCAAACAGTTTCAGGGGAGGCTCAGTAAATGGAAGTAAAACAATATTACATTAGTTATTACATTTGTTATCAAAGGAGATCACATAGAACAATCATTGTGTGTGTGATTTGATTAAAGACAGAGTTCAAAGACATGGTAATTTTGGCGAACAGTTTTTCCACTTCATCAGAGACAGAAACTAATAAATGGACTTTTTTATGTATTTGGTGTTGTCTGAAGTTGTGTCAAACAGAATCTTAGCCTATCTTGGCTGAATTGTAGTGTCTATGGGACCAAATAACATAATCGTGATCCCATAGGCATTCAGGAATTGAGTGAAACCATGTACTGTAAGTAAATTAAGGGTGGGGTTGAGGGGGCACCTTTTCCTAAGCTCAGACTTTGAAAACCCCTGCTCAACAGTATTATTACAGACACGTTTGTAAAGAACAGTTGTTGTTTTTTTTGTTGTGTTGCTTGCTGCTTTGTTCGGGGGAAAAAAGAGCCACTGTTCTCCTCAGTTATTACAGTACTTTGCTAAAACACATGCTGCTGTTAATGCCGCTACACAGTGAATACCAACTGAGGCACATCAAGAGACAATCAAATATAACTACCGCACAGTGGGAGTCAACATGGTCATACAAATACTGGCTCCAGGATTACATTGAATTGGATTGGAAAGAAAAGGCTGGCGAGGAGTTGTTTATTTGTCCTAAAAAACACAGGACACACACAAAAGCCCTGTTCTGTACACACCCATTTTCTCAGATAGATTAAATGTAATTTCTTTGTCACCAGTACAGTCAAATGATGAGCAGTGTTTCCCACTGGATTTTGTGAAACTATGGTTGGTGGACAATGGACCATGTAGGGCGTTCCGGACATGCCCCCCCAGAAGAAACATTTGCATATTTTAAAAGTAAATGCAATAAATTGGTGCACTTTAAAAGGAAAATAAAGAGGATAGAACTATGGAGAACATTGCACTCTTGTTAACAATTTTGTGCCCTATACAATTTGATCAAAACATTTATTTAATGTTTTTCCAGCAACCCTTCATCAAAGAATAATCAAAGTAATTTCCCTAACATTTTAATTTACTTTTAATGGACACATGTAACATTTTTATTACTTCTGTGAATATAATCCAATTAATCTTATTTTCATACTGTATGTGTTGTGTTAACACCTTATTTTGAAAACCGGATTTTGTCATGTGTATCCTTGCGCTACATTCACCAAGTCCGACGCAATTTGATAAATCATATTGTATGTTGTCCTCGTATTGCGTACAATTAAGATTTATTAACCTCTCTTCAGGTAAGACTGTCATACTGTAACACATGGTAAAGTGAGAAAATGACAGAACAAAGTCGCTAACCCTGCCTGTCAGCTTGCTCTGCTCCTTCTAACTACATTTACCATAAAGGCTGTAGTACCAGTGCACTCCAAATTTAGCGACTAGCTTGATCGCAAACAAGTGACAGTAGAAACATTCAACAGTGTTCAAACCCTTGGTTAACATTACCGTAATCACCTCAAAAGACAAGTGGTTGTCTGGAGTTGGATGCCGAAGTGTGTGAGCGCGCAAGTTTACTGCAGCGGGGAGCAGCAGTGGAAGAATTCTTTTTTAATATATTTTAATTTGAATATACTTTCATTTTCATTTTGAAACTATGGCGGACCACCATAGTTTTAATTAATGGTAAACACTGGATGAGCATAGATGAACCCTTCTCTGATAATCTTGACCCACAGTGCACACTCTCAGGGTCTCTAGACAGGCTGTCAAAATCTTAAACCCTCTCAAATGTCATAATAGATAATAACGGACAAAACTGTCAGACAGGAGCCGTTTGTGTGTGTGTGTGTGTGTGTGTGTGCGTGCATGCTTGTACGTGTGTGTGTGTGAGAGAGAGTGAGAGAGAGAGAATGCATGAAGAATCATGCTTCAACATCAGGACATGTTTCTACCTTGATAGACTGAGCTGGGGGCTTTTTTTCAAGAAGATATCTGTAACTTTGCTGAGGAAAACTCAGTAATTTTACATTATTCCACATGTTCCATATCCACTTGTCCTCACTTTACCAAAACGTATTACAGCCTGCTACACAAGCTGACGGTAAAATGGCAACTCTCGCTAATGGAACATGGAATTCTAGTGATAAACTGCAGCTATGTGGAAGTTGCAGTGCTAAAGCACACAGCATAAAGAAGGGAGAGACTGGATGTAGCTTAGAGGTAGAGGTCTCCCACTAGTCGGATGACTCTCAGCTTCCCCCAGCCCGGCAAGATACTGAACCCCAAATAGCTCCTGAAGGGTGTGCCAGTGTGTGAATGATCAGTTTGTTTCTGGTGAGCAGTTGGCACCTTGCATGGTAACCTTTGAGGGAACAAGTATAGTCCATTTACCTTCCAAAAAAGTTGCCAGGACGACAGAACTTCAATCCTGTGCACCACCCGCAGGGTTAGCTGAAGTGATAGGTAAATTGATAAATTTGATTGTAAATAGAACGCAAGGCCTGTCCACAGATAATGCACCTGTCAATACAGGAGCAAAAAATTCCATTGCATCTTTAATAAAAATGGCAAAATATATGTCCATGGGTGCTCCTGTCACCACATCATCCACAACACTGCTAAACATCTGGGCTGGGCTTTTTGGGGGTGAGTATGCTTTCAATTACCTATCTGTTAAGCGTAATGCCAAGTTAAAGGGCTTATTATGCTGTGGTGTAATGAATTTATGACCAAAATATAATGTGATCAAAAATCATCATGTATTGCAGGCATCTGGATTTGATCCAGAGGATCAGATCGTTGATGTGGGAAGCTGCTTTAGAGGTAGCATCCATTTTAGAGGTTACCAGTCCCAGTGTAGTACAAATGAATGCAGAAGATTTAGATTGGATTTAAAAGATGATATTTAAAATTCTTGTCATATAATTTTTGGGAGTTACATAAGTCATTTTCATAGTCCATTTTTGTTGATAATTCCTCCCTGAGAAGATCTGAAAATCAGTTGCATTCCACTGGTAGCTCATCCTGAAGAAATAGTCAAATAGTTATAACACGGACCCAGGTTTGATGATTTTCCACGTGTGGTAAGACTGTCTCTTGGGTGTTGAGAGAGACAGTAAAAGTACGCTAAAGGGAAAGACATGGAAAAGAACAAGCTGGAGTAAGGGTCAAACACAGGATGGAGCTGTGTGTATCATAAGAGGAATGAGCAGTAGGAGCCTGAGGTTCTCATCTGTTGGGTTAGTACTATGCCTCAGTGCACTAAATCAGATTCCCAGGGGACTTGCATACAAGCAAGAAGCCCTGAGACATCAGAGAAAGGGTACTGTAGTACAGCAAAAATTAACAAACTCCAGTAATTCCAACCCCACAAATGTGCAAAACCTATTTGTGCTGTTAGAGAGATCAGTGTAAATGCATGAGACAGTAAAAAGAGAAGCATGTCTCATACCAGAGGGAGTAAACGGAAATAAAAAGAATTAGGATAAAAAGAGAATTTGAATGCCTTTCAAATCGAGGAAATCTGACTTGCAGCTATTGTTTTAGTGGCTTTATAAGCTCAAAAAACAATTTTAGATATGTCACATCTTGTCGCCACTGGAGGAAAGTGGCTGGATACCATCTCTTTTGTGTTGTGCAGAATAGCAAGCTGGGAAAAAAACATTTCTGCATTCAAAATTCTACATCACGTTCACTTTTATTCACCCTCTATGTTTTGTTTGATAAAGATATTTTATTCATATCCAGGGGATAATTGGGGATTAACGGCTCTAAGCTGGCATTTTGATGGCTTTTAAAGAACACTGATTTGCTTTGAGACAACCAATAGTGCATTTCTAAGTTCTATGGTTTGATTATGAGCTTGTAGGAGAAGGAGTCATTGTGAAAACAAACAGGAGCATGTAGGAAGAAAGGGAGTGACTTCAAACTGAAGTGAAGTTGTCCACACAATTACACATGGTTTGTAAACTATTTAAGCAGTCATTGTTTTAAAGGATACTTTTCTTAAATTTGTCCTCAGTGAATCAAAGGTCTAAGGTCTATGTTTACTTATTCTGAAGGGGGCAGAGGAGCTTATATGATTGGCCATTACTGATAACATCCTCCATCAAACCCACTGATGATGTATGCTAATTTATAATACTGTATTCCTCAGGACAGCTTGCTAAGAGCATGGAGCATGATTGACTGTGTAGTGGAATGATGATGAATCTTGTAAAGGATCGCATTGTTTAAATCGTAAAACAGCTGAAAATGAGCCTTGCAAAGAAGGCTAAAAATGTGATGGCTGGAATCTCAAAACTTTCAAATACACAGAACATAATATGTATTAATTTGAATAAAATATTGAAACTGAGAATAATTTCTTCAACAATCTAAACAACAATTGCTGTTACTATACAGGTGATCAGTTTAACATGAAGGTAGGGACAGTATGTAGTTTTCAGTGGTGCAGTTTTAAGATTGCAACTAGGTGTGTGCTCGTACGCGTGCTTGAACCATAGTCTTCAAACCTTTCATATCAAGATCCCACAATCAACAAACACCAGATGCCGGCAGTAGCTTTTCATACAGACATGTTCAGGCTCTGTTTCTACCAACGTCCCGGCTCATACACCGCAGTGAGCCAGCATTTTGGCAAAATACTCCCGGAAAAAAAGGCAGTGTGACAGCGGCTATAGATAGACAGGGAGACAGCTTCACACAACATGCTGAAAAACTCAGGTAAACTCTACACCGTTATAATAATATATTTATCAGCTTGAGGTTGAACTAATCCATGCTTTTTCATAATAATGTTACATTTACTTCATTTAGCTGACATGATACATCTGCGTTAGCTCGCCTGCCAATTTTCAGTAACTAACATTACTATTTGTGTGTCACAGCAATAGACTCAGCAATGTCAGCACAGCTAAACAAATTGGAAGATAACGAAACAGTTAGTGAGCTAGACTAAATATTATAAATGAGATTGTTGCGTCACTTTATAACTGTTAGACCACAGTAAGTAACTGTAGTGAATGGGCCTGTGGTGTCCTGCGCCATTATGTTGCATTATTGTATATCTCAACACATTCTTCACTCTGCTACCATCAGGACGTAGATACAGATCCCTGGCCTGGAAACGGGCTCGCTATAGCAGGAGTTTTATCCCCTCTGCCAGAACACTACTCAACAATCTGTACCATTTTTCATTTAGTTTATAGCAACATTACCTTCACTGTCTGTACCTCTGTGTGTATATTGTGTAGGCTGCCTCCCTCCCCTCTCTCTCTCCTTACATCTCCCCCCCCCTCCTTGCCTCTGTCGCCTAGTGCTTGCTCTTGGTGGGAACTGTAGGGCTTCTGTAAATATCATCACAGAGTGCGGTCTAGACCTGCTCTTTTATGAAAAGCGCTGTGAGATAACTGTTGTTGTGATTTGGCGCTATATAAATAAAATTGAATTGAATTGAATTGAACAGGAGTACTTGCTAAGAAAAAGGTATGTCTTGGTTAGGGTGTTAATTTGTGTATAAAATGTACAGCACGTTGTTATGTATGTTCATGCTGTGTATATGTGAGGTAATGTACGTATAGATTGTGGAAACAAATTTCCTGAAAAGGACAATAAAGAATCTAATCTAATCTAATCTATATTATGTGGGTCATGTAAATCGAGGCTAGTAAACAAATCGCTCCATATTTGCTTTGTGGTATTACATCATTTCTTGCAGGCTAAATCAACACTTTGACATAATACCAGTGGTACAAAGGATAGTAATGTGTATCACGTTAGCTGGTGCAGTAATGTGGAAAGCCATAACATTACATATGGTTTGCATCGGATAACATTGGCAACTACTTGACTCTACGTGACTCTCCATTAAGCCAGTCTTTCTGATGTTGACTGTTTTTACCCGACATCATTTGATTCCCTAGCCATATGCAAACTCATTAAGCTTCTCTGTCTAGCCCTTCCGTGACACTTTTGCCCTGCAAAATGAGTTAAAACAATGCAAATAAGCCATGGGATGTAACAAGCTCTCATTGGTTAGAGACCACCCACCTCATACCCAAGATATGGTTTAGGGTTAGACACTTTTGGGAACATAAGTGTACTTGCTTGTGCAGTTTTCCCTGGCTTTCACTCTCTTAAAATATCCAACACGGATATATCAAGAATTTTAAGAGACAATGCCAGTGCAATGTAGCACATACTCTCAGAGTGTAGCACCGGTAGACACTCAACTTCAAGACAGTCTGCCTGCAGGTCTCCTCTGTGGGGACGCTTCCTGTGCAGGCTGTGCTCTCAAGTAAGCTCCACTGTCAGGACAGGAAATAATAAACAGAATTTACATCCCCCAAAGGACATAACTTAAGCCATTCTCTGTTTTTTTAGTTATACTAAGCCTTGTGACAACGGTAAGTGACTGATTTGCATTATCCAAAAAATCTGTATGCTATGGCAAGCCATTTTAACATTTATTAGCTAGAATGGATATTCATTACTTATTTCTGCAACATCATTTTGCCTGGTCAAGTTCTAATTAAAGATAGCTGTGATTCCATTTTGACTGGTATGATTCAAACTACTTTTGCCATTCATGTGTACGGGGTTTGTTATTACAGATACAGCATCTTGTAAAACCAAGAGATCTTTTTTTCCCCTCAATTTAAGAGATCTGAATTGTCTTATCTTAAATTAAGTTTTAACTGGTCGGAAACATTTTATAGAAATCTTAAACTGGAATTATGAATAGTCATAATTTAATTTTAGATAGATGTTATCAAGTTAGAGATATCTTGAAATGATTTTGATTATTGATATCATTCTGCGTAGTCAAAATGTAATTACAGATGTCTTGAATTAGAGTTTTGATTAAGCATTTACAATTACATTGCAGATATCTGTAGTTATGTCAGAAACTACAGCTTGCATCTGCTAAGGTGAAAATGCTTTGCTGGGCAAATATCCAGGACGAAGCCTCGCATGCATGTCATGCACCACACTTCACCTATTAAATGCACTAGAGTACTGGACAGGACCACATGTGCCAGGAAAGCTGGGCAACCAGAAGTGCACAGTAAAAAAGAGTTGTGTCGTGGAAAGTGTGTGCACAGCTGACAATAAAATGTACATTGGCTGTGAGTGGACTGTTGTGTCAGTGTTTTATGCTGGAGAAATTCACAGTGGCAGTGAGACTTGCTATATCAACAAAGGTGGCTAGTGTTAGAAGGGCATAGGTCTGCATTTGTCTTAAAATGTTGACTATGACGTCGACTTTATTGTCAACAACAAAAACAAAAGAACAACCAAAGATTTAAGTTTTTCTGTCGTTCAGGCCATTCATTCTAGATGGCTACTTAAATAACATGCAATGGCTTTGCTGGCTATATGAATTATTCCTATTGGAAAGGAAGTTAATGTAATGATAACATTTCATATCATAACATTTTTAACACTTTTTGTCTTTTGAGGAGACAGAGAGTTTTATGTGACTAGAGATAATGGTACTGTTGGTGCAGCAATTGTGCTACAGGAAGACAACGTTTCATTTTCAGAGTGGAGCCAAAGTGGAGTTCCCCAATGTACTAAAGATGGGGAAAGAGGAACTGGATGAACATCAGAGGGAATCCATCTTGAAGCCATTCAAGTATTATTTTTACAACATATTTTACAACATTGGAGACATGTGGAAGTTCTGTGAAGAAATTACAGATGGGTATTTGCTGAATGGATAACAATTAATGCACTATTATTGTGATATGCTGTTTGCTGAATAAAGGTAAGGATGAAACAAAATGTTTCATAATTTTGTCAATTTGTGTTTTTTGCTGTGTTTTGTTTTTTAAGTATTTAATAATTCACTTTGACCTCGAAGAACACAGAGCTAAGTTTATTTTAAGATAGGCCTTTTATTGACCCCCAGGGCAATACATTGTTTAGCAGCACAAGGACAGAAATAGCTCAGACAATTAGAACAAAATATGAAATGAATGGTGGTTAAGAATAGAAAATAAAAATACAGGGAAGCTAAACATAAAACCGTAATATAATGTACATGTAATGCAAAGTAAAGTGTTTGTAGGAGTTAGAAAAAAACATCTACTCTAATAGCACACAACAGAATAGTGTATAAAATGATAATATGCTAATTATTTTAACTCTTGTGTTGTATTAATGTTTTTGTTACTCAGCCAATGTTTGCGGGTCTGATGTTTATCCCAATTACAAGCAATACTAAATAATAAAAGACAACATATACAGTTAATATTACTCGAGAAAGAGCTGTTTCTTCTGATGCTTTCCTGTGTTCCAGTCTGCGTTTAGAGATATCCATTAACATTTAGGTGTTTTATCAAAGCAACCTCCAATACTATATACAGTATGTCAGAGCAACTAGGGCTTAAGTGTCTTACTCAGGGACACATTAGTGTCTCAGTGGATTTGAACCCAGGATTTCTCACACGAAAGGCATGTGTCTTAGCCACTACACCATCACCACCCCGAAACCATTGTATGCTGAGGTGTCCAAGATGTTGAAAAATATCACAAGTGGCCAGCGTAGAGTTGATATGTTATGATATGATGATATGATGACGTAGCATTACATGCAGCCCAGAACTTGATTCTGTATTTTGCGAGTTTAGATAGTAGGCTACAGTGGTATGAATAAGTGTTTGCCCACATCCTGATTTCTTTTTATTGTTTGTCACACTGAAATGTCTTAGATCAAAAACAAATTGAAATATGAGACAAAGATAACACAAGTAAGCACAAAATGCAGTTTTTAAATGAAGGTTTTTATTAATAAGGAAAAATCCAAACCTACATAGCCCTGTGTGAAAAAGTGATTGCCCCCCTGTTAAAACATAAATCAACTGTGGTTTATCACATCTCTGGAAAGTTCAAAGAGTTCAGTTTTTCTAGCCATGCCCAGGCCTGATTACTGCCACACCTGTTCTCAATCAAGAAATCAGTTAAATAGGACCTGCCTGACAAAGTGAAGTAGACCAAAAGATCCTCAAAAGCTAGACATCATGCTGCAATCCAAAGAAATTCAGGAACAAATTAGAAACAGAGTAACTGAGATTTATCAGTGTGGCAAAGTGCCCCCACTTGTCCCAAACTGTCCTGATGGCAACTAACTTGTCTCTCTGCCATCAATCTAGTCGGTCTTCTCGGTAATCGCAGCGGATAATCATGGAAATAATGTGAAAGTTTTCCAGAGACATTGTAGCACGGAAAAGTTCTCTGCCAGTTTCTGCATCCCACAGGGATTCTGCCGTGACCTCAGCTTTCCCTCGTTTCAGCAACTTTATCTGCATTTTATTTTCTTTGGTTTTGTTTTGTTAAAAGTTATCAGTCCGTTAAGTTACACTAGTGTAATTGAAGAACGACCAAGTTCTTTTCTTTTAAGCTTTATTCGTCGAGCTAACCCCACCGTGGTCCCGCCAGCAGTAACAAAGGACGACCAAACCTCTGACCCGAGCCAGGGTTGGGAAGGCCCCCACTGCGAGTTTCTTCAGTAAGCCGACAAAAGACGGACCTCCGGAGCAATTCCCTGCCAGAGAAAGCGACGGCTTTAAGCTGTAACCGAGAACGCACGGATCTCTGCCAGTGTGAGGCTGTTTAACAGCAACTGGCTGGGAGAAACGACATTCAGTAAGACCAAAACCCTGCATTCTGTGATCAGTGATGTTCCATAGTTGTTAATCCATTATCTTTAGTCCTTAAACTCATAGCTTGCGTTCATTAGCGGCCCGTGTGAATCAAATTCTCCCACAATAGAACCCACATTCTCATTGTTTAGCCATTGTTATTTCTTTAATGTATATGTAACCGCATGTGGTGTTCACTCTTTACACACCCATCAATCATTACTCCCCCTTAAGAGTTCACTGAGCCTCTATCCAGCTGCTAGAGTGTTATTTTAAACTGTAATGGTCAAATGCACATATGTTATACACCACACGCATTTATAGTCACCCTAGTTAGTTAATAAATTCCACTGTAATCAAAGGAATTGTGTGTGTGTGTGTGTGTGTATTGCTTGTCTCCAAGTCCCTGCCATGAGAATTTACCCCTTCGATATGAGACTGACTGAGCGATTATTAACTAACTGATCACTAGTGAATAACTGTATAATTATTAAAACGCTACCCAGAGGTCCGGAGACTCTGGGTTAATTAAAACTCCGGTGGTGCCCCGCAAAATGATAGATTTATGGATTAATATTTTCTGAATATTAAAATTCATAATTTGGTATTAATTCTCATAAATGTATTAAAACATAGTAGACATGCCTCTAAATTAGTGCAATCCAGAATGATTTTCTAGATTTCATCTGGGATGAAAAGTATAAAAGAAGACTCAATGTCCTGCATGCGAGTAACTGCCATTCGTGTTGCCCTCGTTGCATCACATTGACCTGCAGACCCAAAGGGTGTCCCTTTGGAAAAAGAGACCATTCATTTTCACCATATTTTGACATCCATATTTCACCACTACTGGCTGTTAATGGGCTGCAGACAGTCTGGTCCTGTGGCTGGTCCTGCAGTAGGCCACTAATGGGCTGATCCGCTGGTTGGCTGTTGACGAGCTGGTCCCGTGGCTGGCTGCTGAGCGGGATCTGAGGCTGGCTGCTGACAGGCTCATTTTGGAGTTGGCTCAAGGTCTATTTCATCCTCTTCTTCAAATTCACTGTTCTAAATTGCCAGAAATGTAAACCTCAAATTCTGAAAAATCTAACTTTTCATTATCTTCCCAAGCTTCTTTCTTATTGAAAGTCCCTCTGATCAGCTATTTATTTGTTGTGTTCCACAAAGCCAAGACCAAGGAGCCTGATGTTGAAAAAATACTAAATTGCATCACTTTTCTATTGGTAAACATGGAAAAGATCATAGACAGATATATAAAGATAGAGATATATAGAATCGATTTATTTCGAACATGTAAAATAAATTGAATAGCATGTCATCATTGCTCATAATTAGTTCGGTTATTTTACTATTCAGTTTCTGGTGTTTCTCATTGTGTCATTTCGTTTTACAAGGTGGGTGAGTAAATGAGTAATGAATAAATTGTTACATTTGTATTTTTTTCTATCCCACCTTACACCCCCATACACTATTCACCATCTTAAACCATAAATTCTGTGGTCCATTGTTCAGTCCTGACAACTTATAAAACTAATTTTTATCCACCACAATGACTCGCTCAATTTTTCTCCCTCCCTCACTTATGCTCCCACTCTCGATAGTCTCCAAAATGTCATACTTTCAGAAAGTTGTTGAGAGTTTTAAGTTGCTCAGTCATTGCTGTCCTTGGTAATTGTACCCATCCACGTATTCTTCAAAAGAAACACTGAACTTTTTTCCCCAAATTTTGGGGGTAATAGGAGACACACATAAAAGGAACAATTGAGTAAAGGTGAAAAAGGTGAAAACAATCATTGTAAATGTGTCATTTTCTGGATGGGTCAATTCCTTCCCCCAAAATAAGTGCAGTAATAAAAGACGCCCCAAATGTCTTAATATGGGAGTTTGCCTTCAGTCCCCCCTCAACATCAAATGCCTTATTTTGACATCAAGCACAGTGGTGCTGCAACATGTCCTGACTGTGATATGGGTATTCATGGTTCCCAGAACCTTTGATCAAAATTTCATGTATCATGACTGGTCAAGAGGTAGGGTGAGGGCAAAACCTTTTTTTTTCTACACTAGCAACCTGGCTCTTGGGATGGTTCTTAGTTAACAACTAAGATGATGAACAAATCTACTAAATATCAGCATGATGATGTAAGCATTTAGCTAATCTGCAAAAGCACAGCCTGGCTGTAGACTCACACTGATAATATCCACAATGTCATGTTTTTTACAAGCCCATTTATAATTTAATAATGTTTGACATGCATCAGATATAAAAAGCTGAGCTTTCAAAATATAGAGGGTCCTTGTCAGAACACCAGGACTGACATTTCAAAATTAGCACTGTCACAATTTAATAGCAATGTCTGATCTGTCCATTTCAACTTCTAGGGGCTACTAGTTGGGCTTAATGTTTTACTTTTGGTGTTACCATTTTAAATTCCAAAAAGGGAAATGTGCTCACCCCTCATAGCAACATGAGCAGACAAGGTAAAATGATGGATTGGGATTGCTCAGCTTTGGCATGAAAAGTGAACATGGGTTTACTGTGTCACAATACAGTATTAACCAGATATAAATTTGATCTCTCAGCCGTAAGTCCCACTCATCTTGCTGGTGGAGACACTTCTTTAAAGTGGCAGACCTTAAGGTTTCAGTCCTGGTTGATTTGGCGACACCTGATAACAGCAAATGCGGGTTAATATTAAAGGTCACAAAATTCTGGGGGCAGCAAAAGCAGCTATTGTCTTTTTGATAAAGAAGTCTGGCAGTAATTGGCCCTTTTTTACATTCTGTGAGCAACTATAATCAGATTTTATGCTGCAAACGACATGAGTCTGCGATGTGAAAGTAGTTACTTCGCTTAGAAGTTGGAGGTGTGCAGTCAGTTGCCTGCAGCTCTCCATCTAACAGCTCACTGTGGCTGCTCCTTCCTGTTCCATTACTCCCTGCAATATTTCAAACTGATCTGCTGTCAAATTTCTTTGACATGACTGACTGCTACCTTGTTCTATAGAACAATAGTAGTCAGTACTAAGGTCACTGACAAACACATTGTATTTCTTGTGATTACTTTATAATAAAGGTTAACTCGTGTTTCACCATTTAAATGTTTTTAATGTGAAGCTACAGCAGTAGGAAATGTTCACTTTGCATTAGCTGTAACTTACAGCATGTTTTCTGTGAATGTCGCCACAGACACCCAGTTCGTAATATTTAAAATCCATCTATCCATCGTCAACAACTTATCCTGCGTAAAAGGGTTGCAGGGGGCTGGAGCCAATCCCAGCTGACATCGAGCGAAAGGCGGGGTACACCCTGGACAGGTCGCCAGTCCATCGCAAGGCCACACATAGACGAACAACCACACATGCTCACACTCACACCTAAGGACAATTTAGGGTCACCAGTTAACCTAGTCCGCATGTCTTTGGACGGTGGGAGGAAGCAGGAGCACCCAGAGAGAACCCACGCAGACACGGGGACAACATGCAAACTCCACACAGAAAGGCCGTGGGCAACCTGGGTTTAAACGCACGACCTTCTTGCTGTGAGGCGACAGTGCTAACCACTGCACCACCGTGCCACCCAATATTTAAAATATAAAGATTAATTATACTTTCACCTGACAGCCATCGGCAATAGATGGTGACTTTGATTAAGAGGCACTAATTTAAATTCTGTAACTATTACTGTATTAATGTGTTTATTATTTGTTTATTTGATTCCAGTTTCTTGTCAAATGTTTCTGTTTTACATATTCAAAATAAACACTCAAATACTAAAATGAAAATCTTCAAGATTGTTACTTTAAAGCAACATTATGTAGTAATTTTATCTTAAAATAACAGTTTCAGTATATTTTGATGATACACTGACTTGAAGGAGGGAGAATGGCGTCTCTGTCATTGCCACTCCAGGCCCGGAGCGCCTGGTATGGCACTATGTAGCATTGGAATCCCAGGCTGAAGAGCTTTTGTGACGACTTTATGCTTTACTGCACCATGTCACACACCAACACGACTCTACGCAAGCAAGCTATAAGAAGAAGCAAAACGTAGCAAAAGGTCTGCATTTTAAAACAAAAACGTAGTAGTGTGGATGTAGCCTTAGGCCTGCTCTTTGTGTGCAGGCTGCTTTCAGGCTTTTTATTTTCCATGTAGGTCTCTCTCTCTCTCTCTCTCTGTTCTCATACTGTCTAGTCCCAACACGTTTTTACCATAAAATATCAGCTGGTGGAGAGTGGCGCCTGTGTAGTGCCAAAGCTAGGATATGGGCAACAGCAGCCTCTATGGACATAATTAGTTAGCTAATAGCAGAGGCAACGAAACTGAAGAGGACGGTGATGGAGCAAGCCTAGAGGAGAAAAAATGCAAGAGGCTGCTGGATGTTGGTGAGAACTACTTGCTATGTCTTGTGTTTCACACTTGCTTGATGTTAGACTGTGTTGCTTGTTTTTGATGCTAGTTTTGGGTAATGAGTAACAGCTGTATCTACGACAGCGGTGAATAACACAAAATTACACATAATGTTGCTGCTAATGAGGTGACCAAATCCTTTAAAGCTACATAAGATAAACTGTTTCAGCTCCAGATGACACGTCTACCATGATCAGCATGTTCGTTATTTTTTGTCAGAAGGTTAGAGTGAGAAAGTAGTATAAGTTACACTCTTTGTTATATTTAGCAGGAGTACATTTGGGTCTGACTGGTTTGTAGTCAGACAATCTGTACAACATGCCCAGATTTTAATAATACATTGCCTCTACAAATCAAACTCATTCACAGAGATAACGCTTTGCTTTCAGCAAAACTGAGCAGCGACTGTGGCTAAGTGAGCAGGGCAGAATGTGTGTTGACACTGGTCACATAACCCCTTGAGGTCAGCAGACATACATCCACCTTACACACACACACACACACACACACACACAAAAAAAATCTACACACAGAGTTGAAAATTAGTTTTCTGGAGCAATATACGGCAAAAAGCGCAATCTGCAGCAGGTCACAGGGGTATCCAAGAGCCCTAGAGACTTTCAGAGCAGGCGTGGCCTCAGTTTGGATCTATTAGTGTGTGTAGAAAGGGTAAAGCGCACCAGCAGGTCACAGCACTTTCTCTCCTTCTCATCACACCAAAGAAGGTAGACAACAGAGCCTACCAAAACCAGTAATTAATTTGCTTCGTTATTATTTAATAGTGAATGAGAAGAGTTCCTATTTAACTTTTCTGTCTGGAACATTGGGAAGTCATTATAAGCTAAAATAATACTTATCGGCCAAATGCCTTACATTTTGTTCTCATCATTCTTCATGGGCCACAGAATGAAGTCGTCACGGTGATGTTACATTCTGACAGAAATCCTTGAGACTTCCACGAATCTCTGGGGAAGTAATGCTGCCCTTATCAAATGAAGCAAAGCAGCAAGGTCCCCTTACACTTTGATACAACACTGACAGAATACTGATAGATATATCTATTTGGATAGCTGTCAATAATTAAATTTATTTAGTTATGAAGGTCATTCATAGAATATGACTGATGACTATTATCAATCATCTAAATGCATCGCAGGGTCTACTTGGAGTATTCATAATAAATGAAGGGGATAGCTCTTGTGGAGAGATGAAAAGAATAAAAAGGTGGACAAGCTGTTTGGATAACAGCACTTTGTGACACTAATAACTGTTAATATTGCTTTCCTTCTGATTACCTACTGAAATTAGATAAATTGCCATGCTAACCTAAAACACTGCCACCCATTCATCAAATATGTATATAAACAGGTTTGTCTTAAATCCTGGAAGAAAACATTTGCCTTATTATCAGCAGTCTATTAGATACGCACAAAGATGGAATCCTTAGTTAAAAGATGCAAACAGATTTCCCAGTTTACTCTTATGATCTGTGCAAATTGGATGTGGTTATATGAAGCCTTTTCTCTAAAAGTTGCAGACAAATGATTAAATTCTTTGATGAATGAATTTGTGCTCCGGAAATCCAGTGTTGTGACACAATGTCTTATGGGAATAATATTTCTTGTCTCTAAAGATCATGGTAAACAAATTGTTTAATTGCAGTAAAAAAATCACATTTGCCAGACTTTGCCCATTATTTCTGTAATATTTCCTGTTATCTCTATCCCTGCACAAGTGTGACAAGTTTTATAGTTAAGTTCTGCTCTGAGACATTAACCACTAACAAGCACAAAGGGCAAAACAAGAATGCAATCGGAAAGCCAAATAATATCAAGCAATCAATTTATCAAATTTTTAAGTCATATATTTATAATATATATATGCGAGTTAATCAACACTATAATGCACCGTCTTTCTTGTGTTTAGCGGCTCACCTTGAAAAGAACAAGAGAATGAGAAAATGTCCAGATTTTATTGTTTGTTGATTATGGATTAACCAACAGATGGGGCTAAAAGAAATGTGTATACATGTACATCATGCATACAAAAATGTGACAGGTTTCATTTCATTCATTTGCTCAGAAAGATACCGCACTAAATCAAACTTTGAGTTAATTACAAAAGGACATATTTCACATATTTATAAATAATAAATATCTTAATTTAACCTCAAGTGATTTAGAATTCATTCTGTGCATGTTTGGAGTTAATTAATAAAAGTTTATTCAAAAGAATGTTAATTAATTGTCTTTGTTTGTGTCTGTGTGCTCCCTTGGTATCTTCCCTGCATCCTTTTAGTTAGTCCCAATTAAAACACTACACAACAGTTAGGACGGCTAGGATGTACTGTTCGTCTGTTGCAAAGTTTCGCAACAGCAGCTTTCACCGCAAAGTTTTAGCACTCAAATGACTCACTCTTGTCTCTGTGTGGCTTCCTGTAAAGATATGTCATCCTGTTCTGTCTCTCTCTTTAACCTCAGTCAACTGTCTACTGTTTCTGTCGTTGTTGAATCCCTCAATGGATTCGGGCTGATTCTAATGCATTTGGGGAGCTCAGATATGGCTGGAAGTGCACTGGGAACGGTCCTCTCTCTCCTGCTCTTCGCCTCTATTATACAAGGTAATCCTGGACCACATGTGCTGTTGCTCGTATAATATACCAGCAAAGATGGGATATTCACCATGGGTTTCAAATGTGTATTGGCTTCTGGTTAGACAAGCTGCCTCAGTATAATGCTCTGATTTTATCTGCCTGCATCCCAGCGGACTGCAGTCTGTAATATCAACTTCAAAGTGTAAGTGATGTTGTCTCCTCACTTTTCCTGCTTCCAATGCTATCTGATGTGCTTGACAGGGCTCCGGGATTTTCAGGTGTTCCATATTGAAAAGATGGAGGCAGTAGTGGGCCAGACTGTTACCTTACCCTGTATTGTAAAAAACAGTACCAATCTCCAGATTGTCAGTATTGAATGGAGTAAGAACAAAAATAACAACGCAAAGCTGGCTGTGTTCAGCAAAGGGTTTGGAACCCATCTATTTTGGCCTAATGTCACCATCCAGAGCTTGTCAATGGGCTCCTATCTACACCTTTCTAATGTGGCGAAATGGGACAGTGGCATCTATATTTGTGACATCACAAGTTTTCCTCGGGGCTCCATCAGGAGCGAAACAGAGCTAAAGATCAAAGGTAAGACAAAGGCAAGTACGTGCAAAGCCATACCTGTATACCTCAAACACGCACTGCAGTGTTCCCAGGATTTATTTGGCTAGTGATGTGCAGTAACTTTGTATCTTATTGTCCATTGCATATATTTAATGTTACTGCTGATTGCATCAGAGTGCTGCTCCTCTGCCAATCTCAGCAGTTATTTACTTCTGAGCAAATGTATGTAATAATTGCAAAAATGCATCAAAGAGCTTTGTGTGCCCTGAGACATTTACTTTCATCCCTCTGTTTGGCCTGTTATTATAGATTAAGGTAAAGCTTTATTGATCCCTGGGAAGGGGCTAAAGCTACTTTGTAAATAAAGTACATAAAGGTTAATGCACCAATAATTATAATCCAATGATATCAAAAACATTAGGAAAAAATACTTATGAGTATTTGTACACTCTGGAATTGCTATGTTTGCTTAAAAGTCTGTAAAAGATCTGAGTACCTCTTCAACCACTGCAACAGAGGACAATTAAATTAGGTGTTTATGTATTGCATCTGACTTACAGTAGTCAGTAATCTTTTGCTGATAGCAGTCACTTCCTGTATTCACTTTACAGCAGACGTTTTGCATGAGCAGTCTTGAGTGGTCAATCCAAATTAACCTCACATTTCTTGATTAGATGCCGATGTGGAAATAATGTGTGATGTAAACAGCACTGTTGAGGTCCATACTGGAGAAAATGTGACCATTCACTGCATATCATTCCCTAATACAGAGTACAGGTGGACAAAGGTAAGGGAAAACACTTAATCAGCCCATTTCTGCCATTCTAGTCAATTTCACTTCATTCTTCCAACGTCAAGATGATTGATTACCTCTGACATCAAACCCTACAATACAAAAACATATTTTCAATATGAAAAGTATTTATATGCTACATAATCTTGTTTTGTCCTAGAATGAGACACTGGTGTCAGAGAAAGCATCTCTGGAGCTCTGGTGGGTGACGGATTCTCACACAGGGGTTTATGCACTGACTGTCACCACAGGATACAAAAGTCTGCATAAAGAGTTTACCGTCACAGTGCTAACAGCAACCACAAGCTTAAGGACAGGTGAGCTTCTACAATTCTTTGCCACTATTTCTCTCTTTGTGCCGCACTCAATTTCAGCATTTCCTCAGGGTGGGATTAACAATCTAGTAAAGAGCCCAAGAGACTGAATGACTTAATAAACTGCACTGGACCAGAGAGCTGATACTTGACTTTTGTTATTATACTGTAGCTCCCTCAATTTTAATTTTTAATTAGCTTAAAGGAAAATGAGAGAGATTCAAAGGATTTCAAAGCTGCCAGCCATGTTATGAGAACATACTGTGAAGTAACTGTGAATAAATTGGGAACTACAGAATTTTAAGAGTGAAACTCCCCAATTATTTGCTGCAAATCAATTGCCCCATGGGATTCAGGGTTAATACTGAACTTAGCTGAACTAACACTGGTGATATAGCTTGGTATGGTGCTGTGAGTGGGCTGCGCTTAAGTAGGAAAACATTGCCTGTCTGTCTACTTTCTCATCCTGCATACATGTCTCTCATGAGAATTTGAATATGTATTAAAAGGGGGGAAAATCAGAAGTTACTTCTTGTTCTTCCTGTCTTTGTACTTTCAAACCACAAGAACAAACAAACTCGTCTTAACAGCATGTCTGAATCATGACATGGGGTGAGAGCACAATCTGTTGGACAGAAAGGAGTAGTACAGCCCAAATGACGGTTTGAAAAAATACTGAGATAAGTTGCTTGAGACGGACACAATGTTGTATTAGATCAGATTGCATGGCAGCATTGGATTACATTTAACATGCTTGTGAATTAGCAAATTTGGCAACATTTAAATATCTCATTGGTGTCTCATTGGAGATGTAAAGGGAATTATTGATAGATTGTTCAAGGTGTATGTATGCATGTGGGTATGCATGGTAGAAATAAATAGTAGTAAATAAGTGACAAATAATGGATTAATGGCACTCATTACTTGTGAATACATATACCCCATAATGTTGAATTTGCACTTCATGCCCACACCTTTGCTTCAAGAATCTGTGCACATGGCTTCAAGCTCTAGGTTCTTGAAAGAGCTCTTTGCCTTAATTTACCTATTGATTATGCAGTGCTCATAAATGCCAACTCGTCCATGTTATAATGATGTATCACAGTGCATTGGGTACTTTAATGTGGTGCATTACTTATACTTCCTACTCAGTATTCAGCTTTCCAATGCGAAGCTCAAAAACCGAAGTGTAAAAACGACAACTGCTATTTGACAGGGGATTGTGTGCCGCACTGTTTCTGAGCAGTTGCCAAGCAACCAGCGAAGACTCCAGGACCTTACCGCTCCTCGTAAAGAAATAGTTCCAGGACAAAACACCCTGTAAAACCATAACTTGTCAGTTCTACATTTCTGTTTGTTTGGATTAAACAAACTAGATAGAATATGTTAAAAAAAAAACTTTAGAATTGCAGGTTAGCTGTTACCTTTTTTACGTAGCCCACATTTTTACCATACAAAAATGAGGCAAGAAAGCTATTAAGCATATTTCCTACCACATGGAACTATGCCATTACCTAGAATGCCCCTATTCATGTACAAACAGATTCCTATGTGATGGACAGGCTACATTTTGTTTTCCATGTCAGGTATTTCTTTATGTTAGCACTGTGGGGTTCCAAGAAAGTATGTTTTTGATTCTGCAGTGACACCATCAAAACAGCACAGTTACACTGTTGCTGACAGCGTGTCTATTGTGAGTTCTTTGTTTTTCTACTTTCAGATCTCGTGACAGTGTTGCCTCAGTCCAATGCAACTGTGCAGGGTTTGATCAGATCAACAGGACGTGGCCATACTACATCACCGACCACTGGGCTTTCAACAACTGATACCAATGTAACGTGGACCATGAGTACGGGCATTGATGTAACAGAAGATCCAAATCCTAGCAAATCTACAATCACAGCTGCACAGCGTCTTACACACACCAGCGTCACATCACCCCCTGCCTCATACACTGACCTCTATCACTCAAACAACACCAGTGATCTTGAGATAAACCCGACTCACAGTTTAAACACATCCACTTTTTCTGACCAATCAGTGACCAGCAACCTATCCACAACATTGAGTTATAACAGTAAGGTGTTGAGATCAACACAGGAGATAAGGAATCAGTCCATGGGAACCATCGTGGAAAACTCTGACAGTCCTGGTGCAACCCAAACCCTGACTACTGGGACTGAGAATAAAGGTAATAATTACTTACTATTACTGTTGCTCAGTGTTCATAGGATCAGTTACGCATTTCCAGTTTATATCTGGGACCCGAATGATCCATTATCCCTTTTGTTTGCCTGATATTGGCTTTTTATTGTGATGCTCTCAGATTGTTTTGAGCACATCATTTGCTCTGCAGACTGCCAACTGTGGTTAGCTTTGTTTGTGTCTGTTGAAGTGAGGCGAGCAGCCGCAGTGCCGGAAAGTAAACAGTAAAATCTGTAAGTACCTGAAAACAGAGCACAATGCTCAAACAGACCTCTTGAAAGCTACAGATGCATATTAGCCACAGCTTCGTTACCTTCACCATCTGCATCTTCATCATATGCGGAGGCCTGACAGATTCCAGTTTTTCTAAGCCTCAGGCTATAGATGCCTTTTTCATGGTACAAATCTCTGTCAACTTCTGGGGTCGGAGTCTGACAAGCTGAGGGGGAGGAACGGAGACACACTTTTCTGCCTCAAGGCAAAAAGTTTCACATCATAGCTTTACATTTATTATCAATATGTGTTGGAGTCTGCTGGGTTTTACCAGAGCAAGCTGATCAATATCTTAGAAACACACATTTAGCTGTTGGTGTCCTCCAAAATGACACTTTCCCCCTCTCTGAATCTGCTTCTTAGATACTGATGGTGTACGGAGTCATCTGTGGTTGGTGTTAATCATCGCTCCAATGCTGGTATTGATCGCTGTGGCTGGTATTCTCTGCAGGAGAAAAATTATAAAGCAGAGGTAAAAACTCCCGTTACCTGTCCATTCAAGCACCCTATAGACCTGTCTGCACTTGTTCACCGTCATGCACTAGGTGACCCTGAAAGACATGGAAAATATTGATATTTCTCTTTATTCCTGATAGATACCCATGACCTATAATATCTGCATGCTAACTTTCTAGCATTGTCACCAGTAAATATTTGTGCTCTCTCTGTAGGATGGATCTACCACCTCCATTTAAACCCCCACCTCCTCCAATCAAGTACACAGCTGCAAGACACCGCGAGCCTTTCCCCACTTCAAGGTGTAACTCGATAACAGATCTCACAGATATGGGACAAAAGTGTACTTATATATAATCTCTAATGAGTTGATAAATTACATGCAGTAATTCATTGAGGGGATGAGGGGGTGTTTCCTGTCTTGGTTACGTGCAGAATTACAAAATGTCTTGCTTTTAGTTGTGGTCAGTTTTGAACTGCAGTTACAATACAGTTGCAGGCAACTGTTCAAATGTGGGATGTGTGTATATCTGGGGTGAGTGTGTTGGGTTTCTATGCTACTGTGTATTAAATGTTTTTGTGGTTTTAATTTTTTTTCTAACAAATGTATTCAAATTAATGATAAAGTTAGAAAATAAAAGCTTGCTTAAATTGACTGAACTACTACCCTGCAGGTGCTTGTGTTATTTACTTTTTCTTAACATTCTCACAATACTATTTATTGTGCTTTTATAATGTAGTCATTTGAAGTCCCAGCTATTTTCTCTTGTGCTGCAGTAAACAAGCATTCTATTTTCACAGAAACACAACTGTTTAAACCTTATGGCTGATTTATTTTTGGTGTCCTTTACAGATCTGTTGTAATGCTGGCTTTCAGCTGTGATTTAGGATTTCCTTTCAGTGACTTCCTCTAATGTATCTGCTGTGCTGATGTTGCAAATTGAGTGAAGGCTCTAAATCAAAGACCAGTGTTGTCCACATGTACCACAGAGTGATGCTTCAGTTTACAAAGCGGGGCTTAAACCACAAACCACATTGGCTAAATGGCTAACGAACGGGTGTTAGTATTAGTTAGTAATAGTATTGATTGTCATATTTTTGAGTATTTACCGGTTTTATTCATAATTTTTTTAGTCCTGTGTGTTAATTTACTTTGAAAATTGAATTTGCACACCAAATTAAATGGACCCTCAATTTGGTTTCTCAGTAACATTTTTCTTCAGCCACACTGTACACACACACACACACACACACATGTTCCACTATCCCTCTAGGGACATTTCATTGAAATAATGCATTCCCTTGCCGCTTACCCTAACTTTAATCATCACAACTACATGCCTATGCCTAACCCTAGCCCTAATCTTCACCTAATTTTGACCCTTAACCCTAAAAACAAGTCTTATCCCTCAAACAGCCCTTTAAACTTGTGGGGTCTGGCATTTTGGTCCTCATAAAGCTGTCGGACCCCACAAGTATAGTGAGATCCCGGTTTTTTAACCCCTCGACTATAGTAAAACAAGCCGACACACACACAAACACACAAACACAATCATGTATTTAGCTGTACTGAAAAACTTTTCACAACTACATTTCTTTCTTCTAATTTCCAACCACAGTAACCAAACCACAACGTACTGTGTAAATGCAAGATATGCCTTCTTGACATGCACAGCTCTGAAGCCCCGTTCACACAGACAATGCATACAAAATAAATAAAGGTCTATTGTATAGTACTGTACTTAGAGTTAAAACTTGGTTTTAGGGTTAAGTTCAGATCAAGTTTAGAACATTTGGGCTAGGCTTAGGGTTTAATTGTTTTTTGTTTTTGAAAAATATTTTAAAATCCATTGCTGACACATAAGTTGAGTGAAAGTTAGGGTGAAATTTATGTTTGTTTTTTATTTTATTTTTTGTTTCTGTATTTAAAAAAAATTACATTTTTAAATGAATATTAAAGTTCTTAACAGATGTTTATAAACTATTGTCATCTTCAGATAGTAATAAAGTGATCTATTTGAAATCGTATTGTATCTCACAATAGTATTGCGACTGCGTGCCTCGGAATGAGGTTACGTTGTTTCCTGTTTGTAACTGAAGAGAAGCCAGTTTTCAAAGTGTTGTGATAAGAAAGAGGTACCTAAGGCAAGGTAAAAATAGACTACAGCGTAGCTCACTGTCTAAACACTGTGATGCCCTGTAGCCTGAGAGCATTCGTGTCAGACAGACAACCCGTTTTGTTCAAGACGGCTGGAATATGAACGGTAGGATAAGAACAACTTCTGGAACTAAAATTATTCATTTACATTTTCAAACTTGTATATAATATTACAACACTGTACTTATCCTTATCCGTAAGAACAATTCTGCAAAATGTTTCTTTTACCACAAAAACTAAGAAAAAGCTAAATCAGCATATGTCACAGAATACGGCAGAACAAAAGGTAAAAGTAAAGGCTGGAGGCTTAAAATGAGTTGATAATCTAAATTTATGTAAGTAATGGTATATTTCTCCGTTTATTGTAGTTTAGTAGTATCCACATATAACCTTACAAATTGACAATAAAACTGTGGTTACAATGGGAAGAATGAATATCCGGTTAAATGTGTCAGTACTGTTTAGTTGAAGCTTGTACATTACATATTTCCATAAAGACAATATTGTTTTGGTTTGTTGTGTTTTTTTACAAATCATCTTTTAGACTCTAGACTAGTTTTAAAAAAACATTCTTAGATGTTCCGTATGCTGTAGCTCACGGTAGATAAGATTACACTATAATTTTAGAATGGCCCTAACATTCTTTAATGGTTGCAACTTTCTCTGTTTTTGCTTTAATTTCCCACCTTAAAGTTCAGGGATTGTCTAGTATTGCTAAAAACATTTGCATGTTTGTGTGTCATCAGAGTAAAAGTCAGGACGCATTTAAAAAAAGTTTCATCTTTTCTTTTTGTTTTTGAGATGTACAGAGGGGAATTCCAAACTATATTAGTAATAGCTGATAAAAAAGTCTGAAAGTCTACTCACTGATTAAGAAAACTCTTCACAATCAATTCCCACTGACAGTAGTTTAAAGGTTTGAGGTGTTAATAGTCAGTTTGTGTTTTGTCTTTTAGGTTGTCAAACTGAACTGATATGTCTGGTGCTGTTGTCTCTGGCCTTGTTGATCTCTTTGTGTCTCAATGTCATCTTCTGCATTAAACGAAGATCCATTTTGTGCAAAGGTATGGTTATATGTAAAGTAACTTTTTGGGTCACAATGTTTGTTTTGTTTTTTTATTCAAAATATTTCAGCTTTTACAAGGACAACAGGGTATTCCATAAATTGCTAAATATTTTTTTTTCATACAGACACAAAAGAGTGCTGCCACCCAGACAATCATGACGGAGAAAGGTATGCTTTTTATTTCATTTTTTTGAATGAGGCTAAAACATGTGTGCATATCAGTCAGTATTTATCTTAATTTGTAATAAATAATAATAGATATTCCAATATTTCTAATTTACATCTACAAATTACATCTTATTGTAGAAATAACCTCAGAAATTGTTCCTCCATATCTTGTCGAAGGCCGCCACAGGATGAAGGGCAATATTTTCATAACCTCAATCATCATGAGCAGCAGGAAAATCCCCACAATCATCATGAGCAACAGGAAAATCCAATCTACGGCAACATCAGCACAGACAGAAGAGGTGAGAGCAGGCCTACAGTCTGTCACCTTTTAAAAAAAATTTAAACTGAAAATCACTGCATTTTTATGGAATAAAAAAATTTTTTTTTTACTTTAATTTTAATAAGGTTGTTTCCTTTTTCTGTATTTGTAGACTATGTTTTTTTTTGCAAATGCCTCATGGCTGAGTTTTAAAAACAGTCGAAATGTGCGTTGAAACAAGCTGAAAGTTCATTTGGATCAATTCCTTGCATGTTACGCTTATAATAATTCATTTATATAAAACTGTAGAGATTTCCTTTACACCCACTGTTTAGATTTCCAATATTCAGCTATTTTTTTGTAGTAATTTAGCCAGAAGATAAACCTTCAGAAAAATCTAGATTCTATGCTTTTCAAGTGATTTTTTTTCCGGCCTACTGTAGGTAGACTGTAAAACAAATGACCAAATCGAGTGTTTTACTTGTTCAGGTTCTGTAGAGGTTTGTTACGAGATGATGACCTTGCAACACACAAGAGATCGTATGAAGGTAACTGTTTTGACTCTATGTTCAGACCAGCGGCTATCAGCGGTAAAATTTCTCTCATTGATGTAGTTCTTACACAGCTTCCACATGGTTTTCATCATTTACTGTACATGATGTTGTTCCGTACTATACGTGTAAAATATATTATTCTATCAATTATATCATGTGCAGACATTAAAAGCCTCATTGCAAGGTGAAAAAAAAGACACACTTTAATAGGCTTCTGTGCGCTGGGGTGCAGCGTAAAATTTTTACCTGCTGCTTGATGGTATTCATTTTCGCGGATTATACCTGACCTGCACATGGCAATTGTTAAACCTCTCTAAAGTTTTACGTCTGCAATACGGAGAATGAAATGTAGTGAATGTAACACTTACAAATGGTAACAAACAAAAATGGGTTTATGAGTTTTCTACAAAGTATAATCATAATCTAAACCAATCGCTTGAATACATTTTGTGAATGCTTGTAATAATTTATGTTACATTCACGCTGAAACTACATATATGAGCATGTGCATGTCGTTTAAAAATACACATGCAGACCAGTTTAACCCATGCTGACAGATTTGCTTTCAAACCGGAAGGCAAATGATACCATAGACTTTGTGGTCAATGAAACTGTGAACCAACAAACACAATTAAGCACAAAATGTTCTAAAAATAAACTTGACTTACAGAAACACATGCAAACACATGGCCACAAGATCTCACCTAAGATAAAGCATATGTATTAAACTGGTGTGTATAGTGCTGCAGCATTTGTGTTCATGCATGCATCAAAAAAAACAACATTTTACCAACCCATTTTGTCTCCATCTCAATCCAGTCTTTAGAGCCTGACCTGAATTATGCCTCACTGGATCTGAAGGTGGCAAATAAATACAAGAAGAACCATCGCCATCAGCAAGGCCACACTCAGGGACGAAACAAACCGCAAGATCAGATGCCAGTCCACCACACCCCCTCTGTGAATGCTTTCTTGGAGGTGGAAGCAGACATGGACGCTCACCTTCCTCCCAGAGACACAAGCACCATGGTTTCACACAGTAGCATCTACCTGAACAGTCAACAGATAGCCGAAGAGACAGAGGAGATGGAAAGAGAATGGGGCATAGACATGGAGAGGGTGACTGCGGGTTGGGAAGGAATAAGAAGGCGGGAGGATGGTGGAAGTAGAGAATGGAAAGGAGAGCAAGAGAGTGAGGAAAGAAAAGGACGACAAGATTTTAGTAATGGGAGTGTATGTACACAGCTTTCAGAGATAGATGCTATTCAGAGTGGCACGGATCATTTCATCAACAGCTTTAGCCATGATAGTGTCCCACAAGCTTAGACAGATTTCATATTATTTCCTTGTTTCAAACTGTTCAGAACTGAATAAGCCACCTGAAAAAAAGCCAATAAAATAAAACAATGTAATATTCAACGAGCTTTGCGCAGTTGAGCAATTTCCTCTGATGCAAACAAACTACCTCTTGAACTCTCCACACCATTGAGCAACCAAGGAACAGAAGTGTACCTTTCTGTGCAGAGGATGTAATCAACGTAGAGGATATACAGAGAAAAGGAAACTCTGTGTGTGACATTTAGAGGTCAAGGGCCACATGGAAATTTTCAATATCTTAAGGAAAACATCAAATCATCACAGGACACAGAAGAACTTTCACTGTTTTGATGTGTATAATCAGACATCAGCAGATGTCTCACAGAAAGGTGTGAAGGGGAAAAAAATCTTTACATTTGTTTTCCATGATGTAGGCGATGGCCAAGCTTCGAGGTGCGATACCTTCTTTTTCAAATGTACTTGCCAAAGCACAGGTGAATCTGCTTTTCAGTCATGTTATAATTGGAGATAAAATTAACATGAACATGAAAATTAAAGGCAAGAAAGTGAAAAGGGGAATGCTATTAGTGGGATATCAGTAACATTTAATTTTCCATGTGGGCATACATGTGAATGTCACCCACAGAGGATTTTCCCCATCAAAGTTATGATAATGGTCAATAACTTTAGAATTTAGAATTTATTGAGCTAACGCGCTATCTGCTTAAATTATTATTTCCCTCTCTGTACTCCCCTCTCGGGAAAGATAATTTAATGCAGAGGGAAGTGAGCTCTGAAGTGAACTCAGCAATGAGAGGCCTGCAGCGCAGTATTTGTTGACAGGTTTTCAATAGCTGACCATGGCCTACTTCCTCTCTATGGATTTATTTTTGGTTTCAGGCGTTTTAGAGCTAACTGTTGCAGACAGGGTAGCAACATAAAAAGACAAATAACAATGCACTTTCAGGCCCTGAAAAAAAGATGGAAATATTTTCTTCTTCTTTTTCATAAAAGAAGACTATTATTTTCTTCTTTATGATAATTATCTCGTAAAGATGTGGTTGTCTATTGTGTTTAATTGTGCAGAATGGCTTGATTGTTTTTAAGGACTCCATAAGACTTTGCTTAATTGCAGTGCTGGAATGTAACTAAGCACATTTACTGTATTCTACGTTACTTGAGTCTTTCCCTTCTTTGCCACTCTCCACCTCTACTCCACTTAATCTCAGGGTAATCTTGTAGCCTACATTTTACTTTACTACAATTATCTGGAAGCTTTAGTCAATAGCAACTTCACAAATAAGATTTAAAAAAAATTTACACAAAAATCATTTGTTATAAATTTAACAACCCAACAGTTTATACAGGTACAGCTGAAACAATTAGTGTGGTGAATCGATTAGTTGACAGAAAATTTATTGGCAACTACTTTTATAAACAATTTAGTCATTTGTCAGGTAAAAACATTTCATGGTTCCAGCTTAAAAAATCTGAGGATTTTCTGTGTTTCCTTTTAATTATTTAAATAATTTTAATTTATTTTTAATGATTTTGAGGCTTGGATTGTTGGTTGGACAAAACGGGGCGGCTGTGGCTCAGGAGGTATAGTGGGTTGCCCGTTTATTGGAAAACTAGCGGTTCAATCCTCGGCTATATGTCAAACTGTCCTACTGAACCCCGAATTTGCCCCAATGGCTGTTCCATCTGTGTATGAATTTGTGTGAATGGGTAAATGCGATGTAGTGTAAAAAGCGCTGTGAGTGGTTGGAAGACTAGAAAGGCGCTTTACAAATACAGATTATTACAAAACAAACATTGTGAAGGTGTCACTTTGTGCTCTGGGTAATTGTGATGGCATTTTAGAATTTGGCAAACAAAATTAAAGGAGCAAATAAATAGCACTGACAAGAGAGTGGCAGTCGCCTTCTTTCTGATTGCAGCCTAGCTCATGTAGCTACCATGGTGCCACCATAAAGTGTGTTATACTTTGCTAGTGGCAGTCATAATATAGTGGCCTGAAGTAATAGGTGTTATTGATATTATTATTATTTATTTGTAAAAATTATTTTGGAGGCACTTTATGTAAAGAGAGATGACAGGAAATGAGGGGAGAGAAGGGGAATGACATGCACACAGCCAGACTTAAACAGGGACATGACAATTTATGGCTTGTGCCTTAACTCCCAGGGTGCCCCAGTGAAATTACTGTATTACAATTACAGTAACGCCTGTCAGATTACACCAACTGGCCAAAATTGAGTCATATGTGTTTTCTGATCTGCCACCCCTGTGGTCAATATGATTAAGTTAAGACATTATGGAAAGAATGCCTTCATTTTTAAAACAGTCAATGTCATAAAAGTATCATGCTTTGCATCCACCCAACCTATCAGGGCTTTCACACCAAAGCATTTTAAATCAATAACTCTAATAAGAAGTTATTGCTTTCAGGTCTCAAAATTTTTGCATCGATATTACATAACACTACATCTATCTTTGCAACTGAGACACAAGAGGTTGCAGAATATGAACATACTAAATGTGTTTGGACAATGCCAAATAACTCTTGTTTATTTAGACCAAATTGTAACAAACAAAAAATATTAAGTTCCAGTAGGCTACTCGGTACATTCAGAACTTCTGAATAAAACAACTATGTTGTTGGCTGTGCCAAATTGGTTTGTTCTAATACTATGCATGTTAAGTGGGGGATATTGATCAGTCACCTGTTCTGGCTCCAGGAACACAATTAGCTAACTCCTCAGCTTCATAAATGAATGTGACAACATTCAACAACAACAAGCAGCTGCCATGTTGTTGAATGCTAGCAAAATAATCATTTTTCTGGTATTAGTTAACATAAAACTGTACATTGTTCAGCGTTTACCATCCATCAATGTACTAATTCGGGAAAATGGACGGCAACACTCATCAGAAGGCTGACCTCTGAGAGACGCTGTGGATGTTAATGGTACCGGGAGTTTTGTGGGATCCCTTAACTGTCAATATAGCATGTTGGTTACACGTTAATGCATGTAAAATATGTATCAAGACAATGAAAAAGAAGACTATTACAGTGAGCTACCACTACTAGGCCTACAGACCTGGAAAATGAGTTAAAAAAAGACTGACGAAAGACGAAATATGTAATTTATATTTATATTTTTTGTGTCTTTTATGAAAAACACAAGGAAACTGTAACATATATATATATATATAGTCTGTGGTAGCAACACATCCGAAAAGCTACTGAGAACCGGAAATGGAAGGTTTTGTTTGACCGAGTGAAGCGTCTTCCTGGGTGTAGACGATCTTCTTTACAAACATGGCAGCTCGCATGTGAATGTCATGCCATCTTAATCTATTACCTGAATCTGTTCGTGTTTGGGTGCGATGACTGATACGTTCAAGCTGACATGTAAATGATATCTTGAGGTGTTGTTCTTTCACTCCCCTCAGATAGCTAAGCATCGGGAAAACCGTTTAACTTTGTTGATTCATTAGCTGACCCGCGGCACTTGATGTTAGCATTTTAGCTAAGTTAACCTGTCGTGAAGTTCAGACGGATTCGCTTATGGATCCTGACCAACAACTGCGAAATGTAAGTCACATTCATATGCGGCGGCAGCTACATTCAGATTGATGGTGACGAGTTTGTGTGCTTTTGTCTCTTTCAGCTGCGGGATTTCCTTCTGGTTTACAACCGCATGACTGAAATTTGCTTCCAGCGATGCACCAGCAACTTCAACTACAGAAACCTCACAATGGACGAGGTAAGGATACTGAAATTCATGAACCCCTCACATGTGTAGGCACACCAACAGTTACAATTCTGAATGTGATCGTGTTGCCTTGCGTTATGGCTCATCACCTTTTCTTCAACTGCTATTTCTGTGCACATTACAGGCCATGTATGTTAGACACACGGACAAAACACCCATAAGTTATGTAAGTGCCGCATAGCTTCAAAAGTATGGGCCGTTAATACGCTGCTATAACAGCCTAATTCTTCTGGGAAGGCACTTTTGGAACCAGGATGCAGGGAGTTTTAACCCAGCCACAACAGTGGCCTCTCATGTCGGGCGTTTGGTATGGGCTTGTAGTCAGGGCTCTGTGCAGGCCAATGACCTCTTTGTGCATGGGTGTCAGCGTCAAGTTGAGTCTAGTCCAAACCTTGAAAAAACAGCCGCAGACTTTATGTGGTTACATGCATATACTTTTGAACATATAGTGTGTCATGAGCACATACTGTAGCTTTGTCCATCCACTCATTCCCAGTGCTTGCTGTTGTCTGTCCAGGAGCGCTGTGTGGACAACTGTGCAGGGAAGCTGATTCGCTCTACCCACCGCCTGATGGGCACCTATGTGCAGCTGATGCCTCGGATGGTGCAGCGCCGGATGGAGGAGATGGAGAGCAAGGCTGCAGAGAATGCCAAGGCAGCAGAGGCTGCCGCTGCCGCAGAAGCCTCACCAGCATCTCAAACCCCCGTCACCTTATCTCCACTGTTAACTCCCTCAATCACCAATGTCGGACCAGAGGCCCATGGCTCAATCTTAAAGCCATCAGGATTAGATATTCCACTTCCACAATCCACAACAGCCACAGAAGTCAAATTATCAGTTGCTGCACCACTCACACCTGCTTCAGAAGCAGCAAATCCCTCAGTGCTTAATGAAGCTGGCAATGGACCATCTTATACAGTAGGCGTTTCTCTGCCACCGATAGCTGGGAGCTCAGCGCCTGTGCTCATGCCATCTAAACCAATGTCCTTATCAGAAGATGTACCTGTGTCAACAGTAGCTGCACCTACAGTGTCTAAATCCATAGACAGCCAAGAGAGAGCCCCAGAGGTCCACCCACCCTCAGGCCAGTGATGACGCCCAGTTTGGGGCTGTCACAGGTGCTAGCGACATGTCCCTGACTCCCACCACAAACGACCCACATCTGATGAGTCACTCCCAAATGTGATTTTCTCTGTATTGCTGAAAAGAATTATTGAATAAAACTCTGACATACATGATAAAATATCATCAACTTTTCAACAACTATTATGATATCATCATGTCATACAACCTTTTCTAGCTACAGTCTCTACAGTGAGCATTTGCTGTTTTTCTTTGTTTTCATATTGTAAATTGTAAAATTGAGTTTTTCCACTATTTGTTTTACAAAACTAGCAACTTTAAGACCTTAACTTTAGATTCTGTTAATGTATGCAGGCGTCATTTTGGGCGTATTTATTTTTGACTCAACAGTAAATAAATCAAGAATCAGAATCAAGAAAATAATATTAAATTGCAGCTTTAGTGCCCTGTCAACACCCCCCACCATGATATGAACAGCAGTAATTTATATACTGTATATATTATATAGAAATCTGACACAGTATTGCAAAGTATGTCAGAAATGTCAATAACGCAAACTAAAATGCAGACATTAAAAATCCTAGGCGTAAATGTTATGTTTTGTAATAAAGAGACAAGATGGAATTTGTGTTTATGTGTGTGTGATGGCAGTTGAGAAATTATGTTAGTGATGGAAGTGATATTACCAGTCAAAGCTCCACAAGGATCAATCCCCAGCCTGCAGGCTTGATTGCATAGGCCAGTTGATCTTTGGACTTGCAGGAGCCAAGAGGGCTTAGTCTGATAAGCCCCTAAACAGACTTGGTCCCGATAATTGTTTTGTAAGTTGACACAGCAAATGCAGAAATTAGATACTCATCAATAATAATAAAAAAAAGTATTGATGACTCTTTATTCATGTTTGCTGGATTTTAAATGCTCTTTTAACAGCCTCTGGTATTTTTTGTTTGAAAACATTAGTAAGCTGTCAGATGTCCTAACGCAGCAGTGTTTTGGGCGTATGCCACATGGTCTCATTGTTGTGGGTGTCAATACAGTTCATGGCCTTTGTCGCATATCATAAACTCTCCTCCCATCATTTCCTGTCTTTGCACTCAACATGCTATGTGCTCTTCAATCCAGCAGCAGAGCAGTGATAAGCGATCTTCAGTGTAACTGTCAGCTAACAGCTGTGACAGTCAAGGATTGTAGAAGAAATTATATGGCCATGTATAAAACAGTTTGCTCTTGTTTGGATAAGATGGTCATGCAATAGTCATGTTTAGCCACCCTGTTGCTGTAGGGGCAGAGCCACTGAGATTCGCAGTCCCTGTTAGGAACCAGCTCTGTGTCACATGTAATAAGTATAATTTTTTTTTTTCATTTTGTAAAAGAAAGTGTCTGTTTTGGAATCATTGCTGATCAGTCCTGCTGTTACCAGTTAGCAAAGAAAGTTATTCATTTTATCAATTAGTGTACTGTATATTTTTATTTTTGCTCTCAAACTTTGATATTGGTGTCTGGCTCACAAATCAAGTATCTGTGAGGCTGCAATTCAACATGGACAGGCCTTTTTCAACGCAGATGTTGTGATTTGTCAAAGTAGCAAAAGCACAGGTGTTACCAATAGAACTTTACTCTATTCATGTGTCCCAATAAGTCATGACAAATGTAATGCGTGACATGTCAACGTGTCTTCTGTGAAAGTATTTGAATAAAAATGTATTAATGATGAAGCATAGAGGTCGACTGATAAATTAGCCATGTTGATACATATGCCGATAATGGCTTATGACAGATACAACGGTGTTAGTATATATGACAGCCAATAAGCAGAAAGTAGCACGTTAATTATTTGGCCACCAGAGAGCACTGACAGGTTTATTTATCAACTGCAAAACCATAAGCCTTATTCACTGAAGACATGTTGCAGTAAGAAATGCACAGGTGTAAATAATAAAATAGGCTGAACACTTGAATAGAACAGATTCATGTGCTTTGCCACGAACAGTCAAAATTTCCTTTTACAGTAGTATCTGAGTCAGAATTATTCAATACCTTAATTTAATGGATTCTTAGACGTTTATGTGTTAATGTTTAAAAATCCTAAAATACATCATCATTAGATTTTTCACACTCATTCTGTATTTTTGGTAAATGGAAAATTAACCTAAAGCATTCTCACTCAAATTACAGTGAAAGATGAAAAATTAATAAAATGCATTTTAAAAAACTGCCCACATCCCTCTGCCACCTCACCTGACACAGGTATTTCGCTCCCGTGTAGTCATTCCGCTGGGTGCAGCATCGTCGCATTGCCTCCAGCAGGGGGCACTGTTTAGCGAGTGTCCCGGGACAGGGCCGCCAGCAGCGGAGCTCTAACTTCTTACCAGTAGCCCACATCTACTCTGACGAGCGGGGCGTGGACTCAGACCGACTTCTCTGCTCTTAAATTTGAGGAGACGGCTGACTTTCGGGGGGAAAAAAAGAAACTGACGAGAAATCGATCGATTAGCAGCTGGTAAGATTTCTGAAAACGTTTTTGTATGTGTAATAGTTTTGTTTCCATCGCGGTTGGGAAGCTTTGTTGTCCAACTTCACTCTGACTTTTTAACAATAGAACTCAAAGTGATCCAATAGGCCAGCCCATCCGATCCCACGGAGGAAGATGAAGCCAAGGGGAAATGTGGGAATGTACAGCTATTTCAGTACTTAAATTTCGCCGGACTCTAGCAGGATGTTTATCCTTCTCTGTGTAAATAGTTCAAATGTTTAACGATCAGTATGAAACTAATTACCTTACAGATTGGTCTACCATTACAATGAATGTTTAGGAATACACAAATACCATAGAGCAAGTACATCAGGCTTGTGACACACAGTCACACCTGAGGGGATAGTGTGTCTTTTTATGGACATAATACTTCTTTACCTAGCCTTAAAAAACTGTGTGATGTCTGTTTACCTGTTTTTATCAGTACACTGGAAGATATACAGTACATGGCAAAATCAGTTGTACAGATTGGTTTATTTACTTTGTTTGTATGGGTGGCGGGAATAAAACCAAGCTCTGTCTCTTACATAAGGAGTCTTTGTTTAACACCTTTTGCAGGCTACATGTTCCTGATCTCAAAAGAGATTAAAAGAGCAAACAGTCAAAAGACGCGACCTACATTATAATCATGGATGACATCTTCACACAGTGTCGAGAAGGCAACTCTGTGGCTGTTCGTCTGTGGTTGGACAACACAGAGAATGACCTCAACTTGGGGTGAGCGGATAAATCTGCACACACTTCACTCAGATACATAAAGCTTTGATGATGCCCACAATGGGCTTGACTGCCTCTCTCTATCTCTATCTTCGAAGTTAGAGTTTTGTTGTAGTAAAGCAAACAAATTGAGTCTTCTAATGATGACTGACTTCATAGCAAACGTACCACATTTGGTATGGTTGATGAGGTGATTCTGTGCTTGTGTGTGTGTGTGTGTGTGTGTGTGCTTATGCAAAACGATCCTTGGCACATTAGAGGTGGTCAAATAGTTTCCATATTGTGCTCTCCCTGCAAATCCACATGCTGCAGAGCATCACCCAGCTTCAGTAATTCCAGTCCAGTTTGTACTTCCCCCCCCATTTTCTTCTTGGATTTCTCTCCTTATGATGTCATCCCCCTAAAAGTATGTGTGTGTATAAAAAGCAGTAGATGATTTGGGGAGGTTGTGCAGTGACATAAATGACTCAGACAACAGAAAATAGCCGAAAACTCCTCCTACACTGGACTGCAAAGCACATACCGACTTTAGATTATAGTGCCAAGATGATTTAGACAACTGACAAAAAAGTATTTAGTCAATAGTACCTGTGATAATTTCATAATCATTTTAAATATAATTTTAAAATAATTGGGGGGTTTCAGACAAATAACCACTTTGAAGAGGTTAACCTATTCTCTGGGAACAAATTGTCAAATGTTGTCTATATTGAAAAAAGTAATCTAAAATATAAGTGATGAATTTATAATGGTCACAAATTGCAGCCCTATTAGATTTTCTTGTATTGTTTAGGACATACAGAGCACGTCTGCATGTTTACATAATGTCCTCTCCAGAAAGGAGCTAGAAGACCTCACTGCTAAAGACCTTGGTTATCTCATTCTTGGGCCCAGCCATATATGTGCAGTTTGTTGACGTTGACTTTGAGGGCTGCAGAGCTGCTAGCCAACCACGCAACAGCCAAGGCCATTTCCTCTGTTTAACTCCATACAGGGCCAGGCCCTCACTGACAGAGCTTCTCAGGCAGCAAGCTGCAGCCCCACATAAACATCTGAGAGACCAGTCATTATGCTGGAGGCCTTTGCTTTGGCTTTGCTTTCACTCTGAAGAGGCTCAACCGTGTGAACCAGCCCCCTTTTTTTTCCTTCAGAATATGAAGTAATGTTGTGTAATAAGTGGAATATGTTGTGGAAAAATTTGTTGCTTAGTAGGAACTGAAATGCCCGAACAAACATTAAATGCCATTTTAGATCTTCCCCAGGAGCTGTTGTGTGTTTGTGTGTGTCTGTGTATTTGAGCAAGTGACACAGGAAGACACAGGGCAAGAGAGAGAGAGATATACAGAGTATGCCTAGTTGAGGATTCCACTGTGTATTTTCGCTCTGTCATTCCTGAGTTTTTTCCCCCCCGTTACTTTTTTTAGCACACAGTGTTGGACAGACTATGAACTGTCTGTCCAGTGCTGGATCAGAATTGACTAACTGCTATTCCACTTCAGTGTGAACTAGTGCTGCAGCTATTTCCTACAGGCTATACAAGCCCTCTTGAGGTTTATTGTTAAATAGAGTGTAGAGTTTGTGGCTTTGCGTGAAGTTGCCAGAAGCCCCTGCAGCTGCCTCGGGGTCAGCTAATGTAAAGGACTCGCTTGGGTGAAGGGGCCAGTCCCACATAGGTGATAGCTTGGCTCCTCGACTGCAGCAATGCTATATGTACTGTGCTATGCAGACTTATTTATCACTAGGCCAGCCATCAGATGGCCACTGGCTGCCGGCAGCGCGAGGAAGCATGTGCTTAAAGTCTAAATAAAGATTGGTAGATACTGTGTGTGAGAACCTGTGTGGCTGTGTGTGTCAAAGAGAGAACCACACTGATAGTATTTTGTCAGCTGGTATGTGAGATATTAAAAGAGACCATCAACACCCTCCTACGCCTCAAGGGAAAGTATGTCTTCACCTCTAAATGTTGTCATCTTTTAAAAATTCTAATTAAGACTAGAAGTGTTAAAAGGAAGGTTATCACAGCTTAAAGATTGATGGGCTAATTAATGTAGGATTCGTCCTTCTTTGCTCTTCATCCTCTCCTGTGTGTTTTTAGTGATGACCACGGCTTCAGCCCCCTCCACTGGGCATGCAGGGAAGGGCGAAGCGGCGTTGTTGACATGCTCATCATGAGAGGTGCTCGCATTAATGTGATGAACCGTGGAGATGACACACCACTGCATCTCGCCGCCAGTCACGGACACAGAGACATCGTGGCTAAGGTTCACACACACTCACATGTAGCATGATTGCATCTGACCTGGTGGGCGTGTTGTTTATGTCTGTCTGAGGGCAGAAAACGTGTTTTTTTGTTCAAATTTCTTCCTTTGTGACGCCAGCTGATCCAGTGCAAAGCAGACCCCAATACAGTCAACGAGCATGGAAACACCGCACTCCACTACGCCTGCTTCTGGGGCCAAGAGGAAGTGGCGGAGGTACAGTCAAATACACCCACGTTGTCTGAATTGGCCCTCTTCTGGGGAGAAACGGCTACTACAGTGCTCTTTTGTTAAGCAGTGGTATAGTCACTTCTTCTAGTGGCTTTGCTTGAATACTAAAATATTTGCTTCAGATCTATTCTGTATAAAGAAAGTTTAACCCCTCTTTTGTAGGACCTGGTGGCCAGTGGTGCCCAGGTGTGTGTATGTAACAGGTATGGACAGACACCTCTGGACAAGGCCAAGCCTCACCTAAGACAGCTGCTTCAAGGTCAGAGGTCATTTATGGGCATTGTGACACCCTAACAAGTTATTTCATCACCACTTTATTTGTCTAATTGTTACTTCTTTCATGTATGTGTTTAGAAAAGGCAGAGAAAATGGGCCAGAGTATGACCAAAGTACCCTATAAGGAAACTTTCTGGAAGGGCACCATGCGAACACGACCTCGTGAGTGACATGCATTTCATAAAAAGGAGCAAATCGTCATATTAAATCGGGATGTTTGTTTGATTATTCATATTTTTGGCTCTTTCAGGTAACGGTACCCTCAACAAGCAGGCTGGTATTGATTATAAGCAGCTTTCGCTCCTGGCAAAGATCAACGAAAACCAGTCTGGAGAGGTCAGAAGCACTTAGCTCCTGCATGTCAGTCTTTTTCATTTTTTTCAGCTCCCATTTGTTTGCTTGACTCTGTGCTCTGTCTGCAGTTATGGCAGGGTCGGTGGCAAGGGGATGAGATTGTAGTGAAGGTGCTGCAGGTGAGAGACTGGACCACCAGGAAGAGCAGAGACTTCAATGAGGAGCATCCCAAACTCAGGTAATTTACATCAGTGAGTGTTCTAACAATGAAAAGTAATAGTGGCAGCTTAGGCATTTAGGTCATTTTTCTATGAACATTTGGACTGACTATCACATCCTGGTAAACACAGAGCTAATGTGAGGATGGATGTGTTTGCATTGGTCACAGAGAATCTGGTGCAGGATTCTTGTGCAACAAGGAGAGGAGTTTTTATTGTTAGAGGTCAAGGAAAGGTTTTGGTTGGGGTGTTGCAATGTAAGTGGTCGTTGGCAGCTGTTTAATGAGTGATGTGTTCTGCACTACTATGTGAAAAACAAATTCCACAAACATCCTTTCATCACAGTAAACATGAAATCCAGTACAACATAAAATTCTAAAGTATGTACAGACAATTTCAAGAGAGGATTTTTAGTGAGCCAAAAGTCAGCTCATACCAGCATGTTATGACATGTTCAGCATGGGCCCCTCAAGAGGACCTCTGCGTTCAGTGAATCATCATTGACATAATTATGGCTGTGTTATATGTATCCTAAAGGAGCAGGTATTACACAGAAATAGCCTACTTAGATCTAGTCTAAGACGTAACACCGAACAGTGTAAATCAAACAAGCGAAACTACACCATAAAGGAAAGCAAATTAGCACAACCTGGCCAGTCCCACAGACTTCAGACCCTCATTAAGTGACAGACTAAAACTCTCAGCAAAACCTTAATTGGACAAAAATGAGAGAAACCTTTGAGCAGGCCGATTCAAAGAATGCGAGCAATGGGAAGACGCTGGCACTGTGCTTTCATGTCGGCCTCAGTTCTTGCCCTCTTTTAAAACTGAAGCAAACATAAAAGCACTTGGGATGAGTATGCTGAAAAATTCAGAGGCAAGACGGCTTTTGACTTGCATTGCAAAAAATGAAAGGGCACCAGATAAAGATAAGAGTAAAACTACTGCCCAGCTTTACTTTAAAGGCCCACAGATGATACAAATGTGTACAAGTGTATAATAACACGGATTATAGAGTTTTCTTCATGCAACACGCTTTAGGACATTTCTTGTCTTAATGGTTTTTTTAATGGGTTTCCTAACAACCATGAATTTGTTCTTTCCTTATCATCTAAGAAAGTCCTCCCTGTTCTAAGTATACATAATCTTTACTTTTTTCCCCCTCATCGTTTTTTGTTAACATAGTAAAATGACATTTACTCACAACTAGTCTTTCTTCCTGTTGTGTCTCCATAGGATCTTTTCTCATCCAAACATTCTGCCTGTTCTCGGTGCCTGTCAGGCACCTCCATCCCCTCACCCCATCATCATTACCCACTACATGCCATATGGATCCCTCTTCAACATACTCCACCAGGGCACTAGTAAGTACTTCGCATTTATGTGCATGAATAAAATAAAATGAATTTGTATTCAGTTTCATGCACTATGTCTGAGGATTGCTGCTGCAGGACATCACACACCCATCTTCAACCCGCCGTGCTTTCTTACATTTCTCTCCTGTCTTTGTTGTTGTCTTCTTCTTCCTCAGCTCTGGTGGTCGACCAAAGCCAAGCAGTGAAGTTTGCCTTGGACATCGCCAGTGGCATGGCTTTCCTCCACACCTTAGAACCAATGGTTTCACGGCTTTACCTCAACAGTAAGCATGTCATGGTAAGACACTGCTCTACTGTCTTTAAACTCTGATGCGTCAGCAATCACAGTAATAAAAAAAAAGATTTAGTCTGTTGCATTGACTCGCCAGATGTTTGATGAGTAACAAGCTGGTGTGATTCATTTGCAGATTGATGAGGACATGACAGCAAGAATAAGCATGGCAGACGCTAAGTTCTCCTTCCAGTGTCCTGGTCGCATGTACTCTCCAGCATGGATGGCCCCTGAAGGTATCAGTACCTTTTTTCCCTTCCGCCTACTTCCTCCTCCCATATTGCCTCTTTAGACATTATGAGTCATTCAGAAAGGAACATACTGTACTGTATAATTTAGTCCCAGTTCAGTGGTCATGTCATTTGGTGTGTTGCCTATGTTACACAATAAAAACAAACACTGTGAGTTAGCCCATTATGAGCATGGTTTTCTTTGTCCCTCTTGTTTCCAGCCCTGCAGAAGAGGCCTGAAGACATCAACCGAAGATCTGCTGACATGTGGAGCTTCGCGGTGTTACTGTGGGAGTTGGTCACCAGAGAGGTCCCTTTTGCTGACCTCTCACACATGGAGATAGGCATGAAGGTAATTACTTAATTGTATGTTTACATCCACCTCTCTATATCTCTTGGAAAATTCCGCAACAAACATGCAAACACCATACCTCCAAAATGTTCCGAGGCTCTTACAGGTTTCTGTGTTGCTCAGGTGGCCCTCGAAGGCCTTAGGCCAACCATTCCCCCGGGGATTTCACCTCATATCTGTAAGCTGATGAGGCTCTGCATGAACGAAGACCCAGCCAAGAGACCCAAGTTTGACATGATCGTCCCCATCCTGGAGAAGATGCAAGACAAGTGAAAGCCTGCGTAGCACTCCTGTTACTATATTTTTAATCATCAAACCACTCTGTATTTCACTGCAATCATGTATCTGCCAAGCCACTGTAAATAATGTCAGATGCCACTTCAGCCACACAATTCAAACAATAAGTATATTGCTTTTCTTGTATAATTTAAAATTAAGGTATAAATGTTCTTTGGCCTAACTATGTTGCTCTTTTTTATGACTGAAACGTGTTTACTGAAATATTGACAAACTATATTCAGTGATGAGTCAGACAGAAACAGATCCAAAGAAATGTGTATAGAAACAATGCTTTTATACACATTAGCGAATACCAATGAAATAAATGTTTTATATTTATGACAAATCCTTATTCTTTTATTTTGAGACTCCAGACAATTTGAGACTCCAGACAATTTACAGTAGGCCTAGTGAACCCTATGCTAAGAATCTTTTGTCAAACTACTGTCCTATTTCCAAGATCAATAGTGAAGCTGCATGCTCAGAAACCAGTGGTGGACAGTTACATTTACTCAAGCATTGTAATTAGTGGTATTTATTCTTTACTTGAGTATTTTCTTTTCATGCCACTTTGTATTTCTACTCCCACCACATCTCAGAGGAAGATATTGTACTTTTTACATCACTACATTTTTCTGACTGCTTCAGTTACTTTACTAAGTATGGTATTTAAAAAAAAAAAAAAAAAATTATTCTCTGAATATTAATTGCTAAGTATTTTGGTAATTGTTAATTTTTCACATAAAAACACTTCATGGTTCCAGCTTCACAAATGTGAAGATTTGCTACTTTTCCTTTTGATTGTTTTAATGTGTCTTTTAATCATTTTGAGGTTTAGACTGACAAGCATTGTGATGGTGTCACTTTGGGCTCTGGGCAATTGTGACAACATTTGTCATTATTTTCATAATGTTTGCAATCAATTAACATTACTGGAGAAAATAATCAGCGAGTTAATCCATAATGAAAATAATCATTAATAGCAATCTGATACAAAATTGTTCAGCCTCAACCAACTACATCAATACATTCTTAATGATAATCTAATGTATAGTCTAATAGTATAACAGTCATAAGAGATATTTTTTTCTGCTTTGAGTATTTATACTTTTAATACTTACATACTTTTACTTAAGTAACATTTTCAATGCAGTACTTTCACTTGTGAGAGAGTGTTTCTACAGTGAAGTATTACTTTTATTTAAGTAAAGAATCTAAATACTTCTCCCACCACTGTCAAAAACTGACACCTTGCAACTTCAAGTGCGATTGTCAAGTGATCAATCAGCTGCACTTTTTGTTACACTTTGCTCAGAAAAAAAGAAAGGAAAAAGAAATCTTTGGCACGTGATGAGTCAGCTGACTTTCTGTGCCTTTCATAAGAGGGAGCAGTTGGATCTTCTCAAACAAGCGGTGTGTGCTGCAGGCAGACGCGCGCACACACACGTATTCGTCGACTTTGTTCCAGTACACTTATGTGGAAGAGGAAGCGTGACAGTCGTGGATCTCTCCGCCTGTGTTCACTACTCCCGATCCTCACCCGGGGAAGAAAGCGTCGACCCCTCCAGTCTGCACATTATTTTCAGATACAGTGGCAGAAGAGTAAGTTAGCTAACTTTGCTAGCTAGCCACTTTGCTAGCAAGCGGTTTTGTGTTTAAGTCTGTCCTCCCCTCTTCAAACTTGGATGCGGGCGTGTTTGAGTCATTTATTCTCAAGTTGAGCTGTAAATTCACTTCCTTGACGTCTTGTTCTGATGTGTCCGTGTCCTTCACAGAGGACACCTGCTGCTAGGACAATGAGGCTCCCCACACCGCTGCCCTCCTTCGGGCTGATAACCTGCGCTCTGGTTTTAGTGTTGCCGTTGTTTGGGTCCTGTCATCCAGCGCAGACCTCAGAGCGTCCGAGGCCGGTGTTCGTGGAGCAGTTTAGCCGACAGGCGGTCGGATTTAACTGGAGAAATGTCACCTGCCCCTTCTGCAAAGCGATCTTCACCATCCTTGATATCGCCCTTCTGGTAATGTTTGAACATGATTCTTACTAATCACCTAAAATGCACATAATTATCTACAGAGCTAGATAGTAACTTACATTATTAATTATCGTGAATTCCATATAAGTTGGGAAAAGATAACTATCATTTAACGATAACGTCACTAGTATTGGTGGTTATTTAAAGTTACCCAATCGGTTAGCCCACATTTCAGTCCAGGAAGTCAGAAATCTTGAACTAGTCATAAGCAGCAAAATATAAAAGTGGGCAAACAAAAAAAGGAAATATTCAATAATGTATTATAGAAACAGTTTTAGCATTTATTATTAGCATTGCTGGTGTATTAGGCACATCTATCTAAAACTAATGCAGTTTAATAAAACAGCCCTGCTATAAAACCCTACTATTGTTCCTTTCTTCTATTTCCATCATAGATTTATGAGCCCACAGACTGAACTGTGGGCCATGTGGTAGCTTGAACTTCTGGTTAGATGTCACTGATGGTTGTAGCTGTCGGTTTGAAAAAAATTAATTCAAGGTAATTTCTTATTTGAATATTGTGATAGGAGTATGTTCACATTGTCAATGCAAACATGCTACTTCTAAACCACATTTAAGTTTACACCAATTTTACTGCTACACTGGGTTACTCAAGTTGGCAAACAAACGCGGCATGTGACACACATGCCCCTATATGGAGAGTGTCCGATTCTTGTTCTGCCCCTTCATCACTTTCTCCATCTCCTGGTGTTTCTAGCTGATTTAGCTCAAACGTGCTTGTGACATTTTGATCACATGTCTCTTTTGTCAAGTGCTCCTGATGGCTACAGCTGTTGACATCAAGAACATGGATTTTAGATACATTTTATTGTTACACTTAAATGCTGTGTCCATTCAAGAGTGTGACATAATGTCAAGTGTTACGTTGTGGTTTAGCAAGTTGGAATTTTAGGTGATTCAAATTTATTTTAGCTCTGCTCGGTCGTGAGGAAGTTTGAGGTTAATCCTGTTCTGCTTTTGTTACCTCTCCTAGAGTGATGCAAATGAGGAGCGAGTGGCACATGCAGTAGGTGAAGCCTGTATCCGTCTCCATCTGGGTGATGAGCAGGTTTGTCGAGAAATCACAGAGTTGTTCAGGGACGACTTTATCCGGGCTCTGCAGGAGTCCTATCTGTGGCCCACTGAAGCATGTGCCCTGCTTGTGGGCCCTTCCTGTGGCAAATTTGACCTCTACGAAGCCTGGAACATCACGTTGCCAAAGATCCCCAAGCCCCCTGTCACACCACCCTCTCCCCCCAAACCTGGTTCTCCACAGAGTAGGGTCCTGTTTCTAACTGACATCCACTGGGACCAGGCAAGTGTGTGCCGTTTGATACATTAAATGCAGTAACATATTGATAGTGGACACATAACTTCAAGGACTGTAGTATCTATGTTAAGGCTATACCCTGCAAAAACACATGATTGTAGTTACTGATTTACCTGAAGGAAATGTGGTGTGAATAAACAAACTGTGGAATGATTTTGGTCATCTAACTTTTGTTTTTGATCAAAAAACCATCTCTCCTGACAGGAGTATGTAGCCGGCAGCGCCGCAGACTGCAAGCACCCTCTTTGTTGTCGAAATGACTCCGGCTCTCCAAGCTGGAAACGGAGGGAGGCTGGGTACTGGGGAACCTACAGTAAATGTGACCTGCCTCTATGGACGGTGCAGAACCTCCTGGAAAATGCAGCCAAAGCTGGGCCCTGGGACTGGGTCTACTGGACCGGAGACATACCAGCGCATAATGTTTGGTCTCAGACCAGGAACCAGCAGCTGTCAGAGCTTACAATCATCTCCAGGCTCATTCACAAGTAATTTTTGTTTAGGATTAACTTTCCAAATTCTTTACATAATTTCTCCTTTTACAAGTAAAGTAGTGGGTATGTAGTCTAACTTGTGAAACACGGTGTCGCAATGTCAGACCTTTTGAATTGAATTAATGTTGCTGGTGACTGACAGCTGGAATTTCTGTAACACAGTTGCTCTAGTTTTTATCTCAAAATAGCCTTGTACTCTGGCTCAAAACATGCTGATAACATTCAGGGTGCTGCTGCTGCTTTGGTCAGATGTTTGTCATGTCTTACCTGAAATTGATCCAAACTGCTATTGACTCTTGCTGCTTCAATCCTCCTGTCTTCTGTCCAGACACCTGGGTCCTAATGTGACAGTTTACCCTGCTGTAGGGAACCACGAGAGTACGCCAGTGAACAGCTTCCCGCCGCCTTTTGTTCATGGCAACAGATCCTGCGCCTGGCTCTACAATACAATGGCAGAGGAATGGGCACCATGGTTACCAGATCAGGCTTTGAAGACTTTGAGGTTCTTGATATTTACATATTTTTTTAAATTACATTTAAGTTAATGATTATCATTGTCGATTCATCAGTTAATTTGGTTTATAGAATATCAGAAAATCAGTGTTTCCCAAAGCCCAAGATGACCTCCAGATGTCTTTTGTCCACAACTTGGATATTCAATTAACCATTATTAATCATAGAGTTAAAAAAAACAAAACCCAGTATATTCACATTTAAGAAGCTGGAACTGGAGAATTTAGACTTAAATTACTCAAACTAATTAATTGGTTATCAAAATGCAAGTGCATTTTATAGTTGACAACTAATCGATTTATAGTTGCAGCTCTAATTGTATGTTGACATTGTTGTGCAGGTCATTGGCCTGTACTATGAAGTGAGGTACCTGGCTTATCCAGGAGTAACATTGTGACCTCAGGTTTTACCCGAGGTCTACGCTGCATCTCTAAACTGCTCAGAGCAGTTTAATCTTCATGGTTAACTCGAAGTTACCCTATATACGTGTACTACACGCCACAATGTTAATGAGAACTATTAATACACACCGCTTGATTAAAATTTTAGATTGCATCCTGACTTGTTCCACTTGGGCTTGCACCTGAAGAAAATAAGTTTTGAAGTTGAAGGGTGGGGCCTAATCCCATAAAACTTGAAAAATTAAAGTGGTAAATTTACAAGAATTAAACATGGAAATTCCCTTGCATAAAGTCACACAAAATCCAAGTCACTCTGCTGTTGACTGTGGGCTAAAATTATGAATACTTCCTCATTGCTAAATCTGACTGAAGTAGCCTATGATAATTTTCCTGTGTAAACAATTATGAGACACTCGATTTGTTCCTAGTAAATGTACCATTTATATCTTAGCTTTTTTCCTCAAGTTATTACCCCTCTCCTCGTGTGCTTTTTTTTTTTTCTTATTACAGAGAACTTAATATGCAGTTGTACTTATCACTATGCGTAGAAGAAGAATCCATAAAATACAAAATAGAGAATTTGCCTACTACCAGAACACTGAAGACAATTTCAAATTTACTGCCAACAAGCCTCGCTTACTTTGGTGGCTGTCACGGTGTTCGATTTAGCCGTTAACATTTATTTAAACTCCTCATATCCTGACACAATCAACTTGCATTCTTCTGGGGAAAATACAGAGCATGCCGTTGTGAAAACCCTTCTTATGCAAACATGCAACCACTCAATTAAGCTAACACCGCAGTGTAGGTAGTCAGCGTTTGTCAACCGTGACTTTGCTTGCTAACCCGGAGTTAAATCTGAGTAGGTTAAACTCCCCTCGTTCTACAGACCTCAGTCCACCCTGTAGATGAGATGTAAATGCTCCTGTTAGATTCATCAAGTGGTTTCCTTTACTACATAAAGTAGAAACTATTTATGTCAGATGAATTTGACTTTGAGGCCCTCACATATGTCTTTGGGTGTAATTCCAGATATGGAGGATTCTACACATTGGAGATTCAGCCTGGTCTAAGGGTGGTCTCTCTCAACATGAACTTTTGTGCTCGAGAGAACTTCTGGCTGATGGTGAACTCCACCGATCCTGCCAACCAGCTGCAGTGGCTGGTCCACGTCCTCCAGGCCAGTGAGGACAAGGGAGAGAAGGTGAGTAGAGCAGCCTAAACGAGAGCTAGCAGAAGATGTTGGATCACTATAACATTGTAAAGCTGGTATAACACTGGTTCTTAATGAGGCTCAGGTTCATGTCCCACCTTAGCCACATGCTTCATGCTATGTGGATAATGACACTATTGCTTTCTCCTTTTGCTTCCCTCTTGTCAGTGTCACAGAGAATGAGATTGCAGTAAAAAAAAAAAAATTAATCAGTGCAATAAACTTCCTCTACATGGTGTAATTTCCTTTTATTTAGGTACACATCATTGGTCACATCCCACCGGGCCTGTGTCTTAGCAGCTGGAGTTGGAACTACTATCACATTGTTAACAGGTAGCTACATTGATCATTTAAAACCTGGAGGCAGAATCCAACAACTCTTAGAAACAGAAGTTGTAGTGCAGTCAAGACAACTGCAGTAGTGGTACATCCTCTTTTAATTGAATTTATTTGTTTTTTTTGGGGGGTCCTCTTAGTGACACAGGGAAGGACAATGAAGTTGTAAACACTCAGTAGTGGTTTCTTAATGTACAATGTGTTTCAGAACATTGAATGTCATAATGGAACACTCTTATCCCCACTATAAATTTCTAAATGCTACATGTCTATTTTAGGTGCTATCGACTTGGAAGTGCCAGTATATGGTTTCCATCCAGTTAAACAGTAGTTGACTTATTTGCTGGCAACGCTTGTTTCACTTCCTCTTTTATTTGTATGACAATCAGATGTGTGGTATGGTTTTGGGTGTCTGCTTTAACTAATGAACTTGCAAGTATTATTTAAATATCAATGTCCTATTGTGGTTAAACTTGCTACATGTGACAGCCTCCTTTTTTTTTTTTTTTTTTAACAGATACGAAAGTACAATTACTGGACAGTTTTTTGGCCATACACATCAGGATGAATTCCAAATGTTTTATGATGAGGCGACAATGTCCCGCCCATTGGGAGTGGCGTTCATCGCTCCCAGTGTCACTACTTACATTAATCTTAACCCAGGTGAGTGCATAAGCTAGTTCTCCCAACATTTCAGAAGCAACACACAGCTATAAAACGTTTAAATTATTTTTCTCTTTTCCAGGTTACCGGGTCTACTACATGGATGGGAATTACCAAGGCAGCTCTCGGCTGGTGCTTGACCATGAAACTTACATCCTCAACCTCACAGAGGTAAACTCCAGTCCAGGAGCGCCAGGCAGCCCAGAACAGGACCCCAAATGGACTCTGCTGTACCGTGCTACGAAGGCCTATGGTGTGACCAGTCTGTTCCCCTCTGACTACGATGGGCTGATACGGACCTTTATCAATGATGACCGGGTGTTCCAGAAGTTCTGGTACTTCAGACATAAAGGACACGTGTCAGAGCCATGCAAGGAGACGTGCAAAACAACATTGCTCTGCTTTTTGCGAAGTGGGCGGGCTGATGAGCTGGAGCAGTGTGACCTCCTCAATGGTTTTGGGGGAGACTTGGCCAGGGCTGCTAGAAAAACCCTTTGTTGACCTGTGGAAGTTTAGATTGAATGTCTGTCGGGGGGGAGAGAAGCAAGCAATATGACCAAATATGAAATTGAGCCAAAACGTTTGTGTCCTGTTTGTTGGTCAACATGGATTATTGTAATTGTATAACATGAACGTCACTTGACCTATTACTCTTGACGGTTTATGTGGATTCTGTAAACCTGACACTGAGCCTGAAGAGTTCTCAGTTATGCCTTTATAAAAACACAATTTAACACAAAGATCTGTCATTTGCAATATGCTTAAGGTTTGTCAACTGGTGTCTTGCAATTGTAAAGGCTGCTTGATTTTCCTGAAAGATGTTCTGTTTACTTGAAATGCACAGGATTGCATGAGTTAAGTGGTTTGTTTAAATTTGCTTTTCCTTGAATCTGGGAAAATGGTGTTAAATGTCAATCTATCCTTAACCACAATCTTTAAAGCTGCTTAAATGCTTTTCGGCAGCATAGCTTGTACCCAATATCCATATAATTCTCAGTTAATGTCCTCGGATTATCGGGCTTCATAAAATCCCAAGTCTTTCATCAAACAAATATTTAAATTCTGAAGATGCTTTCTCATGAATTGTCGCACATAACAGGGGGTTTGTATTAAAATGTATGATTGTCGTTTTGACCTATGCACACGGCAGTGTTAACACATTTGCTGGAACTTGACGTTTGTTAAAAACATTCAGGCTGTTGAATCTGGTGAGTTAATGGACCTCAGCAATGACCTCTCCAGTTTGACCTTTGCTGAGTTGCTTACAGTATCTTAACTCAATACTTTTGACTCCGTCTGCACCATGTGGAGATTTAGCACAGTTTGTAAATAATCTACCTTAATTTAATAGGCAGCGCTCAGCAAAGAGGCCTTCAAACCTGATTAAGTATTTGTCACTGAGGTTTACTTTTGTCTGCACTTTAATTTTTTGTTTAGCTAGTTAACGTCTAGCTTTGAGAGTAAGTCTTAGACCTAAAAGTATAATGAGCATGTGAAAGGTCTCTGATCTTTGTATGTGACTGGTGTAACATGAGCATGACCAGTAATGCAACTTGTAAAATGAGCAATCAAGTAAAGAATGTATAAATTATGAAAATTAAAAATGTTGTCCACTTGTTTGAGTTTGCTGTGAGGTAAATGCTGCATACAAATAAAAATATTATTGCAATACATTAGTGAAATGTACTAAAAGTACACGTGCAATTTATTTACTTTTCATATTATATGAATTTAAAACTGAACAAAAACTCTGCTGTTTAGTATTAATACCAACATCAGTGATCATTTCTATCAGAAACATAAAACTAAAAGATGTGTACCATATTTACAGATGTATACAGGTACATTGTGGATCAATAATACTTCACTTGTGAACGCTACTATTTAGATCAAGTGATTCAATAAAAGAGGCCTGCTGCCTCCAAAACTAACTCATGGTGGAGCTGTGACATCTGTTCTATGAGCATCTGTCTCTCGTGTCACTCTGTTCTGGTAAACTGTTCCATGGTTTCCAATGAGTACATTTCTGATTCCCTTCACTAAACCATGCATAATATGCATGGTTTAAACTGTAATACAGTATAGTAGTAGCTTGATATCGTACATCAGAAAAATAGCTAGTTTCAAATGGAGTATTTGCGAGGGGTGTATTGAAAATAGCACTGGGAAGAAGTTCAAACCTGGACTGTGACAAATACAGCCCAACCTTTCAGCATTATAACCATCAGGTGCAAATGTGTGTTCTTTTTCAGGTTTTACATAAATTTTAGGACACCAAAAAGAGTCACTACGCATGTATCAGCTGATTCACTGGAAGACATGACTAGGTAATTAATGGGAATTCTTCACATACTTTGCATTTTAAATTTCAGTTTCAGTGCCATGACTCATCATAGCAACACTGCAGTCTACATGATTTGATTCAGTGGAGGTCCCCATTACTTACAACAGCATTTTAACACATTTTATTTTATAGCTCTCATTCATATCTTCAGTTAGTGGTCAATCTACCAATCGCTGCTCACCATCCATCATTAAAGGTTCAACTGTAACAAGCCGTTTAATTCTCCTAAATGGGCTTTTGTTATGGTTCTGAGAAGAACATGGTGACACCAAAGTCCTCCTTGTACAGGTCCCAGGTTTTTGGTTTGTGTGGGTTGTCCAGCTCTTCTCTGGGTAGAAACAGCCTGTGGAGAGTTTGGAAGAGATGCAGGGTTTACAGTCAGCACTAGTGTCAAAGCAGAGCCCCAGAAATAATTACATCAGAGCAACAGAAACATACTTGTTCTCCTCTATGAAGGAGGTATTGAACCAGAAGTAGAATGGAACATCTTCGTATCCTTTTGGAAGACCCTAAAAAAGGAACGATGAAAAACAAAATATAAACTGAATCATAGGACAATCAGTCTTAAAACCAGCTTTCCTTTCAAAGGGTGTAAATGCAAACACTCACAGCACTTGATTCAAACATGACTTTAACATCCCCTTCAACCACAGGCCCGTCCTGTAGGCTGATGACTGCTGCATTGCTGCCCACATCAGGAAATACCTTTAAAACCACCAAAAATGTGTTAGTCACCCATTCGACCAATGAATCAGTATGACCTGATGAGTGTGTGTGAAACTTACTTTGCAGTTTTCCTGTTTGGCACACACACATTGAAATACCAGCTCTTTCTTCACAATTATCTTCACCTTGAGATCACTGCCATCACCTTTACCCACACCTGGGTACAAGAGGGAATAAAAAGGATGTTACCACGGGCACAAAGAGATTTGTTAAGGATAGAGTTATGTATTAGAGTGCCCTGCTGGTTTGCAGGGTTTTATTTTACCTGCTATGGAATGGATGCGGATGCTCTTGATCCGGAGGCTTTTAGGTGGAGGTAGTTGTCTGTTGAACTTGGACTTCATGATCTCGTAATAGCCCACGTACCGGCTCTGTGGTTCACAAAGACACATAATAATCAAATGTGCAAGCAGCGTTGGACGGGCTTCGCGACCCGACAAGTGTCAGACCATGCTCTAAATTACATTTAAAACCACTTTATGTAAAAGATATGTGACTGGCTTAGGCTTTTGGTTGTAGGAAAATTATTTTATTAATATATTATTTGTAATTTTGGTGTCCTGTCTGGGTGTTGCCTTCACTCTGTCTGCCACTTTTTAATTTCTGATACTACCACAGGGAGGCGCCAGTCAGAATTTTTTCAAATTCTACAGGAAGAGGCATTAAAAGGTTCAGTGTGTAATATTTAAGAGGATCTATTGACAGAAATGCAATTTAACATAAATAACTATGTTTTCAGTGGTATATAAAGACCTTATATAGTTGTGTTTTAATTACTTTAGAATGAGCTATCTACATACACCGCGTGTCCCCATTCCATGGATGTTTCTACAGTAGCCCAAACGCACAAATTTGGACTACTAATTATTTAATACAAGAGCCGACCGAGTGTGTCGGCCACCGTAGCTTCTCCTGCACGCTTGAAAAGGGTGGGGTGAGCGGTGACAGATGATGTATTCATTTGGTGTCAGAATAATCTGAATTTTTCCCCTCCTTAAATCTTTAATGCAAAAAAAGGGAACAAAGTGTACATCGGGCATAAAGAAGTATATAGAACAGTATACAAATATATAGGAAGACACAAATAATAGAAACTTTTGTGTAAAGAGGACCATGTGTTGAAAGTTTTCACAGCGTTGTTGTTGTTGGATTTAGAAATTAAATTGATATAAGATATTATAGATGTCAATGTTTTGTTTATATGCTCTGATAATGCTAATCCAACAAATCTTTGTAGTAGCGTCCATGCTGTCCACATTCTGACTTAAGAGCACATGAACATACACTGAAGTTGGAAAAAATGACTTCACAACTCGGAAACAGGGAGTATTATGTAGCTGCAGTACCCTTGTTTACTTTGATACTGCCAGCTAGCTAGCTATGTTACTCTTAACCTCCGAAGCCAATTACCCTTATCACAACCATCACCGTGTGTGTGCCTAAACCTAAATTATTGATTATATGGATGTCGAACAGCTAGCACATCAGCCGTGAGGCCGATGTGTGCAGCTGTAGGTTATCATTCGTGTTGCTGTGCATTACCACCAAGAATTACAGTCCTAGAACTGCGGTCCCAAGATTGCGGGGGTTGTGAAACTGCAGCCTCTAGGACTGCAGCTATATAATATTGGAAAAAAGGATCATCCAAGTGAGCCTTTTGTTGAGATTTGCAACCCTCACTACTAGATGCCACTAGGCACTGAACCTTTAAGTGTAGACCAGAATTTGTAAATAAATGCTTCTATTAAACATAGTCTCTCTTTGACTCAGAGTGGCTTGTTCTTACCTGAGAGGGAGTCTCCACTCCCTGAAACTTGGAGCTCTGACTCTTGTCTGTCCTCCTCTCACCAAAATACTCCAGACTCTCCTGGTGGACAAACAGATGGATGTAAGAGAACAGTCTTGTTTCACAATGTGTTGCTTATTCATTAATCCGCTCTTGAACAAATCTCAAACTTAAATAGAAGTACCTGTGCACTCTCAAACTGGTCACTGTCAATAAACCAGGTGCACACCATAGTACCTGTGCGTCCTGTGAAAGAGAGCAATAGCATTATGGAATTATGTACAAGTTGTCCTGCTCAGTAAAGGGTGAAAGTTACACATTTTTAACAACTGAACACCAAACTACTGTATTTGTTCAACACAAATTATTCACTAAATGATAATGACTTTGACATCACCTTTCCCTCCTTTACAGTGAATGGCAATGATGTTTTTGGGATGAGCAGACATCCACTCCCGCACGCTGGCTGTGTATTTCAGCATGTCCCTGAGGCAGATAGTTGAACGATAAAGGCATTGTTATAAGCTGGCAGGCCCTTGTGTGGAGCTGTAATCTAAAGCGCTTAAGTATAATTACCCACAAAAGGAAGAGGTGAAACTAAAATGACACATCACAGCAGAAAATGTGACTCACTCTAAGGAGGGGACGTTGTGGTCGTCAATGAACACCCGTTCAACCCTGTAGTGGAAGAACTGGGGGTCGTAGCCTTTCTCACCTGGAAACAAAAGATGATAATGACATGGTATGTGTAGTTTTACATAACAAGGGAATTCAGTACAGGTAATGAGAGGACGTGCCAACTTACTGCACAGATTGTAAACTTTATAGTGGTCTTCATGTTTAGTGTCTAGGAACCTCGCCACTTCCTGCACAGAAAGAGAGAAGTAGGGTAAAACACCTGTCAAGGTGTTTACTTAGAGGTCTGTGTGTTGGAAGTTCCTTGTATCTATAGTGCCTATGAATGGATTCATTTGGAAATTGGTGAGTGTAATTAGATTGGAACCATTTAAAGTAATGGAGGTGGACTCATGTATGTTGAGATGACTTTTGTGTCACACTTAACCTTGATTGGATTCCTGTAAAATGACTGCTTCCCGGAGGAGGGGAAAGACATGGCGATGACGCGGTCTAGAGAGGAGGGTAAAGATGCAAATAAATGTTCAACTTCTTAAAGGGGGTAAGTATTAGTCATGTATTTTTAGGCGTGCATGTATGGTGTGTTTCCTTTATTCAACATGTAAAAGCTACCTGTGACATAGGTAAGATCAAGGTCAAATCCATCCTTCTGATAACGCCGCTTATTCTCCGAAACCTGAGAGAAATACCCAGTCATTGATCAGGAAGTAGTAGACATCTTCTCTCTTGATGCCAGCACTGATTGTACAAAGATGCCATTCTCCAAAAGACTCCAGTAAACATAGCTGCATTAGCTATTAACAGTGTTCTACGCTTCCATGGCGGTGATCTTACCATCCTCCTTGTGACCTTCTCCAGCTCTTTCCTCTGAGCTGCCAGTCTGAAAACTCTCACCAGGATTATTATTCTCAGGAAACGAAGAAACGTCACCACCCTGTTGAAGAATTAATGAAAAATGTATTAAATAAAATACTATTAAACAATAATAGGTTCAATGGTACTCACTGTAGGTTGACGTTGAGGTAGGGCAATATTGAGGCTAAACAACAGACTTTTATTTATTTATTTTTTTTAATCTAATCACATTTGCTGATGACATGCAAGCGGTGGGCCTCATCAGCAATAATGATGAAGCATTATAGAGAGGAAGTGGAGCAACTGGTGAGCTGGTGCAACGACCACAACCTATCTTTCATTTAGAAAAAAACAAAAGAAATGGCTGGTGACATTAGGAGGGTGCCGGCTGACCACTCTCAACATCAAACGCATAGCGAGGACAGACAAGAAGATCATAGGGGTTTCCTCTCCATCCAGGACATCTTCCAGAGGCGCTATGCATGCAGAGCCTCTTCTGTTGCCCTCCCCTCCCTCATTCTGCAACAGCTTCTTCCCCCAAGCTGTTACCCTAAACAACCTACTTATTTATTTAATGAAGCACAGTCTGTAAACAGCCCTGAGAAAAGGTCTAATCAGGCCACATAAATGAAAACACCTGTGTGGGTGAACTAAGGGTGTGTAGGGTCTTTAAGATCAACAGAGCATCAATTTGAGAAGCATTATAAATCCAATATTCCTCCAGACCCTACAGAGCTTCCAGGTATATTATTCTTGACAAAGAAACCAGAAGCCTAACACAACTAAATGAGCCAGTTCTAGTAGTATTACATATCATTTAGCTGGGGATGCAAGAGGACGCAGGTACCTGGGGATGAGACTGGCTCCTGACAGGTCAGTGAAAGTGTAGATCATGGTGACCACCAGCGTGACAACCACAACGCCGGCGTCTATGATGTTCAGCTTGGAGCTGAAGTAAGCTTTGAACCTAAAATGTGGTTAGTTAAACATAACAAGAGACAAATTACATGCTGCTGACAAAAACTGCCCAGGTCATGCAACTAATAGTATCTGCTTTAATCTTAATTAAAATGAAAAACATTATTGTAGTGCATTTATTCAGCAAACCGTAACGGAATCATTAGGTTTCCCAAGGACTAACCCAATACATGCCATACATTTCCTGTCTAGCTTCCTCTTCATAACTTCCCGTTTAACAGCTAATCACACTTTTTCTGCTGAAACAGGACTCTCTGGGAATGCTTGCATCACTCTTTCATGCATTTCTCACATTCGCAAGCAAACCGTTGTGCAGTGATAACAAGATGAGTATACTACATTTAAGTATTTATAAGTATCAATCTGTTACGGCAATACCACAAACGTGTGCCTGAAGTAACCCCCTGTGGCTATGCAGTGGTTGTACTACTATAATAATGCATGCAAGGTCTTCCTGTTTCACTCACCCTTCCACATAGACCCGCAGGAGAACGTCAAGGAGAAAGAAGAAGGAGATGGTGAGGGACACAGCCTCCAACGTATCCCCAAGCTCTCTGCTCTTGGCTGGCAGTGACAGGTCCACGATCACCAGCACAAAGTCCACTAGGATCAGTATCACTCCAAATATACTGGAGGAAAAAGACAGGAATTTCACATTATCAAAAACTACCAGGCCAGGAAGGAACGATTGTTGGCTATTATCCCTCTGCATTATCCAGTATCTTTTCAAAAGAGTTCCCAAAACACACTCACCGAAATCCAAAGGACATAACAAAAGGCGCAATCTTCTTCCGGATATTGCTGCAAAGGAGGATAGAATGTAATGCTTGCTAGTAAATGTACTTCTGAATAAAGTGTTAGAAGTGTATAGAAAACTGTCTGCAGTTTAGTTAAGCTGTAAAAACTTACTGATACATTGTATCTGGTACCACACTCTCATCCTTTCCATCGTCAATCTCCACTTTAGCGTCCTCCATCTTTGCAGTGTTTCTAATAGATACACAGAAAGATAGATAACATAAAAATCAGACACTATACCCTGAAAAATACCACCACCTTCTCATATTAAAGCAACAGTTCAAACATGACATGGTGCGGCAAAGATCCACATGAAAATGAAAAAGTTTATCTTCCCCTTGTTAGTTGATTAATCTTCCTCACCCATTTACACCTGAATCTGACCCTGGACTGAAATACACAGAGGACATGATGTGCGTGTCGTCCTTCGCGCTTGTTTCTGAACGTGTCGTCTCTGCATTTGAAAAGAAGAATGTGAAGAAAAAAAAAAGATTAAAACTCCCTTGTTCAGTATGTTGCTCCAAAGTTACAATGTAAAAAAAAAGAAAGTAAAGACAAGCCAGAGGACAGAAGCGGTGTGTCCTGCCCTGGAATGCTGTATCTCTTCCCCATAAATCCTCTCTTTGAAAGAAATCAGCACAAACACCTTTAACGTTACTTATAATCTGCATCCAGCGTGACATAGCAACCAGTGTTTTGACTGATGCAAAACCTATTAACGTTAACTGTTACAAGCAAGAAAGGAGAAAACTCTTTAAGAAGTATCCAGGATGAATTACCTGTAAGACAAATGTAAACAACGAGTTAGATATAACAACACAAAACGCTTTAAAGCTCCTCCAGGACAAGCGCCTTCCCACCGTCCGCTCAGCCTCCTTGAACGGTTTATTAACCGGCTAAGTTAAAGTTAGCCACCAAACAACTAGCTCCACTTGCACCGCCTGCTTACCGTTAGGGCTGTCATTCGTGAAACGTTACGGGAGTTTGTCTTGTGACTTCTTGTGAAGACAAAGGAAGACGGTTCAAAGGTTAACCGGTTGGATTTTTTTCCCGTCCATCCACTATTCCTCATCGTTTTTGCAAACGTAGCGGTTTCAGACTTCCTGGACCTCGGCTAAAAACACACACACACTCACTCAAAACGCTCAGCCCTTTTTTCCTCTTTACTATTTACTCGTCTTTCCTCCTCGACCCACTTTCACACCACAGCTGGCTAAGCCTGACCATAAGCTTCCTGTACAGAGCTTTTCAAACAACTACAGTTATCTTAAAAAGTAACTTTAAATTAGCGTTAAGCCAGCCCCTGACTACACCCTCTCTAACATCTGGTTTTAATTGAACGCGCATTCCCAAATGCCAAACAGTCGCATCATACAGTTTGTAAAGTCTGATCTTATTTGAAAGGAATAACCTTATCGAGACAAAAAATGTGTTGGAGATTTGCTTCTTATTAGCAAAATGTGTAAATAATTTGTATTCGTGGAAATATTAACTGCTAGGTTTTTTTTAAACTATCAACCAAAAACGAACACAAGGGGGAGCCAAATCATCTCTGTCACACAGAGTTGTTTAAAATACTCCGAGCTCTGTGGATTCATTAACTCAGTTATCACTTTCTTTATTTTATCTTCTGCATCGCTTTGAATAGCCCACTTTCCTGGGGGGGGTTGTTGTTGTGTTTTTACATTTATATGGTTGTATTTGAAGAGTAAGCATTATTTCTGTGTAATGGAGTCACAATGTCCATAGGAACACAATGATAAAAAAAATAAATCAGTAATTTATGGAAAAGAATATACACGTTTTTAGATTTTTTAATAACCAAAAAAGGAAAAAATAAGAAGGCCAGTACTCCTGGCATGTCAGGAATGGTGTCCTCTTGACACTCTGTCCATGAGGGCATTTGCAGGTCTGGAATCAGCTACTCTTTCCAAATGCTAGAATGCTTGATAGAGGAGGAAAACCTCAATCTGGCTCAGGTTCAGTTTTTGGAGAGGTTGGACAAGTCTGGATCCTCTAATGTGGACCATGCAGAACCGGCCCAGCCTATAAATAATACTGAGAGGAAAAGAACACTGAACCTGGGCAAAACAAGGGGAGGCGTTGTGAAATGAAGGTAGGCTTGCGGTGCAGAGATTTTTTAAAGTTTGAAGGGTTGTAGTTTCTTGATAAGTATTTTTGTATATTCTTCAACTTTAATATATGCTGTGTTTATAATTTCAGACTTATACTGCAGCAAGGGATTTCTCCCTAAAAGCCATGCCAATGTTGCTGTTGTTGGTTCTGGTGTGGCCAACCATTGCCTCTACTACACAGTTGTCAGTATGTAGCTTATCCTACTCTTTAAGGGCTTCAGGATATCTCTCCTTGATTTTGTATTGACATTGAAAAACATAAATTACAGACAGGGCTCCTCCACATAAATAAAATTGTTTCATAGATGCCTCGAAATGTGCCCCTGTGCTTTTGCTGGCCCCTCTCCGGGCACTTGTATCCAGTATTATTAAAACAAGTGTAGAAATGTCATGGATAACTTGAAATTGGTTTTCCTCATTTAAGGTACTGGACTCATGCGGGCAAGAGGTTGCAGTTCTCAAGCTCAGCATAAGGAAACTGGAGAATAAACTCTGGATGGGGTCTTGGCAGATTGAGCACTTGCAAATGCACAAATACTTGAAGCCTTCTCAACCTGCTGTGTCGAATAGCAAGCTTGAAACAGACACAGCTCCTGGTGTAAACCACAACAGCAGTGGGACCTTAGGCAGCTCTGATTTGACGCTGATGAAAACACTTCCACCAGCAGGCAGTTTAATTGTCCATGACAAAGGTAAGAAAAAAGCTCACATCATCATAAAAGTATATTTCAGTTTGGGAAGTGCAGTCTATGCAGCCTAAAGTGCATTAGAGAATAATGAAAATCTATTTTCCTAGACTGTTCTGAGCTGTTTGACAGACTGAGACCACCGAGCGGTTTTTATCGCATCAGACCCAAATCACACCAGGAGCCTTTTTTGGTCTACTGTGACATGGAGGATGGAGGTGGATGGACAGTGTTTCAGAGACGTCGGCATGGAAAAGTTGACTTCAATAGGTATTTAAGCAGAGAAAGTAGCTCACATACAATATATAGTAAGTTTACAGTCTTGCAGGCAAAGCCAGCATCAGATTACAATGTAGGTGTTGATGTAGCGTACACAGCTCTTTCATGTGAGGTAAAATATCTGCCTACTTGTCATTGTAGAGACTGGGTGGACTACAGAGACGGCTTTGGTGACTTCAAACTGTGGAATGATGAGTTCTGGTTGGGCAATGAGCACATGTATTCTCTACTCTCAGAAGGCCAGAAATGATTAAAATTCCAGAATTCCTGTTTCTCCTTTTATAGGCGGCCTTGTTTTTAACTAGTCTTTTTTTCCACTATCTAAATTATCATTTTTTTTTGCCCTGAAGGTAAGAACCTAGTGAAGATAGATCTAATGGACTGGGATGGACAACGAAGTTATGCATTTTATGAGAACTTCAGGATCAGTGATGAGGCTGTAAGATGAACAATTTTACAGTTCTGTTTCTTGGTCTCAGAAGTCACTGCGATCCCCAACAAACATGACTTCCTTTAATGCCTATTCCAGGATAAGTACCGTCTCCAGTATCAGCTGTATAGTGGGCGAGCTGGAGATGCTCTGACTGGTGGTGGGGGGATGGTGGAGCACTGGTCTACTTGCCTCAGCGGCATGCAATTCAGCACCAGAGATCAAGTTAGTTAATCATCTATTCCCTTTTTACCATTCTAAGATGGCATTTTGTGATGGTGCTAATAACTGTAAGATTATTGACAATGTGCCAACGGTGACTGTGATATTGTGTGTATTGTTACTGTTTACTATATTTTGTATTGTGTATTGTGTGAATGGTTGAAGGCTGTTTGCTCCGTCTATTGTAGTATATTTTGATTTGTTGTTGTTTATTCACACAAAACAACATTTCGTTCAGCTGTGTACTTGGTATGCAGAAGAATGACAATAAAGCATGACCTGACTGTGATAACTCTGGTGACATTTATGGTCATTGACAGGACAATGACCGCTACCTTCAGGGCAGCTGTGCTCAGGAGAATAAGGCAGGATGGTGGTTCAACAGGTGAGACTTTTCAAATAAAATGTATCACCATGGCTGTCTGTTGTCTTTCTTCTGTTTGATTGTCGTAAAGTATTGCCTGTTGAACCACAGAAAGGGCCATACTGGTCAAACTAAGAACACAGTTCTTCCCAATTTATTGTAAAATAAAAAATAGAAAAAGGTTTAATCCTTTCAATTTGCCTCTATTTAAAATGTTAGATAATTGACATTGTGTACTATCCTTCTGTCTACAGGTGCCATGCAGCCAACCTAAACGGGAAGTTCTACCGCACAGGGACGTACAAAGGCCAGTATGACAATGGCGTGGTGTGGGGGACCTGGAAAGGCCTTTGGTATTCCCTTAGACACACCACCATGAAGGTGCGGCCTCTGGTTTTCTTGGACTTCACGGGCAGTGGAGCAGGGGAAATTTAAAAACACCAGGCATCATATTCCCATGTGTGATACAGAATAAGGTTAAAATAAATGACAGCAAAGCCTGACTTCATGTTAACATTATATGTATTTTAATTTCTCCCTTTGCTTCATTATTTGAAAATATTATCAAATGGCAATAGTACAGCATCTTCTATTTTCCAGTAAGCATTGCTTTCTATGAAGTGTATTATTATATTACTCAAACAATAAAACAAAAAGCATCTCAGTGCCTCACTGACTTTCATTTTTGACTGCCTCAAACACAGTTGAAACTGTATATTACCACTCTAACTTGTGCATTTTGCAGTATGCCTGACATTGCTTATATCACACATACAAACTGTCCCTAATCAGTAATGTACAGTGGGACTTCACAGCATGATAAAAACAAGCACATTCAGCAGTGTAGAACAATGAAACTCACCTGTCTTCTGTAGAGTTCTGAATACTGTCATCAACAGTGCATACAGACGTCAAGGTCATGTTAAATAAATGACTTATTGTGGTACATACTGTACCAGTAGTTGACATACAAAGAAACTTACAAAGAGACGTTCCGAACACAGTCATACTCTAAACAAGACAGAAATATGTTCAATTATAAAGCCTCTCAAAATTATAAATTTTAAAACAATTACAAGAAAATCCTTATCTTTGAAACATAAACTTCTGGAAATATCTTCTAAAAAAATTTTACTTTTTGTTCTCCTTCTCATTGATGAGCAAACTCCCTACAGTAACACATTCTTAATACATTCTTCACTGATATAAGAGTCTTTGTAAAGATGTGGTGTAAAAGATGATTTATGTTAGGAATAAATTTAAGTTGCAAGGGCAATTCCTTACAGGTGTAGTACAGAACCACAAACATGTGATCTACTATATCTCCCCTACATTTGAGGACAGATCTACGTCCAACATCCTCTGCTCTGCCTCACTCAGCCTATAGGGTGAGCCACCACTGCTGCTGTAGTCTCCAGACATTGGCAGAGAGCGGCAGAGACCTTTCCTCTGCTCCAAGGACGATACACTAAAGGTGGAGCTGCGCTGCCGCCCCTTAACCCCAGAGCAGGACTGAGCCTCCTTTAATTTCCGGGCCAGCATGTTCCTCTGGATAGGTGATGGGCCACGACGGTTCCAGTTCTGCTCAGCCCGCTCTGCACGATCCACACTCAGGCTGGCAGGTCCCGCTGCTGGACCCCCAATCCCTGAGATTCCCCCTCCACCTCCTGTCTCAACACTCCTTTGCCCAGTGCTATTGAGGTCTGCTTTAGCATGTTTCTCTGAAGCTGAAATGCTGTTTGTGTTGGTTCCTGTGTGTTTGAGCTCACTACTATGAGAAGGAACAGGTGTCTCTATCCAGGGCTTCCTCTGGTCATTTCTCTGGGGTCTGTATTTAACCCACTCTGAGACCTCATGCTCTGGAATGGGGTAAGAACGGTATGGCTGCCTCTCCCTTCCTCCTTTGTTCCAACAGCTTCCTTCCGGGAGGGTCCGAGATCCCACCTGAAAAGACAACGTATGATCTTTGTTATTTAACAAAGCATAAAGAGACCTACACAAATCTGACCTACAATAGATAAATAAATACACAAATGAAGCTGGATAGGTGACCTGGGTCATGCTCCTTTCTCTGAACTGTCTGGACTGTGCAGAGGGTGGAGGCTGCGGTTTGGTGTCATTAAAACTGGAGGTCCGGCGGAAATTTGGATTTTTATGAAAGGAGTTTACTATTCCTGCATCTCCCCCTCCTCGTCTGAGACCTGCTAAAGCACTCCTCTCTACCATCTCCACCCAGTCAGCTGTACGGTCACGCCATTTTGAGCTGCCCCCACTTGCATGAGAAGAGATAAGAGGACCTAAGACCTCCTCCAGTCTGTCTGGGGTGACACTAGAAGTCTGCGATGGCGGCTCAGAAAAGGGAGCTGCAATACAAAAATGGTTGTGGTTGGCACCGTCCTGGAGGCACAAAGGGAGTGCGGAATGAGCAAATCCAGTTGGTGTAGGGATGGGCGAGTTGGTGGGTGAAGCAGACGTCTCTACCAAGGTATCCTGGACTGGGCTTGAGGAGACATGGTACAACTGTGTGGCCTCTTTTAACCCCTTTTTCTTCATTTCTTTCAACTGCTGCTGAGCCAAACGGTACCTAGAGAGACAATTATATTTTAATTTCGAAGACTGGGGAGCGGCAGAATATATTTGACAAAAACATTCTATGAGTAATTAAAGTAAACTATATTCCAAACATACCCAAATATTGGTGGCAACAACTTCTGACCTGTGGGGGACAGCCTTTCTGGGTCCTGTGAGACAGGTATCACCAGTGTCTGTGAGAAAGGCTGGCTGCCCAGGAAAGGAGTGTCTGTCTGGGCTACAGCCACAACCATGCCCCCCTGTGGGCCATGGGCGTCGGACAGGCTGGGTCTCTGGAGGCTGTGGCCACAAATGGAGGCCTCATCAGAGAGCTTGCGTCCTCCAGGGGAATGCATAGAGCCTCTGTGGACAGAGCTGCACGGAGGGGTGTGGCAAAGCTTTCTCCACACAGTCACCACAACAGTAGCCAGAATCACGGCCAGGCAAAGGGAAATACCAGCTACCACGACTATGTTACCACCTAGGGGTGGAACTCCGAGAGATACAGGGGGGAGGGATGGAGAAGGTGCAGGCATCACTGCAGAAAAAGAAGGGGAGACAATTATGTTCATATGTTAAGTACGTAGTGATGGGAATTACAGCTCCGAGAGCCGGCTCTTTTGACTCCCTAAACGGCTCTTCATTTTGAACTATTTCCGCTGGTCACTGCACAAAAGAAATATGCAAGATTCTTATCTGCAATACATTATAATATAATAAAAATATTCTCTCATTTTACAACCCTGTTGTAATATGATAAATAAATGTACCTTGTACCTTCAATAACTATCCTAGTAATAACACCCTACTAATGAAAATGAAATAGCATGAGATAGAGAAATTCAACAGAAAATCAAGGGACAGAGATAGTGAAACAGAAAATAAGGAGATAAGGGGTGAAGAGACTGACCAGCACAGTCCTCCAGTGAGCAGAGGGACTGTTCCTTCACCATGCCAGCGCACTGCATCCCTCCACACCTGAGGGCAGCAAACACTCGCGCACTCGTTCCCTCACCCCGTCTCCACAGCTCACACTGCACACACTCCACGGCAGCCATGGACCCCATGACTCTGCAGAAAATCCGGAAAAATGTGCAGTTGCAGATAAATGAGTACATTTAAAAGCCTTAATTCTGTGTTAACCAAATGATCACATTTCAATAAGCCTACTCTGCTATCTTTATCCACATTATCAACAAAGACTAAGGTTTTCATAGTGTCTGCTCCATGGAATTCTGGGATGAGGGATTAAAAAGCCAGTAGAAGTATAACACATCGCACCCAACTACGTCATATCACATGACATCCAGAAGTTAATGCTTTATCCCCAAAATAGACAAAGCAAGGACACATCTACGGTAACGTTCTATAATGAGAATGTGACAGCTGGTGGCTGATTTACTTCTTGTTTGAATAATTATAACTGACTATGCTTAATGTGTCAACATGGCCTTGAGGCACCTTATTCAATGGATTCCCTTTAAATTTGGTAAATGGCGCCCATGTACAGTATATTTAATAGGGTTTAACATCAATTGTCTGTATACGTATACAAAATAATGGAATAACTGGTTATGTGCTGAGGTTGATACTTCACTTTAATGTGAAATTATTTACTGTGCCATAACACTGGAATGTGCAATACAGTGTCCAAGGCCTGTGAGCCGCAGATTACAATACATATTTCTGTTTTGTGGTGATTTGCTGTTCCGGCACTAATTTAATGGTTTTAATGCTCAATTACACAGTTCATGTATTTTTCACAAGATACTACAACAATTTCAGTGTATTTCAGTCTTGCATGCCCTAAAATAGCAATTCAAGTCATGACAGTGTGAACATGCACCAGGTCCCTGAAAATGAAGAAGCTAAATGGAATTCAGCCATCATTCATTTTCCTTTTACCACCTATTCTTTACCTTCTTTTACCTATTCTTTAGACAAGTCAAATGTCTTCTGGGTAAAAGGCCTCTTTCCTACTCTTTAATAAGTTCATTCCTCAAATAGTGACTGGAGTTCTATCCACCACTTGAATTTATCAATCTGGGAAAAATCTGGATCACTAAAGCAAAGCAACTCTGTCACTCCCTCAAAATTCAGGTCTTATTAAGCAAACCACTGCACCCCTGTTTCACTGACACGGCTGAATGACAAGCAGAGGTGTAATGTATTGGCAGCTTCCAAATATGAAAGTGTTGACCTCACCTGCACTCCTGTGAACCACTAGACAGGTCTGTGCAGGACTAGGGGAGCGACTGAAGTTGAAAACAAAGCGAAAGCAGTACTTGTTCCTTCCTGGGTCAAACACAGAACAGTTGAATTCTGTCTCATTCTCTCCCTGAGTCAGCCAGTTAAAAGCCAACGGAGGAGAAGAGGGCTCCTCTGGTCCAAACCCCATTAGGGCTGTTCCGCTTGCTCCCATCCCAGAGGAAACAGTAACTACTCTTCCATTGCCTGCCTCCTTATACAGCAATACTTTCCCATTGATGTGAGCACAAGGTGGGGTTATCAGTTTAACAGTCATAGTCCCTTCACAACCACTCCTGTAAGCGTTGGCGTTTTCCACCAACAGCTTGTAGGAAAAGATACGGGACAGGTAAAGAGGTCCAGAGCTCTTCACATCCTGTGCTGCATGAGGAGAACGTAGAGCCACTCGTATGAAGTCTCTTTCTGTGAAGGGGAAAGCGCAGGCCAGCTCAACACTCTGGGAACGGAGGGGTTTGATTGGGTGCCGTGTGCGGGCTCGGATCTTGTCAATGCTGTTTCGCCCTATCTGGTTGTACTCCATGTAGCTGACTTCTAGAAAGAGAGAAGAGTCAATGCCGCTGGAGCAAGCCTGGAAGTGTTCATTAGTGGCTATCCCAACCTGGAGAGAGAGAGGGAATAAGGGAATTATGATAATCACTCAGGTCATCATTGTGTACAAAGTTTGAGATCCTGTTTGAGATCTTGTTCATCTTACCTGAAAAGATCCTGAGCGGTTTCCTGCCTTCTCCACAGCGACGTGAAAAGTGGGCCACTGCACCTGCAGTTCGGAACTCCACCACCAGGTAGTGCTCTCCGTGCTACTTTCGTCCGTGCCATTAGCATGAGACACAGCAGAGATGATGGTCTGCCTCAGCAGGAACCGGAAAGTTCCTGCATACAGGAAGCAAGAGCAGTTGAACTCCACCCTACCGGTCGATTGGTTATTGGGGAGCGTCCTGTTCAGGAGGGTGGTATTGGTTTCCGTGTTGACCAGAGAGAGGCTCGTGTTGCGGACGTTGCTGCTGTTGGATTTTGTGCTGAAGTCCACAAATACACTGGCGTTGCTAAGGGCAACATGGAAGGAAGGCCAGATATTGAGCCCTGCAAAAGCTACAGGACAGGATGCACAAGAACAAGATAGGGCAAAAAGAAAGAACATTTTACCTATTGTCAATGAATCTTCCACAATATTTCTGAGTATGTCCACCATGGGGAACACATTGTGTCACAGATTTTGTCATCATTGTTTCTTTGCTTATTTTATATAACTCCTTTTTGTATATCTGCTCATTACATTTTGACTTTGCAAACTGTTTGTTACTGTGCCCGTAGGGTGTGTTTCTGGTTCAATTTACTGCAGTGATTCAATAACATGACATTTTATGGAATTGATATATCCTAATGCTAATCTGTTTAAGTGTGGATAACATGTACAGTTTTCTAATTAGTGTTTGGATTGTATAGAAAGTGGAAGTCAAACGGGAACAGTTATTTTTAGCTGACACAAATTTTTTAAATCAATTTGGGAGGAAACTGCTCTGCAGTGTCACTTTTGACAGCATAGTTGTTCATCATGATTGATGATGTATTTATATAATAATATATTTTTTTAAGTGATATCAAGTTCAATTTTATTGATCACACAGCCACAAATGGAATGTGGAATTTGCTCAGTACAACTAAATAATAAGCTCAATTTTTAGCACAGACACTGTGGATCCACAAGTAATTTATAGGCATCAGTAGAAGTGAGCAACATTATTCATACACAACAATTAGTAGTTAACTGCTTAGCAGTATGTTAGTCCAATATCAGTACCCGAGGAAACTATATAAACATTGCAGCACAGCAGCATATTATTTTAAGAGCTATTGTGCTGAGTAGTGTGTAATTCTGTTCTGAAAAACCTCACATCCTCACAAAGCAAAGAGGGTGTGGGAAGAGGAAGAGGCTGACCCTCGCTACCCCTCTCCCTGTACCCTTTGTATGAATACAGGATGGTACAGCCCGTTCATGTGTTTGATCATATGAATTAAAAATCGATGATCCTGCCAGCCTTTCCAAACATGTAATTAATGTTATTAAGATGGTTTACTGACACTCACCATATCCCATGAGCACCAACAGGAAGGGCAGAAGTGAGAGAGCCTGTGGCATTCCGATGTCTCTGTTTTCTCCTACACCACATGACCGTCCTCTTCCACCACCCCTGACCTCTACAAAATCAGAGGCAAACCACAAAATAAACTTAGAATCCACAAGAAGGCAGCAAGCAACAGCCAATTGTGCTTGTAGGTGTCATCAGATGGGAGAAGGCATGGAAGAAGTAGTGCAGTGATCTGAGGTATGAAAAACAGGAAGGCTACAGCATGATGCCGTGACCATGAGTGTTCTGGATTTACTGTGGCGTCTTCCACTTCCTTCCATCTTCACAATGGGTATGGAGGGCTGCCTTCAGCACAGTAGTGTAGTAGCTATATAAGGGCTTGGTCCATACAAATATTCATGAGACACTGCAGAGCCAAATCCTTGTTGTTGGGATGCTTGCAAAAGTTGTCACTAATTGTTTTTCTATTGTTTCCTTAGAAAAACAATAGACCCCCCCCCACCCCCCCATTCAAATTCAGACTGTTTTGCACTATAGCCATGGACTAATCATAAGATAGCAATTACTTTTTATAAGTAAATATGGAGGCTATCCTTAGGTGAAGACATCTGAGTTTTTATACAGAGTCAACTCCCAACCAAATAATTATAGTAGGCTATAATTATAGTTAATTTTTCTCCAATAGGCTGCTCAACTAAAAATCTGTGCTTAGCTAGGAGTCTAAAAGTGGATGAAGACTGTATATTTAATTACCACGTCACTTCTTCTGAAATCTATTTTTAAAGTAATTATAAACCTGTTTATCTGCAATTAGCATACCTAGTGTTTAAACGTAAAGTTCCTCGCGCCTTTGGGACACAGTGGCCAACCTTCATTGTTTTGTATAATTGGAAAATAAAGCTGTTGTAGGCTACTCACATCTTTTGTTGACGCTCCGGTTTTCATCACAGCAAGCGCAATAACGGCCCCTCCACGTGCTGGTAACACATTTCCTCTGACTGATAAACTGATAGCAGTTTCAGTGACAGTCAGCGGGACTAGCTTCACAGACCCAACAGGGTTCTCCGAGGGCGCGCGCCGCGGTATTGAGAGCGCGTGAAAGAGATCCGCTCACAATCACTTCACGGTCAGCAGCAGGGCGTACTGAATGTCATGTGCAATATTAAAGACAGCGTACTGTGACGTAGTGGTAAACAAACCAATAGGGTACTTTCTTTCAGAAAAAATATGATTAATGATATAATTAAATAAAATAGCATAGCCTGTTCTCACATCATCTCAAAAGTGTATGTCTGCTTTTAAACTCAGTTTTGCTGGGTACATTCCTGCCTGGAAGGATTAACATGCAAAATGAAGCAAAATTATTCACTGGTTGGGTTCTGAACTTTTCTGATTGAGACCCATGCAGTACCTTAAGTTACTTTGTGCAGGTGATGTTTATATAGGCTAACAGGTAAAGGCCAGAAACAAAAGCACAAATGAAAGGCCCTTTTCCCTCCTGGCAGTTTATACAGTATAATGCAATGTTTGAAAAACAGGCAGCTGGGTCATCAAAAGACTTCAGCACAGGTGCCTGAGGAAAATGACAAGATGGAGAGAACAGAACAGTCTATAATTCACTCCTGCAGTCGCACGTATATCATAAATGCAAAGGGGTTGTTAAAAGAGATTACATCTATAAAGAAACTCATGATATTCAGACAAAATAGCATTGTGTATCCTTATTGGCCTAGGAGGCAGTGCAACAAAATTAAATGTTTTATACAATGCAGTCGCTTTAATAAACTGCAGAACTATTCGTCTCACACAATCAGGTAACCTCTGCCATTCAGGATATGGATTAATTTAAAATGCACCATTGAGTAAAATCAGTCCATCTCAACATGCAAGAACAGGACCTATTTTGTGTAGAAAAACATTCACCCAAAGTTCACTTTCATACATTAATCCCTAATTACCACGATCAGACCTGCATCAGTTCGGCTCTCCTTTCTTTCCGTGAACCAAATGAGTTCATCTACTATCAATAAGTGAGCCACATGGCAGGTAATCTAATCAGCAGTAGAGCTCTGCAGACCTTCATTTTTCCTCCAGAGAGAGTGAGCAGAAAACAGGAAGCTTCTCTGGAGATGAAACAGCCTTTACTGCTCCGCTCGGTTCACAATGGGAACAAAGAATTTTTCTAGTCTGTGTGTAAAAAGCCCTACAGGGACATACTGAGATTAAAAATAAAAGTACAGCTATAACACTCCCAGCAGCAAGTATAACATTTAGACATGAACCTACTTAGACCAGGTGCTATTTATTACAATATTCTCACGCATTCATTACTACTTCTTCTATAGTCAACTGAAACTTACAAGCACTTGTCAGGAAAGCTTAACTGTACCAGTTAATAGGGTTTCAGTTTGGCTTCAAAACAGTCACAACTGGAATTTCTATAACAACCTCTGCAAAGAAGGGATGGATTACCTGAAGAATGACATTTGGCAATGTGCCCTTTATTTTATACGCTGTGAACCAAACTGCCAGCAGATCAGGCATCCTATTTTATCTTGAAATCTTGAATGTATACTAGATGAAGGGTATTACATTCAAAGACAGTTTGAGAGAGACAAGAATCGCGTTTTGATGAGTGAAAGACCAAAACACGATGGAAGGTGAATCATGGTATGTAGACTCTTTGAAATCTGGATATTTGCGCATGTTCTCTACCTCCTCAGAAGATAAGACAGCATGAAAGGTTTTATTCTTTAATCATTTATTACATAAATTTGTTTTTCACATAGGAGAAGGTGATCAGTGGTGATGGGGCTTTTCAGAACAGTCCACACTACTTATAAAAAAGGTATAAGCTGTGGGACACAAGTATGTGTCATCAATGAAATTCAAAATCAGAGCAAAGAAATTTACACTGCATATCCCATTAAGTCAGTTTATTTACTACTAAATACACATGATCACAACAAGCAGAGCAAATCTGGGAACACTTTGCTGCATGTACAGTATTTGCAGTTTCTTAAACCGTATCTTTCTGATAAAAACTTTTTAAAGATACAGTCAAGCTCTTAGACCTAAATAAAAAATAGCTCGTAGTACCCACAGTATATTTGCAGATATCTACCACAAACAAAACACCAACTGTTCAGTAATCATAACCAGACAGTCTAGTACAGCAAGCACTCTGCTGCTGTCCATTAGTATGTCCAAGTAGTTATAGATTGTTTTAATGCATCAGTCTATCAGCAGAGACAATGCAGCCCAGTTTAAGTTATTTGTCCTTGTTTTTTTTCCTCAACAATAATGACTCTAAACATTCAAAATCGGTTTGGGTAGAATCTCAAACCCTCAACAGAGTCATCTCTACACAAGTGGCCCATCTTTCAGCCAGCAACAACCTAGAGATGAGGAAGAAAGAGAGAAGAGAGAGAAGATGACACAAAGAAATGCAGAAGAGGACACATGTGTGACAAAATGCAGCAAAAAAGAACAATAAAATGAGAAACGAAGATAACTGTGAATATTATCATTGTTACAACAGTAATGTTTAGTAACAGGCCGACTAACTTGATAGGTCTTGGTAAAGTGCACCCTTTGTGCTTAAAGTAAAGTGAAGGCTCTCCTGGTGAGTAATGCCCATCAATATACAGTAGCGGAGTGTTTAAATGTATCTGTATCTATGAGTTAACTTACCGCTCTTTAGAAAGAAGAACAGAGAGACCCAAGAGCTTTGCAAACTCCTCTGCTGTCAAAGAGCCTTTGTCTGTCACCTGCAGGAGAGGAAGGTGATGAGATACAGAGATAAGGCAGGGAATAAGACAAAAAATGAGAACCTAAGGGGTTCGACTGTGACTTATCTCTAGACATTTTTCAAAGATAGCACATCTGTTTGATTGTCTAAACCATGTCAATGTCAGTATAATGTTTCTAACAGTACAGCTTACATTGTCCAGTGCTGAGGCTATCATTTCCTCTTCACTGTGAGACTTCAGCTGGACCACCATCACACCACTGTCAAACACACGCAGCCTACAAACAGGACAAGACAGATGAGGGAAAGTGTGTGTGTGTGTGTGTGTGTGTTTGTGTGACAGAGAGAGAAAGAGACAGACATCTGGTCAACATTAATGCTGAAGTGATAGGGAGCTAGCTAAAGCAGCCATCAGCTTCAAGCTACTAGGACAAGTGTGGTAGGGAAATACGCCAGTGTTTCTTTTGAAACCCCAGGAAGTGACAGGAAATGACAGTCAGAGGGCTGGACACCACTTCCAACAACAGGAAGCCAGGCAGGAAGAGCCTGGCCCCTGTGAAGCAGGCGCCAACCCTGTCCTATACTGCTTTAAAAAACACAGTCTAGTCTATACACAAATGAATGCATGAGAGTGCACACAGATTACATTAAATAATAAATAAACAATACAATATAAAGACAAACAAAACTCAAACTCACTTCAGCGGGAGCTTCAATGACTCAAACAACTTGCACGCGTTTAATAAATCTTCTGGAGATAAAAGCTGTGGAAAAGGAGGAAAAAATAACCTCAGTATCTGACAGGCCACCAAAGACATCTGTGTGTGAATGTATAGATATCAAAGTTGTGTCATCCTATCAGTTAAGCTAGAATGAACATACATGTCCACTCAAGTGTGATCTATGGAATTATTCAGTGGTTTTGTTCGTGCATTTATGTGAGCATTACCTCCATCCCTCTAGCACGGTTTACGAGACAGTACACCTCAGTGAGAGCCATCATACCCCCACGCTCCTGAGAGAGCAGGGAAAGAAAGTATGACAAGTAGATTCAGAATCAAAGAAGATGATTGAAATTAGTGTTTTATATTAGTCTGCGTAGATGTAAAACGCATGAAACACAAAAATTCTCACCTACCTCTAGAGGGGCCAGTAGCATATCTCCCAGTTGCTTAGCCAGCTGCAAATGGTAATGTGTACCTGAACCATGTGTCTCCCTGGTAACAGGGTTGGCAATACCCATGCTCAGCAGGTAGGACTTAAACCGGATGGTCTATAAAGCAGAACATAGCTTTTAATAAAAGGCAGCATCATAATAACTCTATTATCGTGTGCATATGTGCATCAGGCCTCAGGTGAGACAAATTGTGTGTATATTGGTCCTGGAAAGTATTACTTAGATGCTTGTATGATTAAAGGTAACTATTCCTGAATGTACAGTAATTTGAAATTTCATCCATTGTCCTCCTGTTTCTGTAATAGTGCTGGTTAAGTTCTCACCTCATCTTCTGTTATGTCTCCCTGCTTGTCTTTAATCTTGCTGGCTATAGACCTGGACAGCTCCACCATCTCTTTTGCCTGTTAATTAGAGTAGAAACTCATTCAGCAAATCCCAGTATATGCAGGATATTCTCTTATTGTTCTATATGTAGCACTTGAAGTAGGTCAGCGTATTTGATGAAGCTGATGTACTTGTATGATTCTTGCAATTGTTGGATTGTATCCACATGCTTGAAATGCACTTATTGTAAGGAAAATGTAAACATACAAAAGCATAAAGGAAAGCATTCTTTACCTTCACCATCAGCTTACTGAGGTCCTCAAAAGCCTGAAAAAAAAGAGACTAAATGAGTAACAGTGCTCAAAAATGTTCATAATTAAATAAACCTCAAAACTTCATGGCTACAGATATAATCATTCCACAGCAACCCCGCCCCTCCTCTGGCTGATGAATTGATCATTCCCCCTAGCCCCGAACCCACATTTGTTTCAATGTCATACCTTTCATAAAGCTAAATGTAATGTAATGTAATTTTAATTTAATTCATATTCAAGACAACTGTGTCCAACTGTGGTTGTATAAATGCATAACTTTATGGTGTCACAGCGCTGTGGTCATCTTGAATTCATGTCAGTTACAATAAATTCTGATGGTGACATTCTATGGCAGAAGAAAAAAACAGATCAAAACATTCATGGAAACTTTTTAAAACCAAACTACTCTGTGTTCTCGGTGTCTTCACAGTCGTGTTCATCAACTAAATACAAAACTTTAGCTTGGAGGAGACTGATGGCACAGCACATGGGCTGTTTATTTATCTCTCTCTGTCTAATCAAATCTGCCTATATTAGAGTGACACGACCACAATTCCCATTCTAACACATTTCTCAGTATTTAATTATTTTCGCTTTACAGTACCTCAGAAATGTTTTTGTCTGTTTCTTTCCTCTTCTCCTCTATCTTCCTCTCAATGCCAACAATCCCCACTGCACGTGTCCTTCCAGCCTACATGGCAGCGAAGGAAAAAAAGACGCACAAAGTGAAACACATAAGCAATTTAAATGTGGGTGACTAACCTCAAAGGACAAGGAAAGACAAAAATGGAGGAGGCAACCAATTGTGGCCAAATGCTGTTAACAGTACCTAAATTAATTTTGTGACTATGATTTCATAGAGTTTACAAAAAAACTAAGACGAATGTAATCTAATGACCAAATGCAAATGAAATGACAGAGCCTCTGCAAAAAGTACATTTTTACTTTGGTGTGAGTTCAGCTTTAGAATGCTGTACCTAATCTGAAGTTAATGCCAATGTCTACCAACTGAGCTACACGTCAGAATCAGAATCAGGTTTATTGATAAGTAGGTTTTGACATGCAAGGAATTTGCCTTGCATAAGAAAAGACAAGTACTGCAAAAGTCAAGAATCATTCACATAAAATACAATTACAAATCTGAAGAATATATTTTAAAAATATGTGAAATATATCTGTTTGTAGACTGAAAAGATCTGTACAGTGTTTGAAGACAAAGATACTGGAATGTGCAACATATTGGCCATAATTCTGACTATTTTAACTTTCATACTTATACTCATAATATAGTGACAACACTGCCACCGTGTGGAACATTATTTGAATTGACAGGAGTGTCAGTTCCATGTACATCACATATTGAATGGCAATTTTGGTCACAGTTACAGTCCTGGGTGTGGAAACAAATCACATCTCAATCAGGCAAATTCCAGGTATATAATGCAGCGGTAAGGAAGAGATTCTAGTCGGGTGAAGAGGAACTTCTGTTCAGGTTCTAACCTGAGAGCTGGTTCCTGTGGAGATGGGTTGTGAAACTGGTGTATTCTCCCATCTCTTCTGAATCATTTCCTCCGTTAGCCTCCTGTGAAACTGCAAGGAAACGACACCATATCAGTTCCAGCTAACAAAGAATCAAATAGAGAAGGGTCATTGTAGGGTGAGCAATATGTACAAAAAAAATTGATAACAATTATTTTGCTGTTTATATATACAAGGGACTACCTCAATCTGCCCATGTTCTTTGAAGGACAGCTTGATGAAGGAGTACTTGCTGTGTTGGTAGGGTCCAGGCTCCTTGTTGGCAGTTGCTGCATGCAGGTGGATAACTATTTTTGCACTACAGGATGAATGGCAATAATTAATTTACCATTTTCTTCTTGTAAATATTGTATTGTATTGTTTTTATCAAGTTAATTCATGACTGTGGAAATACTGGTTTGACAGAAAAATAAACATCTTAATTCCAGCTCCACCTACTAGTTCTTTTCCAGAGCTTTTGACGACAAGGGGTCTATGATCTTCTCCCCAAATACAACAACTGAGCATACTCCATCCACTAATAACAACAGTGATATTCAGCTGCAAGCTCAAGACAAATATAGTAAGTAGACCTTGATTTAAGTTATCTGGTTAACTTATAGACTACATTTAGGTATACAAACACAAAATTTTGTTGTCTGCTCATTTTTCAATTAATAAATAATCCTAGCTCCTTTCTGATTTTAGAAACCAAAAGATGCAGATTATCGACACTCACCTCTTTCCTATTCCTGCAGCCTGCTCCTCAAAGAAGATGATTTGTGATAGGGGCATGGCTATGCAGCATTCCTACAGATGGCATGAGAAATGCAGAAGTCATCATGATAGTCTGCACAATGTAACAGGACATATCTAGGAACACACAACCAATGCAGGCAGTGTGTTCACTGTTGTCTTACGTGATTTTTAACGTCCCTCCATATCAACCGATGAGTGCTCAACAAGACAACTCCAACATCCAGCTTAGCCTGGCGCAATGACAAGAAAGGATATCACGTTATTATTTTCGCATAATAAATTCCCATATACCTGAACTTCATCGGCAGCTTACGTGCACCGCCATTAAGTTATCGCTGCCTTATTCAACTGTCAACTCTAGGACATCAACTTAACGTTAGCTATCAGAAAGCAAAACTATACAGTTACCTTGTCATCGCCGTCATACAGTCTAACACCTCGTTGCTGGATCACTAAAGTTTCGTTTATTTCTAAGAGCCCATTTGACCACGAAAACCGGTCCATTTTCACAATTACAAAAACAGTTTCTTATTCTTATTCCGCTGCCGCGACCCATTCCATGTTTACTTCCTGTACGCTGTCCAAAATTGGCCTGGCAATAATTTCAGGGAAACACTAAACTAGACCATGAAATGGTTTGATTTAAATTACTAAATGGGTTGACTATAAATCACGTATCTGAACTGATAATATTACCCAATCTAAATGAATTTATTTTTATTTTTATATAATTTGCTGAAAGGTGTCTTTTCTGACAGGCTGCCTCAGAGGGTCCTTTCCGGTGTTGACGTTACTAGCGCCAGCTGTCAGTACACATTAGCATCCGTGCTATCTTTCCCGGCGTGATATTTTTAGAATTTTATAATGAATTTTTATATTTTGCACTTTCTATCGTAATTATCGCCAACACTGAATTCAAACTAAGATTGAACTAATATTTTGTCGCGTTTTCTAGTGTATTTGTGTTTAGCTGTGCTCAGTAGTAAGGTCGCTGTAGCTGGCTAGCTGGCTAGCTTGTTGTTAGCTGCGGACAAATCTGGTGCAGACAGGTTTTGCACTGCACACGCAGCTTCTCTTGTTTTGAAGTCATTGTTCACGGGCGGAAAGTTGTATCGTATATAAGGACTGTAAAGACCATGCAGCTTTATTACGGAGCCAATAGTCATTGCTTTAAATTATGCATTTGCTACATTATGAATTTAAATCAGTAAAGTTGGACCACTAACATTATATTTAGACGTAGAGTCACCCGAATGCATTTTATCTTGAATTAACGTTACCTCATCTGTTGTGTATTTATGAGTTGCGTGGTGTAATAAGTGTTTATTGACAACGAGGCGAACGTTTGTTTGAATCTACAAACATGGATAAGAAATCATTTGATATTGTCTTGGATGAGATAAAAAAGGTAGAGTGTCTAATCCCATAGTCCGATTAAATATCTCAAATCGTCTCAACTTCTGGGTTCGATTATTCTTTATCCTGTGTTTCAGTGCGTCCTGACTGATCAGCGGATCAGAGCCATAGAGCAGGTGCATGGATATTTCTCCAGTGAGCAGGTAACTGTCCAAACAGCTGCACTGTCGTGTTGTACCTTTCAGTTTATCCGCAGTGAGATCCTCCCGCTTACCACTATTTTACCAAACTGGATAGATAGGTTTCCCACAAATTTTTAAAATCCTTATGGCACAGTTTGTGCGTGCCATAATGAAATAAAAATGTAGTCCCAAAATCTCTCCATATGGCTCATAATGGAACTTGTGTGTTTTGGCATATATGTTAGATTCAGTGCGTGCTGAGGATAAATATGTATTTGCATATGTTGTTTTTTTGTGCTGAACAAAGGTATGGCTACAACTTAATATAGGAAACCTCATATAGCTTGAAGTTAGGGCTGGGCGATATGGCCAAAAATGTTATAACGTTAAATACGGATAATTATCACAATCAGTGTAAAATTGTTATTTCTTTCAAAACAGATTACAGATGGTTAATTGTGATTTTAAACTAGTCTTTATGGTTAGAACATGACAAGCACTTGATGCCAAACAGTGAATCACTTCACAAATCTAAGGTGGAACATTCAAAACAATTACGATGAAATCTTTTTTAAAGTCCCTTTTCCTCAACAAAATAAATATCTTAATAGAAAAATGAAGTGATAATCCATTTGTGATTCAAATGAATTAAATCAAACATTTATAGAACATTTGTTATATTGTTATTGAGGAAAATGATATTGCGATAATTGTCATTATTGTTTTATTGCCCAGCCCTAGTTGAAGTATCTTAATCAATGCTAGGCAGAATTCTCATAGTCTTTTACACTACTTCATACTAGAGCAGTGCACTCTAGTTTTATTGTAAGTTGTAACAGTGTCTTGAACATCTGCAGGTGATGGAGATACTGAAGTACTTCTCATGGGCAGAGCCACAGATCAAAGCAGTTAAAGCTCTGCAGCATGTGAGTAACAGATGTTTTATGTGACTGGGGCACCAAAATTGTTGGTTTGCATTGTTAAATATTTTTATGCAATACTATTTTGCTAAAAAATATATATATACAATAGAAGTGTGTAGAAACAACTACATCAGTCATTGGTATGTTTTAAAGTGTTAGTTAATTCTGTTTCTCCTTCTGTTGCCTTTAGAAAATGGTTGCAATCCCTACAACCAAAGTTGCAAATATCCTGAATTGCTTCACCTTCTCAAAGGACAGACTGATTGTCCTGGAATATATAGCTTTGTGAGTAAATTTTGAAAATGTATTTAAGAAACCTAAACAGACTTTAAAACACTGTAAGTCGTGTTGTGATATTAGCCTGTTTGGTTGTGAAATTGTTAAATCTGATTTTTGTTCCCATACAGGAACATTTCAGATGCTCAAAATTATCGCCCTGTGGAGGATCTGTTTCGCATACACTTGTCTGAGAAGAAGCGGGCTCGCAGGATACTGGAGCAAGTAAGTTCCCTTTTACAAATTTAACTTCATGGTGTTGTTTGTGTTATATCTAGATTAACATACAAAATCTATTCGCTAATCTCATGTGAATGTCTTGGTGTCTAAATACCGTGTAGAGTCCCATTGGTAGTAATTAAGTCCCAGGGGACAAATGTTAACTAGTGAGATGTACAGGGACACACAATTATTAATGCAATGAAAAAATAAAAAAGTTATCCAAAATATTGGCTGTCCTGTGTTAATGCCTTCTTTTATAGAGTCTATGGTTAATGCATTATCTTTTACCCTAAAAATTATAATTTTGTAATGCATGCTGTACACACAAGCAAACACACACACAGTTTCTGAAATAATACTACTTATTTATCATTAGGTGTGTAAGGTTGGCTGCAAAGCTCCTGTGGCCATGATCTCCTCCTGTGGTATGATACCAGGAAATCCGTACCCTAAAGGCAGGCCCAGCCTGGTCAGTGGCACATTCCCTGTAAGTATGTGCAGGGCTGTACTCTGGGCTTTACTGAAGGCTTCTGAGTCATGAGCTAAAGGATTTTATATAGTCTGACCACAAGCTAACCACCACCAACTAATGATAGAAATAAAGATGTAGGTTTTATTCTGTCTTTGGTATGTAGGTACCTATAGTTTACCTTTTCTACCTCCATGTCTCAGGATATTAGTGAACAAAACAAAGGTCAGAATCTATCATGACCTTCCGCACTGTCTGCAACACAAAATACAAGTAGAGAGTTTAAGGGGAAGATCTTCATAAAATGATGTTTTACATTTGACATACTAGAAACAGACGTTTTTTTTGTCATTTACAAAGTTCGAACATTATGTAAACAACAATGTGTGAATTACATATGAAACCTTCAACAAAAACTCTGGCATACAAAATAATTCCAAAAATACTGAGTATATTTTATTGTCCTTTTGATTTTAATTTAGACAGCAAAAAAAAGTGGCACACGTGCTTCAGCACCTAGAGGTTTTTCTGGATTTTTTTTTTTTTTTTGTCTGCTCAAAATAAGCCTGACTGTGTAAAAAAAAAGTGTTTTGTTTTTTGATCATAGGGAATCCCTCCAGTGAAGAAAGAAGGCGAGAAGAAAGAGGACAATTCTAACAATATGGAGGGGAAAGGAATTGCTTCTCGGATTATTGGACCATTCAAACCTGTAAGCACTAGAGTGGGAATCACTGACTGAGATGATGTCAGAGTGCCCCGGAGAAATCTCTTGACTGAGTGACGAGGCCTCACATGAGTAATTACATTACAAGATAAAAACCTCAACATATGTGTCAACCCATGTTCTATAAGCTAATGACAGACCACTGTGAGAGTAGTGGAATGGAGTGAGGACTGTACAGTAGAGGGCATAAGCAGAGTGTGTGTATATGTGTGTGTGTGTGTGTGTGTGTGTATATATATATATATATATATATATATATATATATATATATATAGTATAGTCAGAACACATTAACCGCAACCCTCCACATTTATATGTAAAACATGGAAATCGATTTTGCACGCTGTACACCAGCTATTTCTATATAACGGAAATCTTTAGTTTTTTCCGGTATGTAAGCATAATAGTGCTGAAATATGGTAACAGAAAAAAACAAAAACATTTTTACATTATCTGCTGCATAAAAATGCTTCATTTGTTGGTTTTTAAATGTCCATATAGACTTTTTATAATATATTTTTCTTTTTGTTTTTAACTCAGTGTTATCCACAACATAGATACGATGTTATCAGCTTTGAAAACTTATATTACAGATTATAATTTGACAGAACTGACTGATCAGTTATGTGTTTTTGTTTTTTCCTTTTCTAGTTCCCTTCAACCTACAACCCTCATCGGCCTGTGCCCTACCCTATACCACCGTGCCGACCCCATGCTACCATCGCACCAAGTGAGAAACAACCCACTTACAGTACACACATTTAGCCCACTTGCCATGATATCAAAATATATGAAACACATAGATAGAGCTCTCAGTCAGGAATAAATATTGCTGCTTTGAGTGCCTGTAGTTTGGCATGTTTTCTTACTGCCATCTGGATTTGGTAGAGGTATAGTTAGAAGTGGGGTGATACTTACATTTGTGTGTATATATGAATGTATGGTAGACAATGCTAATATTTGCAACTGCTATGCAGGTGCGTACAACAACGCAGGCCTTGTTTCTATGGGAGGGGTTATAACTGCCAACGTGCCCCCTCCCCCCTACAACTCCACCCACAAAGTAGCAGGTATGATTCTAGTGTGCGCGCGTATGTGTGACAGCAAATAGGCACTCCTTGAAGCTTGCTGCCTAACTATCTGGCATGCTGCTTACCTGCGCTTCTCAAATATGATGCCTGTATCGGGTGAAGAATGTGCTTCTTACTACTATTGGAGTACACTGAGTGACCAGAAAAATACATCCCCCCTGTATATTTTAATCCAACACAGCTGTGTATTGGATTCCATTAATTTAGAACAGCTGGAGAGATGTCGATTCAGTTCTATCATCATCGAGGAGAGTGTAGACACATTAGATTGCATCAAATCAACTGAAATCACATTTTCACATAATATTTCTACAAAATACACACTAAAAAAATGGAACATTCCATTGAAATACTTTTCTATATAATACAGTCTAACACCACTAAACGGTATGAATACAAAAATCTAACAAAAATAATGCTAAAATAGTATTCAGAAGCCAATGTTTTTGCCAGGCTGTTGTATTGCATTGCAGTACAACGTGCTGGTACTTCAGTTTTCTGGTCAGTCATTGTAGAAGTATGTTTTTGTGAATTTTGAGGGCGGGTCTTTGATTGCCTGGACTGGTTATAGCTTCAAACTAATGTAATTAATCTTTTTCTTTCTGGAACCATGCTGTGTGCTGGCATTTAACATGCATCGCTTGGGGAATAACTTGTTTGGTTTTTTTTAATGCACTGTCTCATCAGTTTTCACAGTTGAAATACATCTTTTAGGGCCTTTGGGGAGATGTGTGGTCACAAGCACAAAGATGTCTCCAGTTTCATTAAATTGACAGTATGTCCAAAGCGGCGGTTTAAATAAGAACAGTGTGATGAAAGTTAATTTGAGTTTACCAGACCAAATCAGTTTCCCCAAAGGTAAGAAGAAGACATATTCCAATCTTGAAAATTGTTGGAATTTCTATGTAATAAGTTGCACGCAGGGATGCTCTCCGGCTATTCCTCCTTGCTGTGTCTCCTCTTTTTTTTATAAAGATGTGAGTGGATTGCTTCTTCAACAATAGTTTGTTGGTTTGTAACTTATTCTGTCTGTGTCCTAGAATGACATTTGTTTTAAACAATAACACTACTGTTCAGAAAACAAAAAAATCTGTCCTTTAATTTAACCGTATGCTACTACTTAAATATACTATTATATATATATAGTTCATTTTTTCCTTTTCTTAGTGGATTCAAACACCATGCCATTACCCTTTTCACCAACTTTAATCTTTTTCTGCTTCCAGGTTACGCCAAACCAGGCAATCCGCAGAACACCACACCTGGAGTCAACAGCGGGCCCCTCCTCATTCCTCATGGGTCCACGCCTTCTACCCCTGTCCAACCCCAGACTTCAGCTGCTCAGCCTACTCCCACAACCCCTATCACACCAGTTTTCCCCGGCATGGTGCCCTCTCACAACCCTAATGCCCCCTCTCCCTCCCCTGCTCCATCGCCATCTGTGATCAGAGCAGGTCCACAGACCCCCAGCGGCCATGCTACACCTACACCCTCGTCTGTCATTAAAGCCCACACCCCTTCAGGCACCCCTTGTGGAACTCCTGTCCCCAGTAGCGGGGGCTTCTCCCCTTCCTCCTTCCATGTCATTTCCCGACCAGGCACCCCTGCTACCTCCCGCAGCGGCCCAGACCCCTTATCTCAGACAACCCCCATGGGCTCAGCTCAGCAGAAGGTTTATTCCACAGATCACCAGTCAGGACCCACCCTCCCTGGCATACACCCACAAGCAGGTAACCCCTCTGCATCAGTGATCCGAAGTTACACCCCCTCTGGACCACTATCTCTCACTCCAGGATCATCCACTCCGGTTATTCCAAACTGTTCCACCCCAGGCCTCAGTCCAAAACCCTCCCCAGTTCATTCTGCACAGGTTCAGGCTGCCATGGTTGCAGCTGGAGTCATGAACAGACACACAGGGGGTACTAACAGTGGCAGTAACAGCCCTGTGCCCTCTGCTTTCAAGGGCACCTCTCGCTCATGCACACCGTCTGTTAGCTCTCTGGTGATACCAGGTTCTGCTCAGGCTGCCCTGGCACGTTCCTTTGGTCTGTCACACCCCTCAGGTTCTCCTCAAGTCTCTCTCTCTAGTCCTGTTACAATCACCGGCCTTCAAGCTCTATCCTCCAGCCCAGCATCTTCTCATTATCCTGGCCTGTCCCACTTTCCCTCCCTTTCTCCTTCCACAATCCCTTCATCCATGCCTGCAATGCCTCCCTCTACCAACATTTCTAACCATCCACCAACCTCCATCTATCCAGGCCTGGCTCCCAGTGCTGCCCCCAGTGCAGCCTCCGCTTTCGGTCTGGGCCTCACCTCTGCCCCCTCTATATTCCCAGGCCTTCCGCCTGGTCAGTCCTTCCCAGGATTGGGGGTTTCAGGAGGGCACGGTGCCGGGAGCCCTGTGTTATCCTCATTCATGGGACTACCAGGGGCCACTCCATCTTCAGTAGCGTCGGTGGCACCACTGCAGGCAGCAGCAGCTGCCGCAGCGGCTGCAGCTGGAGTTCCATCATCATCTGCAGTTTTACCAGGCTTTGCGTCTGCTTTCAGCTCCAACTTCCAACCTGGGTATGTGAGCTTTAAACATTTTTACTGCCCAGTATACAGAAGTCATGTCACATGGATAATCTGAATTAACCCTAATGATTTCATATTGATTTTTTAACATTATCATTTAGTATAAATGGAACCTATCTTATACTCTTATATTTCTAGTAAGCAGTTAAAAGTGACATGCAACATTTATTGCCACTTGAGTGTTTAATAGTTGGATAAAGCATCATAAATCCTGTCCCTCAATTTTTCCACTTTGGGTTTTATGTGCTAAGTGAAAACCCTACACCTACAAAGTTCAATGTGCACTCGTACTCCTATTCTAGAGTGTCATGCCTAGACTTGGGTTGTGAAGTTATTTGCCAACTCTACAAGTTATTTATTGTCAGTGATATATTAAGCATGTTATCTTGTCAATGAGCAAGTGTTGCAAATCCAAGCCTCACCTTTTATGTCATGCACTCAAGGCAGGTGGCGTCCTTAGAAGAGCTCCGAAATGAGCAAAATGTACACTGTTTATACATGGGGAATGGTAAAATTGTGTAGTAAAGTAATACACAATTTTAAACATATACACATAAGATAAATGACATAGCCTACCATACAGTAACTTCCCGGAGTCTCTGCTGGTTGCCCAACACACAGAATCAAATTAAATCAAATCAAATCCTAAACACATTGAACAAAGTCATTTTTTGTCACATTAAAATTAAAAATGAGATCTGTAAGCACTGTTATCAGCATTTTGTTACAGAATGATGTGGAATATTCCAATTGTGGGAAATTGTTCTGCGTGTTACAGGTTGGGCAGTGGACTCCAGACTCCGGGAAGCAGCGGGTTCCCCAGCTTGCTGTCTTTCCCTGGGGTGCCAGGCTTCTCTCCCTCTACCTCCCCTGCTGCACTTGGGGGCCTCCACAACCAAGCCATGCAGTCTGCCCTGCTGCAGGTACAAACACACACACACACACACACACACACACAATCCTCTGGCAGAGTAAAAGAATTTGAATGTCAGTTTGATAAAGCCTCGCTGTTACAAAAACACTGCTTTTCTTTGTCTTGTTTTAGGCTCATCCAACTTCTGCATTGGAGAGCTTTACTCCTCAGCCCAACAGTTTCACCAACTACCCACCAGGCCCAGGAAACCCCTTCCCCCTCCAGCCAGGCCTGCACCCCCAGCTGGGTTGGCAGTGAAACCCACAATACACTTTGAAACACTGAGTAAACTTACATGCCACCCTTATCATACACCCTGCCCTACCCCTCAGCAGTTGACACGTTTTATTTTTTAACTCTGAAGGGCACATTGCAGGTTGAGGAGTTTCAATTATGTGTATGTTACAGACAGAATTACTTACTACTGTGAGGAACACTATTGTGAAAACAGTTGAAATAGTGTGTGGGGGAGATGGAATATTTCTTATATTATTCATAGTGTAAATTACAGATGTAAATATTAGTTGTCAAAGTCGTTAGGTTTTACAAGTAGACTGTGATTGGTTTTAACTATACTGAACTTAGCTGTTTTTATCAAGTTTATCAACATTTATTAGTGAATAATGAATTATAGAGAAATTGTACATGAAACCATGTAATGACTTGACAGTATCCTCATGTAGTATTTCATGTCCAGTCTCAGTGGAAAGGACATGCTTATGATACTAATTGCTTGTCCTGAATTGAATATTGTATTATGAAATTAAATTTCACGTATGGTATATTGAGTTTTATGGCACACCATGGATATTTTAAATGCTTGCGCTGTCTCAAGGGTGGGAGTGTTGCACACACTTGGATATGGCAGTTTGACTCATGTTTGTGTTATTTTCAGTGAACACACACCCCTGGCTCAGTCGGCAGTTTACTGTAACTCACATTGTGTGTCCCCCCTTCAAGTACTGTTATTACAGTATTTGACCAAAATGTACTGTATGCAGATGTTTGTGAGAATAACCTGAAGCATTAATTGATTGATACGTGGCCTTAACATGTAAAATGTCTGTATTCTTCAGTAATGCTTTGCAACATTAGCGAAAACTGTAATTTGCTATACACCTCAGTACACTCAGAGACAGTTGAGAGTAATAGACATGTTTGTTACGCTGTTATTTCTGTTTTGCCCTTTTTTGTATTTGTTGGATTTTTTTGTCAGTAAACTGCTGGTTGTTGTAGCTGTTGTATCTCTATTCTATGCGATGCCATGGCTATCAGGAAAGCCCCTTAAATTAAATTTCTGAAGGTGGACAAAATAATGGAAGTATTGCATGACATGCAGATTCTAAACTTAACAATCACTTACTTTCTGCTTCAGGTTAATAAAAAGCTTATTAACGGGGCAGAAGGACATCCTCATGCGCATACTTAATTGTATCAGCCAAGAAAAGGATAAAAGTACAGCTGTCAGAGAAAGACTAACAGGATAGTTGTTAAATATTACAAATTGCAGCCTAAATGTGACCAGATCTTTGAATTTTTACTGAAGGTTGTGCTCACAATGACACCTTAATTGAAGTGCAATTAGTTTATTTCGTTATTTTATCCAACCCTCAGTATTATATTATAAGGTTTTACAGCCTGATTACAGTCCAATTAGAGCTCTACACTGTGTTTATCACGAGCAACCGTAATGTTGCTCAACACACAGTCATGTGTCAATTACCCATGAGACTTAGTCATGGAATTTCAATAAAGCAATTTCTTTTTTTCTGATTCTAGTCATTTAATTACCATTATCTGCTTAACCAAACCTATTAAATAAACAACTGCGATACACTAAACATTCAATAATTAGGCATATGAAAACACGTGTCTGAAGTTTCTTAAACATATTAAAATGTGATACATTTCATTTCAAGGCACATCTAATCTGATTTTATCTAGATTTGCTTTTTGTAAGAATTGACACTACATTAATTTATATAATTTCAGTAAGTAGTTAAGTAAGTTAAGGTAAGGTAATTATTTCACTATTGAATCCCTTACCTTGCTATTTATTCCAAAGCCTGCCTATTTTATAGAAATGTTGAATTCCCCTCATCTAGTCTTTTTTTTTTTTGCTCTTTCTATGGTCTAGAAATAGGACTTGTAAAGTATGAGATTTTAATAATGTACACACACAATAAAACATGGATAACTATAATAGGTTCTTTCTGAATCAAGTTTTACAGTCACATGATACCCACCTTTTAAGTAGTTCCTCATTCGGGTGGGAAGTGAAAGGAGGGAAAGTACAGCATTATATTATGCATTTCTTCAGAGAATTTATTTTATTTTATGTTAATTGTGTTGGGACTGTTAAGATTCACTGTATAAAGACCACTATTGGCCGTTGCTTAGTGACTAGTAGTTAATTACTAGTATTATTACTTGTTACCGATAACTACTCTGTTGATGATCAACTCAGAGTCCGAGTCACACCTACTATATCTCTGACTAAATGCTATTGCAGCATTACAGCTTTAAAAGGCTGGGTCACTCCCTCCTGAGAAGATTCACTTCAACAAACCCTCTCAACACACCTCCCGTCTCAGCTTCAACCAGCACATGGAAATGGAGGACCAAATGGAAAGCCAGAAGAGAAGAGGAATGAGTAAAGAAGATTTAATATGTGAGATAAACCACATTTCCTTTACTGTCTTTTATTCTGAGCTTTAATATTACAATAGGGGTTTGCGGTTATAAAAAGTAAAATATTACCAGACTTGGTTTAAGGCTTAAATCAACAGTGTTGTTTACTTTTCCCTGAACCACGAGTTCCATGTTGAATTTGCATCGTCATTATATTGTTCAGGTTGTTTTGAGCGTATTATGCATGTCATGTACGTAGGAGCTCACCTGTGCAGGTAGAAAACAGCCACAGAGGCTAGGGCAAAGTAGAACTCCCATTGTCATAGAGACAGAACTCACACGTCACTGAGATAAAGAGTCATTAAAGCATGTGGCTGTTGAGTGTCTCCCTTCATTCGCGTGTGTTTCTGCATCCATGCTCTGTGGAGTCAAGTGAACAAGGAAAGGTCATGTTACACAGCTGGGTTTGGCTTGTGTGTAAATGTTCCTTAATTTGCTTGCCTATAACGGCTTATTTGAATATCAGAGGTGTTACAGCATAATCGTTTTTTCAGGTCTTTGTTATGACCAACTTGTGGCATGGGATCAGCTGTGTACACACCATGTGCGTGCTTCCATTTTCAGTCATATTTGTTGATGATACAGCACAAATTAATAAATAATGAATTGGTTGCACAGATCATAAAGAGATTATTTGTGCACAGACCCAGTTAGAATTTCTCTTTCAATGAAAATTGGCACAGTGTAAGTTACGATTATATTATCCGCATAAACTTATGCATTCCCATTCCCGGTACTATCATAGATCTTGTGAAACAATGGAAGAGAATTTACAAGGTTCTGTAATGTGCAATAATGCTACATTATGTGAACATATTGTGTGGTGAAATCCATTCATTGCACAACAGGAAACTATTGCCTGTGGTTTCACCACAAAAGAGAGAGTAATGTTGCTTTTAATGATAGCAGGACACAGGAAATGTGTGAACTAGTTACAATCCATTAACAGCAGTTAAAAATAATATTTTATCATGAATTTAAGGACAGTTTTAATTACACTTTTATTTATCCAAGGCTGAGCTGGCGTGCTCAGATGTTTTTTCTTGATGCACACCTGTTCATATCTCTTTCTCTCTCTCTCTCTCTAGCTGAACGGACAGGGTCTTTGGGATGCATTGGTTGGTTCATCGTCATAGTCTCTGGCATCTTCACAGTTTTCCTCTTCCCCATCACCATCTGGTTTTGTCTGAAGGTGAGTGAACTCACCAAGTCACCACAGTTAGTTAAAGAGCAGAAAGCCCTATTTCCTTCATAGCAAATGTGAATGTGAATTGAGCTTGTGCTGTGGTCTTCCTGCCGGTGTTGCAGATTGTTCAGGAGTATGAGCGCGCCGTCATGTTCAGACTGGGACGCATTACAGACAGGAAGGCTAAAGGACCAGGTAGCAACACTAACAATTTCAGTTTGAAAAAAAAAATCTTGGATTGGCGATATCATTTGTGGTTAAAAGAAAAAGGTTAATATCAGATTCAAAGAAACCAATGTCATTTCTTTTACTGAAAATCCATGCTCTTACTTGTTTGTCCACAGGGATTTTCTTTATCCTGCCGTGCACTGACTCCTTTGTGAAAGTGGATCTGCGAACAGTTTCATTTGACATCCCACCACAAGAGGTAGAGAAACACAAAACTGTCTTTTTTGCAGCCTTATAAAACATTTAAAGTAAATATCTGCACTCACACACAAACACACACACATAATCTGCCATGTATTTCTAGATCCTGACCAAGGACTCAGTTACAGTTTGTGTGGACGGAGTGGTGTACTTCCGGGTCAGTGACCCCATCGCCTCTGTGGCCAACGTGTCTAATGCTGACTTCTCCACCCGTCTGCTGGCACAGACCACCCTCAGAAATGTCCTGGGGACTAAGAACCTGTCTGAGCTCTTGTCTGACCGTGAGGGCATCGCTCACAGCATGCAGGTACAGAATATAAAAAAACATTTAAAGTGAAAAAGAACTTTGAAACTAGAGCATATTTCATTTCACGCTTGAATGCACCAGCAAAATAAAATGCATTCACCATTCAATGATATTAGAAAGTTGTGATGTGGTTTAAATAGATTTTTAGAATTTGTTTTTAGATAATTATTACTGACTGGGCGGCATGATCCATTTTATAAGAGGTGTATTTACACCACTGGGATCTGAGACATCTCTGGCCCCAAAAGCATGTTAATTTGGTGTTTCCCTGTTTGCTGAACGTGTCTCTTAAAGCACGGCCCCATCCTTCAATCACATTTGCAAGAATTGTGAAAGACATCTGGTTTGGCTTGGTTCCCTTGATTTTTCATCTCTAATGGACAGCTTTATGAGTGAGTTTCCTCTGTGGACGGTATGGATGTAAATTCTTCCTCTTTCTGTCTTTTTCCAGAGCAGCCTCGATGAAGCCACAGACAACTGGGGCATCAAGGTGGAGCGTGTGGAGATTAAAGATGTGAAGCTGCCACATCAGCTGCAGAGAGCCATGGCGGCTGAAGCAGAGGCTGCACGGGAGGCCAGAGCCAAGGTCAGACCATGTAACAAATGCATGTGCCATAAACCTGTGCACACACATTTAATATTTATTATGAGAGAACATTTGCATTATTTTCTGGTGTTTACTTTTAGGCCAGTTATTGTGGGCTACCCTTATTTCTCTTTGTTGACCTACGTGCAGGTGATTGCAGCAGAGGGTGAGATGAATGCATCTCGTGCCCTGAAGGAGGCGTCCCTCGTCATCGCAGAGTCCCCGTCGGCCCTGCAGCTTCGCTACCTGCAGACTCTCAACACCATTGCAGCGGAGAAGAACTCCACCATTATCTTCCCCCTGCCCATGGATATCATATCTCACTTCATACGGAAGTGATAGCTCAGTTTGCTGATCCTCTAAAGTCGCTGTTGAGTAGGGTCACATTTCTGTGGCTCCTTCAGCATGCAAGATGATGCTATTGATGTATGGTTGACATTTCTCTCCGACTGACAGTCGGAAACACCTTTATGGTTTATGTATATCCAAGCTGTGATCAGGCCAGACCTGCTAACCAATGTGATGCAGATGAAGTTCAGCGTAGTCCGTCTTTGACAAACTGTCTTATGTAACTGCTGTCATTTGTCATTAAAATTACATAATAAAGTGCCTCATTCACAGAATTATATGATGTAATGTTGATCAGTTGCATATTTTGTTACATTAAATGTCAAATTTTTCAATCTAACTGGTGAGGTTTTAATCTCAGTCATACATTTTGCAAAGCTTCTGTTAGCTATTAGTTTATGTTTTGTCATGTAACTGTAATAGAACATGTTAGTGATTTTATCTCTTCACCTGAATAAAACACTCCCTTGGCTTTAGGTCACACTTTTGAAATACGCAGTGGCAAAAGGACACTTAAGAAATCCAACATTTTCCATCTATTAAGATTTATTATGGTTTTTGTTGTTGTAGGTTATGACAAGGTTTAGCATGCAGCAGGATATTTGATATCAGAAAGACCAATATCAGCAACCTCTAAACATGGTCGTTTTGTCCAAGTATACTTTGATGCTTGTGATCAAAACCAGTCCTGAACATCTACAGAATGTTGTTAACTACAGTAGGACAACTACTTGTATCCAGAAAACATGTCAGTTAAACACTCTTAAACTTAAGAGGAGAGAAGGACTTATCCTTAAATGAAACATGGACATGCATGTGACATTTCTTGGATGTTTTTTTAATAGTGTGTTCTTCCCCAAAAAGTACAAATAAAACTATCAACATACTGTGTATACATTACATGTTGAACTATCATTCCACGTCCTCTAGGCCTCCTACTCTACAGTTACATTTTGACCATTACAGACGCAGAGAGGTAAAAGAAGAGAAAAGGAGAGCGAGAAACAGCAAAGACAGAAAAAACATGCTTCTATTAATTTTTTTATGGTGCACTAAGACACAACTCATGTTGTAAATGTATTTACATTCAAACATACAATCAGTGCCAGAATAAACAAACTCTGTAAACTTTGTCTCTGGACCAAATCCATAAGGGGTAATTGTATAGCTTACCTCCAAAAATTCAAATTCTAAAGTTTAAAGTTGACAGGCCATGAAAACATTTGCTACAACAGCATATAAACATTAACATGGATGTTTCAATCCCTAACGAATTAAATCAATTATCCATGTTTGTTGTGGGGAGGCTCAACCAAGTGCTACATATTGAATGGCTGCTACATAGTGGTCAGACAATAGGTCCTTCTATATTAAACAAAATCACATGAATTACTTGTATAAAATGCAGTCATTACATTTTTGACATTCAGCGCGTGAGACACAGATGTCCACAGGACACATTGAAGGGTCATTACAATGCCAGTTCATTGTTTAGAAATCATGTTCTGTTCAAAGGTGAAATATTCATTTAAGATGAAATCGGTAACTTTACGCTGTCATTTGTAAACAATAGCTTTTGTTGCATCCTTATAGACTGTATTTTTTGTTTGCACCTGAAGTGACCTTTAGGAGGACCCTGAAGAATCATTCAATGACGTAGGTGAACTGTGATCCTAAACATTTGAAAACACAGTGACTTTCTGACTGGTATATTCTTGATCATTACGCAAAGACATTCTCAAAATCATCAGTGTATGTATAAAATAAGTGAGAATTGAGATACACTTCTCAAATCCTTTGCTGACATTCTGTTGTTTAAGAGCATTTAACCCTGTGAATGTATCATACAAAACATGTTGAAGATCCACAAAAGAATCATTTTTACTTCACGACCATCAAAAGTGCTGGTATCGCAATTAAAGATCTACTTAAAAGTCTATTACTAAAAAAACTGGCAACCCAGAAACGTCATCCTTTACATGCTGGTAAAAGGTTACATTTACTCAACCTGTAATTTAACTGAAAGACGTGATCAGGGGGCGCTGAATTTCAAGGCCCCCGATATTACCCCCCACCCCCATGCATCTACTTAACTTTAACAATATTACATTAGTCCATTAGCAATGTTTCTGTAGCTGTCAACAGACAATGCAGACTTACCCTCACACCCTTCTCTCTGGCCTTGTTTATGTACAGAGGCTTATTTTTACGGTTGTGGTCTGAACAGCTGTAGCTTTGTTTTTTTAATGTGCGAGTTCATCACTGAGATTACACTGAATAATACTGTGTTTATACAATGTTGACTTGTTCAAAGCCAGATGAAAGATTGGGACCCTGAGGGTGACAGTCCAGTACAGTACATGAGGCAGCTATGACATACCTATGCTATAAAATAATTCTCATTTTTATATACCAAAGATTGGTTTCTAAGTTGTATTTTATATAAGTGGAAAATTATCTCGGGAAATATCTTAACAGTGTATAATGTTCTGTAGAGAAGCTATACAAAAGAAAATTGAAAGTATTTCTAATCTAAATTTAGAAAATAATTCCCTGAATAATATATTCTTGCGCACTGAGAATTCAGTGTAGCTTGCAAAAGATTGAACATAATACTTTAAGGATAAAAAGTCATTCAGATAAACAACCCAAAACACATCAGAAGAGGTTATGAAGAGGTCAACACAGGTTCAGACGGGGTTACACTAATCCTTGTGACACAGGTCACTCACAAAGGGGTAAACAGGGGGATAACCTGTGTTTTTTTAAATAATCTACATAGCTTATAGACTCATATCATATAAGACAGTCCCCTGAACACCACCCATGCACAGTATGTGTGATGACAACAGATCAAGGGATCTGCAGTATTTCCCCTTTTTCCTGGGGGTCCATCACACATTCCACAAGTTAACAACATCATTCATTTCCTTCACACCTCAAGCTCAATAAATCAGACAGATCACAGCAATAATAAAGTTTCACATTAAGACTGGAAGACTTCCACAGTACATGCTTGCTTAAGTAGCAAAATACATGTAACAAATGAATTAGATAAAAGCATCACATTTGAAAGAAATCCACATTTAAAACAGCTAATCCTGTGTTGGGTTTCCCCCTTAGCTTTGAGCTCCCTGGTAGCTGTGTTGTTGTTGTTGTAGTTGTTGTTGCTGTTGCTGTTGTGCTACAGACACAACAGACTGCACATTCCCGCTGAGGTAAATACAAAATGGCAGAAACAGTTTTTGCAAGTTGACCTGAGGGATCCCGAAAGTGAAGAGTAGCTCATGTGGGGAGGTGCTGTAGGAAGACCTGGCAAGGTTTGAACATTATGTTCTCTGTATGTTGCAGGTAAAATGGCTGGGGTTCCAGGTAGGCTTGTCCCACACAACTAAAATTATCAGCATTGGACTAATTACAAAATGTTAAATACACCTTGAGGAGGCTGAAAAAACATTAACAACTAATTATTTTTATCCAAAGTCCTTTGTAAAATAAAATGTTGGTTGGTCTCTGCTGGTGAGACGGCAGGACAGAGTATAAGGCGCTTTGTAAGGGATTTTTCCAGATTAAAAAAACATCAGTTGAAAGCTGATTCAGTTCATGACTAAGAATTGCAACTCAACTTTTAAAACTTAATGGACTATGAGAATCTGATCCCAATGAGAGTGGATATAGCTTATTTTATCAAGGGCATGGCCGTGTTTTTAACACATCAGAGTATTGTGTTCTGGTGACAAGAGTGTGCTACTTTCCATCTGTACTGTTTCTGTCTGTGTGGGACTCATGACTACCCATGCAGGGAGTTTTCACTACATGTGCTATATCTGTGCTACTATCATACAGTATATACAGTCTGCATTTCAAGACTCTGTATTTATACAAGCTGAGCTTCGGTCGTCTACATCCATTTCCCACTGCAGCATGTTATTTTATGTGTGTTGTGTTTCACATGATGGACACCACCATCTGTGGACGCTTGACTTTAAGAATCTGTAACCTCTGTCTGTCCAGTTTGTCCAGTGATGACTGGAGACCACAGCCCTTGTTTTTCTCCAACACGTACTTCCGTGCCATTCACATTCAAAAAGAGAGGAGGAGGGAGGAGAATGAAGGAAAAGTAACAGGGTGAGCCAGAAAAAGAACAGCGAGAGAGAGAGAAAGGTGTGAAATTATCTCTGCAAAGAGCTGAGACAAGCGGCTGAGTTACAGCGATTGGCTGACACTCTGTGTGTGGGTGTGGCCGGCCCAGGGGAGTAATTCTGATTGCTCGCCGCCCTGTGAGTGGGTGTGGCTGGTCCCGGGGAGAGATTTTGATTGGTGGCAGCTCTGTGGGACGGGGAGGAGTATTGAGCCTGCTGTGTACAGCCGTGGTAGTGAGTGGGGGAGTCGCACCCTGCTACAGGTGAGGAGGAGAAGAATTGGGATGAGGGGACCGGGGAGGTGGAGAAGGAGCGGTGCAGTGGGGAGGAGGCCGGGGACATGAGGGGGCTAGTCTGGAGGCGCCACAGAAGCTCCTCGTTGTTCCGACTCAGCCGCTTCTTCTCAGTGCTCTCCTTCTCAACGGACTCATGGAGGTTGGCATTCTCCTCGGATAGTTGCCTGCCATACAGAGGAAGCTAAATTAGTACATACTACATGAACAGTGAGTATAAAGTAGAGATTTACTGTCAATGACGAAAATAACGGCATTATTGATGATGATGATGAATGTGTCTCACCTGGATAGGGCTAGGTTCATTTGAATACGAGCCTTCAGATCTTCATTCTGCTGCTGCAGAACCTGGACCCTCTCCTCAAGGAACACGTTCTTTTGGGCCTGCTCAAAAGTAGAACACAACCACAATGCAATTTTTCATTCACCAGACGTGTATCCAGGCCAGTGTGCATTTCGGTGTGTTTGTGTAGTGGTGGTGGTGGAGACGGGAGTTGTGATGGCTTATTTGAGCCTACCACTTTCTCCAGATCAGAGATCTTCTTCTCCTGTTGGTGTATCTGCTGGTTCTTCATTTCCACAACCTCCTTCAAGCTCTTCAGATCTTGCTCAATGTGCTGGTACGGAGCCAAAGCATCCTGTTACAGGACACATGTGCACGTTCACAAATAAAAGCAAGACAGAGAGTGACTTGGGCTTTAGAAAGATGGCACATGTATTTCCAGTGATTCATAGCTATTATTTGCTTGAGCGTAGCTAAAACTCACAACTATCTGTTCCTCTGTACCCCTCCTCAAAGCCTCCTCAAAGCGTTTGGCTTTGTCCCTCAGAGTCTGGTTTTGAAATGTGAGAGTATCCACTTGATCCTGAACAAGAATCCACACACACCAACACAATGACATACATCGCCTCAGTACATATTAGTGTGCAGCAACCAATTCATGGATTCATACCTGCAGAGAAAGCCTGAGTTTCTCAAAATCCTCCTCTAGAAGTATCTTCTGCTGCTCATGCGCTTTCCTTAAGTCTACACACAGGTTCAGAGACAATAAAAAAAGAGAGTTGAGGTTGTTTATAGCAGTGCTGGTGTCATATTGTATTTTTTTAATAAGGTCTAAAATCATACCTCTCATGGTACGGGCGTGCTCCTCATGCAGTGTTGCCATGGTGATGTTATGCATGTCTCTGAGCTCCTGAATGGCTGCCTGGTGGTTGACTGTCATTTCTTCCACCTATCACATTCACACACTTTAATGACTGATTAGATTTCATGTGAGAGACAAGATCTTATCAAAGCTGACATAAAACAGACACATCTCCCACAATGCCTTTCGCTCACCTGTTCCTGTTGCTGAGTCCTCAGCTCCTCCATCTCTGACCGATGCTCTGCCTTCAGGTGTTCTGCCTCTGCTGAGTGACACTTCCTAAGCCCCTCTTCCACAGCAGCTAGCTCCGCTTCCTGCTGCAGCTGCAGTTCCTGGAGCTCCCGTTCAAACGCCACCTCCAGCGCGGTCTTTTCCCGCTGGAGTCTCTCCCATCGGGTTGAGTTGGATGCTGTGTACGAAAGTACAGTGTGTACTACTATGATGTTATCTTGTCAGATAGTGCAGAATACATTTATGTATAAACTGGGGTCAGGGTTAATTATCTTTCATTTTAGCCATATAAAATTTAAACATTCAAGTTCACTTTTCTTAACTTTAATGTGGGGCAAATTATATGGCATTTATTTATTGTTTTTCATTCAAAATATGATTTATTAATTTCTTTAAAATAAACAACAGAATGAAAAGGTATTCCCCTCAATCTTTCAAACTTTTTCAGAACAAATAGGCCTTTTTAACATAAGACTTTTTGATATCACAGGACGAAAGAGGTGTAAATAATAAAATAAAGATGTCTGAATTGCTTTTGGTTTCAGAGTCCTGCTATTGTGCATGCTGTCTCATGGCTTACTGGGAAGAGAGCCATTGTTAAAGTTATTAGTAACACCTGTGCTTTTCCTATAGTTATTAGTCAAAATGTCTGCTGTGAAAAAGTCGTATCTGTTCCCTGATTTAATTTTGTTTTCATCAAATTCACTCACCCATTTCCTCTCTGATCTTCTGCATTTCCAATGACAGTTTCCTTTGATTTTCTTCTGTAGTTTTATTCTGAAAATTTGAAATATAAACATTTTGACAGTGCAGGTTACAAGTACAATGTATACGATTAATTCCTACAGACATGCTTGCACCTATGTAAGGTTCGTGCTTAGGAAGAGTGTTGCTTTGAGCTAAATGCTAATGTCAGCATGCTAACATGCTCACAATGCGACAAATGCTAACATGTTGATGTTTAGCAGGTAACGTTTATCATATACATCATCTTAGTTAAGTATGTTAGCATGCTAACATTTGGTAATTTACACAAAATACAAAGTATAGTTGAGGGAGGCTGAGGAGGAATGTATTAGTTTAGCAGTTTCTTCGTCATTAAAGAAAGTACAAACTTTTAGAGCCGAGTGCTAGTGTGGCTAACAACAGGTAGCAAGTTAGAGAAACGTGCCTTTTCTTTCATCTTGTTCACAATGATTCCGTAAATTAATGTTCACTAACACTATAAGCTAATCACTAGTAGCCTTAAAAAAGAAAATAAGAAACCAGAGGTTGATATCTGTAGACATAGGCCTACTGTATAGACATTATCCTGGACATGTTGCTTCAACTGAATTTAACCTGCATGAGCTGCTTGATTAAAACACTACTTCAGATGCAGCTTATTGAATAAACATTCACAACTCAAAGCACACACATGCATACATGTTTAGAGCATGATGCTGTTGATCCAAGGCTATACTATAGCTATTGTGTCTGACTGCTGCCACCAGAGGGAGCTCAAACCTACTCAAATAGGCCCATCATTCCTGACTTCTTCAGTAGCTATATCTGTACTGTGGGCCAGTGATTGCAGCACTCAGACAGTGATCATAAAGAAGGTATTACAGCTATAGCACCCCAGAGGCTAAATCATTCCATCAGACACAGAGAGCTGGATGAAACCAGCTCAGTGACACACTGAACTCTGGAGGACCCTTCCCACAGTCACAATCACGCTTGCTCATCGTGCTGCTCATGGACCATGCTGTGAATCTCACCTCATGGTGTTAAATACTGTATGTGTTCTTGGGTTCACGTGTGTGTGAGCATTTGTTTTTTACAGTCTGGGCTCTGTTGTCCAGCTACATTGGATCACACATTATTCCTGTTAATCAGAGGTTGTACTGTGGGGGAAATAGACATGATGTTGTCCACCACTGATTAATTTGCCATTTTAGGCATTGGAAATTGACTCTGTATATATGTATATACTGCCATAGCATTATTATGGCGTAAGACAATGTGAATTTTATTGGGTGTATGTATTGTATTTAAAAGCTGGCTACCTTGAGGCAGTAATGCTGAGTGGTGATAATGAATGCTTCCAGACCCAAGGAAGTCTTCTTCAGTTCTTCTCTGAGAGCTCTCAGCTGCCTCTCCTGCTGCTCACAGCATCCCTGCAGCCTCTGAACCTAAGTGACAAAGAATAAAATACAACAGAATAGTGCAAACTCCATGTGGTTGCAGCATATGTCCTCCAACAACTCACCTCCTCCCTTTGTTCTTCTTTTTCCCTTTCCTTTGCTCGCCTCTCCCTCTCTCTTTGTTGAGCCTCCTCTTTCTCTCTCTGCAGGCTCTCTTGCTGTTCCTGCTGCAGCCTCAGGGGGGCCACGTGGCGAGGGGACCCGGGGGGAGCTGACCCTTGCACTGCTGCTGCGGGCCGCTTCCCAGACTGGACTGTAGGGAGAGAGAACAAAAACAAATATAGAAAATTCAAATTAAGTTGGAAATGAATCTGCATGAGCATGTGGAAAACACTGTACATTTAAATATAGAAATATTCTAATGATATGTACAGTATGATACCTTACATATGTCATTAATTAGTCATGGACCAATTCTTAAATCTAACAAGGACACATCTATCTATTATAATGATGTTGATGAGTATTAAATCAGAGGAGATTTGACCTGACCTATTCCTAATGACTGTGTTCACATGATAAATTATAGTAAGCTATAATTGAATGTCTTCTACAGAGGAAGCCTTGAGATAATTCCCAGTTTGGTGCTCCTTATGATGGGCCACCTAACCCTATAATCAATGTGATCAGTATGAAGGAATGATCTGCATCATGCAATTATATATACTGTTATTCTGGCATAAGTGCATTTGTTAGTAATGTGTTTGTGGTTAAACATATGGCACATTTAAGTAAAGGCTTGATCCATTAATGATGAAGGCAATTTAAAGGCCAGACAAACATGTGACAGCCATTTTTTCTTGGGGCACAAGCATTAAGCTTCAACTGACGTACACGCAGTCTGATTAGACTCCATATGAGTCACCTTGTAATGTAATGTGAACACATACTAGCCTGTGAAAATACAAAGCATCAGAACGCAGTGTGACAGATAGAGGAAATTGTTTTTTAAATTTACTCACACAGACTGACAGACGGACCTGTGTGTGTGTCTACACAGTACACACACACACACACACACACACACACACACACACACAATAACGAAATCACTGCAGCTCCACATCACCTGTCTCAACCATATCATTCAGGCCTACTGAAGCATGAGGAGCGGTCTCCATGACAACGAGAGGCTGGGCTTGGGGTGCAGGGTCCCAGGTAATGAGTAAAAGATTGGTTAGAGAGAGGTGGGGGGAATGAAATGAGGGGAGTGCTCTTGGCCACAGGTAAATGAGAGAAGAGAGTGGAGAGACAAATAATTCAATAGGGTGGGGGTAGGTACCTAAAGACACTGAATGATTATAATAGTGATAGACGTTTAAGACCAATTTAGAGAAAAGTGAAGAGCTAAAAGTGTAAATTAAACATATCTAAACTTGCAAATGTATTTGTGCAAATACATCATTGAATAGATAACTAAATAAAAAAAAATAAAAAAAAGGTAGATGTGTTTTCATGGAAATCTAGGCTTTGTTTCTAAAACTGTGCAAATCTGCTAATATTTCAATATTACATTTTCATCAGTGTCTTTGCCTTGAAGGCACATTAAGATTCCCCGTCTTTGAAAGCGACTAGAAGTCTTATGTAAATGATGTATTCCTTTTTTGCAGGCACACACACACATACGCGTGCGCAAGCTTACACACACACACACACACACACACACACACACACACACACACACACACACACACACACTGTAGGTTCTACCTGAAAGGTTAGGGAGAGTTGAATGAATACTAAATGGATTTATGTGGCTTAGTGTGGCGGCAGCATGCAGATGATAGCAAAAGGGGTTGATGGAGGAGGAATAATGAATGCAAGAAACAATGAGAAACAGTAATGACAGACCTTGTAAGTGTATGTGTGTGTGTTCTTTGGTTAAAGGTGGTGAGGTTGGGTTATTCACGAGGTAAATTGCATTTTCATTTACAACACATGGCACATTTCAACTCATTTTGCTGGCACATTGTCCAGAGCAGCTTCAAGTGGGAGCAACAAACTGACAGTATTTTTAAAACCTAGTAAACAACAGGAAAGCTACAGTGCTGAAAATCAGAGAGAAGATCTTTTTTTTTTATTATTATTTTGTGACTGTGTGGGAGGTGATGTTGTAAAAAGAAGGGTGTACAGTAACAGTAACACTTTAGTGAAGAGAGCAAAGAGAAAGGTTTAGCCTGAGGAGATATGTGTCAACTCTGCAAGGAATGATGAAGAAGCCCTCTGCAATTCTGTAGGAAAATTGTTTTACCACTGCAGAGCCAAGAGGAAGAAAAGTCCTGACTGCATGGATCAAATCAAATCACAACATAGAAGAAAGTGCTAAGCATTGTGAATCTCCCTTTCAAGGTGTGGGTTACCCTGGCACAACCAGCACGGGATATTTGAAATGGATGCAAGCCACTTCTGGGTGTGAGTGGATTAAAAAGAGGTGAGGACCGTTTCTGGACAAGGTTTGGGAAGGTAGACTATCAGGTTGGCTCGAGAGGAGGATTAGGGAGCCACAGAGAGCCAAGACAATGAAATTAGGTGAGGCCTAATGGACAATCCTTGTGACTGAAAGAGGAAGCCTTTTCAGAGCTGATATTTTGACTTATCACTGTAGAAAAAGCACAGGTTTAATTGATAACATATGTTACGACTGCTTCCTCTTCAGTTGTTCTAGCTCTAGGGCTCTGCTAATGTACATGCTGACATACTGAGACACTTGAATAGAATTGTGTCATTATTCATGTAATAAGTAACACCCTCTTTGACAACTTAAAATGTCTGCTGTGACAAAGGCATATTGTTGGGACCTTGGTCCTGTGTGTGTGAGATTACGTTCTACCCAATTGATGAACTTTGCATTGTCTTTGGGTGACAGTTGCACTACTATCATTAACTTAATGTAACGTGCATTTTGTGTTTGGAAACGAAGGAAAAGACTCACCTGGGGACTGAGGTTTGGGAGGAACCACTGCCAGCCTCTTTGGGGAGGATGGGAGAGAACGGGTGACCTCTAAACTCCGCTGAAACTCCTTCCTGCCAACTGTCAGTCAACAAGGATACAATCAATCGGTGGTCATTGTTTGGCTTACTTTAATCAGAATAGCACACCGTGACATTTAGGCCAATATAATAGATGACAAATTAAATGCAGCAGTAACATGTTAAAAAGCCCCCTGACATTTCTTTAACTTTATGGCTTTCTGTCAAACTTCCTCACACATACACACACAAGCATCAATCTAACCATCCTTCCCTATCGACATTTCACTCTCTCCCTTTTTCCTCTTTTCCATTTATTTTCAGATTTTTCCCCTCTCCTAACTTTTTTCAATCTTTCTGTTACCCTCCTGCTTTCATCTCCAGCTACCTCCCCCCTGCTGCGTGGTATAACTATGCCCCACGGGACTCTGGGTCAAAGCGAAGCAGAGCGTATGAGGGGAGATGTGCCCATCATCTCCCTGCTCTCTGTGACATTGCACACTATGCAGCCAAGACAGACAACAATCAGTAAACTCTGTCACAGTGTCTGCGAGGTGTGTAGGAGTGAAGAAAGTAGCTGGATTTGAAACAGTGAATGTGAGGTACTTTAACCAGGAGCTCAGAATGGTTAAAGGTGGGGAGAAAAGAAACTATAGGGAAACAAACAGATGATAGTGAATAAGGAAGTAGGTTTCAGGAGGTTAGCAAGAAATCTGTTGTAAAGCAGAGAGGAGAGAGGCCTCAAAAAGATACTAATTAGACCTGTAATGGGAGAGAAGCCTCTGATCCTGAACAAATCCCCCCAAAACCCTGGAGAGATACTTCAGGCCTGCAGAGACTGTGTGTGTGTGTGTGTGTGTGTGTGTGTGTGTGTGTGTGTGTGTGTGTGTGTGTGTGTGTGTGTATTATGCAAACGTGGCTCTCAGAGTGACTCATTACTGCCAAGTGAACACCAGACTCACACACACACACACACACATTGTTACTAAAACCCAGTAAGACTGTCTAGAACTTGTATTTAAAGTTGGAATGTAAAGTCTTCTTTACACGCTCCCAAATACTCCTAGTAGGAGTTAGGTGAGAACATCAATATACATTTTTTCTCTGTGTGTGTGTAGCTGTGATGTGTTTAGCCTAGCTGAAAACAAAGACAAAGCATGGGGAAGCAGTATAGCCTCTATCAGAAGTAATACATTAATTAACATGCCTTCCTGCAACTCTAAAACTATTATTACTATAAGAATGCTATGTATGAAATTTGATGGCAATTCATCGTGACTTGTGAACCTGTCAGAATGCCATGAGACACACCTCCTAGAGGTCAACATATCTGGGGTCAAAATTAAACTTAACGCCTTTCTGATTTCTCAGTTTGTACCTCCCTGACTCCTTGACTCCGAGATCAATTTCCAGGTCACAGGTGGATGATTGAGGATCGAGGAGGCACAAAATAGGGAAATGAGAAAAGCCCTTAGATGAACAAGGGCTTGTCAATAATCAAGGGGTCAGATGTGCAACTGTCTAGGATAGCACTGCTGCAGTTTCCATTGCCAGCTTTCCTCTGTGCAGTTTTGTATTTGTATTTGTATTTTGCTGTGATAGCATGCCTACTAAAGTGTGTTGAGTATTTAAGCCCCTGAAAAACTTTCAGCAGTCTCTAGCAGGAGTTTACCATTAAAAAATGTATCTGTTTCATCAGGGCTGTGTGTGTGTGTGTGGTGTGATCAGATTTGATTGACTAGTGCCGATATCACAAGCAAACACATTTTGATTCAAATGTTGCTAAACTCTGACTAGTAGAAGCAAATATGTAATCACGTTTTTCCAGCTCAAGGAGCTTCACACTCTGCACAGAAATAATTTAAAAAGTACTGTCTGTGCATGACGTACAGTTTGACAAGAACTCCTCAGGTTTTTCTTCATTAATAATTTACAACACATTTAAAATCAGCTCTGGCCCACAGAAACACAGGTTGAGAGATATTTTCTCACAGCCACTACACTGTCTGCATTCCTAGCACACAGACCTGGCTGGGAAAAAAAAATACTACATTTATGTCTACATTGTTTTGCTGTGTAAAATGCATTTTGCCCCAGTAAGTTGTGTTTGGTTTTGAGATAAGCTGTTCACACTACAGCAAAGATGTCAGAGTTCTGTGTCTTTTATTCACTCAACCACTGTAAAAGTTTAAAGACATGCGTGTCTTTAAAGTGTGAGTGAGAGAAGTGTGATACTACAAGAATTCTGGTGTTAATTTCCATGTGTGAAAAAAAATACAACTGTGTGTGAAAAGCATCGCTACCGGTGCTTTTCTTCACTTCTGAACAGACCGCATCAGCACCGTCAACCAGGACAGGTGTGACCTAACAAGTTCATTTATTAGCAGTGAACATGTTAAATGTGTGGTGTTTGTGCTTTGTGGTATTTCACCATAGTTTTAAGAGCTAAAAGGCTATTTTAAGCTCTTTGGACTTGGTATTTTAACGTTTTCTAGGACATGAGAAAATGCTGTCATCATGAACAAGAGTACACTGGAAAAAAATGGATGAAAGGAACACTTGAAAGGCAATTCCACCCTTGGATATCTCTAACACAGCTCAAAACATTCTGTGAGTGATCTTGTAAGTGAAGTGAAGTGTGGTGAAGTGTGAAGCGGCTTCCAGTATTTCCCAAAATGACTTTCAACAGCCCCTGAAAGCAGGAGCTTGTACTTAGGTAGGTGCTACATTATATGGAGGCAGAGAAAATCTGATGAAAAGATGCATTGTTACAGTGAGAACACTGTATGCCCCTTCTACCATGGGTTTCTCGCTATACAAATATTTAACATTGGTGCAGAGTACTTAACAGTGTCGCTCTTTGATTCCCGTATATAAAACCTGTTACTACTGACATTTTAGAATGCTAAATATTCCTCTGCTTCTGAACCCAGTGCATACACAATAATAAACATCATGTATGTTACACTGGTAATTACATTGTTCACCACATATGTGACTTATAGAACACAATCTGTTCATTCCTGTTTGTTGGTTTTGACTGAATATAGTAGTTGAAGAAAATATCATAGTATTTTCTTTTTTGGGGGGAAAAGCATTAATATGACATTCAGTATTTAATTATTAATTATTATTAATTAATTACTGCAAACTCTTACATAATATTTTTAATTCTCAGTGTTTTTATAAAACACGTAATTTCTGTAATGGAACCAAAAATCAATCTCTGCTCTCCTACAAAAACTTTGACTGACCCCCAGGGGAGCTTCTTGGCTGGGCAGGCAGGTATCGCCGGGGCAGGGCTGGGGTAGAGGGCGGCTGGAGGCTGTTGCTGCGACATGGTACCCCTCTTTGGGGATCTGTTGACAGAGGGCCGGTGGTCACTCGGTGAAGAGGAGGCTCCTCACTCACACTCAGACCTGGAATACACAGAATTACATTTTGTTTATATGTTTATATGCTTTTTAATTTATAGTAGTTATGTTAGGATATATAATCAGAGTTTCCTTTCTGATTTGCTACATCTGAATTGCTCCTTTTCCAATCACATTTTGGTTTTTCTACTTTATGATAGGGCTGTCATGTGTCTGAATTTAGGTTCACTGGAGTGAGAAATGGCTTACGCTGCTGCCCCACTCAATCATTTTTTTGTTAACCTGGAGCGGCGCACTTATCCCGTTAACACACACACAAACACACACACACACACACACACACACACACACACACACACAGCAGTCCGATACACATGTTTACACAGCGACACTTCAAAGCTTGTGCACATGCACAAACAAGAAAATATTCACACATTAGCACAATGGTTATTGCTAATCCTGGCCTATTGTACAGCTATAATCTATAAAATTACTAGAGGATAGTTTACATACTTGCAATCAAACTGTCTTACACACTGCATATATCCTGCTCATCTCCCCATTCCTTATCAATAATCACAGAACAAACTGTGTGCACTGCTTCACCTTCTTCATGTGACAAGCAGGGATAAACAATTTAATGTAAAGCTACTTGTAATGCAAGAAGCCCAGCACAACTCGCATCCTCAGAGATCAGTACATTTTAAAAAATGTGATGGCAAAAAACAAAACAAACAAACAACAATAACAACAACAAAATACAGTGATGTGAAAATATAGATATCAAGAGTTTCTTTTGGTCTGCACTGTCTTATGTTAGAGCCCAGCCCCTCTCTGGATTAGAATAGCTCACTGCAGGGAACCTTATGCGCACTGGTGTAGATTTTTTTGGTTACCAAAGTGTTCTGCCTCCCTGTGAGTATACAAACAAGTGCAGAAACACAACACACACACACACACACACACACACACACACACACACACACACACACACTGAGCCCCTTATAAACACACTTCAACATTAGCTGCATTGTACCAGTGTTGATGTAAATAGTAAGTGGGGAGTTGGTCTGACACTAACTCATTAGGTTGCTTATAAAGCAGAGTTGCAAACTCTATGCAAACATATACATTTCTTCTGAGAATATATTTTTTATTTTAAGAAAACACATAAACATACCCTAATCAGTTTGACAATTCTTGAAAAAGAAAGAAAAATAATGTAATAATAATGTAGCCAGGCAAGCAATGTTGGCGCACATATTATAAAATCCAACATTTTCTGCTAATTTACTTCCAAAATGACCGACCAGATATAGTAGTGCAACACATAAACATATATGTATGCCTATAAACCCATACCATGGGTTTATAGAAACCAGGGAGCAAATTGTGCATACACACCTAGTCCATTCATTTTATTCAGTTGAGCCCTCAAGTTCCTTGTGTTCCTCTATTTATCATAATTTTTTTTGTGGTGTCAAAGAGTCACTATTGTTAACAGTAATGTGTTTTTCCTGTTGTATCTGAAATGTTTTTAGGGTCATAACAGACCTGAGGTTGATAGAGTATTGTTGTGTTACTAACAATATGATACAGTATGTGTGTAACACAATATATTACTGTATTTACATAGAATATACCAGGGTACATGGAAATTTATCAGTTAGTCCTGACAATACGTTTTTGGCACAATGAAAACTACATTGGGTTATTATTGTCTGTGCTATGTTTTGAAAAGTTCACAAACAATGTTACAGTGGTTGCTTTAGATAGTCCACGATACAAAAATGAACAGAATGGAAATTAAATTTGCTCACATTTGACTGGTAAAAATGGAAAAATACACATAAAAATACAAATGCTCAAAAGTACATACAGTACGAATGCCTTTATGTATAATTTCTCAATGCTGTGTCATGTGCTGCTCCTCACATTATTACATTATTAATTCTTTAATATCCTCAGTAGAGGAAATTTGTTTTCACAGTACTAAGAGCACCTTCAACATGAATAATACACAAACTACCCATTGTACACATATACACACAATGTACACATATCTACACATATTAGACAGAGTGGCATCATGAACATGTCTGTGAGTTTTACGCCCTTAGAGGCGCAGGGTACAAAACTGTAGGGCATACTTTTTTGTAGAGCAGCAGTCTGTATCTGCAGCCAGAGGGGAGAAGGGTGAAGCATGAATGGAGAGGGTGGCTGGGATTTTGTATTATGGTAGGCAGTGTAAGTGAGGGCTGGCAGGTTGGGAGAGGGAAGACCAATAATTATGAAGGACAGTCTAGGGCATGGGCCGTGTATCCAGGCCAGATTTGATATTGGACAGAGCACTGCAGTGCTGTTACAATTACAGCTGTCAACGTCCTCTATGTGTGGACGTCCACAAGTTAGGGTCTTTAAAAACTACATTTGTAAATAACAGATAAAATTATTTTGTTTTAAATCGTCTGCATTAACCCTAAATGCCTCGACTAGTGCTCCATTTTCTGGTTTGGCACAGATCAATGAACTACTTGATATGAACCGAGTTGTGCTTATTAATCATAGGTCGAGCATGTACGAGCAAATTCCCAGAGCACAGAACAGAGAGAGGATGAGTAAATGATGTCGTCGGGTAGAGATACAATATTGAGGAATGCTGTGAATGATTAAAAGCAGGGTGGAATTCAGGGGCTTGGAGAAAGAGAGAAAAAGGGATATATTTCAGTAACGGTAAAAGCAAGCTGATTTGCATCACTGATTGGCAAAGTGGCAGCCGATGATGGATAGCAGAGCGTGAGGAGGATAGGAAGAAGGAAGGAAGAGACTGGCTGTGCGGGATCAAGATGAAGCAAACAAAAGGATGTAAAAAGAGCGACGAAGAGGAATAAAAGATGGTGCTGTGGTGGAGCCAGTGGGCAAGCTTATGATGATGGATGAAAATTTAGAAGATATTAAAAAGGGGCCGTGAGCAAATACAAACGGCTGAGAACAAAAGACAGCAGGTTTTTCCAGCACAGTGGGAGGCAATTTTATTGGAGCAGCTTGCACCTCATAGCTAAACTAATGCAGTAGAATAATGCTGACTCTTAAATCTCAGTCCTATACACTGAACAGGAGGAGGATATTGAAGCATACCCTGCATATTCTCAGAGTGGTGAGAATGCATATATTGAAAATGGCAATGGAGCAATGTGTCACTTGCATGAGTGCCAGTTTTAATTTCATTGTAAAAATTCAGACCTCGGAGGTGTTTCATTTCACTGCTGCATGAACGGTTCTGTGCTTGTCTGCTAAATCAGCACATTCATATTCTGCAAAAGAAACTCTCCTGCTGTCCTGAAGGAATTGATCGTGGTGTAGTCTATCCAGGTTGATTACAGAGCAAGTAGCATACATCCAGGTGCACAGCTTGCAGTGCTGACATGCCAAAGAAATAGCTCTTATTCTTCAAAAATGTGTTGCCCCATGGAAATACGTCAATACTTTCAGCAACTGTTATGAATGGAATCATTGGGATATTTAGGAGACAGCTGGGTGGTGGGTTTGATGTAGAGAGATGAGGAAGTTATATAGTTCCTAATTTATTGATGTTTTGTAGGCATTTTAATAAAGCAGCAATTCCACAATGTAAAACATTACAAGTCATGCATTCAAAATTGCACTTAAGTAACAGTACAAGAGTATTATCATTTAAAAGCGGTTGAAGTACACAGAAAAAAGCATTACACAGATTGCCCTCTTTAAGAGTGATAACATTGTATATCACATTATTTAATTATTATTTAATATTGTAGCTTGTCAAGGTGGAGGTACCGTTACTTTATGATTATATACCGGGTAGTTTTGCTGATAGAAATGCATCATATTTTAAAAGCTAATCAAATATTTTGCTGGTAAAATCATAATTGACAAAGTAACAAGTAATTAAATCTGTCAATACTGCATTTGTGTATGTTTTGTGTAAGTTTGGTTGATTTTGAAGTCTAAACGTAATTGTGCCTGTTTAATTGGACAGAGATTGCACAGATGTCAGCTTCATTCGGCACAGTTCAATACAGAAGACTGAAGAAGTGTGTAAGTAAGCTTCAAGATTGTATTCATCAAAGCCTATAATCTGCTGTGCTTACTAACCGTTGCTTCCTGTGCACACACATTATGTTTAATGCTGTCACAAGAAAAATGTGGAAATCTGTCTAAACCTAAGCAACATGAAGCATTAGGTCTCAATATATGAAGCTGAAAACAAACAATAGAAACAAGCTGCTTCATCCACGCTGATTTCATCAAATTTAGATTTGATATTGGAGGTCCAGTTACAGTAGCCACCCTTAAGCACTTCAGTGCATCATGTAAGGGTAGCTGTAGCAAGTAGACTTGGCAGGTGACTGTGCCATTCAATATCAGAAACTGTGACCTTTAGTGACTTGATCAATTCGATCCGTGTCAGAACATATGCCAAAAAGCAGGACACGTTCAAGTTTTGCAAAAATATAATGCTATACACTGAGCATGACATTTTGAACTTTACTTACATGCAAACCATTGCAAGTGTTTGTTAGGATGACATGATGTGTGTGACAGGTAAATTAAATTCATGGTTTTGGAGTTAACTGTGTGTTTCAACCAATCAACTCCTCCTGGCAAAGAAAAAAAATCATCTGCTGCGATGTGTGTGAAAGTCAAGGTCAAAGTTGCATACATAAAGCACAAAGTAATGGCCCTGCAGAGACAAGACCTGGGCTGCAGACTGAGAGATAGATTAGATGATAACACTGGAGCTGACAGTAGCATCCACAGGCCTCCTGTCCTCTGTCAGGACCCAGATGTCAGGAGATTAAAGGTTCAGCCAGAAGGACATGTGAAATATTTCTCCTCTTATGGTCAACAAGAGAGCTACATACTGCAGAGAGCGGTCAAATGGCATCGTAAATACATGACATTTTAATAAATCACTAACTTTTCCCCACTGAGGTGTTATTTTAGGACTCATAGTATAATCTCAAAAGCATGCCTGGAGATAAAGATCGCTGGCTGAAGATCCAAGAGTGCTGCATAGAATCTACTCAGCACAAAGTATCCCTAACAAGGAAAGGCTTAGGAGAAGAACAAAAGTTATGAAAGGATTAAGCTGGATCAGGAAAGAATGAGAAACGTACAATTAGTTTAAGTTCTGGGATTGAAAGAGAGCGCAGCGGAGGGTTTTATGGATAACGGTGACCATCTTTCAACCAGGCGGCCTGGGTTCAAACTCCTCTGACAGAATCATTCCTGCTGAAGTGTCCTTGAACAACGACGGCCAGTTATACATACAGGAGGCTACAGCTCAGCTTATTGCTGCATCTTTCTTTTTTTTTTGTGGTCACAATCTGAGTAAAATGATTGGCTCACTAAAGCAACAGTGAACTTTTCAAGCAGAAGGAAATCAGTGACATGTCTTGACAAAACGGTTTGGTTAAATCCTCATTGTGCATCATACTATTTGAAAATCCTTTGGACAGCTTTATTGATGAAGGTCTGTCACAACTCATGTACTCACTACCGTGAAAACAACAGTGAGAAGTTATTTGCTTGTTTTGAAGGAGACATCAGAGAATTAAAATGAAGCAAAGTCGAATCTGAAATGATTACTGTGAGAGATAAAAATACAAGGTAAATGTTCACAGTATCAATACATTTGTTTTGCACTTTAGTAGGGAAAACCACAGCTAGAGTGAAAAGCCTGCACATGCTGTTAAACATCTGAATTTGATTTATTGGCAATGTAGACTGAAATGAGGTTTGCTCAGCAGGAGAATGAGGATGATGCTGTAGTGTAAATTATTTGAGAAACATTAGGCTCTCTTTTCAGCATAAAGTGGAATCACAGATTATGATATAAAATATTTGTTTAGAGACAGTGTTTGACTTTTTTTTATAATTCACTTTTACTTATTCTATGAGTTATTCTACACCCAATATTTGTGTCAGTCTGGACAATCAGTTAAGCTCATAAACAGTCATTGTCATGGAGCTAGATAAAAATGCACTGGGAGTTTATCAGTTAATGGACAGGCCAATTGAGCCCATCCTCATTGTCACAGCTCTGCTGCTTCAGTAAGCCTCTGCCATGTTAGTTTTTCTCTCCTCAGCCACTGAATGGCAGCCATATCTAATTGGCCCATCTAATTTGCTGCTCCACTAGTGTGTGTTTGTGTGTGTGTGTGTATAGAAACGTTGTGGAATATCTGTGTGCGCACATGCACCATAGAAACCATCTGTTCACAGTGAGCTAGCATGAGTCACAGACCAGATCTGAGCCATGGCATCTGGGGTATGGTATCCACTCACCTCCCTGCGCCAATCCCTCTTTGCTTCTCTCTTTCCGCTCTTTTTTCTTCCACATTTTGCCTTCCTCCCTCCCCTCTTCTCATTTTGACTCACTGAATTTGCTTTTATTGCTGCACCTCTCCTCAGATGTCAGCTCCGTTTTCCCTTTCATTCATTTGATTCCCACCATTATTTCATTATCACCTACAGAGAGGACGGATAGAGGTGATAATACAAAGTTTGCTTTGGCAATTGAGTTTCCATCATGGCGACAGTGTGGCTCAAAGGTCCAGGCTTCACCAACCTCCTCCTGCTGGATTCTCCTCTCAGCTATGTAATGGAGTCTGTCAATCACAGTGGAATTTACATCGTATCTTACATGCATGGATGCTGTCTCTCTAAAGCACATACACATACACACATGCCTGAAACACCTTAGGGGACGTCAGCGACTGGGCTAAAGGGAGGATTGGGTTAATGGCTGATCAATGTCATATAGATAAACCAATAGGCCCCCAGATCCTAGATAAACACACATACTTGCATGCATGCTTATATGCAAACAGGCAATTAGAATCAATCAAGGCCGTACCAGTTTAGCTCAATGTCACCTTGGTTTACCTTCGTGTGAGGGTGTGTGAGTAATCGTATGTTTCCATTTTAGACTCTGTATCTGTGATTTGTTCCACTCTAAATGATGTACAACATTTCTCGAAGGCTAGTTGTTTTAACTTCACAATAAAAACCTCCAGCAATATTAGAGGGTACACCCAATATACAAAGTGTGTCCTTCCTTAGCTCTAGTGAAGATAGTTTTAGTTTTAGATAGTCTTTATCAGTTTTTTCTGTGCATCCCAATACAGTGCCACTGAATGTAATTTTGCTTGTGGTGTTCACAGCATTGAAAATCAACAGAACAAGCTGTCAACAGATTTTATTTGAACTACTTTCTCTACTAGAGAAAGAAAGCATTGACACCATCTTCAGTGGATTTTCCAGAGTAACCAAGACATTGTTTCTGAGAAGAGATTATGCTGTTGATTTTTTTAATGTAATTTCCCAAAGCTGTGAGCACCACAAACAAAATTCCATTCAATGGTGAAATCTCAGAGATTGAAAGGAAACCACGGCTAAGAGCGTGGCTTACAAGGAGTGAATGAAAAAAATATGTTTTCAGTGTTTCATTTGGGTGACCCAACCCTTTAACATTGTGATTATGAACTAATACCTGTGCATTTGCATATTCTCCTTAAGCCAAGTTTTCTTTTTTGTTTCTCCAGTCTCTTCTCCAGATACACACAATTGCACATGCACACATGTACACACATCTGCACATTACACATTCATCAGAGCAGGTTGTAGAGCTACGACAGTGGGGAGTTTAAACTCTAACCCACTTTACTGGCGCGCAGCAGTCCTTTCCTCCCCATTGCTCTATTCCTTAATGATTTCTCCTAGCCGTATCACTCAGAGTCCTAATAGAGTCCGCTTTGGTTTTCTGATCAATGGGGAAAACGAGCAACTGAGCCTGGTCTTTCTTCTCTCCGTTACAGAAGGAGGTAGTGGGCCGCAATGGCTCCCCCAACATTTTTGATGGAAGGATGTGTAAGAACTCATCTGCCAATCTGTCTGTTGGGAAAATCAGGTATTGCAAACAATCACCACATGCACACTTTCTGTAATTCCCATGTGCATGCATGCACAAATGTACATAGATTAAACTTTGGAAAATATAAACTGAAGATTGTTTACCAACTCTCATGACTGCTACTTAACTTTTCTGTCCCCATTGGCATTTCACCATCTTGCTGTGAATCACAACATCAGTCTACAAATAAGTTTGCGCAGTCACCCTAATATTTCATATTCTGCCTTGGGCTACATACAGATTTAAAAATGCAATTATTTTTGGATAAAATGGACAACATCTAAAATTCAAATCAGGGAAGGGCTTAACTGTGAATGAAATGTCACCCTATTTTTTTCAGCTTTTTTGAATTGCCCCTAGGACAACCCCCCACCCTCGCACACACCTTATTTCATGACTAAAAAGTGTCAGTGTCTCAAAGAGGTCAGACAACATTGGTTAAAGCTTGACAAGTACTCACATACTGGTAGAGACAGAGTGGGATCTGCAGTCAAGCCCAGTTTATTCTGGAAGGTTCAAATGCAGTGGAGAGTTCAAATGCCTCACAGCTAAAGGTCACATGCACCACACAGAGTCAAAAGTGGAGGTAAATGTTTCTTCCCTCCTGCCTCTTTCACTGTCTCACTTTCAAACACTCACACACACACACACACACACACTCACAAAAAATGAACATCAAAGGGCCTTAATCTTTTGCCTCTCATGTCTATCATCTGTGACTCCATTTTGGTCTCACCGTGCTTTGAGCAGCAGCAGTTCACCAGCAGGAAGAGGAACATTGTGCTGCAGGCACAACTTTTAAAACTTCTAGTCTTGTGCTGGAGAGTGTTCCTGTGTTTTGTGAGTATGTGTTGGAGTGAATCTGCACATCAATATTGGCAGCTGCTTAAATAGATAATATACTAACAAGCAAGACATCAGGTCACTGTTATATTGTGTGTATCATAGCGGATGCACTTGATACAGTAACGTAAAGTCACATTAGGTCTGATGTACGTTGCTGAGAATGAACTCATTTCATTGATATATTATGTTGATATTTGCAATGTAATTTATTTGGAAAAGTAGCTTGGAATGAAGCCATTATCTAGAGGAAAAGGGGATGGGTAAATTCAATACTGTTGATTGTGCTGCACTGGTCTCTATCAACAAACTAAAATAGAAATAGAAAAATCAAAATATATCTATCCATCCATCCATTCATCCATCCATTGTCAACCGCTCATCCTGCGCACAGGGTCACAGGGGGCTGGAGCCAATCCCAGCGAAAGGTGGGGTACACCCTGGACAGGTCGTGTCTGGGGCTTCATGAAACACACATGACATGACAAGCTTCTCAAAAATGAAAACTTCCACATTCATGCCACTCTTTTTTAGAGACCCAAGGGTGTCCTCTTCTCCGTGTTCCACAGTAGCTGTCAGGGTGCATCCCCAACATTACTGCACAGTTTGTATTCATTTTCAACCAATGGGAGACAGAAAAGAAGGACAGAAAAAAGTACAAGTACAAACAGGGAGAATGAGGGAAAGGAGCAATGACATAACAGGGGGTCTGACGTGTGCGAGAGTGGAGGTGCTTACGTCAACTGTAACTGGGAGAGGAAGAACAAGCATTCCCTATGTAGGTCACATTAAAAACACATGCAGCTACCAGAAATCCAGCCAACTAACCAACCAGCCTGCCAAGCAGTATTGAAATCACAACTGTGAGTGCACCTCCCGTTCACTGCAAAAGGAAAAGTTACCATACTGGTGTCTCTGCTAATGCTGACTGAATCTGCAGCACAGAGCCTGTTACTGTTACTGATGAGTGGAATAGCATCATGTGCTCTGTTATGTTTGCATACATTCAAACGAGACAAAAAAGTTAGCTACAAGCTCAGCTGTCAAATGGGGATGTTTTGTGTTTTGTTCGGTATATGAATCAGTTAATTATCACTTTTACAGTACATTGTAGAAATTCATATTCTTGTCTATCACATCAACATCACTCTATGTTATCACCCAAAACTCTATCTGCATCTTAATAATCATACTAGATTCTCATCCAAATTAAGCAATTAGTAACAATGTCACAATGTTCCAACCGCTAGTCTAAATGATAATGATTTTAATTGACAAATATTATGGCCCCTATTTGGGTGTGTGGCACATTCACAAATTACTGATTGAACACAGTGAAAATGAATTGCAGTCATAATACCCAACTATTAACATTAAGACATGTACTGGCAATATCTATTACTTGAAACATCCCTTATATTGTGTCCTCATGTGTCATAGAAAATGTGCTTTGCCAAACTGCAGCTCTACAGTTGTTACTGACCTGGAGCTTGTGTACGAGTTTGAGGGGTGAATAAATTGTATGCAGGGTGGAGCTCAGGAAGAGAAACCAAACTGTAACATAATGAATGTGGGAGGATGCTGTTTATGCAAACTAAATTCATGAGAGGAACACATGGAAGAATGGGGTTAAAGATAGTATGGTGATGATTATCATGTACTTATGATGTAGTGATACAGTGGGTGTTTATGACAGTACCATTAGGGATTAACAAAGAGATAGCGGTGCATTTAAAAAAAAATGTATTAAGTAATAAAGAGAGATAAAGAGCATATGCTGGAAAATATGAATGTACAGTAAGAATCAAATCTCACCAATTGCAGCACAGGTGTCAACAGATTTGTAAAGAGTGGACTCACGGTGAGCTGTCCTGCAGGGGTCACTCTGGGTGCTGTCAGCAGAGTGGGCCGAGGAGACAGAGGACACGCTGGAGCTCCGGACGAAGCCAAAGGCTGCCAGGCGGCCTGCAGGGAGACGGCTGGAGCTGAAGCCCGGGGGTCGCAGTCCTGACTGGCTGGCTTTTGGAAGCAGAGACCTAGAGGCCGCAGCCTGGGGCTGGGCTGCTGCTGTCGCCGGAGCAGCAGCGGGAGCAGGAGAATGATGGGTAAAGACCTGGTCATCTGTTAGAAAAGTACAAAATGAAGAATTATGTTATTTCATTTGAAGTAGCATCTGTTAAGTCTACATGTGGTGTCATTAGCTGAACTGATCCAGACAGACACTGTGCAGGCTATGATTAACAAAGCAACTCATCATTCCCTGCATTTCAATTTAAGTGGTAATTAGGTGCATTTATGCTCAGTTTGTTTAAGCTGTAGCATGTGGTGCTGGACAATCAGCAGGGCAAGAACAGGAAGTAAAATTTTGTTTTGTTTGTGTTTGAGTGACTCCTGTAAACTCATTAACCACCACTCACATAACAACAAAATGCAGGGGCTCCAGCATAGCCTTGATGTTTATTTCCCCTGTGAATCATTCTGTGTTGACTAAGCTCTCAGTGGGCTCCAGGAAGTTTTTTGTGTTATGACTCAGACTGCTATAGCAAGCAAATATAATAACTATATATACAACAACCTACTAACAGCTGCTTTTGGCTCTGGCCGTGCTTGCAGACTGGGCTGGCGGCCAGCAGTTTTTCTAATGCCAACACTGTTATGGCCTTCGATATGACGCCCACAATTTAGGACATATCATTATGAAATATCTTTCCAATACGTACACTGTGTTTTCCTTGTTTATAGTTCATTACATGATCAGTAATTCCTCATTATTATAGGTATGGCAGTAAATTTAACTGCAGTTAAAGGTCTGCCACCATCTATGCACTTTAAACCAGAAAATAAGGCTAAAATGAAAGATGGATTAAAAGAGAGAAGCAAATGAAGAGGAGAGAAAACATCTTCACTGAGGTAAAAGAAATAAAAGACAGGGAATCAAGGACAGAAAGGGAGTATATAAAAGTAATCATAGCTCCATAGTGACAACTATTGTCAATGAACAACGAGAAGAAATCCTCCCTCTTGGTAATTTATGGTTTGTAACAGCAAAAACAGATGAAATGTGCCGGCATGAACAACCAAGGCTGCACACACACAATCACACTATGGGCAGTGGGCAAATCCACAGGCCTTGGATAGAAGCCTGCATCTTGGCTACCCCAGCCTGCAATACAAGGTTTAGATCCCGGGCATAAGAAGAGTATTATCCCCTGCTGGCTGCAGAGATAAGGTAGGAAGCCCTCCTTTCCCCTCTATTTAGCACAGCTGGGTGCTCCATGCTACAGGGTAACCACCACATCAATACAAGAGGGGGGAAAAACCTCTGAGAGGGAGAATGTAAGCTCTGTTGGTAGAGATGTAGGGCAGAAAGACGGAGAACATCTCCTTTGTGACTCCCCTCCAGCATCATCAGAGTTCTCACTTATCACCTCTTTTCTCCTTCCTCAATATCTGCCTGTGTGCCACGAGGCTTGTTTATTAGATTGGTGCTCGCTCCTCTTGAGTGAGAAGGCCTGGATCATTATAGATCCTGATAAAATCTTCATGCCCTTCCATTTATTCCCTCTGAAAGACAAGGGAGAGAAGTGAACCTGACAACATCGACATTAGCCTATATCATGGGCCTAGGCACCTGCTAAATGAAAACACATTAACACACAATATTCATAAATAAAAAGGAATGAGAATTGGATTTATTAATCTGATTTTGGCTGTACTCTCTTTTTGTATTTCACTGTATTCTATTCTTTCTGTCCCTCAATATTTTTTGGTCTCATTCACCATTGTTTTTTTTAATCTTACATTACAACTTTCTTATTCCACAACTTTCACTGCAAAATACACCTGATAAAATGATTCTCAAAAAGTACCAAAGTTGGAAAGTGTGAATTTGAAAATGCATCATAAATCATAAAATCCTGGGTGTTTTCCCGAGCAGTTGCAGTTTTCTCCCTTCAGGAGTTACAAAGATTTGAATAAAATCACTTTACTTTGCCTGTAGGCCTGAAACACTACCTTCAGTTTCTCAACGGTCCCTGAGAAACGAAAACATCTCCTCAACATCTATTGGCTTTCACTTAAAGGAAGAGCATCCTTGAACTTAAGATGAATTATGTCAATTGGGCGCAGACAAGTCAATGGGACAGGTAGCTGGGACGAGCACTACAATGACCTACTGATTTTAATTACAGCCCAAGGTGAGCTGCTGACAACCTGCATGGATGTCCTCAACTTAAATTGTATGCTATTAAATGTGATACTTGAGTGCATTGCAATCTCTGCAGAACTACTTCAGCAAATCACAGGGCTTCACTGCTGTGAGGAAGGGAGGATGAGAGTCTGAATATGCAGAAAGTAGCTTCAACACAAATGTTCTGTCCTGGAAGTGGATGATCCTCACTACCTTAACAATAAAGAGTAAATCCTAGAGAGTAATTATGTGAGTAGTTAGACTACTTTGATTGTTGTACAATAGCTTTACAGTATAATTACTATAATATGTGTACGCAAGAAGGAGAGATTTCCCTACACAAAAGTTGTAATTGAAAAGAAGAGGAAAATATTTTTTTAAAAAGTGCTTACTGGCACATTTTTAAAGGTTACAACAACCGTAACAAGAATTCGTAAAAATTCCTTAATTACAAAGCCAATACACAAGGACAGACACTGATACACACAAGATATACACAAGGCTTACCAATGCTACATATGCAGTGTATTTTTTACTGGTGTTTACTGGTGTTTACACATGCAGCGTGTGCAGTGCAGGGAGGAGAGATGAGTTCAGCAGGAAGATACTGACGTTACTTAAGCGTTAATTGCTTTGCACTTCAAAGCATGTCATTCCCAGAGGGCCAAGCAGCACTGAGACACCATACATATGTATTAATAGGGATTACGATAAGGAAGCCTGGCACATCACAACACTATGCTGATCAATTCTGTGTGTGCAGTTTTGTGTGTGTTATCTGTGAGTGTACATGTATGCATCTCCGTGTATTTTTGTTTTGCTGTGTGTCTGGGTTATCACACTCATGAAGGCAGTAGATCAAATGGGAGTGATAAATGGCACAGCCTTCGAGTGGTGTGCAGGATGATGTGCTAATTTCATATTTCAGTATTCCAGTGACAGTCGAGCTGTAATATAAGTCTGACTTCAGCAGTCAGAGGTGGTATCTGAATCATCTGAATTAGAAATTTGCTGTGTGTGGAGAGAATGTGTGAGCAAGCTTTTATTTTATTTATTTAGTTTTGTAGATGGCAGCCTTCTGGAGCAGAAAAACATCCCCTCAGAATATTTCTTGAAGCCCTCCAATCAGATCAGCCAAAATTAATCTCAGAGAATACATTTTAATGAGCTGCCTTCATCTCACGCCAATTTTGTTTGGTTTTTTTGGGTGTGGAGGTGTGTGTGTGTGTGTGTGTGTGTGTGTGTGCAGCTCTCTAGTGTGTCAAATTTTGGTACTGTAGCTCAAAAGAGGCCATCTCCATCTGGCACTGGAGTTGTTTTCTTTGAGGATGCTGCTCAAAAACACAACGGAAGGAAATGCATTATTTACATGCGTTACCTTGGCTTTTCTGATTGGTCGCTGGGCTGACAGGTTGAACTGGCTGGCTGAAGATAAGTGTTGATCTCTGACCTTGACCAGGTCCCCTGGCCTTGGCCGAGCACGTAGTCGTCCTGGTGACAGCTCCCAGGCCCAGACGCAGACCTCTACCAGAGCGCAAGAGACTGCTGCTCCCTCCAACCTGAGTGGCCGTCCGGGTCTGCAGCGGGTCCTCAGCAAGGCTTCCTTTAAAACTGGCAGATCTTCCCACCTACAGACCAAAACAATCACATTAACTAAAATATACTATTAAGTAATTATCTTATTCTATTTTTGGAGTTCTGAACCATGCATATTTTTACATAGACCGTGTCAGTTCTTTTTGAATAATAGTTTTTTAACATATACAGTCCCATTCTACAGTGTTCATTTTCCTTTTTCCAGAGAAAATCCAGTGATTCTGTCCTCTAGACCCCCCAAAATTTGTGAAGAACCAATAATGTACCCTGGGAAAGAAAATAAAGTATTTCAAGAAAAGGGTTAAATTTTATGTCAATAGTGATAACACTGGGAGCATTCAACAAATTGTAACTTTTTTTTAACGCATGCATGTTTTTTCTGTGACTGTAAATACTTTGTTAAGCTTTTACAGATGTGAATGATGTTTGTCATATTAAGGTCATGAGCACCTATTGGGATTTTCTGCTGTTGTTCGCTTACATGCTAATGTGTTTACCAGCAACGTCTGCCTGCCATGACATGTTTAATGTTCTATATTTTGCCTGGGATATCATGAACAGGCTGGGCAGGAAAACATTTGATGTTCTCCATAATCTTAATTATTAAACATTACATTTTACATTGTATTTATATAGACTCTTTGTTATTAAACATTATGTATGAACAAAACACATAATTAGAATATGATATGGATGATCGTGTGACTAGATAGCAATATCAAGAACTTCTACTCCTAACTGTAATGGTTTGCAATACTGCAACGTCTTAACAGATCTGGTTTAGGCTATGAGTAGAAGTAATAAAGAGTCTGACGAAATGTGGATCACTGCAAATCTGACATTATTAGCTCTAAAAGAAAATATAACAGACCTGCAGAGAAACTGAGATCCAGAAATCTTAACTGTTTAACATCACCAGTGTAAATGTTGTCTCCTCAATGGCATAGATGTATACAATGTACATGCAGTGACATACAAAGTGTTGTCCCTGTGGGCTTTGTACTTCAAAATGCTATTAATTATTTATTTCCACATGCTGGTATTTGATGGTGAATATGAATGCCAAATTAAGCTATTTAATCAGAATCAATAAGGAATGATTTGAAAGCGATAACGAGCAGCTCTTGTGAGAGTGGGAATAAAATGCAGAGGAGCTGTGATCAATTATACATGTTTCACTGTGGGATAGAGGTTATGGACATCATCTAGCAAAACTGATATGCAGAGTCAACTAATTTAACAGAAAAAGATTTGTTTTTGTGCTTAATCACATATTGTATATCAGAAAGTAATTATCTCCTGCTTATTGATATGAGCCATCCTAATTAAATCCTACTTCTGTAATTTCTTCACTGTGTGTGGATGTGCTGTGATAGAGGATTGTGCTGAATCTCAGCATGATGGAAAGTTCTTTGTTGAATGAAGATGAGCAAAATACCAAACTCCAACAGAAATTACAATACAAGCGTCATTATCCTGAGAAATATTTATGACAAAAAGCTTGAGCTCACATACTTAGTGAAGACTGCACATAATGCTCACCTCTGATGGTGCCCCATAGAAATTGTCTGCTTTGCTGCCCAGTTTTGGGGGTGCCGTGTGGCTGTGTGTGTGTACATGTGGAGTGGCATGTGTGTGTGCAGGGGGGACAGTATGTGTGTGTCCAGGGGGCCTGATACTCCTGCTCAGCATTCCTGATGGGAAGATGTTTGTATGCATCTCTTGGTGGTACTTGTCATAAAGCAGATTGGAGGCACTGAGCACTGGCGCTCCTCTGGTTTCTGCTTCAGGCTTGGAGGGGTCTTTGAGAGATGTGGGTGTTTGGCCGTGTGCGTATGCTGATAGCCTGGATGGTAGAGAGGATACCTGATAAGGTCCGTCCGCAGCCTGGGACTTAAACTGAGGATTCTTTCGGACATAGGTAATGATTTTGGGCCGAACTCCTTTAGGTTTAAGTTTAGGTGATAGGGAGCTCTCTTTGGGGCTTGAGTTGTGGTTAGAGCTCTGCTGGTTGTTAAGAGGCGCTTTGGGGATTCCACTTGTGCTTATATTGGTTTTGACTGGTGCTCTTAAGCAACTGTTGCCACAGGCCTGAGCTGATGTTGTTACAGCAGGGTTGCATCCTGACGGGATGTGTCTAACCACTCCAGAGACATTCCTGGAAACGAGGTACATGGAGGGTTGCCTGCGTGGTGATCCTTGGGGTGTCCTGAGAGGGGAGTGGGGAGGGGTAGATGACCTGGAATCCACCCCTGTCCTGTTGGGACTGGAGCAATTTCTCCTGTATGTGAGCTGAGTCTGGGGTCTCCTCTCTAAAGTGTAAGGATTGGAAGGACGCCATGCCTTTGTAGTTGGCTGTTTTTCTGCAGGTGGAGCCTCCCTCTGGGCTACCTGGTTGGGCTCTCTGTGCTGTGAGACTCCAGATGTGTTATACAGGGAGGAGAAATTTGATGGTTCACGTAAAGATGTTTTTGTAAACTTCCTGTTTGACCAGTTAATGCGTGAATCTTGCGAGGGGTTGTGGGGAAAAGGTTGCCCTGTCTCAGCTTGATCAGCATTGGGCTCTGCTAAGCTCCTCGCTTTTCCCATCTCTGTCTGACAGAGGGGTCTGACGAGCTGTTGCCGTCGTGGTGGCATCACCCTCTCTTCAAATCCAGCCTTCCTCCTTTGGCCCAGCCCCCCATCAGAGGACACTCCATTTCTATGATGACTTCCCTCCTCCTGTCTCTGATCCTGGCTGTTGTATTGAGGATGTTTCTCCTGAGGATGCGATGGTGGGGAGTTCTGGTTGGCGTCTACAGGGGCTGTCTTTCTTTTGGTCTGGTCTGAGGTAGTGTTGTTTGTATTGGGGTTGGTCTTGGAGTTGGACAGAGAGATGAGAGGCTGCGCTACTCCACCACTATCCAGAGCACTGGACAGGCTCCCGCTGAGGGAAACGGCTGACAGACTAGAGAAAAAAACATTTGTCTCAGACTTGGACTGCTTCAGACCTCCCTTCTGTCTGTCCCTGTCTGCTGCTCTGCCTGACCTGGTGTCTCTTTTCTCCATTGAACCTGTCACACACGTGTCTAGCTCTTCATTGCTATGACAGGCAATCCTTTTCTGCACCTCTTTGCCCTTTCTGTTCTCCACTTTGTTGCTGTCGTTGTCATTTCTCCTCACTCCAATCGAAGCAGAGCTGGCAGTTGAGCTTGAGGATATGGACATGGAAACCTCATTTCCATCTCTCATACTTCCTCCATCATCTTCCTCCTCATTCTCCTCGCCCTGATCCCTGTTTCCCAAGAATGTATGTATCTCCTGACACTCCAAAAGCTCAAACTCAGGCTCCATGCATTGCTGCTCAGAGCCCCAGATCACTAACTTGTCCGGGGATTCACTCTGAGAGACCAAAGGAGGGATGGAGTTTGAGCTGTACGCTGTGTCCTCCATCAGTCCTCTTCCTTCTTGATCAACAATTGAAGATAATTGATTGGCATTATCATCCCCAGACTGGGGGAACTGGACCTGGGTTTTGTTTCCAATCTTTTCTCCTCTGTCATTGACCCTCAGTCCCTGGAAACCGGTCGGGATGCTCATGTCGAACTGATTCTTTTGGCACACTCAAAGACACCTGCAGAGTCCAGAGGCCATCTATTTAGTTACAAATGTTCCTTCCCTCCCTGTCTCTCCTCTTCAGGGTCTGTGTGATGATGGCCCTTCAGTTGATTTTTCCAAGGACGAAATGTCATCTCAAGAAATCTTTTTCGCTTATCTTGCATTTACTGTGAGTTAACAACGTTGTATTTGATGGCTCTTCAGGGAGATGGAGGTCTGTTCAATCTGAAAAGATAAAACAACAAAGGAAACTGTAAAGTGGGGGCAACAAGTATGCCTGAAATGCAGCATCACATTTCAGCTACAGTCAGCTGTGCATTGCCCACAGGCTTTTGCTCTTTATTTGTGGGACTCATCTTAACAAATGGTCATTTGAAATGATATGAACAGTACTGGCTGCCCATGGGACAAAAAGGAAATGGAGGCTTAACAGGAAGTGACAGTCTTGGAGCTAGCTTGTTTCTACTTTAAATGCATTCATGTCCATTCATGTTTTCATTTAAGCAGCTGCTGAATCAAAATATTTTACATTAAATATGTGGACTTGAGCGTAAAATTTGATGTGACCGGTGGCCAAAAACGTTGAAGAATTATTGTAAGCCAGGTTCGGAGACTGATGAAGACTTAACATAGCATGGTTTATAGAGCCCGGCCGAGGAGATATAGTGCCAGCATGCAACATGTGAACACGTCAAATACCAACACTAAATCTGAAGGATAACATCTTTTGGTCACTTTTAGGTTTAGGTTTCCCTATTAGGTCATCTTTAGCTGGCCTTAACCTAGAACAACTAATCTATCTGATGTTTAGACTCCAATGCTTCGTCATATTGGAATCTATCACTATCCATGAGTTGTACTCTAATCTGTGGAACCAGTGAGTTCTTGTAAACATTCTTGTAAGACTCAACCTTGTAATCAGAATCAGAAGGAGCTTTATTGCCAAGTAGTGTTTTACACATACGAGGAATTTGCTGTGGTGATAAGGTGCTATACTTTGACGAACATACATTCGACATAAATAAATGTAGAAATATATAAATATGGAATAGAAGAACAACATGGCAGATACAGAATACATTTGCATTATTCTGGGTCTGTGCCGTGCAGAAGTAATGCAGAGAGAGACAACACTAAGAGAACTAAGAGAACACTGATATATCCTAGCCTGACACCTGAGCTACTGTCTCTATCAGTCTATTGTTGTCTCCCTAACAAGGACAGTTACAGAGAAATAACTAGAGCTGGAAGGTCAGATACATTTATGGTGTCAGCTAAATTACTCTAAGCTAGACCTGTCTTACCTTTCCTTGTTACATCTACAAAGCCCTTTATGAAATATTCTCAACAAAAAACACTCAAATAGTAATAATGTTAATGTTATAACCAGCAAGAGTAGTACAACAATTATAATAGGAATGCAATTATCAAATAATGATAGTTCACTGTAGGGCAGAAAGAAAAGAGATAGAAGAAGTGGAGGATAGCTGAGGCAACACACTGTTTATAATAAAGTGAAGGAATCACTCTGGGGATGCCTGATGAAGGAACAAGTGAGGGAAGGGTGCAAAGTGTTTTGTAATGAGCTTTTTTTCTCAAGAGACACTGAAAAATAGAAGGCAGAATGAGAATCAGGGGGAAAAGTCTGCAATAAAAGTATGTTCCAACCATTTTGCTTTTATAGAATATACAGCACAAGCAAACAGTCTCTAATATGCTGAAATGCAAGCATGTTTGCAACAAGAAAACATGAAAATTATGTGCAGGTGTTGTAATAGGCGAGGAGTGAAAACATCACTTCAGAGGGGATAAATCTGTACTGTAGGTCTGATCGCTACAAGAGGTGTTAACTGCTCTTCTCTCAACATGTGTTCTCTAGCATGCCACATGGTTAATTAAGCCAATGCCACGATTCAAACGCACACAACAACAGCACATCCTGCTTCATTTAATCACAACATTCTGCAGGAAGTAGGAAAAAGTGAGATTAAAATTGTTGGATCGCTCTGAGTAGACACCATTTCAAAGTAGCTGACTGCATGTCGTGCCATGTACAGTCAAGAGATGAGCAGATGGCCGAGAGGGTAAATGTCTGAGAGCTTTTGTCAAACCATGTCACTGCAGGGCGGTTGCAGGGCAGTTTAATCAGAGCGACATAAATAGAAAATCATGACAATGGATCAACAAAACCAAGAAGTTAGTGACTCTGACAACATGAAATGACTTGTGTTTTTGCTCTCAGAGGAAAGACTTCTGTGTCTCTCTTTACATATCAACCTCTCCATAATTATGCAAGCGCTCTATGAGGAATTCTCCCTCTGCCTTGAACCAAAAGCATCAAAACCACAGAATATTAATGAACTCAGTTCCATTTGCTCAGCAAATAGTCACAGCCTATTTACGACATCATACTCAACATTTAAACAAAAGTTATATCTCAATCATATTCTATCAAAACTGTCAGGTAAATGTATCCAGTCATCACTCTGTGTAGGCAGTAAATATTGTCTATTTAGACCAAACCATCACACTGAATATTTGAGTAGTTTCCAAAGTTCAAACAGAACTCCAATCCTCTAATTATATGTGCAGCGGGGGAGTCTTTTCTCATTAGCAGGTGCCTTCTCCCTGTGTCCTGTGGCAGCGACATCAGTGAACAGAGTCAACTGCGATGATGGCAGCTCTAAATGCCTGTGGCACATCTGAGGCTGCTCCAATCGGGTGCACGTCTACATTTTTGTCCAAATGCACTGGCAGGGGAAACATTCAAGGATATGATTTGTATTCCTTAAGGATGTCTTAAAATTAATTTGGATAAATTATCATATTTTCCTGAAAAGTCTGTTAAAAGAACATTTCACATAACCTTTGGGAACACTGTGAGCTGAATAAGTTTAAAGAAGGGTTGTTTTACTTAAGGACTGAAATATCAAAACTTTTAACACTATGTTCACTTGCCACTGTATCACATTTTATTTTATAAAATGATGAGATATTGGTTGAAATAAGTATTTATTTACAATACTGGTGATATTCTGCTTCAGATCAGACTTTGCTGAGAGACAGAGGGGGGAATTCAATTGTGATAGACAAATAGACAAACAACATGTAGCATAATCCACACACTGTCTTCTGTACTCTGCCTCTGTGCACACTGCTAATATTTACCCTTGGTTGATGCACACAATCAAATAATTAGCTAATTATAAAGCACACTGAAAAAATTTAAAGAGGAGTGAAAGGAGAGGGATGGGAGAGGGAGAGAAAGAGACAGAGAGTCATATTAGAGAGTGGGAGAAGAATTCCCCCGAGAGGACATGGTGGCACATCAATTATGGCACTGATGTAGCACTGGAGGTTGTGCTGATGACAGCAGTCTTGGGAGGCTGAGGGCCAAGCTTGGTCACAGTGGCCGAGCCACATCAAGCTGCACATCACCTCACAGCGAGGCAGACAAAACCAATTGGGCAAAACCCTAAACATAATATGACAGAGAACAAAAGAACCTGTCTGACTTTGTGAATAAAAAAGACCTGTTGTGATGATAAAAAAGCATAATAAATGAGGTGTATTTCGGGTCGCTTCAGGAGACACGCCTTTGAGGAAAGAAACTTGACAGCTTCTCCTTGCTGTCGCACTCCCTCATGTTGGTGGCATACCTACGAGATGCTAAAAGTAAAGAGGATCACATGGGAGTGAGCGGATGAAGCAGGGCTGATGTTGGTGAGGGGCTGGCTTGATGTTTTATTTTGACTGGAATATGAATTATGCAATTACACATGTAAAACCCCAAAATGGATATACGAGGAACTTTGATCAGCAAGCCCTTTCTCTTTAAGCAGAGGAAATAAACAGGGACCATTTTTGGCTTTGTGAGTTGTGTATGCACGGCTTCCAATAGTACAAGCAAATACTGTAGATAAATTTCATTATTTCTTAGGTAGTTATACACAGTGAATAACCTGATGATGATGTTGTAACTGGTACTGATTTAGACTTTTTGATGGAATTCAGAGCATACCAGAGAGGACAAGTAGCACACTGAGTTGATCGGGGCTGGAATATGTAATGAAGGCAGGCTTTGTTTCAGCTGACGGTGAGACCCACTTCATGTAAGTACTCAGTCTGACCCGCTCTGGAGGAACAGCAGGAGGCAAAACCTAAGAAAAAATGTAACTGCCCTGCTTCTGTTGTCATGGCAATGCCATATCCATGGGAATTGGAGAATACATATCCTGACCCCTGCTTCCGTCAGGAAAAAAGGCCAGCGTCAGAAAGAGACAGACTGTTCTGAAGGTCAGCTTTATGCTTTCACACTAACAGCTCAGGCATACATTCTGCTGTGCAACACTTTCACGTGGGACGTCACACCCATGGATATATGCCACCACAGTAACACATAGTGCACACAGTTTTTTCTCCCCACCAGGTATATACAACTCATCTAGGAGCAATCATCTCTCTGCAATTGGGTAGATGCAGGATAAGACGATATCTCAGTAGTGATCAAATTCAGTGAAGGACTGGAATTTGTGGTTTTCACCAGGCTCCTAACCTATCAGGTGCTGCATTTATCCACAAAAAGCGGAGAAGGTGGGAAATGACGAGCTGAGAAGATGATGAGGGACTCACTGGAAATGGAGGGATAAATAAAATCTAGAGCGGAGTGGAATTGGAAAAGAGAAAAGGCCTTCCTCATCCTCCTTTCTCTCTGAAAGCAAGCAGTTCTGTGTGGGTGAAAGAATGAGACACACAGACATGAGGTGGGAGAGATGAGACGTGCAGATGGATACAGAAAGGAAGAGGGTTGTCGCGGGAGAGCTACAGCTTTCTTATTAGGCGGGTAGAAGGGAATACATCATTTTTTAAACCTCTATAGTACAAGCTATAGAGCCCCGTTTCTGAAGTGACTTACTGATATAAGCCTAAGAGATCAGGGTAAAGTAATTATTGGAAATCCTTTGCCATATATAATGCTAATGAGCTCTATATTGCTCCCATTGATGAAACTTGCATGTATTTCCATTTTCTAAATTTCTGCAGGTAGTAAATAGAAGCGCAGATTTTATGAGGTATTAGTGGATTGTCCTATCCTATTTGTTTTGATATTTAACACTGTGGTTTTTGAAACAGCTGCCTGGAAGAAACGTCCCAACACAACAAGCCAGGCATCATGTTATTAATCTGAGAGACAGTGACACATCTGATCTCATGATTATCAGGCTATAGCATGAGGAGATTCCACATATCAAGATGGAGGAATTGTGAATCTTATTTTCATTAGTGGATCAAAGTTAAATGCGGCACAGAATTTTATATCTCTCTCTTAATCTCAAATTTTTTTTCGCCTATAAGTCAAGCCAGGAAGGGAGTCTAACACACGTCTCATTTATGTGACAACACAAAGACTGTATGTACATAAGGGCTCCCTGTGTCTCACACAGACACACTCACCTGCACACACACATCAACATGTGCACACATGATCTTCTCTCAGCGTCTTTGTTGTCGGTCCAGAAGCACATGTGGCTATTACAGAAGCCATTTGTCTTTGGCACTTTGCTTTATTCCTCTCCTCCCCCACTGGAGAACCAGGCAGGTTTTATAGCTCACTATTCCCAGGGGGGACCCCAATGACACACAAGCACATTCCCCCGGTGCAATCTCTCTTTCATCCGTATAAACACACACATACTTCTGTCGAGATGTGAATTCCAGCACACTGAAATAGAATCAGGGACACAAATGGACAGAGCGTTGACGTGTGCATAATGATAATTAATGACTCCTGAGTGTTAGCGTGTGACATAGTTAGATTTAGTGCAGGATTTACATTAAAATGGAGTGTAGCAGTTATTCTTAAAGATGAAAACTACATTCCTAAATACAGTACAGGATGTGCCTTTGCATGCATGTAATTAATCTCTAATGACAAAATCCTTGCATGTCTTTGTACACTTTCCCAAGGCAGGATTGTGTTAGAAATGTGTGTGTGTGTGTGTGTGTGTGTGTGTGTGTGTGTGTGTGTGTGTGTGTGTGAAAGTGTGTGTGTGTGAAAGTGTGTGTGTGAAAGTGTGTATGAAAGTGTGTGCAAGTGTGTGAGTGTGAACTTGTGAACATCTACCCTCAACAGATATGTGGACACATAAAGGCTATTGCGCATTCAAAAATAAATGCTGGCAAATGTCATGGACACAAAAAATCATCCTCTTGTCCATTTTGGAAAAAGTACTCCTTTCTCCTTGTATGTATTCTTTTCACATATAAAATCATCCAGCGGGATAAAGCTTAGTGAGGAAAGTCTATTCAGAAATAAGCTAAGCTTGAGTCATCCATTCCTTCCCCTCCTATCTCTGTCAGCGACACAACACAGACAGGAATAGCAGTGAAAGAAGCTAAATGCTCAGTTTCCACAGAAGACACAATAGACACCCTGTAGACAGAATTTCACAAGCGATGATTCACTAAACTGTGCCTGTGTGTTTGTATGTGTGAACCAAGCAATAACTCACTATGCACAACAAAGGGATTACCATCATGGAAAACAGTGAAGCAGAAGTGGGAAATATCCAGAAATAGTATCCATCCAGTTGCTTGGTTTTTGTTCTGTACTTTATGTATAGATGAGCATCCAAAAAAACAAAAAAACAGCAGCACTGCTTGTTATCAACAATCTTTGCTTTCCTGGCTGCAGCACAATATAGCTTCTAACTGTATTCAATTAAGCTTTGTCCCTTCAGTGATTCCCATCTGTTTAATCCCTTTCTCAACAAAAGATCTTTTAATATCTGTCTCCATCTTTTCCTCCCCTCCTTTCCCACCTTCCATCCACTTTTCCACCTTAATAATACAGAGTTAACGAGGGCAGGGCGAAGTGATCAATCCCATTTTCATCCTCATAGACAGCACATCAGAAGACTACATCTGCCCAAATAATCCCTTCTCTCTCTCGCCGTTGGGCCTCTCTCTCCCACTCTACTCCCACATACATAGCCACCTTTTTGTACCCCAAAGGGAGTCATTCTATGTCACAGGGGGGAACTGTAACAGGATTTCTGCAGGATCTCAGGTCATAGTGGGTGGTCATACCTAACTGAATAAGGAGAACGTGAAAATCAGATCATCCGCAATAAAAGCTGATTTATTTCCTTACAGGCAGGCAGTGTTTGCCACCTGCTAGGAAATCACCGGAAAATCACAATACGCCAATAATAGGATTTATTAGCCATAGAGAAATTAAAAATAAAACAAAGGCACGTGTTCACACATCCGTCCATCAGCAAATTTTCACACACAAGGTTTGTTTCTTTGTTAACTTATTAGATGAAAAACTGTACTGAAAAAAAGGAAACAGATGAACCAAAAAAAAGTGGCCTTAAACGTGCATGCAAGTTACATGTAGAGCAACATGAGTACCACTTACTCACACAAACACTCAGCCAGTGACTATCACTGCAGCAGGAGCAGAGACAAAGAGACAGCTTCTCACTAGCAGAAAATGTGTCTCAAAACAGAGGTCTGTCACACAAAAACACACTTAGTGATGAAATTTTCTAATTGTTCTTTTCCAGTGTTGCTTTTGGCTAGTACTAGGAATGAATCACCACTTAATCCGACATGGTCCTGCTTCCCAGACTGGTTTTGCTGTGCTATGCAGCCTGTGAGGATGGATTGTAGTTGAGAGGGATAAAGGGAAGACAAATGTTCAGGAAATGAAAGGAGAAATGACAATGGGAATAAGATTAATTGGGAACAAAAAACAAAGGGAACTGGAAGGGAGATTAGCATAACTGCTACAGTCTGGAGAAGAGAATTAGGAGGAGGAAGACGCAAGACTTGTGTTGATTGGTTCATTGAGCCCTGCGGTTCAAACACAGACTAACATAGATCCAGACAGGGGTGGCATGGAAGAGAGGAGGAAAAGGGTGTCTGTCCACGCTGGTTGCTGGTTGCACCGCATTATTAGCAAAGCCTCTCCACCCACCACCCTCACTCCTGTCGCAGAAAAAAATGTTAACTCTTGCATGGCTGGTGGGCAACACTGTATGAGGGGACAAAGAGGAGCGGTGAGGAGAGGAGTTCACTTCAAACGCAAAGCAGTCGCTGACAAAGAATTCAACAACAGTGGAAATCTCCGAGGGGCTGTAGGGGAAGTTAGCACATGCTCACGCAAACACACACAGACATGAACAGTCGGACATAAAGCTCGCAAGGTGAGAGAGAAAACAGACAAAGAAAAGCTGAGTTCAACTTAGACAGGCTGAGTCACTTCTGTCTATTTTAGGAAAATACGATAAAAGAAACAAATGATGCTGCAGAGAGTGGGGAGAGGGTGGAAAGAAATGGGGATGTGGCGGGATTCTAGTTTGTATTGTAATGTGTAAGAGTGCGTATGCATGTGTAATGTGCGAGTGGCGAACCCCAAGGGTGTGGGGGAGGGACAACTGGCAAAGGATCAGTGAGAGGTGAGCAAAGAATGGAGGGAGCTGAGGGTTTTGGGGTGGTGATGATGTGCAAAAAAAGCTGGTAATGGTTTGAACTGGCTGTGTGTATATGTGACAATAATGAAAATACTGTTAAATGTCATACATTGGAAAAAGGAAGGTGAGAGTACAAGCAGGGGCAAAGGAATCCTTTGGGAAATTAAAGAGGAATTCTTTAAGGATTCACACATGCTGCCATTGTTCTGATAGATGAGTTTATTTTTGGGAACACAGACAAGACTTAAAAAGAATGTAGAGGCACAATATTGAGAGGTATCATAAAAAATGAATGTTCTGGACTTACTGTGGCTTTTCACAGTCAAATATAGCCTTTACAGTTCTGCGTATAAAAGCATTGCTGCTCACACTGCTCATGATTTAAGTTCATTCATAGAGAAGCATTATTTTGCTTAATAAGGGCTGTAACTTGCTGACTAATATAACTGAAATGACCTAGTACACAAAAAATACATTAAAAAACGGAGCCGCAAATCTGTAGTACTTCCCTTAAACTGACTGCACAAATTTAGCAAATGGATGCACACATATACACACAATTGAAAGAGGTCTTTCATGTCCTCTCCCCACAGGACAGGGAAGCGTGTGTGTGTGTGTGTGCGTGTGTGTGTGTGCATGCCATCAGTGGAGGCGTGCCTCTCTGTTCACCCTCTAATGTCCTGCCTGTGACTGCAGGGGAGGAGCTACAGCAAGCTCATTGGCACCTTCCAGACAAAGACAGCGTGAATTTGAGAATGTGTGTTTGGATGTGTGTTGACATTTCATTGACACTGATTTCACACTGATTTCTCATACACACACACACACACACACACACACACACATGCACTCACATAAGCATACACCTCATCAAAAAGAAACCTCCAAATTGTTTAATTATGAGTAATCACAATAGTTTAATGAAATAAATGCAGCTTCTTCCTCTTTCTGTCATTCTCTCTTTTCTCTCTCTACACACACACACACACACAATTAACTACATTTAGAATTTTGGTACCAACATTTGCAAAATAATCCAAACAAAGGAGAAAAAGAAGCAATGCATACATAAAAAAAAAACCTTTGGAAATTCACATAATCCACATGGAAATGAGAGGCACACTGACATACTTTCACTCCTCTCTCTCCTTCACTTCACTTATCATCTCTATTTTCTCCCTGCCTCCTCCTTCATCTCCTCTGTTATGTCCTATAAAATGACCTTGAAGGTCGCACCAGTGCGCTACACTCATGGGGTTTGTGACAAACTGTCTTACCTGCAGAAATACACACACATACATAAGCACCTGATCCCAATCACTAACACACACATACACACACAAACACATACATTGCTGCGAGTGGCTTTCCCGGTGGAGATCTGCTGAATTGATCGCTGTTCAGACATTGCAGAGGTCAGATGTAATGAATCAATCACACATGCATCAGCATCTGGAACAGCAGCTACAGCAGACAGTGTGCAGTTACAAGCCAAGGCCACGGGCTCTGCTGCCCTGCTTTGATGCAACCTCCACAATAACATGACCAAGAGGGATTTGCTTAGGTTTAGCAAAATGGACCGGAAGATCCATAGATGCAGGGAAGTATCTGATATTGGGATCAATAATGGATAATAAACAAAAAAAACACACTTCCCACACAAATTTTATATTTTACATCTCAGAGCCGAATCTATCGACCACGTGTTTGGGCAGTGCAGCCAAATGCTTAAACTAGTGAGACATTACAGTTTAAAGCTGAAAAGCTTAGAAACAAGTATACAATCTTTTTGTCAAGTAAACAAAGTGATGCACCTTAACAAAGACAGGAAAACTGAGAACAACCTGATCATCAGACACCGATCATTCAGGACAAGAGGCAGCTGAGTGTGAAAGACACACCCTCTATCTGCTCACCTTTATTTGATCAATCCCTTCCTGCCTTTCCTCTCCTCACCACACCTCTAAGTAGCCTCAAAGTGAGACTGAGGACACGAGAATTGTTGCAGAAACAACTAAAGCACATACAAAATACTATAGATTTGACTAAGGTTCATCGGGCTTTGCACAGAAGTTAAGATTATGAGATGAGATCATTATGTGTGTGCGGCTGCAGGAGCAGGGCAATCTCATGCCTTTCTTGGTAAATGAAGAACGAGAAGAATAGACAGACTGAATGAGAATGGAAGCATTTTACTAACTGAAAGCACCGTCTGGGGTAAAATGTGCAAAAAAAAAGATTTCTTTGAAGGTTTGATTAGTCAGAACACGAGGATATCTTTAATTCAACTTCTCATATTTCACATAGCTACTGCTCATACTGCTCCATTAAACCACTTCCATTACTGAGTCAGCATAACAGCACTTTAACATTGTAACTAAACTATAAAAACGATTGGCATCTTAAAGAAAAAAAAACTCATAAGGAAGGGGCTTTGGGATTTCTTTTCTCCTACTTGATGCCAGAAATTAGATATCATAGTTCCCAGAAACCACTAAATGAATCAATAACAAATAATAAACAATCTTTCAAAAATAAATACACATCCCTTCAAAGTCTCTTCCTAGTCACTATTCAGTACAGTGGATCATATATCTGGAGTCAGGTCTAAAGCCTGGATAATCTATGTCTGATCATCATCACCCACAGAGACTTGACCTGCTCCATCCATCACACCAACCTGCTCTTCCCTGTCTGACCTCACTCTCTCTCTCTCTCTCGCTCTCTCTCTCCAACCCCGCTATACTCTCTGTTCCACTTACAGTACGATCTGCGGGTCAAGTTCCGTAATAGGCTACAGTCTTTTGCAGAAACAGGCTGTGAAATTCCCACACAAACTATACTGCATCGGGCTTGTGAAAATAAACGATCAAATCCATATTCAGCTGACAGTGCTGAGCGAACCGAGTCAGTACCGAGACCAGAATCGTACAAGCAAAAAAAGACGTGCGACACTTCCTCAAGAAACCGATACTGGCCAACCAAGCATCTTTGCAAAAATACCCACAGGATGTTTTCAGTTGTGCTACTTACCTCCAGGTTTCTCTTGTGTTGATTCATTTAAGAATGTCGGTCAAATGCAGGAGTTGCAAAACGAAACACAAGCACGTCTTTCCTCTCTCTCTCTCCCTTCTTGCACTGTTTCTGCCAGTCGGAGAGAGAGAGAGAGAGAGATGCTGCGGACAGGAGGAGGGAGAAGGAGGGAGGGAGGAGGAGGAGCGGTGCTGATGCTGCAGCCGAGCCGACACCTGGTATAGCATCTATATGCTCGGCGCCCCGGCATTTTGCGCTCTCTGCTGGATCATGTGAGAAGCTTGACATGCAGTCTGTCCATAGACTGGAACGAGGAGTCTGGGTTTTTGGAAACCTCGTTTTATTTACAGGAGTGATGCATGACACATAAAATGATATTTAACAAAAAGTGAAACAAAGTAAAAACAATTTAGGGATTTTTAACCAGTAGTGAATGTCTACAATTTAGCCTAAATGTTGACACTGGTATTAAAAGTTTCTGTATGACTATTTATATGTTTTTTATACATTATATAATTTTTTCAGCCCATCGTCATCAATGTCCCTGGGTCTGATTTTATTCTGTCTGATTTTATTATTGTATTATTGTATAAGTAAGTACATTGTGAGCAATGTACAATCCAGAGTCAAATTAGTTGTTTGTATACACATACCTGGCAATAAAAGCTGATTCTGATTCTGGTTCGGATCGGTTCTTATTCTACCAGCAGATGGCACCAAAGTAATGAGATTTTAAATTCCACACACTGACTTTTAATGTGAAATATGTGACAAAGAAGTCCAATATCAGTCTTTCATCAGTTTCATTTTAACAGAAACCCGGAGGCCCTTTTGTGCAGGCCTATTGCAGCCTATATAGTTACAGGTGTATAAAACACAGTAGCCCACTGTGCATCTGAATACACTCACACTACAAAATCTTAAACTTTGAGCTCACTTACTAACTTCTTCTGGTGCTTTCAGCCTCATCTCACGATCTTCCTGAACGGATACAGTTATTTCAGTTGCCATTGAAATAGCTCTGTTGTCATCACCTAAGCTACAGTAAATAGAGTGTGGCAAATACAACTTCCTAGTCTATCAATACACTGACCACAACCACCATTTTCATGACAACTGAGCAAACTTAATCTGTTGAAGAAGTGAGCTGCAGTTGAAAGCTCCATAAAAAGCCAGCAACTGGACCTTGCATTTTTGCAAAGCCAAGGATGAGCGTTCATGCTCATACAATTGCACATTTAGTTAACAACCACATGGACAGGACAATGAAGTCATGTTCTTAAAAAGGTGTACTTTTCTGCGTAACCACAGCAAGAGGAAAACGATGCTCGTCTTCAGTTGACTAAGGTGAAACTGAATCACAGTGATGAATAACAAAAGGAGAAATCATTGATGATGAGTGACAGTGTTCTTGTGCTTTGTCAACATTTACACATAGTTTTTAAGCCAACCAAGAAAAAGGTAAGCAAAATGCCACAGAAAGAAAAGTTCTGAGGAAGTGATGTGATAACAGCAAAATTACATAAACATGAAGCAGCTGGTCATCAACAGTGGTGATGGATTTGAAACATCAAAAGCCAAGGTAAGGTGAGTATATAGCAGCATCAAAGGAGAAAGAAAGAAGCAATTTTTAAATCTATTTATATGTGTACATACATAGTATTTCAGTATTTTATTGCAGAAGTAAACGCTGAGGTTTGGCATGACATGAAGGAATAACAAGTACTTAATATGCCAGAAGATAGATTTTCAAATTCACATGAATCCCTTTGTATTGATTCAACAGAAAATCAAATATACCTTTCATGAAGAATAAAAAAAAAATAATTGACAACAATATAACATAGATCTTTTGAATTGTTGTTATATTTCTATACTGTGCATAGATACATTTCTTTGAAACAAATACAATTATGGGCAATGAGATTTTTCATGTGCGTTGACTGATCAGTGAAACTGCAAGTTTGTGAATGTGTTTATAAAGAATGATCAAACAAGTAGATATTGCTGAATTTAAGTATAATTGCTGCTTAGTGTAACAATTCAACTTGGTTACTAACAAATTACCAAAACCCCTGGAAAAGTCATGTTGATAAAAATTATACTTAGTAGTAGTAACATGATCAATCACACAGATTAATATCATACTTTTACTGTGAAAGACTGCATTACTGTCAGTCCACTATGACCCCAATGAAACTGTTTCTGCCTCAGTGATGCCAGTGTCCCATATTTCTAGTTTTATGACTTTTATCACTTTTTGTTAATAAGGCATGGTTGAAGACATGACAAATGAAGGTCATGGCAGTGATTTTGCCAACCCTGAGGATTAAGTTTCAGTTGCACTGACAACGTAAACACAATATAAGGAACACAATGCTAGACACAAACAGGGCAACATAATATTTCTCCAATTTACAAATAATTTACTGCAAGAAATATAAACAATATCTATATACACACAATCTTGATTACACGTTTCTCCGCCTACTTTGTTGTAAAGGACTCCCAAAACCCCAATGAATGTACATAGGTCTGCATTGAAAACCTTTTGTTATAAGGGAACTACACCGATTACACACCAAAGCCTGGTCTGTACAGGTGAGTACTACTGTATAAAAAGTCATTTGAGTCAGCTGAAGACTTTTTAGAGTTTGAAAAAAAAAAAAAAAAGGGGGGTATAAGTTAGAAATATAGTAAGCTTACCAGACCTCTGTAGCCTACTCCTCATCTCTGCTTCATAGTAGCAGCTCGAGGCTACATTAGTTGCCCTAGCATAACACACCCAAAACTCCAATTAAACAGTCAATAGTTGCATTGCATTGTGGAAAAATGCAAGTGCCAGGATTTGACAGGGAAGAAGAATGCTTAAGTCAAATAAAATATCTCTGGTTCTGCTGCATTGATTTTTAGTTTACATGTCTGACAATGTAATGGGACTGCAATCCCAAATTGTCAGGGTACTCTGTATATGAAAAGAGAAAATTTATCTAAAATCATTAGATATTTTAATGACAACAAAAAAAATGATGGACATAAATGTCCGTGTAGGGAAGCTTCACATGATCAAACTAAATGTTCCAAGCTACAGATGTAAAAAGAGAAAACAGCCCACACTGTGAAAATCCACAATACATGACATTAACTAACATACAGCAACTGGCAGCATCTTCACCTGATGTTCAACATGTATCAGGATTCAAATATTAGATTTAATATATTTACCAACGGTGTTAAATATGCCAAATAAGATTGTATCTATACAACTACCATTATTATTGTGAAGAGGATGTAAAATCAGGCATCTGTTAACAAACTATTACTATCACATGGTTTGACTAACACATTCCTGGTAGGCTTTCTGCATTAATTTTCTTGGAATCTCTCTATCTGTGAGTAAGGAACTGTCAAAGAGGATTTCTGTTAGTGAACAAGGGTAATTATATCATTGACAAGCCAAGTGTGTTGCAGAGTATTTCTGCTGTAAGCACTCACTTGTCAGGGAGGACTGTTAAAGCAGCATTTCAACATCAGCTACATAAAAGTTGGTTGGTTTAAGCGAATGTAGCTATTGGTACCAATCTGTATTTAATACTGTGTTATCGGATTTTCAAAATTATGTAGATATATAGAGTAGTTATTATGTTTAAACATAAAAAAGACAAAAAAATGTATAACTATTGAACTTTCTGGCACTGAGATAAAAGCCGATACCACATGTGCACATAGTTCTACTGCCAGCAACGTAACCCAGACACTCTTCAAAAGTAGTAACTACGGCCCACCATAAAGACAAACAAATATGGTCGGCCCATCATGAACAGAAACAAATATGGTCTCCCAGTATCTCTGAACCTCCCTGAAACAGTGACATGTTTCGTGTCCCCAACATGAGCCCTACCCCTCAAACAGCCAAGTGATAACGAGCAGTTCAATTATGGCTTCAGAAATTATGTTGTTCTACCCAGTACCCAGGGAGTACTGCCATTAAGGGACTGGAAATTGTCCAGTGAAAAATACTCTATAAAATACTGTATGCTGCATGTTCTACTGCTTACTACAAATCTCCATCATCCTCTTCCCTTGCATTGATCCCATAGTGCAGGAAGGCCTCCTTTTCTGGTGATATGGCCTCCGAATTGTGGTCACGCTTAAAGCCGTTCATCTCTGTGTCTGGAGACGAGCGGGCCATAGCAGCCTCAGTGCTGTGATGAATGCCATAGCAGAAGTAGATAACTAAACCTGAAAAAGCAGAGCAAAACCCAACATCATTGTTTGTGTAATATATTCACTGAAATTAAATTATGTTTTGGATTTTTTTTTAAAACCCCCAGTCTGTTGTGTCAGCTCATGGCAGCAGACAGGAAGCTACCTTGAGTTATACCTACCAATTTAGTTGGCTTTTTTGTCAAACTTGTATTTGGCAGGAGGTCGCGAGATGCGCCCTGAATTGTTTTGGACCGGTCACAAAGTACTTAAATGTCACTTCCTCTGTCCCCTGGGTGGCGCTAGACAACACTCGCTAATTATATGTTGTTCAGCAGTAGGTGAAGTGTGGAACATTGAAAATACCATATAAATCAAATGATTTTTGTCAGAAACAGCTTACTTGCTGTTACCAGCGGGTGGCGCTATGAAATTGAGTTAACATTTTCATGTAGATTTGTTTAGGACAGGACTGTTATCAACCATGTAAGGTTTGGTACAAATCTGAGCATGTACACTGAAGTTATAATAACTTCCTTTTTTATGGCGAACCGTTGATGTTTGATGCCACACCACGGACATGCACATCGATGAAAACTCACAGATCAGATAGCACAACCTTTCATCGTATTATATATATATTGTACATTCAAATCAAAATAGCTGCCTTCCTGTCTGTTTTCAGGTATGGCTCCAAGAGGCTTGTTTGTGCATCTGTGGATGATACATTTACCATAAAAGTTTAGTGCATCTTGGTGATTCAGTGCACGGGGGCTGCATCATTGAAGGGACACTTCCTGATGCCAGCAGGTGGCGCTATGAGGTTGACTGAATTTTGACCTGCAGACGTGTTCAGGGCATGGCCCTTATTAAATGTGTTAAATTCGGTAGAGATATGAGCATGTACAGCGAAGTTACAACAACTTCCTGTGTCATGGTGAAGCATAGAACTTTGACGCCACGCCAACGACAAGCCGTTATCCAAAAACTCGCAAGATTCACAACATAGCATCATCAATGTCTTAAGGCTCGTCTGAGACTGTTTTGAAGCAGGTGTGGCAAAGGAAGTGTCAGTGAAACCTGACACTTCCTGTTGCCAGCAGGTGGTGCTATGACATTGAGTGTTTGTTGGCATATGGATGTGTTCAGGGCAAGACTGTCATCCTACATTTAAGTTTGGTGCAGATGTGAGCATGTACACTGAAGTTATAACAACTTCCTGTTTCATGGCAAATCATCTATTTTGGTTGCCACGCCATGGACACGCCCATTGAGAAAAACTCACAGATAGCACAACTTTTCATCGTCAATGCCTTTAGAAGGCACAGTAGAAATTTGAAGTCCATCAGAGGAGTTTGTTAAGTACGCACCCTGTAAAAGGTGAAAAATGGGTTAAAATTGCACATTCAATTCAAAATGGCTGACTTCATGTTGCGTTTAAGGTATGGGTTCTTGAGGCTTTTTTGTGTGTCTGGATATGATACATATCCCCACAAAATTTTGTGCCTGTATGTTGAACATGGTGCGGGGGCAAATTTTGTCCAATTTTGTAGGTGGCACTATAGAGCCATTTGTCCACGTATTTGTTCGCCACGCCTGACATGTGTGTAAAGTTTGGTTATTTTTTGGGGACATTTAGGCCGTCAAAAGTGCGATTCATTTGGAAGGCATGATGGGACCGTGACGTGGCTGCGCCACAGCGGCTGGAGGTCGGGAGACGCACCCTGAATTGTTGCGACAATTGTAGATTGGTCACGAAGTTTTTAAACATCACTTTCTGTGTCCACTGGGTGGCGCACCCGCTAATTATATGTTGTTCAGCAGTGGGTGATGTGTGGACCAAGCTGTGAAAATGGCATGTAAATTAAAAGATTTTTGTCAGAAACAGCTTACTTGCTGTTACCAGTGGGTGGCGGTATAACATTGAGTGAATATTTTTGTTTTGTTACCAGAGGTTTAGACATTAATGGCTGTGTGATGTGTTATTTTGAGGGGACAGCAAATTTACACTGTAATACAAGCTGTACACTCACAACTTTACATTGTAGCAAAGTATGATTTCTTCAGTGTTGTCACATGAAAAGATGTTGTGGTGGCAGCCCGGTTGAATGTGCGTGTCCTGGTTATTTCTCCTTTTTTTTGTCTGTGATTCTGTTTTTTCCCTGTTTTTTTCTCTGTTCTCTGCCTGCCTCCCTGTGTCTCCTCCCCCGTGTGTGCTCTCTCGCTCTCTCCCTCCGCTCCTGAGCCCAGCCAACGATCCGCACCTGCACCTTGTCAGCCACCTCCTCTGCCTGCCGCACCTGCCAGCAATCAGCCTCATCTCTGACAGTACTTCTACTTCTCCACTCCCTTGCTGCTTGATCGTCGTTGCTCCAAATCCGGTGCCACTTGATCACTTGAACGCTTGCAAAACCCGCGTGATCTCTGTTACCCTGTTCTTGGTTTTCCCTGAGTCACTAACCCTGTTTGTCTTTCTGTCTCTCCACAGGTTCACTCACCCTCGTCCTCTGTCAAGTCAGCTGGGCTCGCTCACCTGCCCTCTCCCCTAGGACTACCCCCACGGCATCCTCCCAGTTCTCCCGTGCCTTCTCTCTTCCTCGGCCCCCAGTGTCCCCCGGCTCTCTGGTCTGAGTCTCCTCGGTTCCCCAGTGCCTGGGTTTCCCCGGCATCCACCTCTCCCTCTACTCCAGTCCCTCAACCCCTTCTTTCCCCTAATAAAACCCATTAATCTTGAGCGTTGCATTTGGGTCCAATCTGTCCATAACCATAACATACAGTATAGTAAGAAAGTCCAACCTCTGATATTTGAGAATCAGCTTTAAGTTACAAGAAACTATTGTAAACCTTTTAAAAAATCACAATAGTTTACTTATTACTTACTCAAAACTCAAAGTCAGATTATTTGCCGGATGTACGTTTCAACATTTCCTGCCTGCAACTGTGCTACCACAAAATTATGACATACTATGGCTGACTGAACAGTCTCTTTAGACTGCCTATTTCAAGCTGCTAATGCAAGCGAAGTGCCAGTTGTGTGTAATAAGTCTGCAAATCTGCAGTGAAGTGTATGAGCATGAGAAACAAGCATCCTTTAGTCAGAGACGCCAAAGTGAAAGGTGTCAAACTCCTGGAAAGACAATTATGACAGAAATGGAGACAACCTACCTATAGCCATCCATATAGAAAATCGTATCCAAGTGCCTCTGTCCAGCTGCATCATCAGGTAAACATTGACAAACATGCTGATCACTGGAATGAAGGGTAGCAGTGGAACCTAGAGCCAAAAATCATAGAGAGGAAATGAGGCATCCTGTGTTAAGTGTAAAGGCCAGAGGTAGTGTTGAAAAACACAGACTACTCCAAAATTACTGCTGTTAATCTTTACTATCCTACATAGATTGAGTTTCTGGAATCAAACCTTGAAGGAAAGTTTTGTCTTGCTCTCAGGCTGTCTCCAGATGATAAAAGTGAGGATGAGACACACCATGAAGATGACACTAAGGGCTATGATGTTCCACATAGCAGCGCCTCCCTGCACTGCCAGTACACTGAACACCAGAATCAACGCCCCTGCAGAAGTACATAAAGATGGGTTACATATAAAAGAAAAAAAACAACATGAAGTGTATGGATTCAGGCCACTACGAGCCTACAGAACAGCTTCAGTGCTCCTTGCCAAGTCTGTGAAACTCTAAGGAGGGATGAACACAGATCCTCCACAAGATATTCCAGACAGTTTTGTGGCTGCCAGCTGCAGCACTCTCTCTCTCTCAATACAAAGTTGTTTTCCCCATTTGTCACTTTAACCCCAAAACATGGGAAAATAGGGTCCAGGTTAAAATATACAAAAAAAGGTTTTTTTAAAGTTTTCCTTTAACTCTAAGGTCTCTGGATTCAAAGCAAATTAAGATTGTCCGTTTCTTTACCCTAGCACTAAGACAATCACTCACCCATTTTATTTCTATTTATTGTATTTCTTCACTGTCTTAAGGTGGGCCTATCACCTACCCATGACAGAGGCACAGATGTTGACGGCGAAACCAGATAGTGTGGATGGCTCAGGGTTGTGTGGGAACAAGAGGGCCGTGAAGCTGAACCTCTCCTCCATACCAGGCAGCATTCCCAGACTGGGTACACTGATGCCATCACTCAGCTCCACCTCCTCCTGGGTATTGGCCATCTGATACACCAAGCTGGGCTGCTCAGGCTGGTACCTGACACAATTAAACATACACACACTAAGCTATTTTACCATTGTGACTTTACTCTGTCACATCACTTAAAATTGTTGCTAAGGACAGCAGTAAAGCAATGATAAGGTGCCTATATTGTCAGGATTTGGTTTTGTGTTCTGTATTCTGAAAGCTTTATTTGATCTTATCATGTTTGGGGTTTTGTAGCTTCATTTAGTCTTTTGTTCATTCGCATGTTTAAGTTTCTTAGTATCTGTCTTGTCTCTTATCTTAGTTCGTAGTCCTGCGTTTTCGTTCTTAGTCTTGTGCTTTAGTTCATGTTTAGTGTTTTTCCTGGTCTGTGTACATCTATGTTTTATTATTTTGGTCTGTGTCTTAGTCCTTAGTCTTATGTCTCCATGTTTAGTGTAGTCCTGTCTCCTGTTTGGTCTGGTCTCTGTACATGCCCTGATTTTGCAGTCTTTCCATGTTTTGTGATTTACTTTGGTAGATCTGTCCTGGTGTGTTCCCGAGTACTTTACTTCCTTTTTTATTTTGTAATCTTCTGTGCCTGGTGTTCTTGTCTAGCTTTGTTCCTGTTGTTGATTACCTGATGTGTTTCAGCTGTGCCTCCCTCCCTGCTCGTTTGCCTGTGTATACAGTATATTGTCCTCAGTGGTGTTCAGTGTTTGTGACGTCCTCGTCTGTGCTGAGTGTTATGGCCTGTCCCTGTGTTTTTTTGGATTATTTTGTGGATTGTACCTGTTCTTGGATTCTTCCCTTTGGATTATGTTTTGTTTGGAGTTACCTTTTGTTTGAACATTCGCCACTGAGCTCCCAGTGTAAGCCTACTTTACTTGGTTAATAGATTTTTGTTGGACTGCAATTCCCTCACCTGTTTGCATTTGGATTCACTCCTGTTTCCTTCCGCTGCACTCAACTACCCCTGACACATATAGTGACACAAGTTCACAATGAACCTGCTTATGAGTTGATGTCAATCATACTGTAGCATTGGCTGCAGCCACATTTTTATCAACAGCAGTTTAAGCCAGTCATAATTTGCCTGGTAGTAAAAAAATTTATGAGGTATGAAACTACTTTCAAAATTAATGCAGAGCTGAAATTCACTGGGCGCTAAAAAGAGAAAAATCTGCAGCAAGGAGGTGATCAAACAGTCCAGTGTATCTGCCTCAAGCTGGACAAAGTTCAACATGAAAATTACTCTGCTTACCCGTGTGATTTCCACCTCGCCTTCAAGCATGGACTTTTGACAACTCATGAAAAAGTATGGACAGATGCAAACCCCGTGTCCCTGGTTAAACTCTATACGCCTAAGTGCCCCCACTGACCTGAGCACCAGGACACAGGCAGCCACTAATGTGTAGGCCAGCAGAGTCCCTATTGACATCAGGTCCACCAGGTCCTTCAGGTCAAAAAGAAATGCCATGATAGCTTTAAAGACAAAGAAAGAGATAAGACAGTTGGAAACATAAGAATACCTTTGTACATTTGTTCCTAAAATAGAGGGGACGATAGTGTGTTTTCGAGATGGTCTTCTGTTTTTTTTTTTTTTCTGGTTAGCTAGTTAGCTAACATGCAAAACTAACATGATTAACATGGTAAACATTATATCTGCATGAGCATGTTAGGATGCTGATATAATCATTTAGATCAATGTACCGCTGTGTACTACAGCCTCATGTTTCCTTATCCCTTCCTTATTTTTACATTCCCTATTCATCTTACCAGACATAACCCCGGCGGTCACAGTGGATGTTATGGGGGATTTCCTCTTGCTGACGCGGGCTAGGAAGGAGAAGAGCAGGCCATCCCGAGCCATGGCAAAGATGATACGAGGAAGGGGGAACATGGAACCCAAGAGACTGGGGTGACGTGGGGAGGAAAACATCGGATTGGGATGACAGTTGTGGGTGTAGGGCAGGGAAAAGAAGAATTGAAAGAGGTCAGTTGGGGAGAAAGGGGAAGAATTAGCGAAAGGAGATGAATATGGTTGGCAAGATAGGAGTTGTGGATTTGGGGCAGGAGAGCGTGCAACAGGGTACCAGACTGGCTGCACTGTAGAGCAGCAGGGGTATGAGACTGGACCAAGTATATTCTGATGCCAACATGCAAACTTACTCCTCCTTATATAGCAAATATGGTGATCCATGTGCTGTTAATGTCAAACTCTGGTTACTTCAGCATGCAGTTTAGTTTCGGTCAAGTTCTAGCCACTGACCGATGTTAGAAGTATGTCTAAGTATAACCTGGACTGCCTCAACCAACTACAAAGACCCCATGTCATGTAAGACAGTATTATAGACAGTTAGTGAAGCAATTCTCATGCTGGAGTGCTGATTTCTGGCAGGTTTCTTTAAATCAAAGTTAAAACAAAATCTGCAATTGGTAGGCCAGACCAACCCTGGCACAGCTCAGCCAGGCAGCAAAAAAAAAAAACCTCAGTGATTATGGATGTTGTTTTGAAGCATGTATGCATGCGTGTTAGTGTCTCACCTGCCACTATGCCAGAGATGAGGGTTGCAATTAGCGGTGTTTTGGTGCGGGGGCTGATCTCGGCCATAAACTTGAAAAGCAGCCCATCATCTGCCATAGCCCAGATCACACGGGGCATAGGGAACATAGCACCCAACAGGCTACCAGGGGGGAAGACCAGGATATACAGTGAGGAAAATAAGTATTTGAACACCCTGCTATTTTGCAAGTTCTCCCACTTAGAAATCATGGAGGGGTCTGTATGTATGATTTTTTAACTATTTATTTGTATGATACAGCTGCAAATAAGTATTTGAACACCTGTCTATCAGCTAGAATTCTGACTCTCAAAGACCTGTTAGTCTGCCTTCAAAATGTCCTCCACTCCATTTATTATCCTAAATTAGATGCACCTGTTTGAGGTCGTTAGCTGCATAAAGACACCTGTCTACCCCATACAACCAGTAAGAATCCAACTACTAACATGGCCGAGACCAAAGAGCTGTCCAAAGACACTAGAGACAAAATTGTACACCTCCACAAGGCTGGAAAGGGCTACAGGGAAATTGCCAAGCAGCTTGGTGAAAAAAGGTCCACTGTTGGAGCAATCATTAGAAAATGGAAGAAGATAAACATGACTGTCAATCTCCCTCGGACTGGGGCTCCATGCAAGATCTCACCTCGTGGGGTCTCAATGATCCTAAGAAAGGTGAGAAATCAGCCCAGAACTACACGGGAGGAGCTGGTCAATGACCTGAAAAGAGCTGGGACCACCGTTTCCAAGGTTACTGTTGGTAATACACTAAGACGTCATGGTTTGAAATCACGCGTGGCACGGAGGTTCCCCTGCTTAAACCAGCACATGTCAAGGCCCGTCTTCAGTTTGCCAATGACCATTTGGATGATCCAGAGGAGTCATGGGAGAAAGTCATGTGGTCAGATGAGACCAAAATAGAACTTTTTGGTCATAATTCCACTAACCGTGTTTGGAGGAAGAAGAATGATGAGTACCATCCCAAGAACACCATCCCTACTGTGAAGCATGGGGGTGGTAGCATCATGCTTTGGGGGTGTTTTTCTGCACATGGGACAGGGCGACTGCACTGTATTAAGGAGAGGATGACCGGGGCCATGTACTGCGAGATTTTGGGGAACAACCTCCTTCCCTCAGTTAGAGCATTGAAGATGGGTCGAGGCCGGGTCTTCCAACATGACAATGACCCGAAGCACACAGCCAGGATAACCAAGGAGTGGCTCTGTAAGAAGCATATCAAGGTTCTGGCGTGGCCTAGCCAGTCTCCAGACCTAAACCCAATAGAGAATCTTTGGAGGGAGCTCAAACTCTGTGTTTCTCAGCGACAGCCCAGAAACCAGACTGATCTAGAGAAGATCTGTGTGGAGGAGTGGGCCAAAATCCCTCCTGCAGTGTGTGCAAACCTGGTGGAAAAACTACAGGAAACGTTTGACCTCTGTAATTGCAAACAAAGGCTACTGACCAAATATTAACATTGATTTTCTCAGGTGTTCAAATACTTATTTGCAGCTGTGTCATACAAATAAATAGTTAAAAAATCATACATTGTGATTTCTGGATTTTTTTTTTTAGATTATGTCTCTCACAGTGGACATGCACCTACGATGACAATTTCAGACCCCTCCATGATTTCTAAGTGGGAGAACTTGCAAAATAGCAGGGTGTTCAAATACTTATTTTCCTCACTGTATAACAACCTCCACACTTACACACATGACAATGCTGTGACACATACATGAACAGAGACACTAGCTCACATATACAAGCAACATTTTTATATATATATATATATATATATATATATATAATACATTTACACAACATAATATACTGTATATTGTGCATAATATTGTTAGAATAATAGTGGTATGCAGTAAATTATTTCATATAAAAGCGTACACCTGTTCACATCTATTAACCTGAACTTAAATATACTATGCACTTATTTTTCAATTAAGAATGTATCTAATTCATAATCTTCTATTACAAAAATCTATCAAAGCAATGGTCATATAGATAAAGTATGTATGAACAATAATACTACCATTATAAATATAGAATATTAATAGAAATGCAGCTTGTGGTGTCCTTTGGTGACATGAGTTAGAGTTGCATAATCACATACATACACTGATGGTAGTAGCAGCTTTAGTTGAGGGATCAAATGCCTTCTCAAGTTAAATATACACTCACATAGTCTCGCATGCATGCACGCACACACACACACACGCACGCACACATGCACACACATTTGTATCTGAGAGAACTAGAGTACATGACCATGCATTTAATACTAATGGCCAGTGCAGATGTGTGTTAACTGCTTACCTAGCAGACAGAGCACAAAGAGAGCCTACAGCGACAGCGTATTTGGCTCCTCCCCAGCCAACATATTTAAAAGCTGCCGGCAGTGGGCTGTAGCTGTCCAGCAGGTAGTATGGCATCATGAGGGTGAGGGCAGCAGAAACGCCAAAGTATGCTACAAAGCAGATGAGAAGCGAGGATACGATGCCGATTGGGATGGCTCTCTGGGGATTCTTCACCTCTTCACCTAGGTCATAGATGGTGGGCAGACACAGATAAAGGGGCAAAAAAGTACAGGTTTTAATTATTAATAATTAACCAGGTGCTGAAACTTGAATTGGCTTTTCATCAATTCAGGAGAGTTTACCACTATCGACTTAGACATGTATATTGTTAATTTGACTGCAAGGTGCTGATACTGTATTCAAGCAGCTAAATGTAACATAGTCTAGATGTTCAATCCCCATTTAGAATGTACATAATGACAAGTTGTCATGATCAGCTGGGCCACCATTGTACATTTTTTCCATTGTCACAGATAAGTGAAATGTATAACATTTTGTTAAACTTTATAGACCCTGTAAATCGTTTGAGTGGAACAGTTAATTTAGGAGGCTATCCCTTTTACTTTCCTCATCATCCTAGCATGGCCCATTAACTGCTATACCACTGTTTGTTGGTAACTAGCTATTCACATTTTAATATAAGCTTCGCAATTGTACACACCATTTGTTCTTTTATGGTTGTATTGGCAGAATTCCAGTAAACATGGGAAACTGGGCAAACAGATGTATTTTAAAAAACATTTTGCATAGTATTTTGCAACAAATTGAACAAAGAGCTTATTTTCTCTGGGCACCCACAAGACTGAAACACCCAACTATTCAGCTGCAGGTGATTATGCAACAGAGCTCCTCAGGCAAACACCCACGTCTTGTTCTGCACTGAAATCACATCGCGATGATTGAGTGTGTAAAACACTGTCTGGACCTTCTCCTAGACCGCTAGCCATGAGACGTGACAGCTACTGATTGGTCCTGATTACAAGCTTAACAGTAGTAACGGTTATGTGGATGTCTGTGTGCTTGTGTGTGTGTGTGTGTGTGTGTGTAAGGGGAAGGGATAGTGGCTTCATACCAACTTAACTTGAGGTAGCCAAAACACATGCACACACACATATTTTAAGATATACTGGCTTTGGGCTGGCTGAGAGTATGTGTGAGAGACATGCCCGTACAAACATGGTTAACTTTGCGCTAGCCAATTAGAATTCGGGAAAAAGAGGGGTGGGAGAACCCGAGGGGCCAGAGTCAAACTCATGAAACAGCATCTCTTCTCTCTACCGTGCCCCTCCTATGTAACACTCCATGATGTTTAGACAATCTTAGATTTGAAATGGTCCCAAATCCAGATTCAAATGGCCCCCCCCCACCCCCCCCAAAAAATAACTGAAACATACCCATGAGGCAATGGAAGGGATATGAGTGGAACAAGAGGAACAGGGCCAAAAGAGTGAGTGTTTTCTGGTTTCATCCAGCACTGACCTGTGGTAGCGATGCAGTCAAATCCGACAAAGGCATAGAAGCAGGTAGCAGCTCCCGACAGGACACCTGTGAAACCAAACGGCATGAAGCCACCCACTCCTAAACTTTCTGCAGTCGGCAGGATGTCTGTCAGACTGAACAGGGAAGAAAATAATAATTTAAATCAGAAAATAACCTGTATTGGATGAATTTGTAATTTTTAAAAGGGTCAGGTCACCCAAATAAAAGAACAAAGTCATTCCAATAAAATCTGTTGGTGACATCTGTGGATTAGCAAGAGTAACTGACACCCAAAAGTATATATTCATGGAACATGTTTGATATGAGAATATATATAAGAAGTGAGTGTGTCCACGTTCTTACTTGAGGCTGGAGTTACTGGTATAATTGGCATGAAAGATCTCTTCAGGGTCTATCTGCCAGTTCTTCAAAGTACCTTTGACAAGGCCAGAAGCCACCATGAACAACAAGACTAGGACATTGATGCACGTAAAAATCTTGTTCACCATCGCTGACTCTTTGACTCCGAATGCCAGCAGACCTTAAAAAATGGAGAAAACACAGAAGGGAAAAAGAAAATGGAAACTTGTTTTGCAGGCGAGATGAGAGAGGGACAGAAAGAAAGGGAGAAATAAGTTTTCTTACCTGTGAGGGTGAATATGATGACAACAGCAAACATGTCAGGGTACTCTGCCAATACGCCCGGCGCCTTCATGGACATGTACTCTCTGCAGAACTGCTCTATGTGCTTCCCTATTAATTCGTCAAAGGTAGCGCTCCATGCACGGGCCACACTGGAGGTACCTGAGATGGAGAAAAACCAGTTGATGTAGATTTCGCAGTGTCTGTGACTTTTTTCCAGTTTTGTCACAGTTTTGGTGCTGTTGGCCTCTGATTCTGTTTTTTTTGTCTCCACACACACAACAATAAGTAAACAACGTAGTAGTAAATGCAGAGATGTGGCATGTTTACCAATGACATAGGAGAGGATGAGGTTCCATCCAGTGATGAAGGCCCAGAGTTCCCCTACAGTCACATAGGAGTAAAGGTAAGCTGAGCCTGTCTTGGGAACACGAGCTCCAAACTCAGCATAGCACAGACCAGCCAACATTGAGGCTAAGGCTGCTATCAAGAAAGACAGCACAATAGCAGGACCTATGTGGGACAATGGATATCATAGGATTAGAGTCTCACAGGATATCATTAATTAATAATCGTTTAATAGTTTATAGTAACGTTACCTTACCTGAATTCTCCCGTGCAACGGCACCAGATAGTATGTAGACACCCGCGCCCAATGTGCTACCCACGCCAAGGGCCACCAGGTCAAAAGTGTTGAGGCATCGGGACAGACGGGATTCCTCTGTGTTACAGTCCACCACCTTCACCCTAAGCAACTGCTTTCCAAAACCCAGAAGTTTCTTCAGCGCCATGGATCACAGTCTGGCCTCAGGGAGGAGAGGGGAAGGGAAGGGAGGGGAGGAGGTCGACTAGGGTTCGGAGGTCACAGGGGAGAGAGGGAGAGGTCACACACACCCTAATGGGAGGAAAAGTAAAGAAAACATGAGGGGCAGTGAGTTCCTGAGTGCTTAAAAATCTGTCCAGAACTTTTTATTTTCGGCATTATCTGAGGCTGAGCTAGCTCGATCTAGAGCAGTGTTGGGGTGATTCCAGGGCTTCATTTGTGCTGGATCCTGCCAAAATAGAATCTGGGACTTACCAGATTGGGACAAGCACATATTTGATTGGATCCAGAACCTCTTTTATCACTTTCAAAACCTGTAAATAAAGTTTGTGTAAAATTTTGATTCTATCTGTTCTGTCATTCTTTTATATCCTGTTTTAGTTAGTCTAAATCACTTGTTTGCCTAGTTTGGATGCATTTTAAATCAGATTTTTTTCAAAAAGAGAGAGGTCAGGGCACACATTGAAGCCTGAGGGGTGACAGTTTTGTGCATGTCACCTGTTTCCCACAGCCACAAAAAAGGAAACTGGCAAAATGTCAAAAAGACATTTGTTGAATTTCTTCAAACCAGTAGATAATTCGGATCCTAAGGAGTCCAAAGTCATTTTGGCAGATCAACAGGGAAGCGATAACAGCACATAATGCTGGCAAGTGGTTTTATGTTTTGGTTTAAATATTTGGGCATATCATTACTGTAAGCCCCACAGCTAAGCAAGTGAGTGTTTGTGCTCTGAAATGGTGAAATGAGTCTGGCTAAATTAGGGGGTGGGGCGCTGTTCGAAATACTAAAACAGAGAGGGGAAATTGATAGACAGACAGATAGAACACGTCATTTAGCCTGCTTGCTTTTCATGGTTGTAAAAAAAAAATTATGGCACTAATTCCATTTTCCCCCTATTGTGGCACTAACTTTTAAAAAGTAAAGTAAAAAGTAACGATACCAAACACTGTACACTCTAGCGTACTAAAATGTCATTGTAGGAGAAATGTTCATAAGACAATCAACTAATAGTCTCTAAGTAAAGTTGTAGGTAAAAACTGTACATAACAAGGGCTCTTGAATGAACACGTCGCCACATGAACAAAACTGATTCAGTATTATTTTGAACACAAACATACACCAAAGATGGATCAACTGATCCATTAGCAGATTGTGTTTGTTAGTGGAGGCCACATTCAAAATGACATCAGTAAACAGTGGTCGTACTGCAGTTGAGTGTTACACGCTGGGTTAAGGGGATTCACTTGTACTACTGTAAGTAGAACACTGTTTCCTGGGGTGTTGCATAACGCAACCCAAATCCACAACGTGTGACTGATAGCCAAAAAAGCAGGGGGCCTATAGGGATAATCAATCTTATTGCTGGATACGTGGCTACAAAACACAACGCAAATCACAGTAGAGGAGGCAAAGCCAACAAACTGTTCAACACAAAAGAGAATCATAGCTCACAACACAGAAACACTTTCTTGAAACAGGCGGTGGAGGCTCATCACGTTGTGTTATGCCTACACATTGCAGTAGAAACAAAACCTGCCAAGACTATTTATTCAGCACCTCTGTTTGGGGTCATATAGTACACAAGGACAATCCAATTATTATTGTCTGTGATATTAAACATTATTATTGTCTGTGATAAGTAAACAGAAAGAGAATAAAATACATGGTGGTGTGTGCTCACAAAACTACTACTAAGGACTACTAAGGAAGGAGCATCCAATGCAGTTTGAAACTACCTCTACCCTCTGGAGGCCACAGCTATGAAACGTCTTTTGTAAGCATTTGCCGAGAAGATTCTCAAGGTCAATAGTCTGTCCAAAATCTCATGTACATTCCCAAGTACTGAGCACACATACCGTGATCCATTTCCAGTTAATGGCTTCTCCAGAACCCACTAGCATGAGGACATAAACCCAGAAAGGTCATGTGGACAGTGCAACAGACACACCTCATGGAAACATACCACATAAGGGTGAGCGAAGGTGACAACCTTGTAGTCTTTTTTTTCTTTACAGAAAACATTCAGGCTCAGATACAACTTTCCAAGCTGGCCTATTAGATCACATACACTGGCATACAAACAAGGCTTAAATTTGCAGTTACTTGTTTCAGTTTTCCAAGAAAGCCGTCCAACTACACCTACAGAACTGTTTTCTTCCTACAGTATGGTATGCCACAACCAGCAACCATCCATATCCACAACAGCTTATAAAATAAAACATGCTGAATACAAAAAAATTATTCTATAATGTGGTTGAACTTGAGTCTAGTCTATAAAAATGTAAATCCCCATATACATTTAAAAACTGCCACAGATAAAACAACTATGCTTCTTGTTGCATCAAATTGTCCACAACAATCAAGCTGAAATTACAACACAAGCCAGAAGACATTAAATTCAGCCTCTCCCACTTGCAGCTGCTATTTAGTGTTGTAAGGGTCACTATTGTGTACACAGTCTCATTGATCATGAATGGTGTTGCATGACAGCAGCAGGCTGGATGCTCTTTATAAATGGTGTGGAAAGACTTACACAAGTGGAGACGCTCTTATTGTATACATTGTGGAACTGCCCACTGTTCAGAGCCTACAATGTGACAGTGCACCGTTTAACTAGAGCTACAATGACTGGTCAATTCATTGATTAGTAGATCAAAAGAAAACAGCAACTATTTTGATAATTGATTACCTTGTTGGGGATTATAATACCCCAATAAAATCCATCCTAAATAAAAACTGAAAGGGGTCGTGTTTGTGTTTTGTGGATTTACATTATATAAATAGTACATTTCACACCTTCAGAAAATTAACTGCATGCTTAAGACGTGCAAACATAGAGCAAATTTAGGCAAACGTCTAATAAAACTTTAATTAAAACAGCTGTTACACAGATAATCCTTTAAATTACTGGACCAAACCAGCAGCAGTAAGACAAGCTGAGCCCATGCTTCTATTATTATTATTATTCTGCCCAGATAAATAAGTAGCTGATTATTATAACGGCTTGTGTGCCACATTACTCTGAAATCCGGTAAGCTGATTCATAAAAGCTTAGAGTGAAAATACTATTCATACATCCAAGTGTAATCATGAAAGCAAACACACACATGCATGCATACAAAAACAGAAGAAAGTAGCCTATCTCAACCACATGACCCCTCACTGACCAGGGGACACAAGTTATGCAACTGCAATCAAGTCAAAACTGTCTTCTGTCAATACAGTTCATCAGACCAAACAGTGACACCTTAAAGGAGAAGAAAATCTGACAGTTCAAAACAAACCTGTGTTTAAAACAGGAGGCATGATGAAATGCACATTGTTAATGTCGCACACAAGGTCAATGCTGCAGATCAATGTCAAAGTGGCAATAACCTGTTCCCAGAATAAGAAAACACATAGAGTACGTACTTGAAGCCGGCTACAGACGCGCCTCAGCTGCTGATCTGAGCGGGAAGGTTTAACAGATAGAGGGATTAAAGCTCGGGTAGGGAACGTTAGAGAAGATAGCAAGAGACAGCTAGATTCTTAAAATGTCCAACTGAAAAATTCCCACCCCGTTCCTTCTGTCAGAGCCACTCCTCCAAAACACATTTTCATGCGCAGTGAGTGCACAGGCAGAGTGCACGTGCAGGTAGGCACGCAGGTAGGTTATCCAATCATTTCATTTGAACTGAATGAAAAGACTAGCCATGTTTATGACAGGCCTGTGACAGACACAGATACACAGAGTTTTGTGTCAGAGCATTTGATTTATTGATTAAAGATCAACAAAGAGAGAACATAATAAAAATGTTTCTGAAATAAATTGCCTGCAATGTATTTGTTTGCTATTCTTCAAGTTGTCTGTGAAGATTCTCTAGGTCATAGTTATCCAAGGGCAACTGGACTTGATAGATACTTAAAAGATGTTTGCAACTCATCCAAGAGGCTTCATCTGTTCTTCAGCAGAAGAAGTTCTGAAGTTCTTCTTCAATAGAACTGAAAAAACCTTTTGGATAAGGGGCAAAACATCTTCAAGTATCTTCAGTCAAGTCCAGTTGCCCATGATATTCTTCAAGTTGCTGTGAAGAGTAAAGAGTATTTGGCGGCGCCCGTTCTGAAATAGAATCTGGAGGAATCACATGGCTTGGCTATTCCAAGCAGCAAACGCATGCACCCACACACGCACGGTCAAAATGTAGCAGTAGTTGGCTGACGGTGAAAACCTTGATAAATGTGTTTTCACAGCAGTATCTCTGGATGTACAGGTGCTGGTCATATAATTAGAATATCATCAAAAAGTTTATTTATTTCAGTAATTCCATTCAAAAAGTGAAACTTGGATATTATATTCATTCATTAAATACAGACTGATATATGTTTATTTAATTTAGTTATAATGATTAAAACTGACAACTAATGAAAATCCCAAATTCAGTATCTCCGAAAATTAGAATATTACTTAAGATCAATACAAAAAAAGGATTTTTAGAAATGTTTTTCCAACTGAAAAGTATGAACATGAAAAGTATGAGCATGTACAGCACTCAATACTAATTGGATCTCCTTTTGCCTGAATTACTGCAGCAATGCGGCGTGGCATGGAGTCGATCAGTCTGTGGCACTGCTCAGGTGTTATGAGAGCCCTGGTTGCTCTGATAGTGGCCTTCAGCTCTTCTGCATTGTTGGGTCTGGCGTATCGCATCTTCCTCTTCACAATACCCCATAGATTTTCTATAGGGTTAAGGTCAGGCGAGTTTGCTGGCCAATTAAGAACAGGGATACCATGGTCCTTAAACCAGGTACTGGTAGCTTTGGCACTGTGTGCAGGTGCCAAGTCTTGTTGGAAAATGAAATCTGCATCTCCATAAAGTTGGTCAGCAGCAGGAAGCATGAAGTTCTCTAAAACTTCCTGGACCAACACCAGCAGATGACATGGCACCCCAAACCATCACAGACTGTGGAAACTTTACACTGGACTTCAAGCAACGTGGATTCTGTGCCTCTCCTCTCTTCCTCCAGACTCTGGGACCTTGATTTCCAAAGGAAATGCAAAATTTACTTTCATCAGAGAACATAACTTTGGACCACTCAGCAGCAGTCCAGTCCTTTTTGTCTTTAGCCCTGGTGAGACGCTTCTGACGCTGTGTCTTGTTCAGGAGTGGCTTGACACAAGGAATGCGACAGCTGACACCATGTCTTGCATATGTCTGTGCGTGGTGGTTCTTGAAGCACTGACTCCAGCTGTAGTCCACTCTTTGTGAATCTCCCCCACATTTTTGAATGGGTTTTGTTTCACAATCCTCTCCAGGGTGCGGTTATCCCTATTGCTCCCTTCGCCTCTCTATTAATGTGCTTGGACACAGAGCTCTGTGAACAGCCAGCCTCTTTAACAATGACCTTTTGTGTCTTGCCCTCCTTGTGCAAGGTTTCAATGGTCGTCTTTTGGACAGCTGTCAAGTCAGCAGTCTTCCCCATGATTGTGTAGCCTGCAGAACTAGACTGAGAGACCATTTAAAGGCCTTTGCAGGTGTTTTGAGTTAATTAGCTGATTAGAGTGTGGCACCAGGTGTCTTCAGTATTGAACCTTTTCATAATATTCTAATTTTCTGAGATACTGATTTGGGGGTTTTCATTAGTTGTCAGTTATAATCATCAAAATTAAAAGGAATGAACACTTGAAATATATCAGTCTGTGCAGAATGAATGTATATATTATACAAGTTGCACTTTTTGAATGGAATTACTGAAATAAATCAACTTTTTGATGATATTCTAATTATATGACCAGCACCTGTACATAAACATAGACGCAAACAGTCATAGTAACCTTTAAAGCTTTACCTCAGTACAAATCCCCCCAAAAAGTACCTCAGCAGACTCTAACATGTGGTTGTAACTGGTGGCTGCATCCAGACAAGCCTTTACACTGGTATAACCTATGCATGCAGGTACATACATTCATACGTGCATGCTTTGTTTGAATTCACTGTAATGGAATGATTATTTGCCCAGCATTATAATAATAATAATAATAATAATCTTTATTTGTAGAGCACTTTTCAAATACAGTTACAAGGTGCAACGACAACAATACAATACCCAAAAGACAACAATACAAGCAAGAAAACATTGAAAAGACCAAAATACATGTTTAAGATACATATAAAATAAGTAAAATAGAATAAAATAAAAGGGATAAAATAAAGTCAAATAAGATCAGGAAAGGCTCTCCTATAAAAGTATGTTTTAAGAAGGGACTTAAAAGAGTTCACTGACTCGCCGACCTGATTTCCTCGGGCAGGCTGTTTCAGAGCCTCAGGGCCCTTTAGTTTTCAGTCACAACAGACCTCTGCCCGAGGATCTCAAGGTACATGCTGGTGCGTATGGGACTAAAAGGTCAGAAATATAACAAGGCGAGAGGCCATGAAGAGCTTTAAAAGTGATCAATAAAATTTTAAAGACACACTGGGAGCCAAGGAATAAATACCAAAAGTTTCAAAAGTGGTTAAAGTTACAAAAACCTTGCAAAATTCAGGCTTTAGAGAGCAAGGCCCCCTCTTTTCTTAGAATACACACACAGACACGACTCGCTGCAAGTTGAAAACTGATTCTGGCAGCACATGAGAAAAGACAGTGCCCATCAGTGGGAGGGACTGGATGAACAAAAAAGGGGCTGTGGTCCTTCAGAGCCAATGAAAGAAGACCAATGTCTGTGACCATGCTTGAGGAAGCCATGTCAATATTATTAATTAACTCTTGTTGCACTGTCAAATAATTCTTCTTGACGTAGTCTTGATAGCAAAGGACATGGCAAGAAAATAGTCAGTTGAGACAATGTTTTGTACTTCTGTCATAACAGCACTACATTGCACTGGTTTAGGAATGATAGTCAGTGAGATTATCAAAATGAAAAGAATCTTGAGGTGTAACCATACAGACAGTAGGGTGCACACAAGCAGCTTTGTTTCTCTGGCTGCTCTTCTGTCTCTCTCATTGACTTGTACTGCATTATGTTGTTACTCGTTTGGAGTCATTTCATTCTGCTAAAAGCAACTGGTCAGATACACACACACACACACACACACACAGTCAGTATGAATGTCCAGCTAACTGAGTGGAATCCCTGCTTGTGACGGATTGACTGAGGAGAAAGAACGGCATGCAACAGTGGAGTGTTGACTGCTGCTTGTTGACAATTCCCATCGGTTCCCATCCCATACATCATTCTTTTCAAATGACACCACCCAACTCTGCTAGGTACACATCACTATACTAAAACCATAATTCCCCAATGAACCGCGTCCATCACCAATCTCTGATAAGTTGCAATAAAGGTGTGGTCTTAATTACCCAACTTAGACACATTGCATCTTTTGGTCTGCACATGTAAGCAAAGTGCTCACGTGTTGCTGTTTGACCGCGCGTGATGTCGGCTGTTTTAAGAGCGCCCCACTGGGCGTTCACCTTGAACTAAACATGCGCGGGGATATTAACAATGTCTGTTTGCGGTTAGACTGCCAGGAACCAGACGTGCACTCCAGTTGTCTGAACGGACAACAGTCCACCTCTCATCGTCCTCACATATATTTTCACATATTTTAGGAAACAAAAGATTGACTCTTTACCTCCAGTCAGTTCTTTTACAGTAATAGATTGATTTTTTTGATGCTAAACCACTGAAGGCTCTTAATTTTTTAAGTAAACAATGTGGGGACCTACAAGTGCATGAAAGAAATCAACATTTACTGACATATACATATATCTGTTAACAGTGGAGTCTGATGATTATTTACTTATACTTTTAGCAGACCAACAGTCAGCAATCGCTAAAATTTATACCAATATTAACATATTATTTGAAAGTTAAAAATAAAGATTTATAACTGTTTTACTTCTATACCTGATTCCATTCACATTTTTGTTACTGTAAAACAAGACTAATAACAAATGTATGTGTATATTTTATTGTGTACATAAGAACACAGTACATTTGACAGTTCAAAAGCTAAATACAAGTCACTGAAAACAAATGTTAATTCTCAGAATCTCAATCTGTTTCTCTTCCAGTCATGATTTATGGACACAATAGTATGATTTGTGGTGTTTATTTGTCTCATTCAACAAAAACAATGCATAATAGCCAACAAAGGTGTGCCACGCGGCCATGATTCCGGTGATTAATCACTTCCGTGAGCATAAATACACATTGTGTGTGTATCATCAATACCCAACATCGTAATAAGCCCCTAGCTGATCCATGTTTTGCAAACACTGCAATCTATTTACCACAGCTACAGTAGAGTACGTTTCCCACACTGGTTCGACAATGACAATTCAAAGTCACAAAAACACCAACAGCAACTTGTGTCATCTTAACCGAGTGTGGGCAAACAAAAGCTACACGCTGCTCAGAGAAAGTTTCTGATGGTATTACTAAGCATACAGGCCACCAATCATTCAGCAAGGAGGTGCAGCAGAGAGGAAACACGAAGCCCTCGCATGCTGAAGCCATCTCCAGAGTCTCAGTGAACCTGGAAAGCTTCCACACACACCCCTTCAGTGTGTTTGGTTTGTATAGGTCCGGCAGTCTTGCCTGAGAGTGACCCACTTTCAGACCAGCTAAAGTTAGACTGACTCAAACTGGCTGAACTGCTGCTGCAAGATCTAAAAAGGTCAACTCCCGTTACCAGGTCATTCTTATGGTCAAATGTGGGATATAAAAACACAGTCAGTTGTTAATTTAGCAATAATTTATGTCTTTTTGTTACAAAGATTTTGCTTTCACAGAACAATGTTAACAGGCTGACACTATGTTTTTTTCTAGCTGTGTTTTTTAAAACGCCAAACTTGGGTGAGAGTCATAAGGTTGCATCACACCTCCATCAAACTATCCATCAAACTGGATCACTGCAGGCTTTCTATCTTTCGAACACTATGATGATTTACACTGTTCTTGGTGTATGTTTTACTGAAACATGAAAAGGATATAGTAGGCTTGACCTGTCCACTTTCCCTGAAGAGGAAAGTGTAGCATACTGACTCTATTACTGTGTAATCTGTCATACTTTTGCTCAACTACATTTCAGGCTTACTTTATATTATTGTTTTACCTGCAAAACATTGGACATTGAAATGTTGAATTGTTAGGTTTTAAAATATGCAACAATTTTACTTTGATATAAGTTGGGAGTACAATAATTTAACCCTGAATGGGAATTCTTCACACTTTCTTAAATGATTGATTTTTTCCTTAATGGTACTGTTAGTTTACTGTGGTGAGTACTTTTTCCACTTCTGACTTGCTATTTGCTCTAGATGTCTTCGTCTACTGTGTGGCCACTTGCTACTTTCACTCCAGTCCTCTTTTGGCAGTACACTGCAGCTCCTGACGGTCAAAGCCAGTCTCACCACACTCCAGGAATCACCTCTCTCATATTACATGATCATAGTCACAGACTATACATATTGTTGTGCATAGCTGAGGTGCAAGTTGCATGAAAAAGAAAAGGTTGTGATGATATTTCTTCGGCTTTAGAAGCCGCATCCACACTACAGGCATGCTGCAGGAAACGGCAGCACTTACTATGAAGTATTTAAAATGGGGTCCGAGGAAAACATGTGGTTTACAGCGAAGGTGCGTTCACTTCCATGGATTCACGCATTCACTCCACTTTACGCACGAAAACGCTTTTCCCCACTGCGTTCTAGCTGGTGTGTGTAATCTGGTAACAATCTACCCTGGGGTACAGATACTACAAAGTTAGGAATTACACGTTGCAGTACTATGTTCATGCTGGGTCCAATGTAGCGTCATGCAACTGTTGTATGAGTGGTTCTTTACCTTGTATACCCTGCGGGAGCGCATGAAGCAGAGATCCAATATAGACACTCTTTCCTTGAGGTCTGAAAATAGCAAGTTGACGAAACCAAAACAGCGTTCACACACGGTGTTCAGCCAAAGTTATGTCTCTCTTCGCAGGTGGTGAGAAGGTATTGAAGATTTTGGGTTGCTGTTTAATGCCTTCAGATGGAGGAGGGGATACGGAGGAAGAAGCAGCTCCGCCCCTGCATTACAGTTGTGCAATAGGCATCAGGGCTTAAACTTCATTAGTGACAAATTGCCACATGTAGCAAGTGGCTGAAAATCACCATCAACACACTTGTGAATATGTCACATTAAATCATCAAAAAAATCAGAACAGCTTTGTCATACTTAGGAGCTTGGAGAACTTTAACATAGAAAGCAGTCATAGTTGCTCACTTTCCAGTAAAAAAACACAACAGAGCATCCAGAAGACTTTCAAATCAGTAAAGATTCTCTTTCACTCTAGGCCTCATCCCAAATGTTAGTAAGGAACGTTATAAATAATTTTGGTTTGTTTGTCGCTTTCATGGTCATAAGTTGCACAACATAAGTAGACACAGTTTTCACTTAATTGCAACAACACAGCGATTATTTAAATGAAATCTTTATTCACAGGCAAAAAAAAATAAAAATACTAAAACCAAAAAAAGTCATACAAATCTGAATACAAATCTCTCAGCGCTGGTAGGGTCACCAGGGCAGTCCATATGTGACAAAGGAGTACCGTGGGATGAAGTGGGAATCAAAGAACAACAACCATATCAACTGCCCCAAAGCATACTGGGAGACAAGGTGGTTGTCGGTCTTCGCCAGTGCAATTTCTACCTTTTGGCCAACTAGAAAAAAAGACAACTTTTGGCACACAAGGAAAATAACAGTACGCAAGAGAAATGAAGGGGGTTAAGCAGATTTTACAGACAGCCAGGTTTAATATAGTGTCAATTTAGAGACCAGACATTTTCCAAACAGATGCCAGCAAATTCATGTCAATTGTTTACCCTTAATAAATTACGCATTTAAAATATTGCCAGAATGTAGAATAACTGCGTTGTCTCTTTGAGCTGACAATATACTGCCTCATTTCAGCAATGGTCTTATGCTGATATGTGTACGAACACACCTATACATTATTCACAATATTTACAACAGAGTTTTTTTTAGCTTCTCTTTTCAGTAAAATGTAACAACTGTTAAATTTTAATTACCCACACTATTTGCAGGAATCCAACTCAAGTGATCCCATGGCTCAACACAACAAAAGGAAAAGTTGCTGTTGCCATGTCCGTCTCTACGACTTGGCTTCCAAAAGTGCCTTGATGTCTTTAATGCCATGTTCTGCTGCCACAGTGATGATGTGGTCCAGGGCATTCATGTGGCCCAACATCTTCACAACCTCTTTGATTTGGTCTCTGTTGGAAGATATGGGTTATATTAGAAGCAGTAGGGACAAAACTCTCAGCATGACAATAGTGTGTTGTGCAATTGTGCAAAAACAAAACAATCCAACCTTCCAAAATATTCCAGCAGATGGAGCTATAACTTAATTCACATTCCCAATTTAGATTAAAAAAAAAACTAAAAAAAAACCACAGTACATGCAGAACCTAGTAGAGCCTCTTACTTGGCAGTGCGCCGTTCCACATCAGACCCGCCCAAACTGCTGCGGTGCAATGAGCTGGCCAGGTGGGTTAGGTAGCGACAGAATGGCTCCAACTGAGGCAAAGTCTGCTGGCCCTTCAGCCCAGCAAACCACTGCACTGGCAAACACTCAACCACCTGAAAAAGGTACAAGAAAAGACGAGGAGGGATTAAACACTAGCTCTGTGTCACCCTGTTTAGTGAGTCGCTGGTGGCCAGATTTGACCAACTGAGCAGATGTGTTTGTCAAGTTAAGGCTGCCAGCTGTAAATACACACAGGAAGGTAGAGAGCAGCTAATCACAGTGATCTGGCCTGAGAGGCTTGTACAGTAAAATACAAGCACCTCTCATCAAACTGTCAGAGCCAGGAGAGACGGTTTCCACTGCTCAGGTGGCTTAAAAAAACAAAACAAAAAACACTCATCTTAATTTTTAGACAAGGTAAGCACAACATGTGCTATAAAATACAGTAAGCAGTCTGGTACAATTCTGAAACCTACAAATAGGTGTGTAAATGTAGATTAAGAGTCAAGTTTAATTTTCCCTCACATCAGACAAAACCCTGTTAACCTTCTGGAAAAAAGACATGTCCCTATCTGTTGCTCTCTTTTGACATGGCTTGTTACATCTGAGCCAAAGACTGTGTCAAGTGTTATAATGACAATGGTATCTACTAGGATGTACATTTGCTTTAAAGTTTTGTTCACAATGCTTGGATAATCCAGCATAAAAAACACATTAACTGTAAAGTCAACCCATCTCTTTCAGCATAGAGTGAAATATGATACCTGACTTCATTTATATGCCGTGAAGTTTATGAATTGACACTTTGGTTTATTGACACTCAACATGTGTGGAAACGGACAACAGTAAAACAGACAAAACCTCTGCCTTTTGCTTTAATATCTGTCATTACCTGTTGACAAACTGATCAAAAACTTGTAATTTCACAACAAGTCAGTTAATCTGAATGAGCACTCTGTCTACATGAGCTCTGATGTGCCCATTTACACATGAAGAATGAAACCACAAAACGATTAGTGTGCATCTCCTACCTTCTGGCACTTCTGAGCAGTGTCCTCCCCGGTATCTGTGGTCTGCAGTGCAGAGAGGATATATCTATTCAGAGTGCTGTCCAAAGCGAGATCCCTCAGACAGGAACTGGATAAGATACTTTCCCACTGCAGGATGTTGCCCAGCAGCTAAGCACAGAGGAAGAGGTAGAGTTAGACTGTACTCACGCAGATGATGACTGCAACACAACATTATAATTGATTAACGTAAACATCCAAGTAGTTCTGTTGGCTGCCACAGAAGTAAACGTTACCATCGGTGGTTAGGGTAAAAACACACAAACATACCTTCACACAGGACCAAAACTGCCTCTGGTAGAATAAATAGGGGCCACTATTCTTATTCTCCAACACGCTGAATAAAAAAGCAAAAACACACTTAGTTATCAAGTCACACATACTGAAGAAATTCAACCCAGGCTACCTACACTGGTAATAATTGTGTAACATACTTTTTGGGGTAGAGAGGAAGGAAGACATCTTCATCAAGAGTGCGCCTTGTCCTTAAGACAATAGATTTCAAAAGCTCCTGATAGAAGAAAAAAATAAATCACAAAGACAATAAAAGTAATCACTCATTTTGCAGATGAAGTACATTATGTTAATGAAGGTAGTAAGAGAGGGGACAGTACCTGTGTGTATCGGTTGTCCCCGTGCAGCACGGTGGGGTAACCTTTCATTAGTCTGTGAATGAAGTCCACCAGATTGGCTGTCTGACTGCTTGACAGCGGGTCCCACACTTGCTCTGCCAACACTGACAGACACACACAAACACAAACATTAATACATATGACATATTTTGTATTGGCTTGCATTGTAATGCCAAGTAAATCTTAGTATGCTAGGTGCAGCTGTGCGGGTTTCTCTACCTGTCAGTTTGGAGAGGATGACCTTCTCCACAATAGCAGGCAGCAAGCTGATATCCCCGTCTCCTCTCTGCAAAGTGCTGTGCTCTTCAAAGCCGTAAAACAACAACGACTCAAACCAGAGCATGTACTCGAAATTTGCACACTGCGCCTGGACATGAAAAAAAAGAAAAGACAAATGCATCTCAGAATTGACCCCTCCCATTTCCAAAAGGAAAATGTTACATTTAAAACCATACGAGCATGCCTTACCTCGAGAGGGTTCCATGTAATCAGCTGCAGGCGGACTAAAGGGTTGAAGAGTTTGGGAAGACAGAGGCCTATGTAAGCATCTCTGTAGCAGTCGGCATAATCTCTTCTCCACACTTCAAAACGAGATTTGATGCAGTCAAGAGAGTGAAAGTCCTCCACAGCATCCTCAAAAACTTTCTTGCATTCCCGGATGATGCGATCTGGACGGAACAAACGACTTTAGTTAGGCATGAGATACAGAATGATGTGCGTCATGTCTGTGTTACATAATTTTTCCAGCACTTTAATGATGTACCTCTCTCCATGTTAAAGCTGGTGATGTCTGTAGAGGTTTCCTCGTCATCAGATGATAAGCCTTCGTTATGCTCAGCCCTCTTTCCATTTTGCTCTCTCGCTTGTCGCCGCCGAGTTCTGCACCCCACACGAGTACAAAGGCAGGCAATTAAATTGTTAAATTAATTGTTTGTGATGAACAGTAACTAGCTTGGCTCAGAAATGACTTAATCAAAGTCAGAACTTAGGATCTCTTGCAAGGCAAACCTATGCTTTACAAGCCGAGCTACATTCAGAGCTTCTTATGAAAGCCTAGAAACATGTCACAAAAATTCAGCCTATATTTCCTGGAAGCATGTCTTTGAGTATGAGTGAGCTTCATACCGTCGTGCTTCTCTTTCTGCTATCCTCCTCTGACGACCGTGCTCTTGGTATGCTGTGCGGTCCCGACCAAATGAGTCCAGATTAGGAGCCATGACAGCTTTATCTGCAAGAGACAGGAGCCATGTTAGAATCAGTAAAGACAAGTTGAGACAACCCATTACCTCATTCTTATTCTGGGCACTCAACATAAAGAGTACTCAAATTTAGAATAATCCAAAATGCTTACAAATAAATTATGAGATAATAAGCATAGGATTGTTATTAACTTAGGAAACAAGTTCAAATATTGCTCTAAAATAGAGCCCAACCGATAAATCGGTGTGCCGACATTATTGACCGATGTGAGCTAATCACAGATAAATGGGTATCAATTTAAAAGAAGAAACGGATAGACGGAAGAGGGATCCCTTCTGTCATGTTATAAGTGGTGTTGCTGCATGGTTTATCCACCAGAGGGCACTCCACAACTTCCCTGTCGGCAACACAAATCCACCCCAAAACACAGCAATCAGCTGACCCGAGTCAAGCAGACCATAGGAGAACGCACAACAGAGATCATCTGTGTTCCAAGCATGTTATGTTAGGGATAATCTTTGTTTAGGTTATGCGTTTCTGAAGAAAAAAAGATATCAGAATATCGTTTTTTAAAATCCTCAAATATCAAAATCGGTTTTAAATATCCCATATCGGTCAGGCTCTACTCTAAACCTCCTAGTCTATAAAAAAAGTACCATCAGCAACATCAAATTTGTTGAAAAAAATTTCAGTATCATTTATTTTCTAGTCACTTACCTGGCTGCAACTCCCTACATGTTACAGTGAAAGTGATGACAAGTCACTAATAGATAAGTTTTTATCTTTACAAAGTGACTCATTGCTTGAGCGGAGTTACAACCACCCAGCTGACTGTGAGACTCGGCCATTACAGAGTAGCCGAAACAGCCCCTCCAATAAAACATTTTCCATGTACATACATGCCCACTCACTCAAATTCACACCTCAATCAACCTTTATCTCGCTCATGAAGGGAAACATAACAAGGGTAGTGGGGAAACAAGAATGTGAACAGCACACACCCACACTCTCATACAGAGAACTAACGAGGCCGTTCAAATAAATCATAAAAACCTTCAAGATGGACTGACTTGAAAGGCTTGCAAACTCCGACGATTCATCTTTAATATCATCCTGTCTTCTCTGGACAAGTCGTGAGGCCCGTTGCCTTAGTAACTGGTGCATGGCAGCCTCCAGCTCCAGGACAGCAGGCACCTGAAAGATATGATGCCTTCTGTGACCTCTGACACAAACAAAAGCTGGACTCCGAGTCACAGGGATGTCTTGCTGGAGGGACAAGAGGAGCACGATGGACAATACTAGAACATCAATATCACTAATGTCGGGTGAAAACTTCTCTCTAAATTTCCATGAAGGAAAGTTTGAACACTATGGACTTCAGCCAGTGGTTTACCTCAAATTATTGGCAAACCCTGTTAAAGGCTAGTTAAATGCCTTGTGAAGTAAATGCATTAAAAATCATGAAATTGTACTTAAAAGGTTTTTACCCAACATTGACAATATACAGTTCCAGTACTGATGTTTGCGCTGTATTAAAAAGGACTTCATAATAGGTGAAATTGATAATTCTTGGTTAGTCTTCCATTTTCATCAGTGTGTTGTGCACTGAGTCACCTAACAGGGTTAAAACAGACATTAGCGTGGAAGAGGAAGCACATGTTGGCAGCTGGCAGGCCAGTTCTCTTTGTTCCATGTAGTTGCTGCCCTGCTGCTGCAGGATCAAGACTCAATTGTTCCGTTTAGACATGCATTTAATAAGTAGCTTTAGGTGTAAAAAATGTAGCTTGTGTCAGAGACATCATTAGATTATGTCTGCCCATATTGGACTAAGACTAGACACTTTTGAATATATATGTCTTTGCCACTATTTTGGGCTGAGAGCTCTTACAGCTCCAACTCATATTAAGATAACTTAGTTTACTTATTGTATGAGTAATGAATATTACAAATAAATTTAAGTAGCTGAAAACAATCTGATCCAATATGAAGTAAGAGCATTTTCTTGCTATACAAAAGCCATTTGTAACAGTACGTTGCTGAGATAAAAGATCAGTCATATTTCTCCCTTAAATTAGAGCAGTTGTGAAGCAACTGGAAGACACATGGAGTGTGCTCCAGGTGACTAATTTGCAGTCACACTGACTTGTTGGCACTGTTAACTAGCGTAATAATAGTATCTAAAAAACTAACTTCTAAACTAAAACAATATTAAAATATTATGACTCAATGTTTCACAATACAGAGTTTATTAGATTCTATCCCTTGAAATCCACATCAAGTGGTCAGAGATCACACACACGCACAAAACAGAAAACAGCTAATCAGACAGCAGATAAATTCTCCCTTACCTTTTCACTGAAACACTCAAGCAAGTCTCCAACATACCCTCGCATCTCTTGCAAGAATTTATATTGATCTGCATTGTCATTGGATGAGCCCTCCAGCTGCTGTATGGTGCTCTCAGAGGCAGCTAGGTCTTCTTCGATCTGTTTGTAGCGCTTGGCATTTGCGTTGTAGCCTGCACACATTTGGCTGAGCCTACAGACACATGACAGTGAGGAGGACTTTGATGAGGCTGAGGACAAACAAAGCTAGTCTAATCTTAATTACTGACATACACTAAGCGGAAAGTGCACCCATTTAACACAGAGACATCTTGAAAACTAACAGAAGACAACGAGCTAAATAATGCACTCTAGGTTAAACAGGAGTAATAATTAGGTGGATTGACTTTGCTGGGCCTTCAGGACCACTGCACACAGAAAAGGCTGAAGCTGAGCTGAAGACTGATATTGCATGTTGTTGCATTCTTCCACTGAACGTACCTATCCCGCAGGCGTTTCTTTACCAGATCAATGGATACTGGGGTTAGATCACCAATAGGGGCCCCGTATTGAACAGATCCATTGTCCGCTCGGCCAGTTGGCTTGCCAGTCTGTGGGGCCGCAGTGCTGTAGGTGAACGGCATGCTGTAGGACGAGCTATAGGGCTGGCTCTCGTAGCTGTTCTGGTAGTAAACTGTGTTGTCCTCTGGCTGGCTGCTTTGGACCTGGTCAAAAGAGACAAGAAAAACACAAAGCTTTTATTACTATGACTAGTAGCAGCACTGCTGCCTTGTAATAATTTGTTAGGGCTACAACTTATGGTTATTTGCATTATTAATTAATCTATCAATAATGTTTTGGATTACTAATTTAGTCTGTAACATGGCAAGAAAACTGCAGAGAAAAGCAGCAAATCTTCACTTCTGAGAAGCTGGAAACAACAAATGTTTGGCAATTTTGTTTGATAAATGATCATTTAATCAGTTATCAAAAGTGTTGTTGATTTTCTGGCTATCAACTCATAATAGTTAATCTGTCACACTTAAATTGAATCCCAACTTTTAATAAAATAATAGAACAATAACACCACAGGTTAACCATAAGAAAATTGGAGAAACAACACAAAATATTTTACAGCTGGTAAAAATTTTTGTACATCTTACCTGGGGTATGCTGATTCCTTTCCTAATCTGCTCCTGCTCCCAACGGCTCACCTCCTCATCCTGACCTGTATCCAGTGCTTCGTCATCACTGCCCTCAATACCTATACATGTGAAGGGGATGTTCAAGTCTCAGAGACAAGTGATTGAAAACAGTAGTATATACTCAATGAACTTTATTGAACTATTTTTTCACGGTACCTATCTCCTCAGCTATCTTTTGTCTTTGGCTTTTGTTCTTGACTCCGCTGAAGCGGATCCTCTTCTCTTCCTCGTCTTCATCATCACTGGCATCTTGGTCTTCTGCTCCCAAGCGTTTCTTGGGAGCCTCCGTCTCTACCAGAGGGGCCTCACCCCCGAGCTCTCTCGCCAGTTGCCGGCGCTTTCTGGCAGCATGGATGAATGCCGCATCAGGGATCTCCCCTAGAGTGAGACCGAAACAGGTCTTGATTGAACACTTGTGTAATTTTGTGTGCAAATACCAAAAAGTCTTTCAGGTTTGGAGGCATAGTGCCCTATGCAGTGAGATGAAAGCACTTCAAGGGGGTTTCAATGACCAATTAGAGTGCCTATTATTCAGAGAAGGGCACAAAGTGATAATAAGATTAGTCGTAGAGCCTGACGTACCGATATGAGTATCTGTGTTTATAATAGCCATTAAATGCCAATTAAAAAAAGAAACGGAGAGGTGGAAGACGGATCATTAAATCATGTTATGAGTGTTCGTAGCATAACTTGTCCACAAGATGGTACTTTCTAACTATAATGCCACAAATCCACCACAAAACAAAGCAATCAGCCGACATAATAAGCTGTACTTTTGTTCAGAGTAGGATTTCTAACAATAAAAATGTTTGTTTATAAACTGCATTGTGTCATGTTATCTTGGTGAGGTCTCATGACTACACATAACTAATGTTAGGGTGGGGCTGGACAATAAAACAACAATTATCGCAATATAATAATTTCAGTATTAAATAACTATATAACAAATGTTCAATAAATGTTGAGATGATTTTATTCACTTGAATCATACACGAATTAGAACTTAATTTTTTTTATTTTGTTGAGGAAAAAGGACTGAAAATAGCTTTTACTTAATTTTACTCATGCATATTTGCTGACAAACATTTTATCATAATTGTTTTGAATGTTCTACTTTAAATTTGTGAAGTGAGCCACTGTTTGGCCTCAAGTGTTGACCATAAAGAAGAGTTTAAACCACAACTAACCATCAGGTTTCTTCAACTTTCACTCAGGAGCAAAAATTAAACTCGAAAGAAATAATGATTTGATACTTGTCGTGATAATTATCGATATCGAAAGATATGAAACTTTTAATCATGATAACATGGCCACATGATCCAGCCCTATGTAAGGGCTAATCTTTATCCTCAAATATCAAAATTGGTGTTGGTCAGGCTCTAATTAGCAGCAGAATTCAATTCACAAAATACTACCACTCTGGAAAAGTATGGTGCTATCAACAAGACTGCTGGTGCCAGTGATGATACTCGAAACATTGACCAAGCATTTATTTGTGTGTGTGTGTGTGTGTGTGTACATACATACACACATAATACCTGGTCTCAAGCTGCCAAGAGAGGAAAGCGTGTTGAATGTTGCTCCAGTGTTGTTGCTCTTGGAGACCTGACTACGTGCCGGGCCTCCTTGACCTCTCGATTCTTCCTCCTGCTCATCAGCACTGTCCACCTCCATTTCCTCCTCCCCCTGTTCACTACCCGCTCTGCTCATAACCTCCTCTTTGATGGCAACTGCAGGTTGAGGTGGAGCATCTAGGAAAACGGGATGCAGAAAAAAGATGAGCAAAGAGACTAACATATTTAACAAACTTCCAGTACATTTAAATTATAGCCATTTAGCTGATACCACAGGGTGACTGAGATTATACTTCATGTTACAAGTCAGTTTCTGGAATCACAACCCCATTCAGATAACCCCCGGTACATATGGAGTCAAATTTCATCAACATTAATGCCGATGTAAAACATTTTTTCCTCAGAGATCTACCACCTCCTGTGGTACAACTATATATATTTTACACTCAGGGTTCTGAATATTTGCTAAGGTATGGTCTTTTGCCACAGTGCCTTAAGTGCCTTTCAGCAAAACAACAATGGAATTCCTCAATTCAGCTTCATGCTGTCTCATATTTGGTGACAAACGAGGCAGCTGCAAAGTCAGCCATGTAGGTTTAAGGCTTTCTCATATTGCTAATGTGACAGCAGAGATGACAGATAACATATCACGCGGACAGTGAGGCTATCCCACCTGCTTTGGTTTCCTGTTTGACACATCCAGACTTCTCCAAATCCTCCTTGTATTCTTTCTTCAGCTGTTTGACGATCTTCTTGCTGTGATTGGACTTCTTCACTCTGAACACCTCGGATCCTTCTGTTTACAAACAGGCCATGCGGAAAAGTGAGTGGTGAGTCAAGTTAACCATGCACATCATCCAGGTGAAGTCGATGGACACAGGAATGATTCACGGTTAAGGCATGTAGTTATCTAGCTATAAACAAATTACAAATACGATTTCCGTATTGCTACGCAGAAGCAAAAGGGGTAACATTAACACTTAAACCTACAAGGACAACACGTTTTCTTCAGCTAACATTTACCGGCTAGCTAACTTAGCATTTAATCGTAGCGTTTACTAAGTTACCTTCTTCATCATCGAAACTCAGTAAACTGGCTTTCGTGGGTCCAGGCACCGTAACGGTAGGTGTATCTTTGCCTTTCTTTTCTTTCTTGACAGCTCGTATACTGTTTATATTAGCCTGGAAGCCGTTGCTATGATAGTTATCCGTGCAGCTAGGTGCTCCGGTAACGACGTTACTGGAAGTCTCCATAAACGGGATTTCCTCCACGACAGGCCCGAGCGATGTCGGCAAGAGCGACGGCTGCCGACTCTCTTCCTGTTCATCCTCGTCGGACTCATTCCTCCGTCGTAAGTTAACTCGTTTCGCCTTTTTAAACATTATGCTTCTCTGCTAAATGCAACAGTGCATGCTCAAACGCAGAACACCTTTAAAACTGTGCTTGGGGCCGAAGGAAATTATCCCCACACTCCCGGTCGGCCATTTTCTATCAGGCAGGTTCTTCTTCGTCTTCACAATTAGAAGCTGAGTACATGCGTCACCGACACACCACTGCCGTCAACTGGTTAAAACTAGTACTCATCAGCCATGCAAAACAATTGATTTACAAGCAACAACGAAAGAATACATCCGGTGTTTTCCAAAGCCTATAGCACAAAACTTTCTTGATAAAGGTTATTGTGTCACCATTATAGATGAAGCATTGTGGTGCTACAGACAAGCCCCGGCATACTGCACAGACGTACAGTACAGACCCCAGCAAAAACATATAACAAAGCTGAAATCTACAAACCATTCCCATTAAAATCGTGACTTATATCACAACTGCAATATCTGTCAAGATAATCACAAAATTATTATTTTTTGCATCTCATTCAGCCCTAATTACAGTCAGGATATTCTTCAAGTCGTCTGTGGTTTGGATGATTCTCACCATCTTGTTGCTGAAGCCTAACCGAAGTCCTCTTTGTGGCACAACTCATAACGCTTGCATAAGAGCATTTGACAGTGTAAAAGTACAACTCAGTTGTTGTACTCAAGGTCAAGGGAATTATTGATGACACTGTCATAAGATATGGGGTTGACTTTGACAGCCATGGTCAGATCATCTCAATATGACAGTTTCCTGTAATGGTTCATTTGTGTCTGACAATGACGCCTGCCATGACAGTGTACACAGCATGTCCCCTTATTTAATATCAAATTGCCCTGGCCTAGATCTCCAGGGAAGTTTCAACTCTGCACTGAAAGTGACACTATCAACTAAATGAATCTTGACATCTGTCACAAACATCCAGAAAACAGCCTAACCTCAGTATCTGTATATGGAATTAAATAACATTAGATCTTCCTGTTTCCCCATTTTTCTGATTGGCCCTGTTTGTAGGACAGTGGATGTGGCCATAGATGCCATGATAACCATGGAAATAAAAAATAAAAAATCATAGGTTGTAATAGAACGTAATAAGAAGGTAAGAATATAATAGAACAAAAGTCACAGGACATTTTTTTGCATTGAGTACTTTTACTTTTACTACTTAAAGTACATTTTCCTGATTTTACTTACATATTTTACTTACATATTTTTACTTAAGTAACATTTTCAATGCAGACCTTTTTACTTGTAATAGAGTACCTTTACAGTGTGGTATTAGTACTTTTACTTTAGTAAAGGATCTGAATACTTCGTCCACCACTGGGAGACATGAGATATGGACTTGACTCAAATTATGTAAGAAATTTCATTTTGCATCCACACTGGGCTGTCGAGTGGACCATCTGCTTGTCATTATCAAGGTTTGTGGTCATCAGAGATTGGTATATAATTAAATTAGTGTGAACATTCCTCTGTTAAATTCACAAGCAAACACTTGTGATGTAACGATATATTGACTAAATCACTTTTACTGCTCTTCAATTGAACATCCAATAAAAGACAAATAGCAGAGGCTTATATTTAAAGTTCACATTCATTGATCTGAAGGCTGCATTGTGGGCTAAACAGAATTACAGCTCACTAATTGTGGCAGCTGACAATTTTGACATCATACCAACATATTTGGGCATTTTTGACAGCAGACATTTTGACATGTCACACTAGGAAAAGCAGGTGTATATAAAATGAATGATTAATTAATTAGCTGCTCTGATTTCAAGGTCCTGGCATTATCCTGGTATTGTTCACACTGTCACGGCTTACTGAGACACTTGAATAGTACAGAGCAGTCATTCATTGTGTTAGTCACACCTGTGCTTTTCTTGCTATGACAAAGTCAAATTGTCTGCGGTGAAAAAGGCCTATTGTGCACAACTCAAAGGAGTTGTCCACTCAAGACATATGTATGGGACCGCTGAGTTTGATAGTTCAGTATATATTCACATAAAGCTTTGTTTAAGAATAGACCAGCAGAAAGACAGACAAATAAAATACAGATGCATGATCACATAGATATCGATAGATCATATACGTGAAATAACACCTGTTGAAAGACTTTCCACCGTATGACTGTATGAGAATGTGAAATGTTCTCCTTTCATTTTTGTTCACTTTAGTTCACCCCTCATCATCTCTGGGCTATTTCTTTCACTTATCCACTTACCTGACGACAGCTTTTTGAAAAATAGTCTGGTGAAGATGAAAGATCCAAATGCATACCTCTCAAATTGCACCTGATCACTACAGTATGTACGACGGCACGTTCAACACATTATGGACAACGGAAGAGCCGAGAGGAGCATATGTCTCTCCTGACAGGAACGGATAATATGTATTCTGGACTCCGACAACGTTCAGTTCCTTTAATAAATGCCAGACATGTGAGCTGCAGTTAGTGAGGGTCATTACAGAGCCATTACTTGACACAGTGAAGTCTACGCTGTGGTAGTGATAATAACTGCTGAAATTAAAGTGTCACCACAGATGACGCTGGAGTGATGTGTTGTGATTAATTAGCATCAAGATGACCCTTTGCCATTAAAACGATAATTGGAGATAAATATCTTCCCATTAATGGGAGCATTTCAGTTTTAAAGTCCCAGAGCCCCCTTTCATTTACATTCATCCTTAGAGCAGATTTTTTTATCCTATTGTAATGCAGTAAGAAGTGCAAGTATCCTGGAACTAATCAATTGCTATTGACAAAGCTATGGCAGTAAACACTTTCTTGATGAAGTTTTCACTTCAGAAACCTATTTGTGAATGCAGTTGAGGACAGAGCATGCTTGAAACAAATGAGTAGTGATGATAGAAAGTCAAGGAATGTACTACGTGTACTCATGGATGTACAACTAATGTGGATATGTAGCTGTACATCATCACATGTAAAATAACTCCTCATATCAAAGGGCCTGTCATTTTGAGTACTAAGTTGAGTGACCACAAAAATAGTAAAATTTTAAAGGGGCTATATGTAGTTTTTCTACTAAAATTAGACTGTGTGTGAAGGGGTTGTAATCTGACATTAAAATGATCCACTTGCCAGGTTTGGCTATTAACTCTGAAGGCAAGTATTCCTATTCCTATTTGAAGGCTCCAGGTCGGATTTTCCGCAAAAACCAGTGACTGACACCTGCATGCACGCTCCCGAGGCTCTCGCTTTGTCTACTGACTTTGCACTCAGCATCGACGACACTGCAACTTACGACATGGAGTCTGCTAACACTAAGAAACGACCTGCTCCCAGCACAACACAGACTCCAACGCAAACTCCACATAAGGATAAAAAACAAAAAAAAGATTTATCTGCTGAAGCTCGTCAGGCCTAATGTGAACTGGATCAACTTCGGACGAAAACACGGATCAACATCGGCAGGGCTTTTGAATCATGGAGAAACCTCCGCTTTGTTTTGGGTATAAAAACAGACCCAGAGTTGGGTCAGGTAAGCTAACATTACTACAAAGCATGTAAAATATATTTTGATTTTGTGCTTCAGTTGGCTCAAGTTAGATAGCGTTAGCTCACCGGCTAATGCCGAGCAGTTGCTAATGTTGTCCGGTGCAAAGTTATATTGCTTTCACATTACTTCATCAACTAATGCAACCCATGTTACTTTCCTCTGTACCACTGTTATGTCAAAGTGACAAAGCCTGCAAGAAAGGATGTAATGGTAAAAAGCTAATGTGGAAGAATTTGTTTACTATCCCATAGTGATGCAGCCACGAGCAGCCAGCTAACGCTACAGTAGCTCGGACCCGCTGCTGTTTGCTTTGTAGCGTTCAATTTAGATTTATTGCCTTTTACTGATACTCAGGTAGACAGCTTCTCTACCTCTCAGTCGCTGTAACTAACATGACCTATATAATATACAACCCAGAGGTAGAGCCATCCACTAACACTACAGTAAATTTACTGCTATAAAGTGTGACACAATCTCGTTATAATGTTCAGTCCAGCTCACTAACGTTAACAGTTTCATTATCATCCAAAACATGTAGCTGTGCTGAAATTGCTGAGCCTCCGGTGACAGATACATAGATAGTAATGACAGTTACTGAAAGCAGCAGGCGAGCTAACGATGTAGCACATCGGCTAAATGCAGTGTAACTTTATCATGTAATGAGCATGGATTAGTTCAACATCAAGCTGATAAAAATATTACTGTAATGTTATAGTGGGAGTTTACCTGAGTTTCCAGCATGTTGTGTGAAGCTGGCTCCCTACCTGTCTATAGCCGCTCTCACTTTTTTTGGGAGTACTGTGCCAATATGCCGGTGTCTCGCTGCGCTGAATGAAAGGTACGGCGCCGGTGTCGATACACCTCTGAGATGGGAACGTTGAAGTAACAGAGCCTGAACATGTCTGAGTGAAATGAAGTGCATGCTGGTGTTCCTGCGTTTATTGCAGGATTTCTGTATGAAAGCGGTTGTGTTTCGGATTCTGCTCGCTCATGAGTTCAAGCGAGCACACGTACAAGCACACGCCTGGTTGCAATCTTAAAACCGCACTGCTAGTGGCCGCTGGAAACTACATAATGCCCCTTTAAATAAAGAACATACCGCAGCCCTTCACCATGTCCATAGTTGTAATATAGCATGTTTCCACTATGGGAACTCGTAACCTGGAGCTTCCCCCGGCCTGAACTTTTAAGAACGTGTAAGGCAATGGTTCTTGGATATACATCTTTGAAAAAGCAACATCTTTTCAGATATGCCCCATTAAATTTCAGTCCAACTGTAAGTGGTCCCCATTCCTTCATTTTAACATTCAGAATCCATGAACACTTGCACTCTGATGACCCAAAAGCGACTGGATGATCAGCAACAGCCAGGCAATTTGATCATTTGAAATGAGGATGGAAAGACAAAAGTGGCCTGGCCTTGGTCCCATAAGGAATTACTCAAAGTTAAAATGAGACACTCAGACTTGGATTAATTGTTCTGTAGTGCTTCTACCAAGGGGGAAGCATGAAAAAAATCATCTAAAAACCACTTGGGGGCACTGTAGGTCCTTGCAAGCAAATAGCTGTGTCTTATTTGTGGCCATGGTACTCTCATAGTTCACTCATGTATAAATGCTAATGAAATACAATGACATTTCCTGATCCAGTGAATGTATCTGAAATAAGCCAGCATGAATATAGATGACATCAATACTGCTACTCAAAGGTTCATAAGGCTCATCTAATCACTCCTCTCATCGCTAAGAGGAAGCTGTTGCTATGTGACCATTTCAGGTGAATATTTGTGTAAGAAAAGAAATTTAATTTGCGTGAGACGTGCTTCATTATTTGTTTAGTTGTTGTTGTTGTTGTGGTGTGTGTGTGTGTGTGTGCGTGTGCGTGTGTGCGTGGTGAAAGGGAATATGTCTTTCTTCTTTAAGCATTGCAGCAGGAGTGATGCCACTTTAAATTGCCCCCGCAGGATACAGTAACTGTAAAAGCAAAGTTATAGAAGCCAAGGTTTCATTTGCACTGATGGAACAAACATCAAGGTTGAATAACCCGGCTTATTAAATACACAGTGTGCATGTCAAGAGGTAATGAAGATGGAATGAGAATGAAAAAAAGAGCCGCTCTAATGAAAGGACAAGAGGGTCTGCACCTTCCACCTCTTACTGAGGGCTGCAAGTTAATGCGTTAGTTCAACAAAATGAAGATGTCAAAATTCATCAGTTTTTAAGACAAACATTTCACCCTTTTATGTGAATCATAAAACCATGTGCTTTTGTTTTCACAAATCGTGTTTTTATAATAGAGGGAGTCAATTTTCTCTAAAGACAGAAATCTAATTCTGGAATTAGCTCTTTATCTGTCCCAGTGCTCTCAGGTAACAGCGTCCCTTGAAGACAGAAGATTAATGTTGTGATACAAGCACACGTGTACAAAGCTGAATAAAATGACTTGTGTGGATAACTAATTATACTTATCTCTAACAGGGGATCAGGATTCACTGAGGTAATTTCTGTTCAGACTCTCTGTATGCTTTGTGCTAGTGGGGGACATTATTCCTCCTCTGCTGGAGGAGGAATAATGTACAAGTGCATGTGCTAGGCTGTACTGGCCGTTCTTACCATCAATCACTAAGATGAAATCAAGTCACTAGCTGCCTGTGTTACCAGGGACACAATTTGAACACAAATGGATGGAAAAGCTCTGACTTACAAATACACACATTCGAAACACATGTGTGGACTGTTGGATTCCACAGTTATTTATTGAGAGAAGGAGAAAAAAGAGATGTTTGGATCAATAAATAGTACCACCCATTCTCTTAATATGTTTTGTGTGCATGTGCAAGATGATCCGATTGAGTGGGCGTGTGTGTGTGTGTGTGTGTGTGTGTGAGTCTTCTCTGGCTGCTCGTGTATGGATCTGAGCAGGTTATGGTGCAGGGATGTATTTGTCTTAGGCGTTAACCCACGCTTGTGAATACTGCAGTGACCTCCAACTGCCTCCTTCATGCAATAGACTGAAAATTGACATTCATGCATCTTTTCAAATCCCCTTCCCTTCGGCTTCCACCCCCCCCACTCAATTGCTTCCACACATTTTTGGCAAAGCGTGGCTCCTTTTCATAAAAACTCTGGACACAAATACCAAACTCAACCTCATAACATAAATCGCATTCAGGAGCAAACACTGCCTTCAAAACGTTACGTCTTCTCAAAATGAAATTTGCTCTTTAAATGACACACACACCAAATGAATAGAAACACTGTGGTGAGAGGAAAACACTGCTATGATAATGATCAGTAGGCCTTTTGCATTTTCAGTGTACTCTACATACTGTACGGACAGTAGCTTGTTGTAAACTGTTATGTTTTCATTCTCAAAACTAAAACACAAACACAAATTCAAGAATAGAATATTTTATTTACTCTGAAATACCATATATACAAAATAACAAACACAGTTGGATTTACATAGTTTTCTTCATACAGGAGAAACAATTTTGGCAGCATCCTGTCTTCTGTCCTCATCAACATCACAGGCACTGTTCGCCATGGCCAAGCAGCAGGAGAAATAACGCCTAGCACAGTGAATCCACCCCTGCATCTTCCATGGTTGTAGACCTTTCAATCTCCATCTTCCAAATCTCATGCATACATAAAACATATTTTCTGTTACTATGGTCCACTTGCAATACTGTACTACAGTTATCATCGAGTACTGTATTGAAATTCAGTAGATTTTTTTAACCTATTCTTATTTTGGAAAGTCTGGACGACGAATGCTACTGGGAACCTGTTCCAGTTTGGTTGGACTCTCGGCCCAGCCTCCCTCACTGTTAAACCACAGTTATTTCATCAGACAATATGTCTCTTCTCAGTCTTTCTCTTCCTCTTCCCCGTCCTCCTCTTCTTCCTTTCACTCCACTCACCTCTCTCTCCTATGTTGGCATATATTTGCTCCAAAACAGAAGAGCTCACCTGCGGCTCTTTTACATAAGTGAAGCAGTTGTTTTTTGTTTTTTTGCCGAGTTTTTAGGAGTGCAGATCGAAAAGTGACTTCAAAAAAAAAGTATGGAGAAAAAAGTTGTCTCAAACTACTGTGTCAGCAACATCACCTTTCCTCTCCTCCAAACCCTCCTCCTCCTCTCTCATCTATCACTCAAGGTAACATCAAAGCCTACTCACAGGGAGCCGTAGTTACACATCCTGTCCAGGCGATGAAACTCTATCAGGACTTTTGCTCACACACACACACACACACACCTATCTTCACCCGCTTTGCATACATGTATTTGAAAGGCTGTCCCTCTTCTGGCAACTTCTCCCCCTCTGGGGAGTAGACATTGGGCTCGTATTGATTTATTTATGTAAGAAAACTAGCACACCTTGATCTTTAACCCCTGACAAGGGAAAAACATACTTTCAGAGCCTGCACTGAGAGCCTCCCCACAGCACCTGTGAGCAAAGCAGATGGAGAAAAGGGGGGAGGGGGGGATGATGTGCCTGATTAAAGAGAACACAGAGAAAAATATGATATTTAAACACACTTTGAAGCCTCAAACTGGTAAATAAATGATGCGCTCAAGAAGACTGAAGAAATGTCTGCGGCTCCTACACCTGCGGTGCAATGCTTTAATATTAATTTCCTGTCATAGTCATGCACACACTTGAGTGCATGTATAGCTTATAAGTGTGTGTGTGTCTGTGTGTGTGTGTTAAAGATACATGTTGAGCTAGAAAAAAGCATGTGCTGGGCAATGTTGCTCACAAACTGCTGTCTGCAAGTGAAAGTGGAAGAGATGAGAAGAGAAGAGAGAGAACTCAGGATTTATTCTCCTTATCTACTCAAACAACCTCCTCATCAATGGACAGCACAGCACAGAAGAAACAAAAGCCCTCCCTGCTTTTCATCCACTCTCTTACTACTCTTTTATTCCTGCAGCGCTCATAATGGCGCTGAGATTAGTGCTGGACGTGTTCACTAAACTTCTTGCTTGGCAGGAAAGCAGGGTGAGAAGATTCCTGTTTGGGAGAAAAATGAAAAAAGAGAATTTTCAATGTGGATGTTTAGAAGATGAAAGGGGAGCTAATTCAGTGAGGACTTTCAACAACATTTTAGTATAACCTAAAGTAATAAGTATGTCATTGTGCTCAATTGCACACATTGAGAAACATACACACTGTTGGCAGCAGATGTTCCCACTTGACTCCGGCCAAACAGAGCATTAAAAACATGTAATGGGTACGTTTTGATGATTACTGACATTGGATTTAAATGTAATTTTTTTCATTGTTCTGTGAAAGCAATATATGATACCCAAAATGGCACAAATCAACCTGACGCAGAAAGTCTGACTCATTTCCACGCAGTTTAAAAATAACTTTTTGACCACAGTTTAGCTCAAAGAACTTCTCCATTCCACTCTTCATCACTGTCTGCTGATTAATCATTGCATCTGACTGCTCATTAGACCATCTCTTTTGAAACTTCTTGACCTTGTATCGACTTTTATCCCCTCTCATCTCTTCATTTCATTTTTCTTTCTCCGATCTGCCTCTCTCCACCATCTCTTCATTTCCAGGAAGCGCATGTTTCAGACAGTCCTTCAGGGACTTTTCGCTTCCGTCAGCCTGAGTACAGATATTTCACCACCGTGATTTCAGAGTAATTACACAGGGATAAATGATGACTCTCGCTGAATGCAATTCTCCCCTCTTTCTGTCAACCCATCAGGAACAGGACCTGGGGCAAAGCAATCACTCACTAGTACTCTGCAGAAGGAAGTTAGAATCTCCCAAAAGTTTACAAGTAAAAAGACAAAAATGTTTTTTGTTTTTTTTCTTGATTTCAGAGTAATTACATAAGAATACCTCTCCCTGAATGCATCCCCGCTTCTTTCTGTCAAGCCGACAGGAACAGGGCCTGGGGCACAGCAATCACTCGCTTGTGCTTTGCAGGAGGGAGTTACAATTCTTAAAATGTTTACACATTCTATTTTTTTTTTTTTTACTTTTTGTATCTTTATTTCTACAGGGGCTTTGGCTTTGCATGCATGCTATTTTTCCAGCATGATACTGTGTCAGATTCATACAGTTATATAGATTCCCACCAGGGAGTTGCCATGGGCAACTGCATTTAGCTGTTTTTCACTGAGCAGTTCCATAGAACAACTGGGGGATTGCTCATAGGTACTTCAATAATAGCTGTAGAGAGAGCTCATTTATACCTGACCCAGATTTCCTCACCTGCTCCTCGGTTTCAGTCCTGGTGTCTTGTACTCAAAGTACACTTTTATAAGCTTTAGGGTACTAATCATAATTTCAGAGGTTCTGTCTCTATAAAAATAATTTCCTAATCAAATCAGGTGTGTATTAGTGTGTACAACCAAAGAATATCAATTGAAGGGCTTCCACACCAGCCTTTTGGCTTGAAATTACCTTTTTGTGATTCCTGTCACCTTTACAGAGTGCCTTTTGTTCTTGAAGTCCAAGGGCTATGTGAAGTACATCAGTGAAGAGCATCAAAATCCAACCTGATCTTGTGTTTGATATCCAGCAGGTTAACAAAAACAACTTGAGATTCTGGGCAGGTATTGAGCATCTGTGAGTGATGTATTTGGTCCATGGTAGGTAAAGGTCCTGTGAGGGAACACACAATGAATTCAGAAAACAAATAACAGGTGCTTTGTAACATCTCCTCTCAGGGACACATCCAAGCTCACCGGGGATTGAAACCCACTGCTGCCCCAGCAGAAGGCCTCACACCAGGGCCTTGATTTAATCACTGCCCAGCAAGGGGAGAGGCCAAGCAGGCAACAAAGCTGCCCTCCAGCCTCCCATCCTCCTGCCATCAATGCTCCCTGTAGGTTGACCCAGGAGAGGCCATCCCTCACCCTCCACGCGGGTCGTTTGAAGATGAGAGAAAGTGGGTGTCAGGGGAGGGACGGCCAAGAGGAGGAGAGGTAGATGAAACCCCGGTTGTTCTCTTTGAACTGCTAATCACTGTGTTTAAAGCTGACCTCGCTTCCTGTCTCTCTTTTGGTGTTTGGCTCATTAAAATATGTACTCTGATAAAGGGTCCAGATGGGAGTTCACAGTGAACCACTATTCCTCCCTCAGTTCCAGTCAAACATGTACACCTCATTTTCTCCCTCAAAAATAATCTTTTTGGGTATTATTGTGGATACACTGGGATTTACCAATCAGTATTCAGGGTGGTCAGGGACATGTAGTGTGGGCAGAAATGCATCCCTGACTGCACTGAAAGACTGCCTATGGACTTTGCAGCATCAAGTCGGTACTGTTATAGCCGCTGCAATCGTTTTCTATAATAGTATGGCCAGACACAAATATTTATGTATCTTTTTCTGCAGTTAAAATTTAAACAGGGATGTAAAAACTAAAAGTGGTCTCACAAGTTGGACTATATCTGGTCTGAACCAGCTCAATCCAGTTTGTGTGTCCGCACTAGCATTTTCAGGTTTCAAGAGCTCAATCGACACTGAAATGTTAAAATTATGGGAGAGTTGACAAAACTCTTCGTCTTCCAGAAGTATCAGTAAGCAGACAAATTGTGCGTCACAACCACTGCCCTGTTACTAAGCTCAGCTGGTTAACCTCTTGTCTTTGCCGCCCGGCTCTCCATGGTCACTTATATGTTTCATTGTGAACTAACAAGTTAGTTGTTCTCATTTAAATATTTTTTTTTTTTCTGTGTGATTGGCTACACTGACATGTATAATAGGTAGGGCTCTCAAACGATTAATTTTTTATCACATTAAAATTCAAAATTATTATTCAATTATTATATAGTATTATTATATATCTTAACTGTTTTAAGTCTGTATTAACAATGACAACAATTACAAAGAAAGTTAGTTTTGGAACTTGACTTTAAGATTTATTTGATTATTTCAAATCAAAAGATGTGCAACGAGACTGAGGTAAAACAATCAATGTAAACGTACAGTGTTCCTTAAGCTTGCTTTCAAAAATTCTACCGTAAAAGTGCATCTACAAAATGTACACACATTATTATGAAGTGCATAACAAACAACATACTCCATTGCTACTTATTTTTGATTCAGTTGAAACCAATGAGACAGCACTTGCTTTAAGAAGGAGTTTCAGTTTCACTGCTTTCTCCGTTTCATACAGGCTATGTATGCGTGCAACAATTGTCCCCCACGACGACAATGTATAGTGCTTTGCCTCAGTCCGCTAGCCTCAACCTGATTTGCTGTACTAGCTGTATGCTTAGCTCGTTGATGGTAACATTAGCTTTAGCTCGAAGTGCTTTGATGATATTTTAATTCCATTTCACGCAAGGTGCATACTGCTTTTGACTTGTCAATGTGCCGTCTGGGACTGTGTTGTTGTTCATCTCCATGGCTGCAGCAGGAGGTAGGAAGTGTCTCTGGCAGCATGACAACAAGTAAGGGTGCATCGAAGTCTCAAAATAGTAGCAGCGACAGCACCAGTGACGGTGTAAAATAAGAATATCTGACACACGCGATTAACACAATTAAAACGCGTTATGATCAGTACTTAATCTCATTGTGATTAACTTGTTAATGCTGACAGCCCTAATAATAAGTGATCACAGAGAAAGTTTGTGATGACACATTGTTGTCTGACGTCATTTCCAAAAAGTAGCTGTCTTAATGTGGATGTGGTCTGAGATGCATTGTCATTCCAGGTGTGAACTGTCCAGTCCATGTCTGCTATATCTTGATCTAATTTAAATACATTTGCACTGAGGATACTAGGCCTACACAAGTCCATGGGGACTGCAAGGAGACAGAAGGTGGGGCATGGAAGGAGGGCATGATGAGACAGAGGAGAGAAGGAGAGCAGGGTAGCAGGGGATCAATCAATCATCGCTCCTGTTGGTTCATATTGACTCTGCAGTCCCACTGGGCTACCATGGTCAATGTTCTTTCAGGCATTTTGCGTGGGTCGATGAAGAAGCGTGCCTGGCTTAACACTCACCTTTTATAGGGATACGTGCGTGTGTGTTTGTGTAATATATTAGATGTTTTTATGTGGAGTGTATTGACAGGTTTTCATAAATGTATTTCATGTGGAAAGTGTGGCCATTTGTGTATTATAAGTGAATACATGTTTTAGAAATTACACATAAATCTGAAGTATCAATAAGTAAGTAAAGCATCCACATAACCTTGCTACCGAGCTGCATTGTGCCCAGTGGCAGCCTCCCAAAAACCAACAGCATCAAGGCTGGCTTTAGCCCATCGACTGTGCTTGGCATTCATTGTGCCACATAAATGGCTGAGGAAAAACTGTCTACCCCACATGGTACAAAAATCTGTGTAGGCTACAGTGATGTCAATCTACAACAATGACTCAGTCATTCAGTCAGTTTGAACTACAATGATTGCAAAGATTAAAATAAAGATTTATTGTTCCATGTGGCTTGATCAGTTAATTGGATGTCAGCAGATTTAATGAACAGGGCCTTCATTTTTTTAGCCATGATGGCAACACTTTTTTCAAATGAGTCAAATGATGCATATTGCCTAAATTATGGTCATAGTTGTAATGGCTTGTGTCTTTTTTGTGTTTTCAAGAAGGGGTGGGTAATATGGATAAAATCTTTTATCATGGTATAAATAAATTAATATTGAGATATTGATATATATATTGTGGTACAGTCTGTTTTCTGTAAATTCAACCGAGAAACCATTTGTAAATAAAATAATGGGAAGGTATTGTCATTTTTGGGGTAATCCAATGAAATACATAAATGTATGCCAAATCTGGGTTATCATACAATATAAAAAATCCCCATCCTTCCATCTCCTAGGTGATTACACAGGTTTAATTAGTGGCTAATTGTGTTACAGGGGTGTGTAATAGTAGGATATATTGTGTAATTACAGTATTTGATTTTCATGTACGAGTGTATATGCATGTTTGCATGAAATCCACAGTATTTGTTATTTGTAGAAATTGCTTGTAAGACTGCTATTTTTTTTTTAACCCATCTGGTCATCAATCATCTAAATGATGTGATGCCATGAGCATGTACAGACAGGCCAGTGATGGATGATTGACAATTGATGATTACCTGAGGTGAGGGGTGGTTCCGGTCCCAAGGGTAAACCTCTCTGGGGCTTTTACCTTGCTGGTTCAGATTGCAGGATGACTTGAGATGGACTGAGAGGAAAATAAATGTATACTTAATAAATCAAAATCAGCTGTCAAAAATGATCAACTGTGTCCATCACTATTGACTAGATACATTTGCAAACAACAACAACATTCATGGCTTTTATTCGGTCACATTATTAACTGTTAAATCTTACAGAGCATGTGGCAGTTCAGTCTTGATGTAGAAGTTAGAAACCATTCTCAACCACAGTATGGTATGATAATGCATATTTCTTCATTCTGAAAAGCCAAATACATCTTAAAAGGATATTAGCAGGGTACTGAGAAAAGGTGGTTACCTACTATTTGTATCTGAAGTTCTGTGCACCCATGAATTGGACAAAACTGACAGCCTTTGCACAATGTTCACAGTAGGTTTTCTCACATTTTAACTGAAAGCTAATTGAACACATTTTAGAGTCACTATGAATGCTGAACTTACAATGGTAAATTTATTTTCACACTGCCATTAAAACCACATTTTTGTTTTCACAGTACTCTGTCGTTAAGGTAGATTTAAGACAAATATTTACTAAAAATGTGAAGAGCATAAGTACTTAAAAGATTTGCCTATATTACCTTGATTTTCCCAAAAGAAGGACCTTTACAGCTTTGATTTACTGTTAACACCGTCAGTCCTTTCAGAGCCCAGACAATCAATTTTAAAATGACAAAATGTCTTCAGTTCACAAAATCAAAAGCCAGCAGTGCAGCAAATGTTTGTAGGAAGTGGCACACTTGAGACGGGCAGACTGGAGGGTTGGTTTTTATGTTCATACTCTGTAATGTGTGATTTTTTCACCACCCAATTTGCTGAGCATCTCTGACACCGTGACCCTTCTTTTATTAAGAGTCTGAGCAGTGTAAGAGGGGACAACGTTTCTTTGAGCTGGCAGGTCCACTCAATAGACTCAAGGTGATAAAACCAGTTTGAGAGAAAGGCTGAAAACAAGGCGAGAGCTGGATTGAGTTGAGTTGAGCAGTAGCGGGTGGACTGGCCAAAAAAGGCTTTCTATCTGACAGGTTATTGATTTTCTAAAAGTTCTCAAAGGGATCCTGGAAGACCTGAGCGGATCTACTCACTCAAGCGACCTCTCCTCTCCAATCTCGCCCTTCTTCCAATTTCCTCTCAACACTTGACATTGTTTGAAATCTTGGTGACATCTGAGATTCTTATAAGTGGTATTAACAAGAATAACAAACTGGCACTGTAAGACAACACAGTTTTCTGCTAATACATCTCAATATTATTTACAATATTAAGGGGCTGTGCAGCAACAATTTTGTAACAGTTTAATACTGACCAATAAGGTACTTCTAATGTGTGCCTCCAATACATCATAATGACACTAGACAAAACTATTGTCCTCTGCATATGGAAGTGCACATGAACCATGGCACATGTGAAAGTTGTAACTACCCTCCCCTACTTTCCCAAAAAGTCAGACTACCCTGACTACCCTACCAAATGGTGAATTATATTTAACCTTTTTGGGTGTGTCTTTGTTGTGCCCTTAAAAAGGGGAAAAGTAACGGGAGAAGGTTGAAGAAGCACACACACGCAGCTCACGCCTTCACTCGTCTGTATTGAACCACCTTTTTTACAATCTATACAAAAATATTCACGCACTCAGATTCAGGACCACAGTCACAAGTATCTTCTTAATGCATTCTAAATGATCTTTTTAAATAAATTACCTTATGAAATGTGAATTGTTTTAACCAAAGTTATCAAATTACATTTTAATACTCCCTTTTAACTGAGTTCTCATATAACACTTAAATGAATTGTACTTTTAACATTATTCATTGTCTCAGCATGACATGAACTCACCCTTATAGTAATAAATATACAAGAAACCTTACAGCAAAAATATGTGGACTAACAGCAGCTAGCTTAAACACCAACGACAAAGTAAACACTTGTGTATGGCGGGACTCGGACATGATGGAGCCATGAGGTCGCTGGTTGATAGCATTCACATCTTCTCAGTTAGCACCAAACTCTTCAAACAACATACACGTCTCTCAAAAACATCTCTTTAACTCATATAACACCACAGTAATGTAACGAAGTGTCCTTTCAACATGTGTTTAGGTTTACAGCGCTATGTCAGTGGCAATTACCTTAAAAAGGGGAAAAATAACGGGAGAAGGGTTGAAGAAACACACACGCCGCTCTCGCCTTCACTCATCTGTATTGAATGAGGAAGAGAAGGGCAATCCCCCTACTGGAGCCCCGAGGCATTACCAACACATCGACAAGCAATTAACCCACACAGACAAGGATCAGCATTATCTGCATTCCACTTCTTAATATTATTCGCTGTATAGTTTTAAACAGTCACCAACTTCATATAACTCTATTATAAACATTAGCTATTATAAATGAAATGAAATTACATGTCCCAAAAATGAAATACTGTAGTACTGGAATAAACTTCAAAAGGAGATTAACCTTTCAAACAGATTACTTGGTATCAAAATAAGATATGAATGGAATCCTCAATGAAATGATCAAATACTCAGACCATAAAATCAGATTGGCTATACTAAAACTATTCAATACTATTCTATCAACTGGGACTTTTCCAGACATCTGGAACAAAGGTTTAATAACCCTAATTCATAAATCCGGAGATAAATATGACCCAAATAACTACAGAGGAATATTTGTATCCAATAACCTGGGAAAAATATTCTGCAACATCATTAATAAATGACTTGTCAACTTTCTTGATGACCACAATATTCTGCATAAATTTAAAAAACGGATCATATATTTACCCTCCAGACTCTAATTGATCAAGAATCAAACATTAAGAAAAGAAAGGTATACGCCTGTTTTGCTGACTTCCAAAAAGCCTTTGATTCCATCTGGCACGAGGGCCTTTTCTATAGGCTACTTGAAAGTGGCATTGGAGGAAAAACATATGATTTGATTAAGAACATGTATACAAAAAGTGAATTTGCGATAAAGATTGGAAACAAACAAACATCGAGTGAGGCAGGGATGCAATCTCAGTCCAATTCTCTTCAATCTATATATCAATGAATTAGCGAACCAATTAGACAGTTCCACAGCACCTGGCCTCATCCTGAACGCCACAGAGAGGTCTGCTGTATGCAGGTGACTTAGTGTTGCTTTCACCTACTAAAGAAGGTTTGCAGCAGCACCTTAATCTCCTGCAGAGATTCTGTCAGACCTGGGCCCTAACAGTAAACACAGCAGAGACTAAGATAATGATCTTTCAGAAACAATATAGAAATCAGGTTACACACAATTTCTATTTAGATGAATTTGACAAATCAAACAAAACAATCATAGAATCTTTCCATACCGAGTTCTGTAAGAGCATCCTGCAGGTGCAGAGAAAAACACCAAATAACCTGTGCAGAGCAGAGCTCGGCCAGTACCCCCCCTTACTAAAAATACAGAAAAGATCAATTAAATTTTACAATCACTTAAAATCTGTTAACCCCCAGACATACCATCACAAAGCCCTAACATACCAGGAGCGGAAACCAGATAAGAGTCCCCTCAGCCAGCTGGGCCTGGGGCTCTCTGCAGTAACAAGTCCCCAACAGCCTCAGGATAGCAACACCGACTCAAGCAGACCAAACCACAAAAAATATATTGAATACTGGAAAGAAACAACCAAACCAAAAGTAAATTACAATGTTATCTGGGCGGCTGTGGCTCAGGAGGAAGAGCGGGTTGGCCGTTAATCGGCGGTTCAATCCCCGGCTCCCCCGGGCTGCATGTCGAAGTGTCCTTGGGCAAGATACTGAACCCCGAATTGCCCCTGGCGGCTGTTCCGCCAGTGTATAAATGTGTGTGAATGTCAGTTTCTGTTTGAGCACTTAGGCTCAGTGTATGAATGTGTTTGACTGGTGAATGCTGATGTAGCGTAAAAGCGCTTTGAGTGGTCGGAAAGGCGCTACACAAATACGGAGCATTTACATTCTAAAAAGAGAATTCACACTGGCAAATTACCTGAGCACAATAAAATATCCTAAAACACCTAAAAAAGGTTGACAACATACAGACGAGTGAACACATATAAAATGGTCGCCACAGACAGAACTGGCTACCACAAGAGGAGAGACTCTGCTCACAGTGTGACACAGGATAGGTAGAGACTGCACTTTCTAACCTCATGCCCTAAATATAAAATACTAAGACAAAAACACTTTGCAAACATTTCCCAAATATACTCCAAATTCAAATTTTTATCAGACACACGGAAACTCCCCTATTTACTGGGAGAAATGCCCAAATGTGCTGCAAAATATGTCTGCTCATGCCATGAAGTGAAGACAACCAGTGGAAACTCAGACTGATAAATAATTGTACAACTTTTCAAATTATTATTATTTTGATTGTTTGATATTTCAGTAATTGTTTTGTTTTTACATTTGATACCGATTTATTTGTATTTATTATTATTATTATTGTTGTTGTTGTTGTTGTTGTTGTTTTAATCAATTAATTATTTCTTTAAATTTTTTGTCTATTAATACACACACACACACACACACATGTTTATGGTATTATCTATTTTAATTATTTAAATTTGTTATATATTTTTATTTTTTTAACACACACACACACACACACTTACTGTTTTATTTATTTTATTTTTAATATCTTTTATTTTTTTAACACACACACACAAACACACATACGCTTTAATTACTTGATGCTGTAATTACTTGTTTAATGAAATGTATGGGGTTGATTGTTCTTATGTACTTTGTATGATGCTTTGGCAATATTGTTGTTATACATTCATGCCATCCATCTATCCATCCATCGTCAACCGCTTATCCTGCGTACAGGGTCGCGGGGGGGCTGGAGCCAATCCCAGCTGACATCGGGCGCAAGGCAGGGTACACCCTGGACAGGTCGCCAGTCCATCGCAGGGCACATTCATGCCAATAAAGCTAATTTGAATTGAATTGAACTGAGAAGCGCGATCCCCGTACTGGGGCCCTGAGGCATTACCAAAACATCGACAAGCAATTAACCCACACAGACAAGGATCAGCATTATCTGCATTCCACTTCTTAATATTATTCCCAGTATAGTTTTAAACAGTCACCAACTTCATATAACTCTATTATAAACATTAGCTATTATAAATGAAATGAAATTACATGTCCCAAAAATGAAATACTGTAATACTGGAATAAACTTCAAAAGGAGATTAACCTTTCAAATAGATTACTTGGTACTACTACTTGTCACATCTTCAAGTTCTGTTTAGATCTCGGTGTATTTTGAATAGCATGTACACAGTCATTAGATAGGAAAGGCTTGTGTAATTTCAAAGCTCGAAGGCTGCTGAGTGTGGCATCTGAAAAGATTGATGAGAATGACCATTGTTGACCTTTAGGATTTTGACAGAGTCATGAAACTTAATTTTAGAAGAACAGATATGATTCTAAACTGACACAAGCTATAGTTTGTCTTCATAGTGATGACTTAATAAGCTATTTGTAAAACATACATACAAACGTATACAATGAATTCCTGTTAAAATGCATTAACGCATGCATGTAAATGGGCAACAGTACAGACACACTGTACATGCTGTGAGTCCTTTACAATTCTATTATAATGTTTCCTGCAGTCCCCATTGCATTTTCATATATCCATTTTCCTCATGAGATATTTCAATTAATCTGGCAACAACATAATTATAGATGTGTTAGTGCGTGTTTTTGTGTGTAAGCATGCACACTGTATATTTTAAATTTTTTTAAATTAGAAACAGCAAGAAATTAAGTTTTAAGTTGATTGGCTTTTCATTTTATGTTTGAAAGGGGCTATATGTAGTTTTCCGTTGCCACTTGTGGTGCGGTTTTTAGATTGTAACTTTGTGTGTGTTTGTACGCATGTTCAAACTCATGAGCGAGCAAAATCCACTATTGAGCTTCACACAAAGTGCAGGAAACGCAGGTAAACTACCACTGCAACATTACAGTAATATTTTTATCAGCTCGAGGTTGGGTTAAACTAGTCCATGCTCCTTATATGATTGCATTTAGCCGCGTCATCAGTGTTAACTCCCTGCTCGCTGCTTTTAAATAACTATTTGTGTATCTTTCATCAGAGAGGCTCAGCAGCGTCAGCATAATTAAATGTATTAGCAAAATATTAATTTTTATAAATTTTATAAAGATTGTTGCCCCACTTTATAACAGTTTAGACCGCAGTAAGTAATGTTACTGTAGTGAATGGGTCTTCCACTGTGGAGTCCTGCGCCGTTAAGGCTCGTGTAGACTCCACGACTTTCAGCATCTGCTGTTGTACTGACTACACAACTTGTCGTCTTTGTCGTTGTGGCATTCACCCTACGTGAATGATCGGTGAAGGAGGGGAGGTCACACACTACAGGAGCAGACAACAGCTCTGTCACCCAACGCTGGTTTCCAAACCACGTTTAGACGTTTTGTCTAGAAACCACGTGTGAAATGTGAAACGGGAAATGAGCGATCCTGAACACGAAACAGCTGTTGTCTGTTATTATAAATATAGCAATTATAAAGACAAAGACTGTGGCTGAAAGAATGGATTAGCACAAGCAGGTAGCAGGGATCGTCTGAGCTACAGAGAGAGCAGGAGGTGAGTAAAAAGTGTTTTGCGGTTAAAAACTAGCTGCCTGCTCTGCCAGCTGCCTGCTCTCATTGGCTGGATGTGGATGTCAAGTCGGCTGACTTCTCCAGATATTTGGCATGCTAGATATCTGGCAGACGTCGGCGATGTGGCAGTGATGTGTCGTGGAGCCGTTTTGATGCATCGTTGAGTAGTTCACACATAATGACTGCTGAACTGCTGAACGCAGATCAACAGCTGATTTGCCGAGGGGCAAATCGGGCTAAAAATCATGTAGTGTGAACTAGGCTTTACGTTGCATTGTTGTATATTATGTTGGATTTACAGTGACTGAGATGGTGGTGAAGCTGTTTACCTAAGTATCTGTAAAACAACAATAAATCTAAATTGAAGTGGCAATTTTTTGGTTTTAGAGAACGCCATCTCGCTAGCTGTTATATCTTCTATCTATATGTTATATCTTATGTGAGATTACAACCCCTTCACACACAGGCCTGGAATCTGACCCATTTCATAATTCAGATCTGACCACGACGTGAAAGTGACCCGCATGCGCAAAAGAGAATTGTGACGACAGCTGCTCTAGAGTGAGGTCAGTGTTGCATGAATTATGATCTGACAGTCCAGACTAAGGTCGCATTTCAAAAAAGCAATTCCTGTCTTCCCTTATCCTAAAATATTGTATTCTTTTATATTTTTGATGGTTTTACATTAAAATAACAGACACGTAAGTAAGATTAAAGTAATGACTTTTGAAGTTTAGTTGTGGTTACTACTTTATAATATATGATAATTCATAATGTACATGCAAAACACTGAAAGTGGTTATCAGCAGGAATAGACGAAGGGAGCCATTCAATGTAAAATAAATTTTAGCTCAGTACATCCACATGATAAAATGAAGGCTGGGAATAGCAGCCACTCAAGTTTCAAAGTGTTAGTTTCAAAGTGTCAATCTCAACGCTCTTCCTCAGACAAAATCTAGAGGTTTTCTAGTGTCTCTAGAGATAAGGAGAAGTAGGAAGCGACGTCATTGTTACATCATACCCATGTCTTTTTTTTTGGCACAACTCGAGTATAGAGTAATATATAAAAGGTTTATCACTGAATACGTGAAATGTGAAGACCAGAAAGTTCTTTTTGAGACTGAGCAGTCTATTGGCGCAACTCCCTGTCCACTGAGGTACTTATTCTTGAGACCTCAGATACAAGTCCCAGCTCTTGTTTATTATTGTGCTACACTACAGTATATGATTAAACATACAATTTGTGATGAAACTCAATTTTCGAGCTGCTGAGTGGACCTTTTTAAGTCAAAAAGGTTAGCCTTCACTTGATTAATGGTGCAGTTTGGTTTCTGAACAGCTAACAGGACCAACAGAAAGTTGAAAAGTATCGGATGAAATTATGTTAAGGAAGCCTGTATAGATAGTTGGTAGCGGTATAATGTAGTTTTGAGAGTATAATGTACTTTTTATTGATGCTAAAAGTGGGTGTGCAGTGGCTTGTTTTTGAGGCTCCTGTCAAAGGCATAAATCAATAAACATTTGTAAATTTCCCAGTTGAAAATACAGCATCCCACCCCCCACTTGAGGGAAATGTGTGATAAGAATGACACAGAGACAGAACAAGTACAATAAGTAAGATATCTACATGAGCCTACATTCTCACAATATATACATATAAAAACATGCACTCACACTATCATTCACAGGAAGCAGTGCTATGACACATATCTTCGTACTAGTAATGTTAACAAATCTTAATAATCTTAAATCTCACATACAAACACATACATGCATTACTACAACTAGTTACAACCAGTTGCAATTCAATATTGATACATTCATATATGTACTTCTGAAGTCCACTTTGTAATGCATCTTTAAAACTTTGTAAGACAGGCTGTCAGGTATACAGGAATTGGTCCAATCTGTTTTTGGTTATGTATGATGACCTTTCAAGTGGATATATGTTCAGGAATTTTCCAGTCAAAGTGAAACATAATGAGTTTCAGTGTTTCCCACAGGATTTTAAGAGACTATGGTGGGTGGGCCTCGGTGCATGCTCACCCAGAAGAAAATTTTGTACATTTTAAAGTTAAATGCATTAATTTGGTGCACAATTAAGAGGCTATCTATGAATAACTTTGTGAAAAGAATGTTGTGCTCTAATAAGCTATTTAATCATAAACCCGTTGTAGAGCTATAAATGGTGATGAAACAGCAAAACAAATCATTAAATTTATTTAATTTAGTTTTTCCCGAAACCCCAAATCAAAGAATAGAAAACATCATATGTAATTTCTTTAACATTTTATTGTTTTTTTTTTACTTTTATTGGACACATGTAATATGTTTTATACTTTCTGTGAATATAATCCAATTAATCTTATTTCCTTCCTGTATAGAAGCCTTATTTTGAAAACGATGTAAATTCATCAAGTCCAACCCAGTTTGACAAATAATGTTGTATGGCGAGTACGGCGTAACATGAAGACTTCACAGCCTCTCTTCAGGTAGGACTCTCATACAACACTTGTCTGTGTAAAGAGACAAACTGACAGGATAAAGTCGCTATCCTGCCTGTCAGCTCGCTCTGGGCCATTTCACTTACCATAAAGGCTTGAATACGTGTACACTCCAAATGTAGGCGCGGCTAGCTTAATCGCCTTCTCACAGACGAGTGACAGAAACAGTTAACTTTACCGTAGTTGCCTCAAAAGGAAAGTCTCGAGTCGGATGAGCTCACAACAGCGCGGAGCAGTGCCCAAAAAACATAATATTAGAGGTCTGAAATGTTATTATGAGATGTGTAAAAATATTTTTGGTTCACTATGGCGGAGCAAATTAGATTGCAGTGTACCAACACATTCTCAATATGTCTTTATACTTAAAGGTTCAGTGTGTGAGGCTCTATTGACAGAAATGCAATATATGATCCATAAATATGTTTTCAGTGGTGTGTAAAGACCTTACATAATGAACCATTATGTTTTTATTACCTTAGATGATGACGTTATAGCTACATAACCGTGGGCACCCCCTGCTGTGGAGGTCGCTGTATTTTGTTGTCATGTTTCTATCGTAGCCGTCAATGAACAAAAAGTGCTACAGAGTGCGTTTCATCATCATGGCGTTCTTCTTCTGCTTGTGTAATTCTGGTAGTATAGACGCCCGTCACTACATTGAATACTTACAAAGAAGAAGAAGAGGAAATAATAATAATATTAATAATAATATACAGTCTCCGAGTAGTCTTCTGGTTTATTAGAAGTAAGAAGATAAGTGACATTTGGACAAATGAAGGAGCACACACGTGTTATTTAGCACGAGAGCCGACAGCGTGTGGATCTTTTAACATGAAGCCAGACAGTCGGGACAGATACAAACAGCTGACGGCAGAAATCACGGATTTTGTGGATTTTCCCAGATGGAAGGCTATATTGTGGGACAGATGTTTTCAAAGCGGTGCTGAAGTGGTCTGTTTTCTGCTGGACAGGTAATTAACTTAAGTTTATCAGACTTTAGCGATGCAAATGAAAACCGTTGTTTGATAGCTTTAGCTTGAAGCTGGCCATAATCACTGAGAGACGTGAGCTGTTTCCCCGGTCAATATGTGGTTGCATTAATGTCATGTCGCCTACTTATTCTTCAGCCCGTGGGTTGGCTTTGCCGGTTACCTTAGCGAGACAATCAGCTGATCAGTAATGTTAATTGGCAATAAAACCGGAACAATGGCTTAGCGCATGGAAGCTTCAGCCAGCTAAACTTTTACTGCTCTGGTAGAAAAATCATGTACGGTTAGTTGGATTGGTTTATTCTCCAGTGCTGTGCTTTGGCTTGTGGTGCAAAATATGTTGTTGGATTAGTTTCATGTAGTTATTCTCTTTCCGGCACTCTGATTTGGCTTTGTCAGTTAAGTTCATGAGACAATCAGCTGATCACTAATTGGCAATAAAATGGTAGCTTACAGCTGGAAGCTCAGATCAGACAGCTAAACCTTTACTGCCCTGGTAGAAAAAATAGGTTGTTGGATTAGTTTTATGTAGTTAATCTCTCTCCCCAGAGCTCTTTTTTGGTTTTGTTAAGTTGGTGAGACAATCAGCTGATCGCTAATTGGCAATAAAAGGCAGCTTCCAGCATCAAAGCTCAGATCAGCAGGTAAACTTTTACTGCGCTGGTAGAAGAAATATGTAGTTGGATTGTAATTTCATGTAGTTATTCTCCAGCCTCTGTTATGGCTTTGTTACGTGGACAGAAATGTGCCCTTACCTTAGTGAGTCAAACAGCTGATGAATATTTTTGGCAATAAAGCGGTAACAGCAGGGAAGCTCAGATCAGCAGCTAAACTTCACATTTTACTTCCCTGGTGGAAAACATGTATTTGTTTTTACTGCTAATGGTGATATAACAGGACCGTGTGCCTGTCAAGTGACCAATAATGAATACTTTCCGAATTTGCATTAAAAAAACTTGTTTTTTTTGGATATTGCTTCCCCACTGTGCACACAAATGTGTAATTTGTACTTTCATATGCTAAATGCCCATTAAAAATGTTGCACCATTTTACCATAAGCTGAAATTACGGCAATCAATACTACTTTGTGTTTCTGTTGTATTTTTAAAAATTAAAAAATACATTTTGCTGAGATCTGCAGATCAAATTAAGCTAAGTGAGTAGGGCCTTGATCCTCATCAGCCAATGCCTTTGTAAACTTCATGTATTATGTGGTTTATAATGGACGGTGGTGCAGAAACAGTGAGGCTTACATTGTTCTGTTATCTGTCAGTGGTCTAGATACGATAGCTTTTGAGATGTTCTTCATTTACTTTGGTATGTTAGTCCAGATGAACCAACCCTCCCAAGTTGTAAAATACTGTATTACAGGAGTATGAGACATCATGTAGCACTTTTTTAATGTGGCTGTTGTTTATTAATGAACAAGTTACAATAATATTTAAAAAAAACCATATGGTTTTATTGGGGGTGCAATTTGCAACCCTCACCACTAGATGTCACTAAAACTTACACACTGAACCTTTAATACTTTGATAGCGGCTGGTGCTGAAATAGATCTCAGTCAGGACAGCATCACATAATCACTTCCTCTTTAGTGGTTTTGTCTACAAAATAAAAGCATGTGGTTTTTTGCAGAAATGCTTTCTTTCGAGTTAAATTGAGAACTTTTACTTGAAAAGTTATGAAAGACATTCAGAGTCTTTGGCGTGCTTAACACACCTCTGAAATAGCCATCGGAAAACATGAGATTGGATTTCCCTGACTGAGAAGCACAGGAATTTCCTCTGCCTGGAGACGCTGCGGAAATGAAAAAAAGCGTCCATAGGCTGATATAGTATGTGGATCAGTAGCTGGGACGCATACACTTGAGCACATGCTTTATTGTGAGCATAGTTAATTTGTTGAAGAGAAAAAACTGACTGAGCTAACATAATTGCCGACCTCTGACCTTCAGCATTAATAACACTGAAACAACACAACAATGGTGTGGATACTGCTAGATTTTCAGCACTTCTTTAGAACTTAACATAAAACTCTTACAGCTCCCTTTCAACACATTTGTGTCTAACAAATGTAACCTGTGTGATGACCCAGCTCTTGCTGTTACAGAAGTGAGCAGCATAAGCACTCCCCGCGTGAGCAGCTCTGCTGTGCCCCCATGAGTGTTCCCCATTTTCAGACAGACACACACACACACAAACACACACACAGATTCCTTCTTTTATTAGAGAGATAACCTGAAAAACATGCACCCTTTTCTTGTACCTCTGTTCATATAACTTTTGATGAGTCTGTATAAAGCTTGCACTTTTGCTAATATTTTCACATCTGTGTTGTGATTTGATATAGATCGAAATGAGGATTTATTTTCTTTTGGAATGATTGTCATTGTAGCTAACGGTATTAGGAATACTTTTTTTTTTCTAAAAGAGAGTATTTAAACATATTCAATAGGGGACAGGTATGTTCTAAAACATTTTATCTATCTCTACTAGCAGGCCATCTGGACAGCTTGCCTCTTTTTTTAACAGTGGTAAATGTGGTTGTTTTAGCATACTTTATGAGTATCCTATTTGATTGCTCATAAAAAGATTGTGCTAAAACATCATCCATCTCCTCTGATTAATGCTTTGTGTGGCAGACGTGCATGCATGGCGTGTGCGCACACACAACTCACTCTCACAAACACACACACGATAATACCCTCACACTCATACACACCCGATTCTTTCCACCTCACAAAAACATGTCCTAACTCAACTTATCTCACAACTCATCCATAATCAAAACTGACACTCCTTGCCTCCACCTCCCCCATCCTCAACCCCCCACTATCCCACCTACCCCCCTTCTGCTCTCACATCCCAAAATACCAGGCTGCTGAACACCAGACTCTCCCTGTAAGCCCCAGGCCAATTAGTATGGTGTTGCAGCATTGTTATCTGCCTGTCATGGTGGGTTTCTCCTGCCTGGTCTGTGTTTGTGGCAACACAAACTGCTGCTGCTGGGCCACAGGAGGCGTGTGAGCTGGAGAGGAGATGGATGAGGAGGAGAGAAGGAAAAGAAAGGGGTGTGTGAGGAGTGGGAAAAATCATATTTAAGAAGGGGTGATTTTCGAAAATTACTCAAGTTTTTGACTTATATTGTGCACAGTGTTGTATCCAGTTGCCATACATATAATCAGAAAACACAACACCGAGGAAATGAAAAGGTTCCTTCCCAGATAAGGGGCTGAAAACAAACACCAAGCCTTTAAAATAGTGACTCTGTCATCTTCACATTACAAAAGATAGATAATCATCCTGCTGTGCGATGGTGAGGAGGAGGAGGGAGGTTAAGGTTGGGGGTTGTGGACTGAGTCAGTTTTAGTAAGAGCTTTGAACCCAGGACTGTAGTGGTTTTTAAAAAAAGGTTGCGTAAGCCTTTACCTTAGCTTCCCTATTGCTCTATGGATGCAAAGATGACCCTCACTATCTCAAAAACTGAGTAATGGGGGATTCATTAGTTAGCTGACAGAAGCATGACATTGTTATTACTCTGTTAGAAGGCTTCCACATATCTCTGTTACACTGTTGTGTGACAGACTGTTACAATGTTGTGTGTGCATTAATTGTGCTTGTCTGTGAGCCATAAATCCATTTTATGTATTTCTACAATGTTTGGATCACTCTTTTGCTCACTGAATGACAGGATGTTGTTCTGAAACAGTGGGAATTACATGTATTGCAGATTTCAGTACAATGTATTGGACATGGAGTAACTTCCAGCAAAGTTATGTCGTCAGTGTCTGAATACCAATACAGTGTTTTCCCTCGGAGACAAAACTTATACCACACTATGAGATGCTTCCCTTGTTTCATATTCTTGTGGTTGTCTTCAGAGTAGAAGTTGAAGTAAAAGTTATTACAATGGCAAACACACATGCATCATTATTATTATTGCTCCTGATCGCTGATGCCATTGGTAAGCAGTTGTGAGTTGTCAGCACAACACTCACAAGGGGTGGCTTCATCGGTAAAATAAGCTACTGAAGCTCTACCTCATGGCTGGCTCGAAGCAACTTTCTGAGCTGAGGTAAAATAGTTGAGGAGAACATTTTTACTTGGCTCTGCTGCCATTGCCACTGAACTCTTGTCTTCTCTCCTCACTGTTTGACAGCCTCTGCTTTGGCCTAGCCGGGAATATCACAAGTACTTTTGCAACAACTATGTAGCAGTTAAATAATTTGTTTGTGCTGCAGTGCACTTTCTCAATTTAAAGCTGTGTGAGACATGACATTGCTTGCTGGGGTACACTTGATTAAAGCAATGAATCAAACTGGTCAAATATGTGAAGTACAGGGACACACAGGGCTGTAGCAGAGGGTAAAGACACCAGCATGTAAATACCTTTTATTCACCTCTATGAAATTGCATTTATACCTAAATAAGCCTGTTAATTATGTTAGTTTTAATTAAAACTCCTTGTTTATATTCCCACGACATTATGCCTTTTTGTCTTTAATCCCCAATTACTGTAATTAACACCATGTGAGTTTATATTACACTACTTAGTGCAGATTTTTTAAATGGATATTCCAGAGAGTGAAGGAAGAGATGGTGACTAACATGGAGAAAGTAAATAAGATACAATTGAATGACAATTTAAAGGAGGGAAGACATAGAAACTGATTCATAAGCAACTCGTGGATTCAGCTGATGAAGAGACATGGATTCTGAGAAGGTAATGACGTATGGTCTAAGTTATAGCTGTTTCTGATTCATCTTTGGTAAATATCTTTAGAGACAACTTGTACCTGTAATCCAAAGGTAAGTAACTACCAACTAAATTCAAAACACAAGATGTGAGCCATCTGTAAAACAATGGGCATATCTTTTGGAAAACTAACTACTGTACCTTAAGGTGAACAAAAATGCTGTCAATGAATTATCAATCTAAATCGTGTGCTGTAGCAGTTGATGTAAAGAAATGGCATTTGGTTGTTATGTAAAAATGGGGAACAATGTTTACAGTATATATTATGGATGCCACATGACTTCATTCTCATCCTTTCTTTATTGTAAAGATGAATAGCTATATATTTTGTCAATTGTAGGGCGCTAACGTAACGACAGAAACATGGCAGGAGATGGCAAGAGCCAAATGAAATGCAATGCTCCTCACTTCTTGATGCCATTAATTTGCAATTAATGTTTTCCTCTTAAAATCAGTACTTCAGAATGAAAAACAATGAAAACAATGTGACCTTCGGGGCGATAGTCCTCTTTAACAAAGGAAGAATCACAAGAAAAGAAAATAATATAGCCCGACAACTCTCTAGAATGTAATTCTGGAAAAAAGTGAGTCCCACAGCTCTCACTTGAACTTTGCTTTGTTGAGAGACATTTATGCTGCTTAAATTTCACATCCAGGCATTTTTGCAACATGCACAGAGGGTAGAGAGGAAGAATACAGATGATCATATGCCAGTGCACATGGATCTGATCTGACTATCTGTTGTTGCATTTAGACAAGTGACTGTTGAGGAAACTTTCTTTAATGTTTGGAGATGGGATGAGGGTTGATAAATGACTGCTGGGACCCTCTATTGTCATTGGTGTTATCATTAAAACCCTAACCCTTTCATCTTCTGTATTTTTCTTGTTAAGCATATCCCATGCAAACTCCAAGAGACTTTGTTAAACAGAGTCCCACGTCTTCACATCGTCACAGTCAATGCTTATCAGAATTGTAATCACCAACAATAAAGGCTGACATTAAATCAAAATCCTGCAGGACACATTGCCGCGGACAGGAGTGTTGCTCTGTTGGGATTTGGACAAGACAAGGCCTAGTTTGAGTCTGGGTAGTGGATAAAAGAACATTTGCATATATGTAATGTAGATATATCAGCTATGTCAGCCCACAGTCACAATGCGTAATCATTTGCTCAACATATATTCAGAAAATCTATTACACATTTGCCTATTTTCATAAATTGCAGCATGATCAGGTCACAGTTCTAATGAAGATGCCACAACATAATCAGTTCAACCTGGGTTCGGGACCAAAAGTTAAAGGACTGAGATAGGACAAGAAGATCTGGGCAAGGCAAGATGGAAGAAAAACTGATCTCTGCATTACCTTTTAATCCACAACCCACAAATTTCACCCAATACTATAATGTCACTATCCATATCATATAGCAACACCTGTTACTGGATTATTGGACCAGCAAACACTGAACTTTATAAAACAGAAGCTGATAAAAGTCTATGTCAAATTGTATGATGACCTGCCAGTCTGTCACCATAACTTTCCCTTTGCAACACTAAATCCTAACATACTGTATGTCCTGGTGGTGACATTCATTTCCATACTTTTCACTCCAACTTGTATTTTTTCCTGTCAGACAGAGTCACTGGTTGCCCTTTCTGGCCCTGTCCACAAATCCCTAAACTCATATACATGTGGCCTACAAATCCACAAAGGGTACTCTGCCCTCATCTACCATTCCTCTCATACCAGGGTGAGCTCCACCAAGTAAACAGAGGGCTGAGTGTTGGACTGTAATTCAGATTCAGACCTTAGACTGCTGCTCACAATTTCTGTTGGGACTGCAAGTTGCTTTCATTTGTCTGCTTGAATCCTCCGGTCCCTTCTCCCCCTCAGCTGTCTTAACATGCACCTACTCTAAAAAATTTCTTCCTGACTTCAGCATAAGTTTCAACTCCTACCACTGGTCCCTGCTTTATACTGTCCACTATTATGACTAATAGCTACAGAAACTCATTTGTGCTGATGCCTATTAGTCTCCTGAACACAAGGTTGTGAATTGGTGTTCCCCATAATGGGACCTAGGGTTGTATTGCCCACTGTTGCTTGTTATTGGAGCATTATGTGTGCATTTTTATGTGCTATGTATGTGTCCTCATGCTTGATGTTTTCAATGTGCCAAGTTCCTATGCGTTGTGTTTTTTAAATTAATGTTTTTTAGGTGCCATATGCTCTTTTTATTTTCTGTATTTTTAAGTGCTACCTTTTGCACCTCAAATTACCCTCTTGGGCAAAAATGAACTTAATAATTTGTTCATATTGTTCTCTAAGATAAAAAGCTTTTAGCCAAAGTTCAGGCAGGGAGACAATTATTGTTCTAATTTCCTCATCACGCCTGGTCTCCACCTCTTAATTATTATCCAGTCGACTTAGTGGGTTATGTGCACAAGCTTTTCTGTCAACCAGTCGCTAGCTGAGGGGTACTTGTGCTAGATTAAATGTCAGTGTCTCTTTGCCGTCACTGCAGTTTACAATGCTATGACCCTCTACCTTGCCGCCTCCTCTTACATCAAGGGCCCATCAATAGCTCCACAAGAGGAATCTTTGATGCAAACATTGTTTTTTATTGTTATGAGTCCCAACAGATTTCTGTTTACTGTCATCTGTTGCGGTGCCATGGAAAAAGTGCATCCTAGAAGGATATGTCAGAGACGTAATGGATACAGGTGGGATCTTAGCTCTTTCAGGTAATACTGATCTTCTTCCTCTGTGCTTTCCCTGCTCATTTACTGGGCCTGCACAGCTTGCAAATCTCCTTTGGTACACCTGGTTGCTTCCCTCAGGTTATGTATTTACTCTACTACCTCTTTTCTATGGGGGCTGTTTTGTTACACACAGATGTGCTTGTGTGGTGACCAAGACTGTTGCTCCTGCCCCGCAAGACAGGTGGTTCCTTAAGGGCTCATTGCGCCTTATAAGAGCGCTACATTGCAGTTCAGTCTAGTTTGATATAGTGCTACAGGAATTCTCCGACTAAGGTTGAGCCAAAGTCAACAAAAAACTTATCTTCGCTGTATGTGGGAGAAAGTGGGGGAGCATTCAGCTTTTTAAAAAGAAGGAGTAAGAGATCCATGAATAGTAGTAAGCCTCATTACTTTGGTAAATGGGTAAATGCCCCATGGCCTGTACCTCCTACAGTATGCCAGCTGCAGGAGCAAATTGGTCTCCAGAGATTCATAGACAGCTGTGTGTGCGTGTCAGAGAGAGTGAGAGAGTGAGAGAAATAACGATTGGCACGGAAAGCAACTACAAAAGACTGAAGTCACATAGACAAACAAATGTATTAACTTGCTAACGACAAATCAAAGGAACACAGACTGCCTGTGTGACTCCTTTCTATCTCTATATAGAACAAACAGTAGCTTCGTCTAAAAATGTAAAAAAGTGATCAGCTCCTTTACCTTCAAACTTCTTTGAAATCCCTCAAACTTTCTGCAGCACTGTCAGGAACAGTTGTGGGGGAGGAGAAATGTAACTCTGCTGCTATTTAATTAACTTAACGTTATCAGCATTAATGTAGCAATGTTGAGTTAGTTAATGTGCTGACTTTCTCCCTTAACTTCTGCAGACACATCATACAGTAGCTATTAGATATTATGGGTCATTAAACCGTATGCTGGCTTCAGTCTTGCATACACGGCAATGCAGTGCAGTTGAAACAATATCTAAGCAGTCCCCTTTTAACTCCATTCAACTTTGAGGGAGGTAAATACAGCAATATGAAGTGACAAGAAAGGCATTCCTGTATTATGTTAAATAGGTAATTACCTGCACCATTGTGAAAAGTGCTCAACTCAGTTTGTTTTCACAAACTTAAAGATTTTAGTTTAGAAGTTTAAAATTACATTTTTTGTCAAGGGAGTCTGGTGGCTTTGACGAAAGCGATATAGCGACTGTTTCTGGTTAAACAAAAATGATCTTAATCTTTAAAAAAAGATCTGTCTCTCTAATGATACCTTCAGTTATGTTGCCAGGCACTTATAATAACAATCGGATCCAGTCAGTGGCAAAAACAAGCACTTTAGTGGATGTACATTGACGGGGAGCAATTGCCCGCAAGGTTTATTTTTCATCCCTGAGTCTCTGCTGCCAACTGCGGCTCGCTCACTCAATACTGGACCAATTTCAAAAAATGCTGTCCCAACTAGCCACATAGACACAACAATATTAGAAAATAGGCTGAAAAATACAGAAGTTACCTTTTAACATTTACAATAATGACGAGATAAATAAGTATGGTTGTAGGTTTCTTCCTCCTGGGAGCATCAATGTTCATAGCAAATTTCTGTTTTTTGGACTAGAGAGTCATTTGACAAATTGGTTCTGCCAGAGATCATTGAGTCGTTAGTGGTTTTTTTGTGATAGGACAAAGAATGTGCATAATGTGCTTGCAAATTAAGCAATTAGTGTATTCAATATGCTGGTCAGACGCAAACAGACAATTGTTGCTACTACTTGGAACTTATCTACATCTCAGTTGACATGAAAAACATCTTAATAAAGATCAAACTGTCAATATTTAGTCACACTTTCTTTCCAAATGGTACTTGTAATTAGAAATCACTGTGTGGGAAAAAATATCCAAAAATATCTCCCTTTCATGGTCAAGAAGAGATTGCAAAGTGCTAAATGGTGCTTGAGTTACGCTTTTATCATTTTAATAGCTGCTTTATCTATGGCAACATCACACTGGTCATTCTGATGAGCCCCTTTGCCTACAGGCTATTATTGAAACAGCATCATTTGCATAGAAAGTTAATCCAGTCTGAATGGAACATTGTTAATTGGTCCTCTAACAATCTGACACAATGTAGCATTCATGTTGGTATCATGTTGTCAATTTCTCTTTATATTTGTAATGAAACACAGATGACAAAGTATGGACTTGGCATGCCATTGTCATTTACAAGGTTTATCTTTCACAAGCAGTAAGCACTGCCATTGTTTACTGGAGCTCTAGTTTAGATCATAGCTGTCAAAGTGTATGTTCCTGCCTCTAAGCAAATCTTTTTTATATATTATAGTTGTGCTTTGTGTGCTGTATTAAGCGCTTGTTGGATTATTGCAGAGAGCACCTGGGGAAAAAAATATTCACTTGCCCTGGTTAAATGTGTTCAGCTCAGTATTCAGCTGCTTTTTTGCTTCCCTTTTTCTACAGCCACCTCTAACTCTCATGGAGTGCTGGAGAGTTCACCATCAAGGTCAGGAAGGTACAGTCAGACTGTGCAGATATTTACAGAGACCAACAAAAAGGATGTGAGAGAGATAGGGAGAAGGAGAGAGAGAGAGAGAGAGCTTGAACCAAAGAGAACGTTTTTTTGTTTGTGTTTAAGGAGACCTCGGTACAGACATCATTTCCAAAAAAAAAAGAGAAACCTTTTCACTCCTGTGAGCCAGACAGATCAGACACACAAATACAAAGCAGAACCACCCAAACAGACACACCAAGTCTGGGCTTTTGTAAGCTATGAAAGGTGGAAGTAGCCACACAAAGAAACGCACAAATAAATACTTCCCCACCGGGCCTCAAACATAAACAGACACACACACACACACACACACACACACACACACACACGCAAACACACAAATTCTGACTTACCCATGAGGCTGAGGTAGCCTTCCCCTCCTGAAGTGTGTGTGATGAGTCGAATCATCTTGTGAAGCTGAAGGCCCCAGTCAATGGCAGGAGGCTGTGAGATCAGACAGCTCAGGTTTGTGTACATTTCTTTATCAGTCCTCCAAAAGGCTTAGGCCTACACATTATGTGGTTCGATTTCCAAGATGTCATTAATGGCAAACATTTGCTAATCTCAAAATGCTCCTTTAGTTAAATACTTATTCTATATACTGATACTGCTTCTTCATTGAATAGATGATTGAAATGTCCTACGACTAGATTAGAGGCATCTTATTAAGTGAACATTTCTGATGTTTATCTTGATGATATCTGATAATTTCTTGCGTTAATTATGATAAGTATGCTTCTAAATTTATGTAGTAATGAGGAATTTTATTATCAGGGTTATCATTTCCTCCAGTGGTGATTACATCTATCAACAGCAGTCAAGCATGAATGAATAAATGGTGTGTTTATGAACTCAGAACTTTTAGTAACTGTTGACAAATAATGTGCACTTCTTTGAAAACACCACAACTGTATATCAATCCAAGCATTGGTAAAGATAGTATAGAGCAATATAAAACGTACGTGTGTGTGTGTGTGTGTGTGTTTATTGACCATGGCTCTTGGTCTACCGTTCGTCTCCTGTTGGTGCTTTATATACAGCATGCTTTTACAGTCTATGCACAGGCTGGGGATGGGGTTGTCAAGGGTGGGAAATTAATAATTTGAGAGAAATTAAACTTTACTACAGCATTCCCCCCAAAAATAGACAGCATACAGTATTATAAATGAAGATGTATAGTCTTGACAGTGAGTTGCCTTTGTTTAAAAAACAGATCACTTTGTCTCTGTTTCTGCAACATTTCACAGGTTACCATGGCTTTATATTGCTACTATTGGTTGAAAACTGTATGTGAACTTTATTGATCTGTTGATGCTGGGGATAAAGAGTGGTTGCCTTAGGGCAGTGGTCAACAACATTTTCCAAGCCAAGATCTCAGCCACTTGTCATGTCCAAATTTAGGCCAAGGTCGATTGTTCAGAAACATAAGAAGAAGAAAAAAAACACCTGCCGATGATTAAATGCTGAATAATACTGTCTCCTTTCTTCTTTTTTTTTTATACAACTCGTCCATTTGAAAAATTTTAATTCAGACTATTGTATGCTTTGTCAAAGCATAGTATGAACTGAAATACCCTCACCTTCTCTCATATCAGCCCAGACATTAATGACTCTAATACATTCAATACAGTTTCATTTAACAAGGTAAAGAAAGCAACATAAATTGTCCCACTGAACCATATGCCACATAGCAACAAAGGTGAAATAAACAAGCAATAAGGTGCTATACTGTATTTCACTCCACACTATGGAAAACGTCCCCAAAGTCAGTGTGATGGCTGTGACTGCACAGTGTATCAGTTAGTGCTCTGTAGTTGGGCTCAAAGTTAGAGACACCTAGTCTCACACAGTCAGCGGCCTGTCAGTCAGGCGGACCCTGTGCTTAGCTTTGATTATTTTGTAATGTGAAAAGGCCTTCTCAGAGAGATAAGTGGAGCCAAAGTAGACTTTTACTTTCAGTGCACAGGAGAGGACATTTTCACCTGCTCACAAATCCCCAAAAGTTGCTGTCCTTTGCCCTGGCTTGCATTTCAGTATCACTTTGTACTTCAATTGTTTCCATGTCCACTCCATTTGGTAAGGAAAATGCATCCTGCAACTTGACAGATACAGTGTCCATGTCAATGGGAAGACATGGATTTGTAATAAAATTGACAATGTTCTCCATGACATGCATTTCCTGAAAACACCTGTCAAATTCAGCTGCCACTTTATCCAAATAGGCACAGAACTGTTAAGTTTCTCTCACATTCTGTGCCAGTCTTTCCAGGTTTAGGAAATGTGTCAGTCTCCCATTTCTCAACTCACTTTGGCTTTGCATGCACTGACATGTTAATCATGTATGTCAGCTCTTTTTATTTACCCTGCAGTTCAGAGTTGAGCTCATTCAGCTTCAGCCATCAGGTCTGTAAGAAACAGTTCTTTGTGCTGCTCATTCAGTGCCTCCAAAAAGGAGCAGATCTCGGCTCTGTCGGTCAATAAATTGCTGTTGCACTTTTCCTGTAACTTAACCAACAAACTTCAACATGCAGGATCAAGTAACCATAAGCAGTCTTTTTGCTGGTATGAAGATAAGAATCCTTACAACTAGCGTCATTACATGTGAATAATCCTTTGCAACTTTGTTAACAAGTGTGTTGATGGATCAAACAGTGATAACTGTGGAATTCAGGAATCTTTAGGTCTTTGCAGAACAAAAGCAAAAAAATCAGAGTGTGTGCCTCACTTAGCTGGTGCGCCGTCACTTGTAATTGCCACTAATTTATGAATGGGGATGTTGTTGTCATGCACTTACCGTTTGAACTTGTAGGTGTCCTCACCTCTCGTCCTCTCCATTAATGGCAAAAGTGTGAGTCCTCAAAATCAATCCGAGCAAACACCATTAGCTGTTCAGTGTCTGTCATGTCCACAGATTTGTCAAATTGCAGTAAGAAGTATTTGCATAAATCTCTGAGCACTTTTTGAGACATGTCAACGACTATATCCGTCTGGCCACAATTTCTGGGCCAAGTGGCACACTCGCGATTGCATTTTTAATATCATCTTTGTTTTTAGTCTTTGAATAAAGTGTCAGCAGTGGCACACATTTGCTCCTTGATTAACTCTCCATCTGTAAATGTTTTTTGTGTTTAGCCAAAAGGTTACTCACAAGAAAGGAGGCCTCTGTTGCAGCCTTTCTTTTGTCTGTGAACTCGGTAAACAGCAGCTGTTAGGCCTTCAATGCTGACTTCAACTAGGTCACTTGGAGCGCAGGGGGGTTATGGGTGGCAAGTCATCGTTAAATTTCACGTGGTTAGTGACGTGATGAGGTTCCAATTTACCTTTTTTCTTGCCTGAGCAAGTGCTTGGTTGCAAATTAGGAAGATCGGTCTGTCGCTGACCAAAGCCAACAATGTACGTTCTCTTTCATCTTAACTTGCATGCTCGTTGCTAAGCCAACTGACAGTAGCTTCACCACAGTTTCATGATCTAGCCAATCAGACAGGAGAGCAGGACAGCGTCATGTCCCAACATTTCCAGAAAAAGACATAACATGCCACAAACAATAATCTAAACATAAAACAGGACATTGTATGAATGGGGTACAATTTAACAATTTACACAAACCGGACGATATTTAACGACTATAGAATGACACTTAAGATTGTGACAATAAACCATGAGTAAAGTGAACTAAAGTTATCACATGTCTAAATGGGGGCTACCAAAGATAACAAAAGGATATAAAACTTCCTCTTCTGACCACAACATGGGAGAGAGGACATACACGTACAAATTGTAACGTGTTCTCGCCACAAGGGCTCACTGTATTTTATGGCAAGGTATTTCATTAAATTTTGTATTACAATAACAGAAAACAATGAGAAATGTCTGCATCTGGTATTCCATCTGGTAAACTCATACACCCTTCATGAAGAGGATTATTCAAACATCATATCATAATAATGAAGGGAGAGTGTTGCTGCAATACCTCCAAATTAATTTAGTTTATTTTCTGCAGATCCCTCCCCCAGCCTGCCCTTCTTTCTCAGGCTGTGTTTGTTCATCATCAGGGCTGAAAAAAAAGTCTAGTGGTGAAGTACGTCGGAGACACACGAGGATGTGAAAATGTGGAACTGAATCCCTGCAGAGTCAAGAGGAGTCAAACACACAAAAGGAGGAATCTAAAACTCACAAGGAGGAATGAAAGAGGTGTCTAACACACAAGGATGTGTTGAATTAAGTGATGGAATCATGGGAAACCTGGTATTAGATTGTGAGAAATGTACTGAATCTCTGTAGAGACAAAACTTATCGAGCACACAAAAAGTGAATGCATTTATAGGAGTGATGAATGATTGATAAAACACAGGTCGATGATAAGTAAATGTGTCTGATTTCATACAAACACCAACTCAAAGTAGATGTTGTCAGAACAACCAACTGTCTCAAACATTGTCTGATTCTGGATTTGTCTTGGGTGAGGTACTAAAATATATACACCAAGATAAATTCTTCCAGTTGGCAGTGAAACCATTTTTCAGACATGAGGCAGCTGTGTAAGAGCTATAACACTGCAGAACCATGTCCGGAGCTGACCTGCTGATATACTGCATGATCTGAAGGGTGCAGGTAAGTTTGACTTTGTAATTGTAGATGGGTCGTGTTTGTTTTACTTAGACCAGGAAGAAAATGACACTCGCACAGTGCAGCTTTGTTGAGTTTAAAAGCCCAAATAGAGGGATCTGCAGCTTACTGTATCTCAGTGAGTTAGGTTGTGTCTGAGAGGTTTGCTGTGTCAGGAGTGAGTGTGACTTGAGGTGAAGAACTTTTCACTTCTTTAAACAGTCTGAATGGAAAGTTCGCGTTGGTCTGCACTAGTTTAATATGATCAGCAAGCAGGGAGCAGTTCTATAATGGGAACAATTAAGGAGCAAGATTTCCCCAAGCAGTAAACTCAACCCAGATCAATAGCTAAAGCCCAAGGTACAGCTGCCCCGTTTCTTTAATTCTGGCAGAATTCGTTGGGGTTTTTTTTCATTGGCCTTTCTGTTTGTTAACGTCTTATTGCAGAGGCCTCTTTGGACTGACTAAATTCAACACAGTTTAAGTCTGAATTTAAGTCCAACGCAAACAAATGTACATTACTGTCTTTTTGAGAATATAGTTGATTATATTAGTGTGATTATAACTGAATCATTTTAATTTGCATTACCTTGGACTGCTGACACCAGTGGGTTTGTTGTTGTGTTTGCCAGCTGACAAGATTTTTGCAATTTGTAATGCCAAGCGGGAGATATCGGAGCCAACAAAAATTCCCACACATCCTGCTTGTAATTAGCACTAGGAGGCTGACATGCCCATTTTTTCCCAGTTGGCTGCTCATATTTATGGTAAATTCGATATGACGTGAAGGCGGTATTAACATCAGAGTGAAAATGTCAGTAGAGGCTAGTCTTATGCCAGGTCCCTTCAATTCTATTCAATTCAGTTCTTAATGGGATTTTTAGGCTGTAATTTGCTTCAGAATTCTTGAGTACTGACATACCCCTGTCAGTTATGGATATCATTTTAGTCTGCTCCTTGGGGTTTAAAAATAACTTCCCCCTTGCATCATAATATTCAATGTTAAAAGAGAATAATTTATATGGTGTCTCTATCCAGCTTCTCCTTTAACTTTTGGCAATTACAAGTTTTAATCAATCATTACCTTTATTGTGTATAAACTTCTAAGATAAGAACAGTATATCATGTAGGTCTGTCAAAAAATGGTATTTTAAATTACTTGAGGGCAAGTGATTGAAAGTGGGTGTTATTTTTTGTCCCTCCACAGTGGTTTGGTACTGTGCAACTGTCACTTAAACTTGGTGTGTGCAAGAACATTTCTAAATGCTGAACCTGGAAGTACCACGAATTCAAATACATTTAATGCTGTGATGGCAAAAATAATACAGATTACATAGCAATTAATTTCAATATATACTTCAACAAGCACAACCAACAGTCCAGTGAAGCAATTTAAAGGACAAATATTTGAAAAATCTAGTCAAGTAGCTGGAACGGAGTAATGGTGGCATGTCTCTGCCTACCTCTGCAAATGATGCATTTCAGTGTTTATGCGTATTCATCTGGGTGATTTAACAGGTGTGGCCTTTGTTACAGTGCAATAGATGGTGGCCCCTCGCTTCCTCCCTTTCTCCCTCTCTCACACAATCTCCCCTCACACACGCGCACACACACACACACACACACACACACACACACACACACACACACACACACACACACACACACACACACACTTTACTAGCTAGTTGTCCTTGATGTGTCTCATAAAGACAGGCTGAGGAGGCCAGGATAGTTTCAGGCAGTAAAAGCAGCCTGTGAAATCACATTGCATGTGAAGTCAGAACAGATGGCTACTGCTACGTCCTCACTGAATATGAAAGACACAATGAACATGAGCAGCACATTCTGCAGCTACGCTCCTCTGAATGAGGACATGAAATGTTGTTAAAGACAAGGTTGCATATTGAAAGCTATACTCAACAGCTGCTTATTGTGCTGTAAAGTGAAACATTAGAATAACATTAAATAAATAAAAAAATGACTACACCCAGTAGGGGGCAGAATTAGTCCAGAAAAAGAAGTGGAGGGAAGAGAAAGGGATGGGTGGAAAAGAAATGTACCTGGCTACATAAAAAGGCGTTCTTAAGCAAGGAAGGAATGTCATATGATATGCTACACAACTGTCATGATTACAGGACATATGGGTGCTATGCAGTTTGTGCAGCTTTTATCTCCATGGTAACCTCAGAAGTTTTCTTCAGACATTCAAAAAGTGACTAAAACATGCTTCCTAATGAAGAGGTAAGGAGGGGAGATGAGGCGGAGGATGCTGTCTGTATTGTTCAATGGATCACCAGCCTAATTGCTCCTCTGGAAGGTTACGCCAAAAAAAGCAAAGGATGGAATGGCGGAAATGACACAACAAATCCACTTCACTTAATTATCTTAAGTGAATTAGCTCAGTCATCGCTATTCTGTCGCTGAATATGCATCAGGCAAATAATGGTTGTGGAGACGATGAAAGCACCTTAATGGCCCTGTCTGTTTCCAAGTGCCAGTGTCTTTCAACAGTCTCTACATGGCCACAGAAGGAGCTGCACTTAAATCCTCCAACTAAATAGGCGTACAAGTAGATCATTTCGACAAAACACAGAATCATCTGCCTTCTCTGCCTCTTTGCATATGCAAGTCTGACTAAATAATGTCTTCAGATTTCATTAAATTGAATGTAGGGAATGGGCACCAATATATAGGATTAATGAAAAAGGAGGCAATGTAATTGTCTGATCTTCAACATTCCTAATGGTAGGGTTTGAACATTGGTAATCACAACTGTGTTTTGCTAAAGGAGGCAGTTCTTTCATACAAACGCACACACACATTGGTAGTCAAAATCCATTGATTTACACCTCATGAGTTTACACGGTCCTGGAATGTCCATTAAAAAAACGAGATAGAGAGAAAAAAAAATTATTCGATATAAAGAAATTGGGGGAAGTGCTAGAGAGAGGAATGACACTGAATTTTGCATGAAAAAAAAAGAAAGAAAATAGCTGTAATGGACAAGAGCAGGGGTGGCATGGTGGGGCAGTGGTTAGCACTGTCATCTCCCAGAAAGAAGGTTGTGAGTTCAAACCCCCAGCTGCCCTGCATTTGATTATGACATCTCTTATCCTCCTTCTTTCTCCTCCTCCTGGCTCTCAGGGAGCTTAGAGCAAGGTACCGGGACAAGCAGAAACTAAATTAGGCGGTAAAAAGCAAAAAAAGAACAGCAATTGTGCTTTGAACACTACAGTTGTTATTTGCTATGAGAGACTTTGCTTGCCTGAGTACATTTTTGGACTTGATGAAAAGTCTACAGGAGACAGAGGCTATTAAAAAAATCAGATTTTCACGTATTTAGTAGCCATGAGCTATTTGGTGAGTGCATTTACGGCTCAAGTTTGACAGCAGGGAGATTGAGACAGGGACACAGTAGTAATGGGGGAACCTGGAATAGTACACTTGCTTTAATGAAATGTTTGTAATAACCCAATTCACATCACTGCTCTAAAGGTCTCTTACACAATGCCATTACCATCCTCTCTTGTGTTTGCTTTCCTTCTGCTGACTTTGTGTCTCATAGTTCTGCACTATACCTTGTTACCTACCCATGCCATCACAGTAATATAGGATGGAGGTGACCCTTTCAAATCTGAAGCCATCGAAGCGATATGCTTCAAAACACCACTGCAGGCTTGACAGAATGAAGCGCAACTCCCTGAAAAAAGAAAAAAAAGAGAGCGACAAGAAGACACAGAGGGGAAACATTACCTTTACACTTTGTCAGGAAGCATTCACCCGGCTAAAGTGTCCTTGAGCTAAACACTACATGCCCACCTCTCCCCCAATGTGTTGCTTTATTGTAGACAATCCATGTTGCCATTTACCCTAGAGGAAAAATAATTAACTAATAATTAACTAATAAACTATGCAAGTATTATAATTAGATAGCAATGGCATAAGATATTTTTGCTTATTCAGTAAGTTACCTACCTTGACACCTTTCCATTGTGGAAAGTCACCATGTGACCATTTTAGAAACATATGGGCATCATTACTGTAAAAGCAACTAAATCCTTTTGGGATATGGATCCTAAAGTCCACATGTGTTTTTTTTTGTTTGTTTGTTTGATTTTTGCTGGTGAGAGTGTTTTTATGCAGTTTATGCATTTTGGTTTCAGTTGTTCTTTCTTATTAGCTGTGAACCTGAAAATGAAACTGGCACAATGTATCAACAAACAGATAAGCTTGTTTTGATGGAGCTAAACAGTAGCAGGATTGTTACTTTGAGATGGGAAGCGCGGACACAAAGTACATACTGTACATACTATGCTGTGTTCACTCTGGATTGACTTTTAATTTTTTACATTTCCTTGCTTTAAACCCCCACTGAAGTTGGAGGACGTCACACTTAACAGTCTGAATCAACCCTAGAAATCTAAGAGTTGTGGATCTCTATAAATAAATAATGTAAAATTACTAAGAGTAAAGTCTAGTCACAGCAAGAAGGTCGCTGGGGTTCAAACCCCAGTTGCCCCGGGCCTTTCTGTGTGGAGTTTGCATGTTCTCCCCGTGTCTGCGTGGGTTCTCTCCGGGTGCTCCGGCTTTCTGCCACCATCCAAAGACATTCGGCCTAGGTTGATTGGTGACCCTGAATTCACCCTTAGGTGTGAGCGTGACTGGTTGTTTGTCTATGTGTGGCCCTGCAATGGACTAGCGACCTGTCCAGGGTGTACCTTGCCTTTCGCCCGATGTCAGCTGGGATAGGCTCTAACCCCCTCGCGACCCTGTATGCAGGATAAGCGGTTGATGATGGATGGCTGGATGGATGGATAGAGAGTACAGTCTAGACATGCTTTATATGAAAAGTGCAATGAGATAACTGTTGTTGTGTATTGGCACTATATAAATAAAATTGAATTGAACTATTCATTGGTTCATCTTGCCTTAATTCATGCATGGCCTAATCACAACTAATAGTTTTACACCACTTGGTTCTATGTAGATAAAATCAGCAGTAGTCATTTTAATGTCACACAGCGAGAAGGTAATTTAACTAGAATATTTATTTGAATCAAATATAGGGCTGATCACACTATGCTACCTTTCTATCTCTGTCACTCTTGAAGCTGCGAACTACTGTGAACCCCAAAAGACGAAGGCATGCGCATGTGATTTAGATGGTGGCCTTGCTGCAAAGTGTCTTCAAGTTCCTCTTGTTTACAAAACCTTTTTGTGTGAGAAATATCTATCAACCAGTATATTACACTGCAGCTACAAGACAAACACTGACATGCATGCCCACAAACACACACACAAATATAGAGAGAGAGAAAGACAGACAGAAAGAGAGAGAGAGAGGCACCAAAGGCTCATTTCACAGACTTGCTACTGCCTGTTGGGATTCAATTAAAGAAACTTAAATGATACTGAGATGACTTCTTCATAGCCTAAAAGGCTGAGCTTTACACATCTCTTCTTCCTTATTATATTTCATTACAGTAATACCTCATTGCCTGAAGAGGGTGGACGCGGCGGCACAAAGCAACAACGGAAACAGAAAGTGTGTGTGTGTGTGTGTGTGTGTGTGTGTGTGTGTGTATGAGTGTGTGTGTTGGGAGTGGGATTGGACAAATGTGCTGAAAATGAATGTTGGACGGGATGAATAACTAGCTAGTAAACAAAAAGACTTGAAGTAAGTTGCTGGTTGCATCATGAGCCACTCATGCTTCCTTGAGGCAACTGAGCCTGCCATCATTGCAAAAATACAGAGGAAAGAAGGTAAAATATCAAAGGCAAACATGAGTACAGGCTCATTCTCAGCTTTCCTTTGTCTCTTTCTCTCTCTCATCATGACAAAAAAGCTCCTGGAATTAAACTGTGAAAAAGACATACCATCTCAGTCACATTGTTAGGGACATGAAAATCTCTTTCACCCTCCACAGAATAAGCATCCCCTCCTGGCTGGATACACTGCCAAAAAGAAACGAACCAACAACAATTCAATAAAACAATATTACCATAAAACTTCAATTAATAGCCGAGTCCCAAATAGCTGCCTATCGCTTTTTATGGCCTGGTGTGGGAACACATTTTGACAAATAAACGCAGATCTCCATTAAACACCTGGTCTGGTTTTTATGTAAGTTTTTTGGATGTATAAACCTTTTAAACCCTGCGGGGTCGCCCGCTTTAGCTGCTTCTAAGCTGCTTAGATTGTTAATACAAATATTAATGTTTAAACGTATGATCAATATGTCAGTAGAGAGATGCTACATTGTTAGATCGGTTAGATTCTCCACAATTCAATAGTTCAGTTCATTTAATGGAAACAACAAGCCCCAAAGTCTAATTCTTACAGATTTACTGGTGTAATCGGCATGATCAGACCGTTCTCATCTCAGGGTGTCCAATATCGAGTCTTTCAGAAAAAGTGACAAAGCGTAATTATTTAACACTAAGGTACCCTTTAGCGTCTGTCACATTCATGTTAAAGGGGTTGACAGCCCCCTACCCTTACCATAACCATCAGAAATGTTAGTGCCTAAACCTAAGTTACTGACTTTATGCATGTCGACCGGCTAACCCTGAAGACATTAATCTCGGCTCATGTACAGGATAGATCCTAATGTAAACCGTTTTATCCTTTAGAGGCCAACAACGGAACTTTAAATACACTTCTGAGAAGTTTTTAGGCTTGAAATCACCTGTGTAGATTTCGAATATTGGCAGTTTTACGAAAATTGGCGGTGAATCGAAAACGTGTTCAAACGTTTTCGGAGTTGAGAAGCTCCGTAAGTGCCAACCATGGTGCCGACGGGTGTTATATAGCTGCAGTAACGTTACTGGAGGCTGCACATCAACACAATGGAGGATAACCCTATCCGCTGTAGGGTTAACCGGTCGACATGCATATAATCAATAACTTTAGGCACACACCCTGTGATGGCTGTCACAGGAATAGTAAGCCAGCTAGCTCCAGTTAGCTCCCCCAGGTCCAGTCACACAGACCACTGCAGCCAACACAGCAGACGTGTCCAGCAACAGCTGAACGTTAGTGTTAATGTTCGTACCGCTGTACCGCTGTTATTCTATTATTAAATTCTCAGTAATGTTGTAAAGTTTTAATCTAAATTGAGATACATCTTGCTCGTGATGTAACATTACAGAATATTCTTGGTTTGTGAAACTTAAAATCACTTTGGATGAAATAAAATATACAATAGTGGTATGAATTGAAACATTGATTTATTATTATCATTATGCTATTATAAATAAATATTTGCAGGAAGTATAGTATAAATATACTATATTATATTAATAATATATAATAATAGTATATTAAATATTAACACATAACGTACACTGATTACTACGTTGACACTTGATACCTCTTTTTTAACGGCTCTTTTTTTTATTTAACAGCTATGCGTGGGCCGAGTGGTCGGGATAAACGTCATCATGTTTTATGCATGATGGCTTCTGAAGTAAAACTTCCGTCAACTTCCGTCACTTTTGTCTTTTGGCTGCAGCTGGACCCTTCTAGTTTGTGTTGCTGCGACGTAGCAAACGGTGGCATTTCATATGTAAAATAATTACGGTCTCTGAAAGCGTCGGTAATGAATCAGAATCAGAATCAGAATCAGTTTTATTGCCAGGTATGTGTACACATATGAGGAATTTGTCTCTGGATTTATACTCACTCCAATAGAAATTAATTTATCTCTATTGGAGCAAGCCTCCGGGCTGCAGCTATATTCAGCGCCGCCACTCGCTACCAGAAAAGAATTAATGCAGACAGCAACATAGTATACACAACATACAATACATAATAATACACAAGACAACACACATGTATGGTGTGAGTAAGATAATGAGTCTGTGTATGTGAAGTATGAGGCTTCAGACTGACTATGTTGTTAAAAAGAAAAAAGTTCAGTTCATTGGCCTTGTCCTTGAGGAGAGATAAACCAGTGCGCAGGAGAGAGAGAAGGCCGGCTGCAAGTCGTTTTCCCGCTGGGGTGGAGGAGGGGAGGGGGAGGGAGGGGGCACTAAGACAATAATTTTTAATCCAATTTAGGTTGGTTCGGTAACATTTATCCGGATCAGTGTCCTTCAATCGCTCTCCTCCTCAGCGTCATACGTGCCTCCAGTTCATGTAGTGATTTCGACATTTCTTCTAATTTCATTGTCAGACCAGTGGTTACTCTCAGCAGCTCACCAGACTGCGCCCTGATGGTGTCAGTCCTCCCCTGCGCTTCCACAGACCGGTCTGAGATCTTACGAAACAGTTCACCGTTCTGATCAGCCCTTTGATGTAAAACCTTCAGCTTTTCGTTCACCCCATTTAAGCACTCTTAAAGTTCCCCAGACAGCTTTTGGGTAAATTTGCTGGCGGCTGTCTTACCAATTTTACGATATATTAGGGAGATTCCAAGCCCGATAATCAGGAATCCCACTAACAAAATTCCAATTATCCATAAATCTTCAATGTCCTCCACAGATAAAACATCCAAGCAAACCGTTTGCCAGGTCTCCCACGAGTCGTGAGCGTAGCCTGCAGCGAATGTTCCACTTGGACAGTTCGGCTCACCCGGTGAAACACGTTTCTGGGTGAAAATCTTGTCAATAGCGCTGAGTGACCAGTTGATTAATTCCATTTTGATGGTTTGACGACTGCTCTCTACAGTAGCAGGAAGTAGAATCAAGACGCACTAAGATGTGAACGCGTTGGCATGGTACAAGACATGGGGGAAAAAAGAAGTGCCTACTCAGTTACCTTTTAAGCGCTTGTTAAGTCTGAATATAGGCTTTTTATATTCCTTTAGTCTATAAGGGTCCACTGATCAAAAGGATCAAAACAGCTTTTCATAAAAATTGATCCAAGTTATGACTCCTGTCATGTGAAGTCCATCGCTCTCTGTCTGCTAACTTCTACCACACCTCTTTCATCCTGCAAGGTGTCGTTAAGTTGCTGCCTTCAAAATAAAAGCGCATAAGCTGTCTGTCAGAGCTGGGTCAAATGAATGACGTGTATTTGATCCATCCATCGTCAACCGCTTATCCTGCGTACAGGGTCGCTGGGGGTTGGGGCCAATTCCTGCTGACATCGGGCGAAAGGATGGGCACACCCTGGTCCATCACAGGGCCACACATAGACAAACAACATCACGCTCACACCTAAGGACAATTCAGGGTCACCAATTGGGAGGAAGCCGGAGATGCAAACTCCACACAGAAAGGCCGGGGCAACCGGGGTTTGAACCCGCAACCTTTTTTCTGTGAGGCAACAGTGCTAACCGTGCCACCCCGTGTAATGTTCTGTTTGAAATAAATAAACTGTTTCATAATAGCCTATTTCAGTTTTGAGCAAGAGGAATTAAATGCCTGTCCCATATGGACACCTGTCCCAAATATATCTTAGCCAGGGTCAATTCAGTGATTTTAGCAAATAAAAGCTTGGGCTATTAATAAGTTAATTAAAAAGTTTTACGGTAATCACTTTGGTACATCGCAGTTTTCTGTTATTGGAACCCTGGAGAAGGAGGGTGTCTTTTCATTTAATGTCAGACTATCTCTCTATTAGTGAATGGCGAGAGCAGAGAGATGAGATGAAGTCATGAAAGGAAGACAGCTTTATAACAACACTGCTACTTATCGCTCCCATCAACCCCCCACCCCACCACCCTTGATTCCCCTGGTTGTTTTGTAATGAAGTTATCCCACAGCAGAGTTCTTCTTAGCCCAAGCTGTCTTAAGACAGAGGAGGGATGGAGGGAGCAACAGAATCACAGAGAGGAATCAGTATCAAAGACAACAATGAGAAAAAAGCCTGGGAAGAAGTGATGGGGGCGGGAATAAGGGAGGAGAAAGTGATTGAAGTAGAGATGTGACAATGCGCAAGAATTTAAAAGACACACTCAAGCTGCAATCCCAGTTATATTATAACTAATGCTTAACAGTGCATTACATAGCAAATACATATATGGAAAAATAGACAGTTTCACACAATTATTGGCATCGATATGAACATTATTTGACATTAACATGGAAATGTATGAAACAGGGTGTTCAGAAATGTGATCACATCATTTCCTCTACAGGATACATGTGTTTTGCACATTGTGCTTTTTTTATTGAATTCATAGCACTGTCTTTTAACACACAGACATGCAAAAAAGAGAGCATTTGTGGAGTAGTGTGAGGTTAAACAAATGGTGATGGGTGTGATTAATGATGAATGTAATACTAATAAAATGACAGCATCTTTGTGGAGTATTGGAGGAAGGTGATCTCAGCAGAAAGAGATCCACATGTTGTAGAAATTTACATTTTCGTCTTGAAATTGCACTTTACAGTTAAGACAGTGTTAACTAGTATGTAGTATATTTAAGTACTATTTGCCATACCAGTGATCATTTAGGAAGTACAGTAATCAAATGGAAGATACAGTCCACTGAGCCCACACATTTTGGCCATAATGTCAATTTACCATCACTGGAATTTTAAAAGGTTAATCAGACATCCATCATCATAGGGAAAATGAGGAACCTTGCTTCATCTATTACCGCATGGTCTTGACATGTGAGGCAGGTGACGTGAGCAGCAGAGTGTCATTAATTCTGCACTCAGTGACAAGTCAATCACAAAACCATGAAGGACTTACACACTTTGTTAGATCAGGAAGTGACAGCAGTTGTAGGGGTAATCAAGAAGTCTGCCAGTCAATATGAAACGGATACACAAATACAGTAGTAAAGAAGTGAAGACTGCCATGAGTAAAAAAAGACAGGTACTCAAGTATATTTAAAAAATATGGTACAAAATCACAATTCCAAAATTGTGGGGTTTTTTTGAATGAAAAATAAGATATTCAGTGATCTTTTATAGGATATTCTGGAAATGTTTATTAGAGATAATCTAGGCCCACCTAATCCTTTTACTCATTTTTACACACTTGCTCCAAGCCAATTGGCGTGGTGACTAGCTTGGTTGGGGTGCTGGCTACCAGGCAGAAGCCCAAACTCAAAGATGGAGCTGACCTCTTAGGTGGTAGTGGGTGACCAGCTTATGGGCACCCATGGCCTTTTTTGACTTTACATCTTCACTCAGAATTCTGCTATGTAGGGACGGATGCTCCTTTCCTTCTTCCGCCGCTCAAATCTTGCCAAAGTGGCTTCAAGTGGCTGTCTAAATAGGCCCACAGGAGAGACCAACTCATCCAAGTAAGTGACTTTGTCCCTATCCAATGTTGTGCCACCACTGTGCATCCCCCTGCTGAGGGAGACTGCTGGACTGCAGGGCATGTGGAGAATGTAATCAGTAGCGATCCTGACCTCATCGAGCAGGGCAGCCAAGGGACTCTCAGGGGGCATCTGTTCCCCAAAATCTACAATAGCTTGATATATGTGGAAGAACTTTGGTTATGTGAGAAAACTTATTCTTCTTTAACCTCCTACACCTCATGGGCAAAGTTATGGTTGTCATTCGATGAAGCACCAGAGAAGTTGGAGGAAAGCTCCAGAGAGAAAAGAGCTCAGTAAGTCACATAATGCCTGATTTATAGAGACTCTTTTTCCTCATTGTTGCCTACATTTATTGCAGTGTTGGCTTTTCTTGAAATAAGGTTAAGTCTAAATTTGTTGAGGGCTATGCTGTTACCATACGCACTGGCTATTCTTCTTCCCTGATTCTGGCTCTTCTGTACACTTTCTCTTTTCTCTATTTTGAGGTGGTTGTACCAAAGTACAACCACCAGAACCTCAGAATTGAGCTCCAGTTAAAATCCTGCCATCCTTCTGCCATTCATCCTTAAGCTCAGTGCCATAAAAATTCAGGAATTAAAATGAAAATAACAAAGGAATTTAAAACAATCAGTTTTCAAAAAGCACAATACATAAACGAATCGATGTTCCCCCACCCCTACTAAAATACATGTTGTCCACTGGTTTTCATAAAGTGGAGTTAAGCGCGCGCACACACACACACACACACACACACAAATACACGTAGTGTGAGCAGTCAGAAGTGATTAAAGTCTCCCTAATTGCACTCTAAAAGCAGTGCATTGCTTTGCCACAAAGCCTTTTTACTGTTATTGCTGAAGAAGCAAGTTCTGCCCCAAGGTGTTTGATTCCCTCTCCATTTTTATGCTTGCCTTTAAAACGCAATGAACAGTTGTACAAAACTGTTGGTTTTAAGGCAGTTCTGTGAAACAATGCAATTACTGCTAATGCAGTTTTGTATCCAACAATAACAACACCTTATCACAACATGAAACTTTAGAAGACAAAATCTAAGCTGGCAGCTTACAATTTATAACTTCTGGATAAAACAAGGACAAATTCAAAGTAAAGTAGAAAGTCAGAAAGTTGAAGTCAAAATACAAGGAAAAGTGCCAAGTAGGTAAAAGAAACAACTAACATGTAATTTATTGTGTTCTATTACTTTGGTTCTCACAAACTATGAATTACCATTGATTGTTCAAGGCATGGTGGACAAGAAGTTGTCAAGACTTCGCACAAAACACACACTCACAGATGCAACAAACTTCTACACATGGTATCTGCACATACACGCACACAGATACAAATAATTACTCAAACCTCTGTCCATGGAACAAAAAAAACTACACAGAAGCAGAAAAGTGAGAATGCAGAATCATTGCATTTATTTGTCGCTCTCTCTTTAAGGTAGTGAAAAGCTGATGGTTGCTACAGTGATGCTACAATGGGTGGAAATTGAACGAAATGGCTGCTTTAAATTGTATAATGAGTGTGAGGTGATGGGATCATGATCATTGTAAAGACACCAGACCGCGCTTGATTTCCACTCTAGGAGCTTATCACTTCAAGTCATGCCATTTACTGTGGTAGCAAAATCCATCCACTCACATCAGAACTGCTCACAATGATGGAGACACAGAGGGGAGAGACAGACAGACAGGCAGAGACTGACAAAGAGAGAGCGAGAGACTGTGAATGTGTATGTGTACTTGGGCTGCAGTTGACTACTAGTCGTAAGTTCAAGCTATTAGCCGACTTGTCGACGGACGTTTATGATATTAATATATTAATTATTTAAATATAGATTTTTGGGGCATTGGAAAATAGTTTGAGTTCCGGGGCTGAGAAAGAATGTTATAAGTATCAGTGTAAACACTGGGGTACATTACAGAGAAATGCAAAGCCGAAAACTGATCATATAAAATCAAAATTTTACAAATACATGCACAAAGCAATTTGCCATTTAAGGACAATTATTTCAACACAGCATAACATCACACAAGTCTCATTGTTAAAAAACTTCCTATCACAAGAAAAAATACTAGCAGACTTATCAACACGATGGATGATGCAATGCTACTTACAAATTAACTCTGCTGGGTTCCTCGCCCGGGTCCGAAAACCTTTTCCTCCTGACAGCCCAAAGTTCCTGTGCTAGTGGTGTAAACAAACACCAACATTCCCCGGTGCTCCAATCTCCACGTCCAGGTAAAGTCAGCTCATAGGACCATTTGTGAATATTGGGTATAGTATCGACTGTATATGCATTGAGAATTCACCTCACATTCTAACACTCACATAAGCTTGCACAAATACACAATTTTTTCTCAACTCCAACTCCCATTGTTTCGTGTCGACCTTCATTGTGACGAATCAACAAAGCTGTTGCAATGAAGGTTGTATAAGCTTTGAGGCTAATTCACATTTCCAGTGGATTCATTTTCACCAAAGCTGCCCTGTTGTTTGATCTACCAATTTGACATGGCCATGATAGTCAGAGAAATTAATTTTAAACTGACTAATACTCAATACTCTTGTTTACCTTCTGCATCTAGCTATTTTTTGGCAAGTGTGATTTTGAATTTTGAACACCGTGTGATAGACACTGAAAGAGACAAGAAGAGATGGAGATGGAGCTCGAGTAAGTACATTGAGAAAGAGTGAGTGAATAAGAGATTAAAACTGATTCTAAGTGAATGATAGTGAAATAAAAATAGACAGAATAATAGAAATCAGCCAAAGATAGAAATTGAGAGTGAATAGGTAGACAGTTAAAGATTGGCAGACTAAGATATAGGTTTATAATGAAACGATAGGAGGCAAAGGAAGATGTACGGAGAGTATGAGAGAAATGAGACAGAGAACAATAAGGACAGAATGCTATGAACATATGTGAGAAAAGAGCGAAAACAGAAATGGGAAGGAAACAGAGAGGCAACAAATACATGAGGCACCCTCCCTTCCCTGTCGGGTGAAGAGACCAGTGTAAATGAGATCGACTCATTTCCAACACATAGACACATCCACCCACCCCCATCTGTCTTTGACAAACATGCCCTCATACACACACATGCACATGCGCACACATGAATGCACCAGCAACAGCAACAGCAAGCAGAGATGAAAGGAATCAATAGATTATAAGCAGACATCTGAAGAGTCCAGTCTACTCCCGGGAGGATCAACCATAATTGGTCCAGACAAACAGCCAAAGGACAACAACAATAACAAAGCCTCCATGCACACCGAATGCAGCAATTAATAAATCAGAACAGGAATAGCAAATTAACTCAATGAACAAATATCGACAGGGCTTTGAACACATCTCCATTATTCCTGGCCTGTTGTTGTGGTCTGCTGGTTTCAGAGACCATGTTTGCACCAACATTTGCATATCTAAATGAGAATGAGTGGCCATTGCAACCGCATGTATGCCAGGCTAGGTTTTGGTATTTGGTGTGTTTTTGTTGGTTAGTAACCAGTTAGAAGTCGGTTGATTACCAATCCCGTGGTTTAGCTTTCATATCAGGTTGGAGGGTGGTGATTGAATGAAAAACTGTGGGACTGTGGAAGAATACTTAAATGTGGGGTTTAACTCTGTCCAGAGTTATTCACACCAGACCCTGTATGTCACTGCTTATGTGTACCAGTGCGTGTGTAGGTGTCACCTGTGGTAAATGAGGAGATGGAGACCCCACTGTGCCCCTCTGGATCCAGGGTGGATGAAACAAGTATCTGATCCATCTAATTGATTTAGTCCGTGAGCAGTGTTACTGGAGGCGTGAGGAACACTTCCAACTGCACAGTGGTCCCTTAAGGTAGGGTAGCTCAATCAATGCCATTAGATCTTCATGAGCACCAAAACAACTTAATTAAGAAATGTGAAAGAAAATCAGAGGGTGCTGGTGTGTGTGTGTGTGTGTGTGTGTGTCAAAGTTGTTCTGTTTCAGTTTTTCAGGAGATCACAAACGTCCAGTATCCAGTTCTCATAATACATCCATGACTTAAATCAGGAAACAAAAAAAGTGTCTCCCTGCAAGAACATCATAACCTTGGGATTTAGCCAAGGTTAGCAAACATTGCCTTAAAAATGAATTAAAAGTTAATTGTATTGCTTAACAATTCAACTTTTCATTTGTATGAGGGCTAATTTTTAATTCAAATGTAAATCAGTTCGAAACTCGTTTTTAAACTAAACTGTTTTTTAAACTAACATTTAGTGTCATTGTGAACAGTGAGGAGGTGACAGAGGAATAGAAAAGAGAACTATGAACAGCAGAGATAATCAAAGACCATAACAAGAAGACAGAGAGCAACGTTTAAACAAGCATATTGCGTGTCCACAAAGTCAGTGCTTCTTCATTTTCAGTGAAACTGCTCAAGGCTGTGCTTTGATATGCCATTACAGTTTAGACTCTTCTGTTTTTGGCCCCCTTTCAGTCTGTATAAGAGAGCTGTTCACATTTTACAGATGATTTACTGGAATGTCCTAAACTGAGGGAAGGAACCCCTTAGTCATTTAGATACCGACAGTGGCATGACTCCAAAGAGATGGACTTGGAGTCTTGTAACCACAGGTATTTTACCACAACAGGATAATCACAGTTCTCTATGAAGTGCTTTTTCTTGAACTTCTTTAATCAGGAGCATTGTGTATTGATAATGTAGTTTATGTGTGCTAATTTTGAAAAACATGACATATTGCCACAAACCAAACATACTCATCAAAGCCCCACAGAAATACACTGACATATAAAAATACTGTAAATAGAGTTTATAGTGGGTCCCAAAACTGACAGAAGATATATTAATATACTTTCGAAGATGTCATTTTCATTTCAATCCAACTCCTACAATGGAGTGTGGGCACACAAACTCATCATGTGTTTTTAATGATTTATGCATCACACTGATTGTGAAATTACACTAGTTAAATCCCAACTACTATCTCAATATAGTGATGACGACTGGTTTTAAAGATTGCTGAGAGTTTGCACCAGCCTACACAAAATGTGGCAGGTCACCATAAACTGGTATGATACCTTGTAGCTCTGTCTGAGACACTCAATTGGACCATATATTGCATATATATATATATATATATATATATATGTGTGTGTGGTTTTTTTTTTTTGTTTTTTTGACTGAACAGGCTCTGCTCCCCAATGTCTCCACACAGCAGAATAGGATTCATTACAAGAGAGTAACATTATATTGAAATAAGGGATACACCAAATTGAATAGAAGGAGGTTCAGTTGCAGCATTGTTATTGGTAACTGATTAGTTTGAATTTGATTGTGATCAACTGAAACCAGCAAGACCAGATGAACCAAAAAAGTACTCCATCTTTGAATCTACAATTTTATGAGTTATTCTATGATAAGTGGGCATATTCCATTTGCTGATGAAAATCATGTGATATGATCAAGAACTTATAAATAGACTTTGTGGTAACATTACAGTAGTTTAGATAATCATGTTTTACCTTATGACTGAAAATTGGAAGAAATTCTGGTGTTCCTCTAGCTTGTTGATGATTGGAAATATGAACACAGTTTGCCACCCACGACTGTAATGTGTAAATTATTCATTAAATGTGTGATGTAGAGTTCTTTCACAGTTTCCTCTAGAGTCTTCACCATCGTCAGTCTACTTATGTACCACCATGCACCACGGTGAATCAATTAAATGAGAGAAAGACAAAAGGGCAAACTGGTGCCTTTTCAGTTCCATGTCACTTGTGTGTTAAGTGCTACAGCATCATAAAATTGTTGAAACAGTTGTGTAGCTCAATTTTTTTGGATTTGTTTAACCTTTATTTAGAAAGGTGATCCAGGGATCCCACACATTTTTAATGAATGTTAAAAACATTTCCTTACCTTTCCATAATATTTGATCCCAATTCCATGATTTTATTGAAGAACATGATAAACTTCTATGTAAGGGCTGAAAACAAGTATAATATAATTATTATTGTAATTGTAAAACCAAAATTTCGTAGTGAATTTTGAAAACCTGGGAGATTTGAGTGTTTAACAGATATTTATCAGGACTCGGGACACCCTCCTTGAAACCGGGACAATCCCAGACACAATTGCAGCACAGTCAATTTAATTAACAGATGGGCTGTGTTTCCTTAAGTTGTAGTCAGTGTTTCCAGGTCCCTCTTGCTCAGTATGTGGAAACATTGTCTCTAAGGACTTTCCTACACTGAGTAGTACTGTCACTAGTTGTAAACCTTTAAAACTTGTTTTTTAAAGATGCATTACTTTTTATTTATGGTACACCTATTAAACAGCTTCAATTTGCTATTCACATTCACATTTGTGTGTTCTCCTTTTGTCTGCATGGGTTTCCGGGTGGTCCTGCCTCCTGCCTTGCAGGATAATTTGTGTCTCTAAATTGCCCATAGGGGTGAGTGTGAGTCTTCCCCAAGCTACACGGAAAGCCAGTCCATTAATAAGCTTTTTCTCTTTATTTGTGGCTGCTGCTTAGATATTGTAATTATTTTGTAAAGACAGTCTTTCTGGGCCCCAATGTATGACAAGACCTATAGTTCCAAATCTGACCACTACATCACTGCAGATTGCACAAAATGTTGAGAGCGAGGGAGTGTCCTGCTGAGCCTAACTGCTACTTACAGATACAATATAAGGAGCACCTGTATAATCGAACGCATCCGCTCTCCACGGACAGCTGGGTGTTAGACGCAGTAGCTGTGTCAAAGATGAAGACTGACACAATGACAGCAGCTGAGTTAAAGCTGGCAACTCATCTAGCTGCAGGCATCGACATAGACATTGTGGCCTCTCTGTCTCACTTATTCTGCTTCAAAGAGGATGCAGTGGGAGCCATACATGGGAACTACAGCATTGATTTTAGACGAGGGGAGCTGAATGATCTGTGGTCCTGAGAGGTCCAGTCTGGATCATATCAGCCAGGGGTGGTGCCTCAATGTCTCAAGAGTGGATCGGGCCTCTGGGCTCTTAATCAGACAGCTCAGGAGAAAACTTTGGCAGTCTGGACGGACAAACAGAAATCAAGTTTTAATACAAACACTGTGTTCTATGTGTGTTTCTGTGTGTGCCTGATTGTACTGTGTGCATGTGTGTGTTTATGAATTACAGAAGGAAAGACAGTCACTGATGTCAGGGTTTCTATAGATGATCTCAGTGCTGTTGCTGAAGGGAAGATATCCATGCAGTATCGCAAACAGCACTACACCGAGTTGCCACACTGTAGTCGGTTCTGCCCAGTACCACCCATCCAGGAACCACTCAGGGGTGGTGTACACATAGGTTCCTACAATACACACAGCCACACAGGGACAAAGTTAAATGGTGAGGGATGGAGGGAGAGGACACAGCTGACAAAGATACTTGGTTGGTTCAGAGAATAGGGCTAAAAGAAAGAGAGCCTACCTTGTTTTGTAGTGTACATCCGCTCTGTCAAAAATGCGCCACAGCCAAAGTCAATAAGCCTGACACGTGGGACATCAGGGCCGGTTTGAATAAGAATGTTGTCCAGCTTGATGTCCCTGTGGAACACACCCCTAGAGTGAACCTCAATTAGACCATCCACCAGCTGTTTTGCAATGGTCTGAGAGAGAGAGAAAGAGACATGTAGACCGTGTGGCATGGTGGGTGGGACACATACAGAAATACATAGACATGCCACCAGCAACTTACTTTAGCCTCCTGCTCCTGCAAGGTGGGCCCTCTAGAGTTCATATAATCTATAAGGTCCAAGCAGGGGACTGGTCTCTCTAGGATGAGAATCAGTTCATCATCCAGGTCAAACCAGTCCAGCAGGGTTACGGCTACACTGGTCCCTGCTCCTATTGGTTTGACTTTCAGCAGCAGTGCCACCTCCAAAGGGATCATGCTAGTTTCCCCATCCAGAAGCTTTATATAAAGAGCGACAGAGAGTAAAAAATAAATAATGAAACCTTCATGTATACATATATATAAAAAAACTAAACAAATTCTCCCTCTTAAGATTGTGTGATGTACAAGAGCAACTGTGCATATGTTCCCTTTGTACTTAAAATTTAAAATAAGAAATGTTGAGAAATTTTACCCTGATGATTTAATGATGTAAATCATTTAGATATTTGTTTGCATTAGGACAAAGAAGAAATCACTTACCATTGATGTGCGCTTAATGTTAATCTGGAGTACATGTTTTATGGCCACCTACAAGACAGTAACAGACATGTGGTTAGCTTATACTACTTACTTGAACTATAGATAATGTGTGTGTGTAGGGTGTATGTGGTGTGTGTATGGTGTATGGCATGTGTGTGAGTCTTACAGGCAGATTGTCGTCTTTGCGGTTCCCAGCAAAGACTGATCCAAAGCCTCCTTCAACCAGCAGTTCCCCCTCCTCGTATTTACCCTCAAAGGCAGCTGCAGAAAAAAATACAAACACAAACACTTGTTTGCAAATTTCATTGATTACACTTATTTAAACTAACCCCTAATAATAACTTGTATTTACAAAATAGAAGAAGTCCTATTTCCAACACAAATCCAAATTAAAAATAAAAGTTTGAGGTTTTGGACATTTGGACATTTTGGATTAGCTTAGCTCAGCATAAAAACTGGAAACAGGAAACAACTTGCCTGAATCTGTCCAAAAATACAAAATCCACTTACCGTACCTTATCTGTAACGCTCACTAATTAATAAGTTTGTTGGTTTAAAAAAAAGTGTAAAAATGACTGTTTCCCCCCATTTCCAGTCTTTATGCTTACCTAAGAGTCCGCATGCTGTAGTCGTTTTTTTAACAGACAGATATGAGGGTGGCATCACTTTCTAGCAAGAAAGCATACACATATATGTATTCACAAAATGCTGAACTGCTTATTTTAAGGGGCATTACAGTGATTAAATATTTTATTTTGTTATTTTGTCAAACTTTGCAGGACTCGGTCCAGATCCACAGTTATACAGCAGTCCTCACAGGCTAAATGGTACTCCTTATGAAGAGCAAACTCAAGTATTTCTATCCCATCTAACCTCTGCTGTCAGGGGTGGCAGGGTTTGCTGACAAGGAGGTTCCAGGTTTGTCACTAGAGGAGGCCTCAGTGGTGGCCTGGTGGCTGGGGGTCTTTCTGCTCCTCTTCCTGGTTCCCTCTGTCTCCTTAGACTTCCTCTTTCTGATGATGGTGAGTGTGCATGTCCCACCATCCTCAGTTGAAGAAGAAGGTCTGAAGGTCTCGATGTGGTCCTCAGCAGAGGTACAGGTCCTTCTTCTTCCCTTCATTTGCCCCTCTTCACTCTCATCAGAGGTAGACTTCCTTTTGATTCTGGTCTTTATCTCACCCAACACAGCTCCATCACTGGGTCTGGAGAGGCCTGGGGTTTCTCCTGAGCCAGAGTGACAATCAGCTGGATGATTGTGAGGAGTGTCAGGAGTTAATACCAAACTGTGCACATTTGTATTCAGACTAAGACCCATTCATATGTGGACCACTCAGACGTTTTAAACAATTTCTATCATGTGGATATTTTATTAAATTCATTTGGACCAAATGAAATGTTTGGCTTAAAAAGCTTACCAACAGTAAGTGCCAGCATTAGTAATCATTGACCAACAAGCTACATCATCATGTGGATTAACAAGTAGGAGACACTGCAATTTTTGCTCAAATTTTGTCCCACTACTCACTCAGCTGTCTCCTGGAGGCCCGAACCTGAACAGTGCCTGTTGTTGGCCACGATTTGGAATCCATGACCCTCAAACGGTAATGGTTCATCGTTGAAATGACGAAAACTTGGAGGTGTCTTGTCTGCTGTAACCCTAACCCTCTGAAGAACTGGTAAAGAACTGAGTATTATGACAACAAAGTGATGACCTCACAAAATTCTACTGTGTCAAGTTCTACTTATTAGAATGCAGAATATCAAGTCAAATCTAAACCAATATATATATAAAATCAAAAATAAAGACATTTCATGCTTTCAGGGTACCTGAAACAGAAACAACAACAACAGATTGGGATTCTTCATTCTTCATTCATATTTAAAACATGGTCGGGGGCCGACTCTCATGATCTGTCTTCCAACATACAAAAAAACAATAAACCAGTTTAACAGTGTTAGTATAATTTGCTAAAAATCAGCCCTTGTTCCATCTTTTGCAGCATGTGCAAACAGGTTGTGCTTTTCTGAACTGGTGCACCAATCCTAACATGTTATTTGACATCTGATGAGACTCTGATGACTCCAAGTCATCAGAGCCATCCCAAGATTAGCACTCATTCATAGCATATGCGTTGATTAGCCCATCAGTACTCTCCTAATCCCATTTATTTACATTACTTCACGTCTGGTAGCATAGGACCTTCAAATGGAAGAGGAAATGGGACAGGAACAACTGCGTAGAACACTTAGTATTGCTTGACTTTGCTGGAGGGCCACTGTAGCAGGTCCCCTCTAACAGCAGTTTTTTTTTACTTTGCACAACGTCATTATCTGAACTCCAACACGCTTCATAGCTTCGGAGAATGGTTGTATTATTTGGTGTTATAAATTGCAAACAAGTTTAAAGGTTATATCCATGTACCTGCATTTGTTTTAGAAAAAAATTATATTGTGATGTATTCAATTTAAAATGTGTATTTGTTATTGTAGAGTGAAGCTTTAATGTTCCTGAAGGACAATTTGGCTTGCAAACAGCAGTCAGTAGTAGTCAATATCAAATACAACAATTAATAAAACGTCAATCCATGCAATATATACATACAAACACAAAAAAACACAGTACACAGGTTAGAGTCAACATACCTGTAGTCATTGTCACGAAAAATAGATAAGAAAACACCCTATCACACCCACAGCTACATTATATTTTATTTGAAAAGCCAGTTGCTGATGGAATAAAATACTTAATGTATCTGTTTGTGTCACTTCTGGGGAGGTGAAACCTTCACATTGATAGAAGCTAATTAAACTCACTATAAAAGGCCCAATAATTATGACCTGAGCTTTCTGTGTGGCTGTGACTTGACACGGGCAAAGATAATTTAAATTACATCTTTGAATTTGGCACACATTCACAAATTGTTTAAATTACCAAACCAACAGATCATAACAAATCTTAAAACTGACTCACTAAAAGAAGTATAGAACACTTTCAACAGACACTTTTAACTACTATCAACATTATAACATTATGACCTTGCATGAGAAACACAATGTTTGGCTTGCCTTTTATGTTCAATATCAAATTCAAAGGCTTTAATGTAGTCGGAATCACTTTACATTGCCAAAGCAAGTGTAAAATAAAACAACATCAACAACAAAATTGATTTTGCTGTTAGAAATATATACTGTATACAGATCAGTAAAAAAAATACTTAAAATAAAAAAGATTTTTTTGTCTTGCAGTGAAAAAATACAAAAGAATTTCAAAAATAAATTTAAATGTATTTTTTATTATCAAAAATTAATACATTTTATTTCTAAATCAAATGAGTGTTGGCATCAAAGTTTATCATCCAGGATAGTTCCCAAGTATTTGTATTGCTCGACTTAGCACAGATTTTCTGGAGTTGCGGTTTTTCTCTTCTCGACAAGGCTGAAGGATTTACGTACTGTGGCTACATCAATTTATATCTAACAGCCCCTCTAGCTTGTCATGGAACTCAGAGAATTCATGATTAAAATCATGTGCATCAAACCTTGGATAAAACTTATTTAACTTTTCTGCCAATTTAGTCTCTGACATTTCAGAACACTCCACATTTCACTTTTCATTTTACGTTCCAGCCATAGATTTGATGCCTCTCCAGGCTGCACGAGTTACTATTTCTCAGTTCACCCTCCACTTTAGTTTAGCAAATGCTATCTCCATCATAACATACTCATGGACCTCTTTTTTTGAGTGCTGCCCCTCAGATAAAAGGTTTGTTTCTTCTGATTCAATAGTTGAAATTGCGAGGAATTACCATATTTTCAAAGAAACTAATGTAACATGATATAGTGTCAGTAAATTTGTCCAAATCTGCAGAGGATTTTTAAAAATACGTCCCAATTCAGACATTCAACACAACAATTAAGTTCCTAAATAGAGTCTTCAGAAACAGGATCATAATTGTATGAATCATTATTTAAATGTATATTCAACCATGTGACTGTAAACATAAAAAACAAATATTTTAACGGAATTTAACAATTGTTGTGGAGCACAACATTCATAAAATTGCAAAATTGCGTAATTTGCTTCAAAAGCATTTTGAGAGTACGCTGTTTTAGGTTGAATGGTATCTTGGTCATTGCCACTCCGTGCCCGCAGTGCCTGCTACTGGGCTATATAACATTGGAATCCCAGCCATTTATCAAGACAGCGGCGTAATGATTTACTGCAACAACACAACTCTTCAGCAAGCAAGCAGTGAGATGAAGCAAAAAGTACATGTAAGTATGGATATCATGGCAGAGGCTACGAAGAGATCGAAGAAGACGTTGTCGGTGGAAGCAAGGAAGAGAATAAGAGAAAGTGACCAGGGCCCGTATTTATCAAGCTTGTCAGAATTACTCATAAGAACACTGCTAAGAACTGACTTAAGAGTAAAAACATTCTTCGCTCAAAGCTGTGCTTAAAAGTTAGTTATCAATTATCATAGTCCTAATTTGAGTGAAGTGTAGGACTAAATCTTAAGTGTCAGTCTTAGTGCTGATTTACGACACTTTGCTGTGCCACAAACAGGACCAATCACTAAATAGATTTCCTTCTTTAAGAATATTCTCAGATAAATTCACAGTGAATGGTGAAATTCCTATGAGGAGTTTATATTCAAAACACATTTAACAATAAAGAATTTTCAAGATAATACATTATGATATAGGCCTACACATTAAGGAAGTCGATGAAACGCGTGACAATGTGTGGAGCTGTAGCCTAAGTGCTATAATTGTTTCCATGATTATTTGGCTTATTGATGGTTGTGACGGCCAAAATCATTTTTGCGTTTGTCCTGTGGCAAATAAACAAAGCGTCATCTCCACCTTCAATTTAACTGAAAACGCATTACTGCGTAAATCAGTCAATTCTTCATCTCCTCTCCGCAAGTCTGTCTCCACAGTGCCATCACAAGCCCTACTGGCAACTCCTAACCACTTGAGAGACCTCTCAAGGTCTCTCAGAAATTTGATAACTTGCTTTTATTCTTAAGTTTAAAAGTAGGAGTAAATTTCATGAATTCTCAGCACTTAAGACTAAAATGGCATTTTGAGAAGCTTGATAAATACTGGCCCAGGTAGTAAGTTAGCCAACAAAGCTAGACAGCAACTGATGCAGCTGGTGGAGAGCAGTGCTGATGTCGAGCTGAAGCCGGGCGAGCAGGCAAGATAACTGGGCTCAGCAGCCTCTATGGGCATAATTCCATTAGCATAATGTTAGCTATCGGCAGAGGTGAAGAAACCAAAGAGGAAGTTGACAGAGTAAGGTAAGAAGAGAAAAAGAGAGTGACCAAGCAAGAGGCTCCCGGACATTGGCACAAGCTTTGTGAGATAAAAGGCTGCAAGACAGACACCGAGCTGGCATTCATTCTGTGTACACAGCTGGCTAGTAAGTAATATTGCTATGTCTTTTGTTGTCACACTTCCTTTGTGTTTGGCTGTGTTAGCAAAATCGTCGACTTGCTAGTTTTGATCATAAGTAATGTAATCATAACAAATGCATAAACAGACAGAGGTGAATTACACTAGGAAATTACTGTAGACACACTCTGCCCATGCACTCAATGTGCATGAAAATGTGCTTTAGGAGTCTCTTGCTAGTTTCTCATTTAACCCTAACCCTGCCTATGCCAGCTTTAATACTTAAACTATTCTGATCTTAACCAGGGTTAAATGCATCACAACTTTCCGCGTGCTGATGCCTCAATGCATGTACCTGGTGCCCTATTTTTTTGCCCCTGCCCTTCAGACAGCCTGACTTAAAACTAACGGAATTCCTCTGGAGGCTTTTTGAGCATGATGCTGAACCTCTCCTTGATCGAGCTCACTCTATACTCACACTGAACCCTCACATGAATTTAAAAAACACAAATATTACAGCTATTACATAGATAATACAGGAGGCCATACACATTCTCACGACGTATTTATAAAACAATCTTCCAGTTACATGTTTTTATGGACTTGCTGCCACACCAATTTAATTTGTAGTCTCAGATGATTCAGGACTTGGAACATATAACCGTTGCTGTTTTGGATGACATGAATACTATTTAATGGCTGGAAAGTTTAGTATTTCCTACATACAGGTTTTCTCCTGTGTGCATGGTAAATGCTCAAAGACAACATGTGACCCTTTGTTTCGATTCACTCTAGAAATGATCTGAAGGTCAGAAAGGCTAATCACAGAGACTAACTGAGACCATTACAATGATCCCGAAATATTACTTTGACGCTGTGTGAGTATAGGGTTTATAAACCTTGTCATTACAGCTTTGCTGTGATTTGTCCGGTCGGGATAATAGTAATACAGCCTATGTAATGGAAAAGCTATAAAACCGCTGATCCTTTTAACCTTTCCTATCTCTGGCAGATGACATTGATCAAAGGAAAAGACCAGGTGCGTATGCATTTGAAAAGAAACAGGTTGAGAAACATTAATATAGACAGAGCTATTTACTCATTACCCACCAGGGCTAAGACATTGCAAGTCATTTCAAGTCAACTGCCCTTAATACCTCCTTTTTCCTGTCTGCTCCATTCCTCCACTTTCCCTGGTACACTGGCTCACTCTCCTGTCTCCCCTTCCCTCTCACCACCTTACTGTCTATTCACTCTTTTCTTAGGGAGATGTTTAAAGAACTCCTCTGAAATACTAAGCAGCCCAAGAGTAATTCATTGCCACATTTGCTTTTATGCTCTTTATTAGGCCTAGTCCTTAAGATGTTTTTTAATGTTGCATGATGGTTTGGATATAACTCATTACCGTTCTATTCTTTTTTTGTTGTTGTGTTAAACAATAGTGTGAAAACGACTATATGCATAAAAGGCTATATATTGTACATATTAAATTTAACATTAGGTACTATTCATTTAAATTAATAATAGCATATATTACAATAATGTGTAATATTTTTCACAATAGTTCATGAAAATCACAAATGCAGCCAGCCAGTCGTTGTCACCACACAGAGCACAGTGTACTAGTGATGGGAATTACGCCTCTTTAGAGGGAGCCAAATTTCATGGCTCCATTCCTTTCCAAAGGCTGGCCCTTTTAGCTCCCAAACGGCTCTTCATTTAGAATCACTTCTGCTGGTCATAGCCTAAGTTACATACTTATTTGTTGCAAAAGATAAATATGCAATTTTCTTCATCTGCAATACAATGAAACATTCTGTGAAATTGATGGTTAAAAATTGGGATATGTCAAGAATAACCTTTGTTGTTTGTAACAAAAATAACACCCGACTTTTGAAATAGTATGGTTAATAAATAATTATGCAACTCTAAACAGACACATACTGTATATTTCAATTAAATAGTTATTATATAGGCTAATATAAAACGAAAAAAAGTATTTCTGCTCTGTTAAAAAGTGTAATTTGTTTATTGTCTTGTATTTCTTTCTTCGCAGGGTTGGGAAGGGAGGGGGTGATACGGGGGCCACTGGCTCAGACTGAGCCACACTCTTCCAGCCATTCCAGCCATGATTTGTGATTGAGGTAGCGTTAAATGACTTGCCCATGGAGATTCAGCTTACGTTCTAGTTTGCCAAGATGCTGTTGTTGTGATGTTAGTCATAGTAGCAGGAGAGTATCGCTGTGTGGAGCATGGAGCACTGGTGTTCTGGTTCTCAAAAAAAACCCACACAGTGTTGATACAGAACTAAAGACAGATAAAATACAGTCTGCATTATTATCTCTAATTCCTCATTTTTATTATTCTCATCAATTTTAAAGTTTCAACTTACTCTTATTTAGCAAATATCTCCTTTCCTCTTGCTCATGTTGACTGTGAATGATGTAATCTGCATCCAATAAAGCAGTAGTCATACACTGTTGTTGGGGAATTGGGAATTTTTGGGAATTCCAGAGTTAAAACAATTGTGAAAGGACTCACAAAAGACCTCCTATAAAATACTAAACTCTATATTTATGTAAAAATGTATCTCTACAATAACTAATCCCCAATTTCACTGTTTATGCCTAAGCACCAGTGGTAGCGGACAATTACAAAAAATATTAAATTACATAGTTATAATGAAATGATAGGATGGGCTCTCAGCTAGCTAACATCAGATAGCTAATTTTAAGTAAAAGAAATGCTAATTACGAATCTCTGAAGGTAGGAAAGTTAAGTGCATTAAAGCAGCCAAATAGTTAGCTACTGACATTAACCTGCTGCGCCTCCATTAGCGTGTGATGCACCGGACTGGAGCAGCTGCGCTGTGAGTGACGCAGACAGACAAGACGTTCTACTAACATTAATGTTAGGAAATGGTATGGTCCATTTTAGGGGTTCCTGAAGTCGTATTTCAAGATTCTTGAATATAAGGCATGAGTACGGGAAATATATTGTAATATTTACAAATACAGGTATGAAAAACCCCCCTGAACTGTTTGTTTTGCCTATTTTGGGGGGTCCAAGCCTTAACTTGGGGGGTCAGACCCCCCCAATCCTCCCCGTAATTCGAACCATGTACTCCACCTTTAACAGTTACCTGACAATGTTTCGCTCCATAATAGATCTGTCTTTTTTATAGGTTTTTCTTTTTTTTTCTTGCCTAGTACTGTATAGTATAGTCATTCCTTGCATAGTCATGTGTGTTCACGTTTACTAACAACTCTATCCTGCTTAATGGGATGGTGATAAGGGTGCAGACACCAGTTTTGAGTGTTTGTGTATTTTTGAGTTTAAATGTGAGTTTTGGTTATTTTGAATTAAACTGAACATCCATTCTCTCACCTCAAGCTCTCTCCAGAGATGAATTTGTTTTTTTCCCTTCCCATTACTATTATGTATTTTCTAAGGGCTTTTTCTGTTTCAGGATTAACAGCAAATGTGTTTACAGTTAGATTAGCTATCCTGTCACATTTGCTCTCTGTGATTTAGTGGCTTAGTCTGTGAGTGTGTGTGTGTGTGTGTGTGTGTGTGTGTGTGTGTGTACGTAATGGGCTGTTGGGTGTGTTTGTTCTTAGGAGAGGGTTAAGGTGATTTAGTGGCAGTCGAGTAGAATGCAGACCAGCCAGGGCAAGCAGGAGCTCAGACAATTCTGTAGTGGTGACACAAAACGATAACCATTTAGTTATTGTCATGTCCCTTGGTGTTGCACTGCTTTTCAAAAGAACTACAACAAATTTGACACAGCTTTGGCTTTTGAGTCTGCACACGCAAGGGGAATGAGCAAAGGAAGGAGTAAAGCTCCCAATTTTCCTGGAAGAGGAGTACGGGGCAGAGGAGAGAGGCTGGCGCGATTGAGAGATAACAGCAGTGGCCCTGAGTTAATTGGCAATTAGAGAGCTGCCAGCATTATTTTTAAAGGCTATAATTAGGTAATTGCGTGTGTTTGTGCTTGTGCCAGGTCTGTGTCCATGACATGTTCAAATGCAGGAGGTCAGTTTTCAGTTTCTTACATGACCCTGTTTGTTTTCCTTTATCTGTGTACCCAAATGGTTCTCTTGTTTTATTTTTTTACTTGCACCATCTTTGTCTGTCATGGTAGAACAGAAATGCAGGTAAACTGCGTTCAAGCAGTAGGTGGTTACACCACCAACTATAAAAATATGTTGTAAAAAATATATATGTTAGTGGGATACACTATTTCCTCACTTTCCGTGCATGTGTTTTACATGGATGACATGATTGCCAAAACTGCCGTAGCAGTTATGCCTGATAATACACATTTACTGCATACTGTTGTGCACTGGATGGAGAGGTTAGCAGAAAGAACATGTGAGTGTCCACTTCATGCATGTAGTGCGTGTCTATATATGCATGTGTGTAAGTGGCTGACAATTTTTCCTGATTGCAGCAGGTCTTTTTTGAAGAAAGAGGAGGCGATAGGGAAAGAAGGGTAGAGAGAGCGAGGTGCCTCCACTTTGAAATCCATCTTTCCAAGGATGGCTTCCCTACTGAGACCCTCAGGCTTTGTCCTCCTTTCAGCCTCTTTTGTGCGTGCTTGTGTGTGTTTCTGTGTGTATGTCAGGTAGACAGTCAGTGGTTTTTACTCCTGCTATCAGCCCCTAGTGTCAGTCTAGTCTCATATCAACGTCCCCGCCCTATACTCCCTCTACTCCCTCTACTCCTTGCATACTGTCAGAGGGCCCCTCAGGACAGTTCATGAACCTCTCAGCATGAACCTTTTTTTTAGTACTGAGCTAGAAGCCACAGCTTAGTCTGCGCTAAAAATGGACTAGCTGCCTCCAACAAAAGCACAGCTGCCACGTCCTAATTTCAAGAATGAATCCACTAGTCTAGCCAGAGATGAAAAAAGCACATCATGGACATTGTATTTGTGATAAGCTTACTGTATCCACCTCTGTCTTTTCTTTCACCAAAGATACGCACTTACACATATTCTCCCAGGCACATAATGTAACGTCATCTGCTGCAACGCAATGTTTTGGCAGTTGGGTGCCATGACAATGTTGGTGTTTATTTTAACATTTAATGCCTCAGTTCTCCTTGGTGCACTTGTCTGCTTTCATTTCATTGACACTTTAGAGGCCTTTATGACAGCTGACACAGTAATTGCTGGGAGGATATATGTAATAATACACTGAACAGGTAGTCGCTCTCTTCTAGTTTGGCAGCTTTTCATATTCACCACCTTAACGAAACTTCCCACAGATGTGTGACATTATGAAAGGCTTAATGTTCAACTGTCATGCTATTTCTCGGCTTATCTTATTTCAAAGAGTGCTATTTCAGAGTAGTTTCAGAATTCTAAGGTCTGGTTAATGTAATAGCAGCTACTACTGAATACTCCTCTGATAAATGAAAGGATTTTCCTGTGTATTTTTCCTCTTATCTACAAAAATCCTGCTGCACTGAACTGTTTTGACCCATCTTACCACTGCTATGTGGAGATAAAGTGTCTCATGTTATATCCTTGAAATGTCCCTCAAATTCATGGAAATAAATGACCATTAATCCTCACAACTCGCTAAATCCAAGTCTAATCATGCAAAATGAAGTCTTCCTCTGAAAAACAAGCCACATGTTCAGCATTTAGAGACAAACAATGACAGCTTACACTGATCAGAATTCCCATTTTTAATTGATTTTGCTTTTAAATTTTGCAGTCAAGTATCTTCACTGATATTTTGGGTTCATCTGAATCAGATATGTCCCAGGCCTGCAGGTCATTTGGGGCTATTGGGAGTCCAAAGACCTCCTTGCTTGGGGAACCTTTGTCATTCAAGCTAGAATCTCCAACATCACATAAATACTGTGTAAAACACACTTTTATAGTCTTGTTTTGAGCATTACTGTAAAGCTGATGATAAATGGGGCAACATTTTGAGCAATGTTACTGGCAATCATGCTGGTGGCAAGTCCGTTTTGAATGGATAGCAGCGGGACGATGGGACGGGGTGGGGCGGTGGCGGGGCGGACCATTGACGGCAACATTGCTCTAAAAGTTACTCCGTGTATCATCAGCTTGATTGTAATGTGGTTGCCTGGTTCTTTTGTATTATTTTCAATTTTTATTCTTTTGTACTTCAGTTCAATTTCTTATTTATTACATATAATGTTTTGTCTCTCTTTTATAGTGTATCTATAATACAATATAATATATAATATAATCTATAAAGCAGTGTGAAAATACACACATACACACACGCAAGCATGATGCAAAGACATGAACAAGACTTTAATCTATACTGTATTATTAGTGTGCAAGGTAACAAGAAGAGAAGGACAGAAAAAACTGTTCACCTCTAAAGCCTCAGATGCCGAGTGCACTGAGAATATTGAATTTTTCTATTTCACTTTACAGATTTATTCATGTTTTCCGTAGCACCTGACTTTCCACAGTATCCCCTTACATGGCCTTACATTGAGTCAATTTGTAAAGCATAAACATTTGGAAGTGCAGAAAAAAACCAGAGAGTTTAAGATCCTTTGAAGTGGTCGACAGTTGGGTAGTAAAGATTCCCAATCCTCTGCTTTAACTTCAGGAAACTATTCTCTAACTTCACTTCGCCTTCCTTTCCACAGACTATTTTGTCAGCGAGTTTGAAAAGAAGTTTGATGACATCCCAAGCACTTATTCCCAACCATGACCCTTTTCCACTCTCCCACAAACCTTTGTAACCTAACTGATTATTCTCCTCTCACTCCGGGATCTTCAGGCGAGGTTTTGACACTGGTGTCCTCCAGCTAACCTTACCAGAGACTTGATTGTACTCTACAGAGCTTCTAGTTCAAATCCATGTCTCTTCTCAGCTGTACTGCAATGCAACGGTTGCTTTGCCTCCCCCGATTCTCCCTTCTTGTATCTGATCTTCTAGTAGCTTCCATCATCTGCTCCTAGCACCTGGAAACTGTCCACATTCAATACGATGTGAATACAGGGTGATATATTATTGATCATGCAGGGAACACAAACAGGTCAGAGCGCAGCAGGACACAGAGCACAAAGTTGGAGGGGATTTCATACCTTTTTAAAGGGTACTTGAGTAAAATGGAAAGTGGGTTTTAGGTCAGGGTAGTCTCTCTCTCTCTCTTTTTTACCATTCTGTAGCCCTAAATCCTCAGATGTGTCCTACAAGGCAACATAGCCTCTCATGTTCAGGGCACAGTCCAGTTCTACACCCTGAACATGCCAGTTTGAGTTCGGAGTCCCCAAAATGCCACAGTGGGAACTTTTCCTCTAGAAACACCTTTATGTGCCCTCACAATAAATTTGTATTATCTTGTGCTACTCATTTTCTTGGAGCTCTGGTGGTGCGTACACAGTGATGGGCTTGCTTCTTTGATGGTCTGACAACGTACAAAGCCTACACATATGCACTTACATGTCAAGTAATATGATAGAATGCAAGTTTGTGCAATATGCTGTGGTTCTTAAAGTTAAACCCTCTACTCTTTAGTCATGGGTTATCTTACACGCTGTTTGACTGGATTTATCTGGGGCTTTTGGAAACTTTGGTTTGCTTGAGGTGGAGCTGTCCAGCTTGCTGTGGTGCTCATTACTGCTCACGTCCTATCTATGTTTAATTTAGAGGAAGCACAAGTCTAAATTCAATGCCAGCTTTTCTTTTTCTGCAGCATAGTTGTAGCACATGAGAAAGTGACAGTATAAAAATGCATATTGGGTTTTTTAATAATAGATTGTGCCTTGTTATATTGTTATCTGAGAGAAAGATAGTACAGCTCTGTAAGCTTGTTAACACCTGTCAGCAGAACAGCACTAATGTAAAACCTTTCATTGTGAGTGAAATTTAACACATTAAAATAAACATGGATACTACTTTTAATCTTCTCTTTAATAATCTACCTTTGATTTATTTTTCATGTAATTATTTTATTATATTTGGTGGCAGTGTAACTGCCATTTTTACTTTGCAACTTCTGTCCCAGGCAGTACACTATAATGGCTGCCATTTTCACAGTTATCCGCGCTGACTGACATTTTTTCCTTTTGTAGGATGTACAGCTTGAAACTAATTAATCCAGCTTAACAATAATGCACTAAATTTACATACCTTCTGCCCAAAATATATGAATCACTTTGATCAATTCGGAATTACCAATGGAATTACCATCTACTAGAGAAAAGCCTTGAGGCAGAAGAGGCCATGTACAGCGTCTTTCCTCCCATCCCTTTGAATCTCACGCCTTGCAGAAATGTGAAGATATGGTGTCAGCAATTTTAGAGCTGTAATTGCTTGCACAGCTCTCGCTGTTTGTTTTTGCAAGATGCAGTTTTCCGTTGGGTATCAGTTTACAAGAAAAATCAATTAAAGCGCAGTGTTAGACCTACTGCCAAAGATAGAATAACTATTGCCACAGTATGTAATTCCTGTGTATTTTTAGGATTATGATTCAACTTTTCAAACGTATAATATAGAGACTAGCAAAAGCATAGTAAACAATATTGTGATAAATAATTCTCTTATATGGATTGTTTACCAGCAATGACCAAAAGATGAGTTGTGGGAACAAAATAAAAACATTCTACTCAAAAATTCATCATTCCCAAATTTTACAGAAATAAATGTGCTCTACTGCACCACTGTGTGCTACTTAGTGAGTTTGTGTCTTTTCTGTCAGTTTTCTTGTAATGATGCCCCCCATCCCCACACACCCTCAATATATATACAGAAAACTGCTCACCCACATCCTTAACGCATGGGAAGACATTGACGTTGAAGTTCTTGCTGGTGGCAATGTTTGCCTCAGGACTGGCAGGAAAATCTATGAGGCCCATGTTGGCCTCATAGATTTTCCTGGGATTTTCAGGGACAGAAGGTGCTTTGGATGAGTGTGCTCACGATTTAGGTGGGGAGAGTGGGAAAGGCTATTAAACATTCAGAACCCATGTCTCAGAGTTTGCAAAGAGGGCAGGCACGAACAGGAGGGCAAAAATGAAGAATCTAGCCTCACTAAACCATCATAGGCCTACTAAGCTGAACAACCTGTATATATAAGCACAGAAAACCCTGGAAAATGGTAAAAACATCTTTGGTTTGGTTTGTTTGTCTTTCGCAGCCCCCTGAAGACAATGTGTTACAACCTTACATCATTCAAACTGCATCATGAGTCAGGCTGGAGAGAAAGCACCGAGACAATAAGGTATTATCTAGCTACAGGAGAAAGAATGTGAAGAAGGGTTGAAGTTGGGTTAGAGTGTGGAAAAAAATTGGCACAGTGTAGGGAGTGAGGTTAGCTGGAGGATTAAAAAAAAAGGCACCTGAGGGGGGGAAAAGTTCAGGTTAGAGTGAAAAAGAGGAGATACAGGAGACATTAAGAAGGAGAGATGGTAGGAAGCATCAGTGGTTAGCGATACTCAAGGTATGTGTGCCTTCAGACATAACATCACACTTTTAAGTTGTGCATAAAGCTCAGTATCTTCAAATCTTGGACTTCAGTTAGTTTAGATTCTTAAAAAACTTCATTTAAAAGTTTCAATTATAATAATATCAGTCCTGGTAATCAAAGATGATGAAATTAACACACAAAAATTAATATACAGAAATAAAGATACTGTATCTGTAAAAATGTTCCTGTACCCTTTAATTCCGCATCATCATGACCACAATGAGCTTTCCATTTTATGTTGTCCAGATTTTCATTGAGGCAGAACACATACAGAAAGAATCTTCTTGTATCATTGTGTTTTGTCATTTTTGTCAGACACCATTTGATCAAATTAGGTGACTCATGTTGGTCTATGCCCACACACTTGCCACCAAGAGAAACAGCAGTGCATACACAGTATGTGTCTGTATAAAGGACATAGTTGAAGAGAGATAAAAAAAAGAAACTTAGACAGAAAAAAAATGTGTGAAAGTGAGTGGCAGTGGGACTGTTTTGTTAATGTGGCCAAGTGAAAAAAATAAGCTCTCCGGAGACATATTTAACAAGGGGAATACTAAGGTCCAACATCTGTCTCCTCTCTGCCACCTGCAAGCCCAGGCAAACATACACAGTACGTATGCAGCCAAACATTGGATAGCTACCAAGAACTGTTTGGAGAAGGTCCCAGAGTGTTGGAGTCATCTGCCTTGTTAACATATTTGGCCTTGGTAGAGGAACAGAGCTGCTCTTCCCTCTGTATGGTCAACATGGAGAGAGAATAAGTAATTCAGGCTTTTACAAGAGATCTTAGACAAAGCATCAGATCATTCAGTCAAAGAGATTTATCATATTAAAGGAGTAGTGTTTCAGAGGCTATAAGGCATGCAATGCTCTAATCTGCTGTTTGTGTACTCAATTACATTGGAGAAAATCCACATGCATCATCAGAACACCAAGTCAGAGAAATACTTTGCCTTTTGAGTATTCCTACTGTCAAAACAGGCAAAGCAGACATACAGACAAAATAATCAACAACTGAAATCACAAGATACTGTCATAAAACAGCAACAGAATGGAGTTAACTTAAATGCAATTCAATCTAATCTAATTGATAGAGGCTTTCCTGTTTATATAATCAACAATGCCACAAAAGTTAAAAATAAAAATAAATAATGGAAGAGAAATTCATTAGGTTGGTAAAGTCCCATTTGTCTCCATTAGTCTGTCTTTCTAATGAAATAATTGAACCTTATGAGAGGCCATCACCTTCTTGCTTTACTCACACATTTTAAATGTTGCGAGCTGCTAATGTGGGAACTGAGTGAGCTCCAAAAAGTTGTGGTCACATCTGGTGCCTTTAAAAATAAGCTCTCTGAATTTGCCCCAGCTGGAAATTGCTTAAAAATCTTGCAAGCAGCATGGGAATGATTCATCATTTCTTACCCAAGGCTTCCACCACAAAAGAAATGGCATTTTTCTATTCACTTCATGATTTGAAGTGACAGTCACCATGTCCCCTCAGCATGGCTCTCTGAATCCCTGGCTAACTCTGAGGTGGCTGTCTGTCTGATTGGCCAGCCAAAGTATCGAGGAGAGTGGGCCAGAGGCAGAGCAGGGAGGCAAAGATAACAGGCTTATCACCAGGTGAGAAACAGTGAGACCAGGAGGCCTTTTTTCCCCAGACACTGGGCAAATTGGCAGCTTATTTACTGAAATTGTCCTGTACTGTACCCGGCACTTTTTACATCATATGGTGATTTTCAACATTTTAATCTTAACTTTAAATTTACTGTGACATGTATTCCAAAAATCCAATGTAAATGCTGATTTAAATGTTGTGAACAGGCTACATGAATAAAATAATAAAATTGTTGTAAGAGCTTGTCCATGCATCGAGAAATCGCTCAACAAATTTGGCAGTTATTATAGGTAAGGGAGTTTCAGGTGTTTAGCTGTACACAACTGCTAAGTATTGGAGTCAGTTTTTTCCAGTCATTTTCATCTGCTGTCATTTCAGATACCTGCCATTCCCCACCTGCCCTGTGGTATGTCTCACGATTAAGTCACAGCAAGAATTTATGACTCTATAATCACCTCATCTGACACAGTGACCATCTTAACATAAAGAAATATTGTGTAGCATGTAGTAAAATTCCACCCAGTCTAATCGGGCCAGCTTTCATTGCTGTTTCTTGCCTTCCTGTTTCTGACCATAGCCTGTTCCTGGTTTTGTCTGCGCACCCCTTGCCTGCTTAGTTTGACTAATGACCTGTTGCTGAACTCTAGTTTGAACTCTTATGCTTTCAACTGCTCTTCCTCTGAGTCTTGTGAGACCAGATCTGTGTGCAGAACCATTACAGAAGGGCTATTAGTAGAAGTAGAGTAGCACACAAACATGCAGTCCTAAAAACTGCTGACACAAACATAATTGTTAAAAAAATGTTCTTGTTGTATGTAATACAAAGGACAAAGTGAATACTAAAATATAATTTAACAGACTATTAGTCTTAGGGGATTTCAATACTTCAGCCAAAAATACACTCAACATTGTCCTTTTTCAGTATGTATCCTGTTTAAAGCATGCTCCTGTAGACAGTGAGCCACATAATACGTATAACATTTTGTTAAACATCAAGGACAGAAGTTCAGTAAAAAATTGATCATTGATGATGACTAGGTTAAGCCTTCATGTCTACCTTCTGTCAACAGCGATACTTTCAGATAAAATACAGTGTGCACTGTCGTGTGAAGATGATGCATTACCCAGTATTCTATATTGAGCATTTATATTGAAAAAGAGGGTATTTTTGCTTTGAAATTGGGCTACAAAAAGGTCAATACATTAAAATCTGTGTTCTGAAGTCCCAATAAAAGCATTAAGCACTCCCGTTGGAGGATAACATGCTTAGAAGTGCACTTTGCTTGACCACGAAATTGTCTGTAACGGAAACGCCATCACTCCAGTTCTTCTTTGTCATGATCTTTGTAAACACTTTCCAGGTATTTTAAAAAGGCAATGTCTCCATAATGAAGCTGAGATGGGAGGTGGGAGTACACACCTATGGTTACTGACATTCACAAAGGTCAGCACTTCATCCATCAATCTCTCTATATACCTACCCATCAGCCTGGGTGTCCCTTACTGTATCATTTAGTTCATCAGCATCCTAACACCAACATGAGATCACTCCTTAATTCAGACCTTTAAACTCAGAAGGGATGAGAAAAGTGACGTGTTTGCAAACTAAACCCTTAAAATCTTTTTCATTTTAACATGTAAACTAAGCATTCTGGTTTACTCTGAGAAGGAAATAAAGTTATTTTTGAACTGTTCCTCATTGTTATCATCTAGTTTCCGATCCGAAGACTTGATGGGTGCCACATTGCATTTACTTAACTTACTATTCAGTGTTTCCCCTAGGATGGAGTTGTAATAACGGAGGTGATGCATTTTTTTGGTGTGGTCGCAAAGCGCAACCTGCTTTATATCTGGATCTAAAACACCAATACAACATGTGTCACACATTGCAAACAAATTTGGGTGGGGGTTTGGGTTCCTCCCTCAAGAAAATGTTAAAATATGCAATTTCACTCCATTTTGGACCATTGTTCCCCTTCGAGGGAACTCGAACTATGTCGGTGACGACACTATGGGAACGCCTCTGGGCGTGGCAGGGCTGAAATCATGAATGAAACTACTCCAATCCTATTGGCTTTGCTAGAACGGTAGCGTGTGACGGCGTAACTGGAGGTGTATATAAGCACACCGGCACACCGCACACATTAGCTTTTTTCTATTCAGCAGGCACTCTGGCATGTTTGAGACTACTCAGAAGAAAGCAACCACAAGAAGATCTAGTTACCTGGAAGGAGAAGCAGAGGAGATGGCTGGTGAGCAGTTCAGGCAGTGTGTCTTTCCATGCCCGCGCTACATCACGGCTGGGGGATGCCGCATGCCCAGGCAGCTCTCGAGGGGGCTGCTTGCGGCCATTGTGAGGCCATACCCCTGAGGGTGCTGAGGTCCCGTGCGGCTCTCTTTTCCGGAGACGGCCGGATGCGCTCTCCCCGTGGCTCGGGCCCGGCGGTCGCTGAGGCAGCGTGGCGGCTTCGGTCATGGGGCTCCCAGCGCGACATCTCCGAAGGCATCGTGACTGCCGAGGCTTTTTCCTCCGCGCCGGTCTCTGCCCTTTTTCCCGGATTTGCATGACGAATTGTGCAAATCCTGGGGCAAGCCCTTCTCAGCATGTCTCACTACTCCCCCGCTCTGGGTTTACAGCGACGTCGCGGGGGTTAAGGGTTTCAGTTATGGGACGATGCCCCGGGTTGAGGATGCTTTGGCCAGATATCTCTCGCCCGGTCATGCGTCGTCTCTGGCGGACCTCCGCTTCAGGGTGCCGCCGGGGACCTATGCATGACGCCGGCCACCAGCCCTGAGGGTCCTGTGCACCGTTATGGAGGGCTACAGGCTGCAGTTCCGGGTCCGCCCCCCCAGATTCAATGGGGTGGTCTGGACTGCGGTGCACTTGGAGCAGAGCCAGGTGTTGGGACAAGAAGTTCACTCTCTGCTGGAGTAAGGGGCCATAGAACTCATTTCCCCGGCAGTCAGGGAGTCCGGGTTCTACAGCCGGTACTTCATAGTTCCCAAAAAGGACAGAGGATTGCGTCCGATTTTAGATCTGCAGTCCCTGAACCAATCTCCAAGGAGATTCAGGTTCAGGATGCTCACCATCCCCGTCATCGTCAGTCACATCCAATCCGAGGATTGGTTTGTCACGATAGATCTCCGAGACGCATATTTCCACATCTCCATCCATCCCTCTCTTGAGGTTCGCCTTGGGGGTTCTTCCGTTCAGCCTAGCACTTTCTCCTCGCACGTTTACCAAATGCATGGATGCAGCTCTGGCCCCGATGAGGCTCCAAGGCATCCGCATACTGAACTACATCGACGACCGGCTCATTTTGGCTCAGTCTCGGGAGTTAGCGGTTCAGCATCAAGATGTCATCCTCGCCCACCTTCAGCATTTGGGGCTGCGGCTCAACGCGAAGAAGAGCGTGCTGATGCCCGCCCAACATACTACGTTCCTAGGCGATTTTGTCCTCAGTGATCAGAGTGAAGCTAGGCCGCACCATCACTGTGAAACACTTTCAGAGGGTGTTGGGTCTCATGGCAGCAGCATCCAGCGTAATCCCATCTGGCCTGCTGCACATGAGAGCCCTACAGTGGTGGTTAAAATCCAAGGGATTCTCCCCGAGGGGAAATCCGTTCTGTCTGATACGGATTACGAGCAGATGCCTTCATTCCCTGTCAGTATGGAGGAAGCCTTGGTTCCTGTGTGGGAGCGTCATGTCGCCGGACAATTATTTCGACAGACGCCTTACTCGCGGGGTGGGGCGCGGTCATGGACGGCCGCTTTGCGAGAGGCTCCTGGTAGGAGCATCATTTCTCTTGGCACAAAAATTGCCTGGAAATGTTGGCGGTTTTCAGAGCTCTGAGGAGTTTTCTGCCTGCTCTCCGTGGTCGCTACGTCCTTGTCAGGACCGACAACACGGCGGTGGTGGCCTATTTGAATCACCAGGGGGGTCTGCGCTCGCGCCCGTTATGCAGACTGGCACATCAGATCCTCCTGTGGACCCAGAATCAGGGAGCAGAGCTGCTGTCGAGACAGGGGCTGAGGCCCCCTATTTTCACTCTGAGGTCCTCCCGGTGGAGGAAAGCAGACCAGTTGCTGGTGTGTTTCGGGTCCCCCAAGGCTGGGCTCCCCGCTTCTAAACACAGATCAGCAACTGGATCGTTCAGACTATTTCCCTGGCGGGTGCTATCAGGTGCGCGGGTTACCTTCACCTATGGCCGTAAGGGCGCATTCTACTCGAGGCATGGCGGCCTCTAGGGCCCTCCCAGGATTTGTGTGAGGCAGCTGGCTGGGCCACTCCTCACACTTTCATCCGGTTTTACAGTCTGGACCTTCCTTCTGCACCCGGCACCCATGCACTCTCCTCTTAGTCGTGCCTACGGGTTACTGCACGCTGGGGGGCAGGCGGAGGCTTCGGCTTGGAATAGTGGGTATTCTCGTTCCCATAGTGTTGTCACCGACGCAGTTCGAGTTCCCTCGAAGGGGAACGTCTCGGGTTACGTATGTAACCCTTGTTCCCCAAGAACACCTCACCCCGCCTGGAGTGCCTTGCTTCATAGAAAAGGGCTAATATGTCCTGTGTGCGGGCATGCTTATATACGCCTCCGGTTACGCCGTCACACGCTACTGTTCTACCAACACCAATAGGATTGGAGTAGTTTCATTCATAATTCAGCCCTGCCACGCCCAGAGGCGTTCCCACAGTGTCGTCACCGACGCAGTGTCTCGTTCCCCTTCTCGTTACATACGTAACCCGAGACATTATTAGAATATCTGTGTACAAAAAGTTGGAAAAGCTAGAGCAGATTATAAATAAACAACCAAAAAGCTAAACTAGCTAAACAAGTCTACTGGGGTGGAATTATAACCATTAGATCTCGGGAAAGTGATTTTGTTAGTTTTGATACTCTCCACAATGATTTTATATTCATCGCACAGCACCCAAGCGTTTTGGGCCTCACTACCTTATAATGGCAGGGAAAACCCTGTTAATATGACTTGAGAGTCATTATAGATGCCTTTTGTGTCTTAATTTACAGCTTTTGACACGTATTTGTAGAAGTTAACATAAAAAGTAGGCAACATGACAACCACCTCCCTTCCGTATATTTACCAATGGTTTAGTCTAAGCTTGTACAAGGTATTAATGACATGCAGCTAATTAACTTTACTTCCTTAAATGTAGCATTACATAGCAGCCAAAAAAACGTACTGTTAGCGTTCCTGCTCAGGTTCCAGATCAAAGACTGAAGCCCAGGGGAGATGGTTGCTAGTGTTAACTGCTTTCACCACTTTCGGTCTCTCACACTCGCTACACACACATTTGGCACTGCCATATTCCTTAAAAGAGCTAACTTTTGCTGCTCTTACAACAGCATCTGTCGTGTAGATGTCCTTGGAAGAATGAGAAGCGGAAGCTTGCAAAGGATTGAGTGTTACCGTGAAAATCTATTGTAGCACATTGATATTAATGATCAATATTAATGGCGCTCATTCACTGAGCAGAGCTCAAGCAATGCCACAATATGGTCACGCAGATTACAACAGAAATGTGTATAAGACCAACCTACTTAGAATAATCTGACAAAATTAAAAATACTACTGCTTTACAATCCCAGAAATTACCATAACTCACCAATGTTTGTGGTAAATTCAGCTGCAATGATATTGCACTAATTTCTTTGAACATTTCATTAAAAACATGAGAAACTAAAACACATGCACACCGCAGTAATAGTATTGAACCATGGAAACAAAAGCTGTGCATTAATAAACAAAACTGCTGGCAGAAGTCTTATAATTTAAGACTCAAATACTGAGTTCTTCAGTTTTCAGTGAGAATCACATTTGTCACAAGATACAGTAAGTTGGCAGTGGGTGATTCAGTTATAGAAAACATGGATGTAGTGGTGACATAACCCATAGGTTTCTGAAGAGCCATTGTGCAGCTCAATGTGGGCAGCACCAGGCAACTCCTGGCGGTCGCTATCTTGGCAGTGTTTGACTCTGGCTAATCCAAAAATGGGCAATGAGCTTGGTTGCTGAACCACCTAGCAGCAAGCCACCTGAGAGGGCACCCACCTGTCACTGAAAGTGGCACAACCTTATTTATGCAAAACTTTAAGCCTTAATATAATTGAAAAAGGGTGAGTTGTATAAAAATTCAACCCCTGCAAAACACCCCCAACATCATGAAGTGGAAATTAGCTATAGAGCCCAAAAGCATTTGTTGTACCACACTGTAAAAATGAAAACTTGAAATTGTTCATCTTGATTAGATTTTAGATTAAACTGAAAAAAAACCACTTAATGGCATTGCAAACTTTGTTAAAATAGTTTCTTCAACTAACTTTATCACATTTCTTGTATAAAGTTGGTCTCAATGCAAAATTTATGGTGGCACAATTTTGAAATTGTAGTTGGAGCTGAGCCAACTCAAGTGGTGCTAAGCATGGGGTTTCCTAAGCAGTACTTCCGGGGTTTTCATCCACATGTCAGTGTTGGACATACCAGCACAGCTCTCCTGTTTTCTTCAAGAGAAACTGAAGTAAAAAAGGTGAGTATTTTGCCTGAATATGAATATAGTACTGAAAGTCTGGCTTTGCAGTAATCACATGTTTAATTCTTTTGTTTAATCATGTGCTTGATGCTACACTGTAGCTTGCTTGCTAACTAAGTAGTGAGCTAATGTTAGCATGGTAAACAATGGTTTGATAAATTCCGCAGAGTCGCTATGCATGGTTCAGAAGTGCATTGGGCGCGTCAACAACAAAACAGCTGATTGTCAGAGCTCAGAGAACTTTGAACCACTATTTCTTTATGCATTACATCAAAATAAATACTGCTAACTAGTGTACTTTATTTTTTTTGGCCATATAATGTTACCCTACAGGGTTTCCCATAAATGTATATAAGTGTGCCCCACCCACCATGTCATTTTGTCAAGGCATTTGCTAGTTATTTTATACACTCTTTAGAACTGATTAGGTACACGTAGACAAAACTAATGCAAGGCAATACAATGGCTCTGCATTAAAACCTTACTTTGATAGGTATTGTGGTGGTAAGTTTATTGAATCTGTTTGACAGAGGTATTAAATTATTTTAATGGTCAATTTGAAGGCTGTTTATGGTGCTAGTTAACCTCGGGGTTATACTGAGAGGTGTTCTTAAGATTTTGTCAACTGTACTTTTTTTTATATATGTATAGGATGGACTAAATATTTGGAACACTTCTCAGTATAAATTATACCATGACTCAAAAAGACTCAAGAAGGAAGGATTTATTTCAGAGCTGTATTACACTGAATTAGTTCTTAGTGTACCTAATAAACTGACAACTGTGCGAGTGTATACCTTTTTTTATACAGTCCATGGTGTATACCTGCACATGCCCCTACACAGTGTTCAAAACATTCTCTCCAAATGCTAAATTCTTACAGCTGTTGTCTTGTGAAGCTGGTGCTGCTCCATGGTCAGTCTCACCGGGAAAGGTGTACTGAGGTTCCACCAACCACAACCCTCTCTCTCATGTGCTAGATAGGTATGTTCACATGTGGAGTCGCTATGTTTATTTCCAATTTTCAGAGGCAAGGCTGTGAATTTTTTTCCAGGAAAAACACAGAACAGACAGCTAGCAGACTGTAAGTTGATGTACAGAAAAATGTATTGAATTAAAAATTGTAAATGAGAAATAAACAAACCTTTTGTTGACTTCAGGGAATATCTCCTCGCAGTCCGCGAGTCAGTAGCCAGTGAGTGCGAGAGAGCAGTGCATGGGAACGTGCTACACACTGGAGAAGGTAAGGTGTGTGTTTGCCTTGCTGCAGAGTTTAAATTTCAAATCACAATTTAAGGAAATACAGTATATACACAGCCTAAATAGAAGGCAGTGTGGTCGTGCACAGTACACTGTTAAAGTGTGTGAGAATATTTTGTTGTATAGATCCATTAAAAGTAAATTTACAAATTTCTCATCGTCCTTGCAGTTATCCTATGTGGGTTCTGCAGTTTTCTCAGCTCAAGTCAACAAGATCTATTGAGCTGTAGACTACGACACGGAAGAGGAGCTCACTGGCCCTGTGTAGCATTAAAATCACACCTTACATTACCGGACTGTAAGAAGACATCAACCTTTTTCTGTGAGTAATGTGAATTTGGAGAAACTTGGACTGAGCGCAGTTTTTTCTGTCACCTGGGACATCATTTAAAAAATCAGCAGACTGCGCATTGCCCTGAATTGCTGAAAATGAAAACTGTGCCTTCAACACTTATATCATTGACCAGCCATCAAATGACTTTAATGAGGTAGAGGAAAAAGTGGTTCAATTAACAACGGTAGATAAGAGTATGTAGCTGATTGTCAGATTGTCAGATGTACATGTACACTATTTTAAATGCCTGTTTTAAACATTGCATGATTCCATCTTGAATGATACAGTTATGTGTTTCTTTAATGTTTGTTGAAAATAAACATAGAAATTGAAGTGGCTTTGTTTGTGGAAATTGGTGTTTTTTTCAAAACTTAGGAATTTGAGTTGGCCTCAAAACTCAAAAATCTAGCGCAGTAGTTGCCTTGAAATTTTGAGTTTTTATACAAATGAAAGATAAGTTCCATCCATCCATCATCAACCGCTTATCCTGCGTTCAGGGTCGTGGGGGGGCTGGAGCCAATCCCAGCTGACATCGGGCGAAAGGCGGGGTACACCCTGGACAGGTCGCCAGTCCATCGCAGGGCTGAGAGATAAGTTATCTGAACAAAACATAATTAGTTGGCACAACTAAACTTGAAATCTTAGGAATTTGAGCTGGCCTCAAAACTCAAAAATCTAGTGCAGTAAGTTGCCTTGAAATTTTGAGTTTTCAGAGCCTTTTCATTTTTACAGTGCATGTTTTTGCTGTAAAGTTGGGCATTTTAACATGGGCATCTATGGGGATTGACTCCCCTTTGGAGCCCAGCCTCAAGTAGCCATTTGATGAACTGCAGTTTTTCGCACTTGTGCTTCGGCTTCATATTTCAGCCCCGGACATAGCAGCTTGGTTGTAGGTTTACATGTGTTTCCTATATACCTATGTGGATATGGGTATAATCATGATATACATTGTTATGTTCAGTTCAAGAATTTTGTGTTGAAATTTAGGTGGTGGTGTCCCCACTTTTTCCTCAACCTGCTTTGTCTACTTCTTCCTCAGCTAGTTTGTGATTTCTTATGTTTCCCAGAGTTACGGCTGAAAGCTTAGACAAGGAGGGTGACCTTGTTGCTTTCAATCTAAGCTGTGTATGTGGGCATGTAATGTATCCAGCTAACTAGTGTGTGTCCTTTGGCTGCATTTCATTATGTTTGTTATGTTTGAGAATTTCTGTCTCACCTTTTATGGATCTCTCTCAGAGTTGTCAGTGCAACATGGTGGTCTAGAAAGATATTCTGCTTCTCCTGCTGCAGAGTTTGATGTTTGATTTCATCACTTATATTTTAGAACAGGTTAAGAATTGTGTGTTTGAAATATGTTGATGGTTAGCAATCTTTGTTTGACGTGTTCTCTGATTCACAGTAATCAAAGAAAAACACACCCCCAAACATAAATGTCAGCCCAGAAATGCAAGGCGTTGAGATGCGTTGGGATTAGATTTTTCCACTTAGGAGATAAGTAAAAAAGATGGCAACTGTGATAGCGGTGTACACATGATGATTTTGGACAAGGGTATATTTCCTTGTGAAGATTAGATAGCACCACCCTCCTGTACAGTAAAGGTCAACAGCTGTATAAGTTCAGATAAAAATGATCAGAGAAATGACCGATCAGGAAGAATCAGCGTCTTCCTTGTGATGCTGAACATACTGAAACAGGTCGTTACAACACATACACAACAACATCAACAAAGGTGTCTGGATTTTATTCAGATCAAGGCTTTTAACTCTAAAACTGTCACTATTACTTCGACTATTACTGTCACTTATTTCAAAACTAAAACTAGAACCTTTTCCCATGAACCTGCTTTGTAGTAAATGATTATCATTGAAATTTAGACATTCAACAAATTCAAAGATTAAAAGACCAGCAAACCTTTTTTTAAGTTCAAAAGATATTTGTGTGGTTAGCACAGATACTAAATACATGCACACACTACACATGTACAACACTGAATTAATCAAGGGAACATTTAACTGTAACTGTGACTATTTCATTCAAAGAGTCATCAGGACTGTTGTGAGGACTGTTACAAAGAAGAGCTTTCTCCTGATGGCAAAAGAGTTTTTGACTGAAGAAAGATGCCTTACTTTCCCAATGATCAGTAATCACAATTCACAGACTACAATGCCTTAAGAAGTAAGGTACTTGATGAAGACCAAATGACCCAGTTACAATTTTGAGAAGGACAGATCCTGATATTGATGATGGAAGCTTCACCCTTGGGAGTAATGATGTAATCTGGAACAGAAAGGCCTTCAAATGAAGACTGGCTGGGCAGACAAATAGGGCTTCATACTTCTTTTTACTGTCCTTTTTTTGACAGCAGTATAAGACAAATCGAAGAGTATAAGCCAAAAGCAGAGGGAGTGATGGACAACTGCTTGGAGTGATACATTCCTGAGTTGTTCACAAAACATTTTAATAATTCATTTTCTTTCCCACAGGCAGGCCCAATCCCTGGCCTACAGACAGTTAGTACACTGTTGGTGCTGCTTTGGATGATGCAACAGAGTGATTTTGCTCTCTTGTGCAATACTGAAAGTCCAGTAGGAGTAATTGATGAAGATAACGAATACACCTTTTTCACAGATGCCTTGAGCATTTGGAGTCAGATGCATAAAACTCTGTGTAGGCTCACGACTAAAACTGTGTGTACGCACAGAAATATGCATATGCATCCTTTCTGATGGATTTGCAGGTGTGCATAGTTCTGTTCTATAAATCTCAGTCATTGTGGAAATGGCACCGATGGCAAACGATTTTCGCGCAAAATGCAAATGTGGTGATGGAGCAGTGGATAAGAGATATGCATTTGGTGTGAGAGACCCGGGTTCAAATCCACTGTGAGACACCAATGTGTTCCTGAGCAAGACACTTAGCCCCTCGTTGCTCCAGAGGCGTGCGACCTCTGACATATATAGCAATTGTAAATCGCTTTGGACAAAAGCGTCAGCTAAATGAGTAAATATAATGAAATCCATGATCCTAGTATTTTGTCACCGTTTGCATGCTACACACCTCTGTGAAACTAGGAGGCTCAGCTAGAAGCTGATACCAACCATTTTCATCTATACCAAACACATATCAAACACCAAGCATCTAAATGAACTTATATCACAACATAAATGACTCTGTAATCACTGTACATGGCTGAAGTTATTGCCATCCAGATATCTGTCATCTCAACCTACACCACAGTCCGACCACTCTAAAGAAAGCTCATCTCCAGCTCTGATCAGCTGTGTAACTCATATCACTCAAATCACCAACTCACAGAGTTATTAGCCAGATAATAATCACAACAAATGCACCAATATAGTACATATACAGTTACAACCGCTGACTTTTGCCATTTTCGCTGTTTTCAGTCCAAAACCAGCTGTTTTCTATGTGTGAAAAGATCACCAGGGCTGACATTTTGGTATTGCGCAATAGCTGAGCTGTTAGGTTTCGTTTCTCTTGTCAAAATGAAGGAGAGAAGAAGTGTTGCTTTGGAACAGACTGTCTTTATCGTCGCCTACTGGCTGACTCGTATGAGCTACACAGACATCCAATATACCAAATGATTTGTCTGCTTAAGACAAAGAAAAAGTGCCCACTTACAGACCTGTAGCCCCAGGATGTAGCTGTTCTTAAGTTGTGGGCCTGTAAAGCATGGGAGTGTTTTCGGTCATACGAATGTTGATCAATATTCACTGTTTTTATAAATATTTCAATGTTTTGGAAGCTTCATGTTATTTGGAACATGGTTGTATGGACAGAAATAGTGTTTTGAAGAAAACTCCCAATAAAAGTGAACATATAAACAGTAAATATGGCCAAAACATGGCATTCACCTGGTATGTTTTTAAAAAATTGTGTAATAACTGTTGTATATTAGTTTCTTTTCATCAAATTTACAGTTACAATTGTATTCCTGGTGTATTAGAAGACATTCAGTTGCATTATAATCTACAGGATGATGGTTTTGATTGTGATGTTGCTATTAAAATATAGATTTTATACCAGGCGAGGATGAAAATATAATATTTTCCTTTATTGCATCTCCATTTACTCTTTAATAGAAAAATAAATAGGTTTATTTACAGTTGATTCATATTCCTTAGTTTCTTAGTATATGGATCTAGGCCTAGTGGTTGAGGAGTTATTACAGATTCATTTTGGGTATGATATTTTAGGCGTTTTTCCTGGAAATAGGTGTCTAGTAGTACAGTTTCCAGTTGGTTAAACTCACACAGTTTGCCATAAAAAGTACAAACACCCTTAAACACCTGCTTGCGTATTGATACTTGTGCCAGCTCCGCAATTCATTAGAGCTGTCAGTGAGATGAAAGGTAAGACTGCAATTTCACAGATTGTGGCACATCAGCGAGGTTCTCCAACAGTAACAGAACAACTGTCATAACGTGCAACCATCACACACCTGTGGCTATTTATAGCACACATACTACTGGTTAATCACATGTACATAAACCATTATTACCGTGATATCTCAATCATCATTACTAAACATCAGAACAATAATCACTGATTAACTAACTGTGCTCATATTAAAACAGACTTTAGAAAGTGCTTCAAAATTCAGGATAACATGAAAATATCATTAATACAGTAAAATAATGACTCAAATGTAAGTAAAGAGACCGATAAAATGCATCACTCATAAATCATTTATTATTAGGTTTATAAATGTGCCTTTGAGGGACACTTTACAGAAAGCTGTACACGAATGTAAAAAACAATCTAAATAATGTTTTACAATAAGGTTACGTCTCTGACCTTATATTTCATGTCCTCCTCATCGTATCACCCACAACTATCTCTAGAAAACTGTGTCTGCAGTATGCAACATGCGCACATTCGTCTTTTATAATTACCAGTTTACTTTAAAGTCATTAAATAGCAGGCATTGCCAGTGAAACCTGTATGTATAAATTTTGTTATGTGGTTTTCAAACATTTATGAATTGAATTAGTGGAGGAATATGTTGTTTGTCCATGGCCTCTCAAATGACACAAAAGAGTTTTTTGATCTGATGCCCCTATAGGCAGGTGACATTATTTGGCTGTGCCCTCCACAACCATTATAAATCACTAATGAAGAAAAAAGAATTATGATGTGATAATACTAAGGTTAAGGTTTGGTTAGGTTAAGGCACAAAAATGACTTTGTTAGGAAAGGGTCATGGTTGGGGTTTGGTTAAATAAATACATTTTAGTTAAGATTAGGTAAATCTCAGTACTCATTGGCAATCCTCTGATAATGATATAGCCTCTGCTGGGAGCAGCTAATGTTCTGGGGCTTCTGGTGTGGCTTCTGCTTGCACGTGTCATTGTTTACAGTCCTATTAACAATCAGCTATCATCTCAAAACGATTGGAATGCAGATATATAAATTCCAAATAATACATCCCATATGTAAAAAATCAAATAAAAACACAATCTTTAGGGTTTGGAGATTGATAAAAAGCTATAAATTTAACAGACAATAGCAGATGGGTTCCGAGATTGCATTATGGCCAATGTGTTCTGCTTTTGCTCTCCACACAGACTGTTTACCTGCATGCAACAAAATCCCACTCTAACGTGATTGGTCAATACTACTTGGACAAACAAACTATAAACACAAATCAGAATGTGTGTGATACCAAAAGCTTGCATTCATATGCAGATATCTGTTTATAGAGATTAATGTTAGGAAAACATCACATTGTTGGGATAAAATTGAATGATTAAAATAATAACTTCTTAGTTAAGATTAGGGAATGATCGTGACCATGGTTTTAATGTTTACAGTCAGTAGGAAGCGGGAAACCAACAACAATCTGTGTCAAACTCAGGTGTTTTGCTGACTCATCTACACCAACCACCTATCTTGTGACTCTACAAAGTCACACTATTTTCTACAGCCACTATTGGGCTTTGTCAGTTGAATGTAAACATATGTCATAATTGGGCAATGGCTGAGATGACTGATGGTGTTGTTTTTCTTTGGAGGACTCATGCGGCTGCTACGCTGATGCTGCTACATTATCATCACTTCCCACTATTCGAGTGATGAGGTCAGAGTCTAGACCCGAAATATCAATACTGTTCATATTCTGCATTTACCGAGTAAAATAATCCAATCCAAGTCTGTTTGTTTACTGAAATCAGTACAAACAAAGATACTGTCGCCTTAATTGGCTCAGTTGTATGTCATTGTTTGCTTTTGAGTTGGCAAATCACATTGTATTTATCACTGAAGTGGAATAAAGTGGATTGAAATGCAGTTTAGCAATATGATTTTATTTCCTAGGGCCTTCACTCAACTGCATAGAACCTCAACCTATATTAAACATACATAGAAATGCATAAAATGTACACGTACACGCATAAAACAGAAGCTCATACTGGATAGATAATTCATGAAATCAATTATGCAATTCAGTGCACACCTAGCTGAAGCCACTTGGACAATCTGTATCACTCCATGCAGGCACTCAGTGGATCATTGTGTATTATATGGATGGATATTCAGAATCTGGTCAAGCAATGAGGTCTTCTCCACTGTAGTCTCTTCTTGCCAGTCAGTTCACTACATTTCCTCTCCTTTTGAATTCTGGTAAATTTTGTCAGTAAACTTGCAAGTCCCAATGTCCACTGAAAGGTCTGTGAATCTGCACCTCCTGCACCAAGGAGGCGTGTGCACAGCCAGAAGATTGATGTACTGTATAGAAGTTAGGCAGACAGTCAGGGAATGGATTAAAGAGAGGAGTGTGAGTTTTTTGTGTCATAGAAAGAAGGTTTAAAAGCGAGTGAAAAGAATCACAATCGTAATCAAAGATGATGGATCAGCAATCAAGGTTGTTAACATCAAACACAGCCAAATATTCAAACCACAAACCCCTTATCTTTGTTAAGCTTTGCAACATACCGTGCTTTCCTCTGAGCATTTCTCTTGAGACTGGTAAACATGATATGTCCACTCACTCAGCACAATAAATGACACTAATTTCTGGGAAATGTAAAAACCATGGTTGTGAAAACACGTGGGCACCTGGGGCAGTGCGTACTGGACTAAGTTGCATCAGGTTATCTCACAGTTGAATGCTGTGCTACCATTTGGGTGCATTCATGTTTCCAGAACAGCCTCGGGGTAAAGGATTCCCATACTGACACAGTCTACTGATGGCTCCTTTGGTGTTATCAAACCAGTTCAAATTTCTTCCTTTCATCTAGACATAAGAGTCTTTGCTTGATCACAGAAATAAATGTCTTCTTGCTGTGGTGCTAAGAAAAGAATGCAGCTAAAGACAAATAAAAGGTTGCTGCATAAAATGTAAAAAATAAATAAATAACAAAGTAGCAAACAGAGCAGCTGTAGAGCCCTGTTGGTATATAGTTTTGCCAAATTTGATGAAAATGGACACTTTAATAGTGGGCTGGTTTGAATTCTTATGACACATTTTGGGGCTTTTCAATTAATAGCCTTGGATAATAAACATCTTAAAACCAGAAACTCTAACAATGTTAATATGTGGCTACTGCAGACACATTTTGAAGACACTGATGTATGACTTTTTCTGCTGAAATTATGTCAAGTGCTATCTGCAAAAAAATATATCCGTAACCCCAGATGGTTGGACTGGGTGCTTTGAGAGTCACCTTTACCAAAACACTAATACCTAAACCTGTATTGTTATCAACATTTAAAATCATAAGCCCCCTCCACAGAGAAGAGATTGGGAAAGCTGCCAGCTCATTCTCTCTGGAACAGCCTGATTTATTTACTGGCTTGTGTTTTGATAGAGTTTGTTCTGGCTTTAGGAGAGAGTTTTTCATTCGCACAAACACCAGTAGATTGGTCCTTAACAAATTAATGATAAAATAGGTCTTAATCATTAATGATTAACCTGCTACTATGAATTATTTTAAAATTATGTAATTAATGTTATTATGATGTCATTATTATGTTCTTAGGTCTGTCTCAAATGATCTGTGTTACTGCTATTTGCCCATTTCAGCCTTGAAAAAGAGGAGTTTCCTATCCAAGTAAATAAAGGTTAAATATAAAATAAAGTCATTTTTGTTCTTGCCCTTGTGAAGTGATGAGTGCCTAGTTTCTGAAAGCTATTTCACACTATATCACATTTTAGTCACACCTTTCTATGGACACAACCTTTAACTATCTGTAGTCTTTATCCATGAAACCGTATTTCTTCTGCCCTGAAGCAGCAGATAACCTGCTAGTCTGGACACAGGAGCTGAGGGAAAAATCAAAAGAGATTTTGCTCTTCTCCTTTATAGACACCAAAGTGTGTGGAAAGAGAAAATTTAACACAACAGAATGAGCAGAGCTGCATGAAATCCAATCACAACTAACGGCAGCTGGCTTCTTGTTGCCGGAACTCTTGTGGATCTACAAGGGATCTCTATGCAATGGTGATGCTACTAGGAGGAATACAGCTGTAAGACACAAGAGCCTCTAGTTTGATGGGGTTAGACATTCATGTTTATCATTAGCACAAAAGTTTGTTTTAAAACTTTGACGCAAAGAAAATCCAGAAACCACTTACCTTTTAATTTCCGAGAGGAAAAAAATATAACAATGGCCGTTCTCAACAAGCAGCAAGCAGCATTGGTCATATATTCAAACAACTTAAAACTGTCCGTGTACAAAAAACCTGTGCCTATCAGCTAGTTGATGTTTACTCACATTTACAACATCTCACTGTCTCAGGAGAGGGTTCCCACCTGCTTCAAGACAGCCACCATCATTCCTGTACCTAGAAAGTCTGCAGTGTCTAGTCTGAATGGCTACCGCCCTGTGACTCTCACCCTCATTCTGATCCTTAGGTTCAAACTGGTTCTACAGCACATAAATAACAACATCACAGCCAGCCTGGACCCTCACCAGTTTGCTCTCAGAAACAAAAGATTTACAGAGGATGCCATCTCCACTGCCCTCAACTTAGTCCCAGGGTCTTATTCTCTAGTTTTAGCCCACTTTCTGGACAGTAAATTTGTTGGGGGCCTGGGTCTTTAGAGTCCTTTATTCCTGCATTCTTGAGAATTTTATACAGTTTTAGGTATTCGTTTTTTGGCATTGTGCACCCTCCACTTCATGCTGTACACCCACAACTGCAACCCCCAACATGGTGAGAACACTGTTGTGAAGTTTGCAGACAACTCCACCATCATCAGCCAGATTTCAACAATTTCAACAATGACTTCATATTGGGAGGAAATCAACAGTCTTGCAGAGTAGTGAACAGAGAACCACCTGCTCAACTTCAGCAAAACCAAGGCGCTGATTGTATCTACATCAGTGGAGCTGAGGTGGAGCAGGTGAACAGTTTTAGCTTCCATAGGAATCAGCATCAGTGAGAACCTGACATGGTCATCTCACATCTCTACCCTGGTTAAGAAAGCTCAGGAATGGCTGTATTTATTAAGGAAACTTCAGAAGGCAGAATTATTTTTACAGAGGAGCATTAGAAAGCAACCTGACTGGAAACATGGAAAACTGGTACCCACCTACAGAGCATCAGTGATATTGTTGAAATGAGGTGCATGCTCAGAGCCCAAAGGATACTAAAGGACAGCTCCCACCCCAGCCACAGCCTGTTCAACCTCCTGCTGTCTGGCAAGAGCTACAGAATTATCTGCTGTCGTACCACCAGACTTTAGAGCAGCTTCTTCCCACAGGCTGTGAGACTCCTCAATTTATCCTCTGCAATGCACCATGGAAAGAGTTATATTTCTATGACTTGGTATTTATCCACCCATCTAGTATATACCATTTTTGTATAAGCCTGTTTGCTTTTTGTGAGTCGTATAACGGGAACTACAACTTCATTTTGTTATTCAAAATTATAAATATTCCTACCTTGTACCCTGTAAATTCTATGTTAAAATGCTATTGAGTTGTTTTTTGGAACAGTCATAACAAGCTATTGTGTCATTTAGGTATGAAAAAAATCTCTGTAAAGCAGTATTATTAGATGGTTATTACTAAGCTATTATTTCCTAGTTTTTACCAAGATGTAATGTAAAGCATCCCTTATTCCTATATGGACTAAGGTAGTATCCATAAGGTGACTGTCTCATGTATGTGTCAAATTTGGTAAAGCTTTGAAATGTGTGCAACTCAGAGAACACTGCACTGCACACAAGTTTTAAGCTGAATGTGTCAATCTAATGCCTCAAAGTACAAGCTGATCTATGACATCATAATCATGCTGATGACACTTGGCTTCAGATATTCTTGTCCCCTGGTATTTCAAACCCTGGTTGATCACTAATTTACAGCTTCAAAAATTGGAAGTCCTGTAATTTTCTGCAACTCAATAATGATTAAACAGATTCTTGTTGTTGGAGCCTAAGCCTCAGGCAAGCAATATAAACTTATTAAGACTCTTTGTCTTTGAGGAACACCCCACAGGATGGGAACTTGAGTGTGATTCTTGATGCTTTTTTTCATATTATGTGTGAATTTTTTTTTGCAGTCTTGATACACTTTTTCAAACTCAGTACCTCAGATGTTGCAAGCATGCAACATCTGAGGTTGTTGAGTTTGAAAAAGTGTTCTCAAGGTACTGAGGTACTGAGGTACTCAGTTGTCAGTAGATGTACTGTACAGTACATCTACTGACAACCACTTATATACTTTCCAATTTAAATTCTGCAACAAAACCAACACAAACAGCTTTCATGAGACGTTATAGCTAAAAATGAATAGAAGATCGACCTGAATGGGTTAGGGTTAGGGTGAATGGTGAATCATTTCAGTTTTTTCTAACAAATAGGCCTCAGGTAGAATCTGTGGACTATCCAATACTGTTAAAGGCTAGTTGAGCTTGTGGCGGATTAGTGTTGTTGTGTGAAATTACAGATATTTACCCCTCAATAAGAAGAAGGTTAGGAGAGGACACTTTCAGAGGAGATTAAAATAAGTGGGGGTTAGGAATTAAGCTACTTAGTGTCCTACTCAGTGTTATACATAGCACTATATATGGCAGTTTAACCCAGGGTAAGGTCAGCTGCAGGGTTGGATGTTAAGGTCTCACTGTATAATCTACAGTAAGGCTTCCTCAACATGTACAGGTGCTGGTCATATAATTAGAATATCATCAAAAAGTTTATTTATTTCAGTAATTCCATTCAAAAAGTGAAACTTGGATATTATATTCATTCATTACACACAGACTGATATATTTCAAATGTTTATTTCATTTAATTGTGATGATTAAAACTGACAACTAATGAAAATCCCAAATTCAGTATCTGCAAAAATTTGAATATTAGTTAAGACCAATACAAAAAATGGATTTTTAGAAATGTTGGCCAACTGAAAAGTATGAACATGAAAAGTATGAGCATGTACAGCACTCAATACTTAGTTGGGGCTCCTTTTGCCTGAATTACTGCAGCAATGCGGCGTGGCATGGAGTCGATCAGTCTGTGGCACTGCTCAGGTGTTATGAGAGCCCTGGTTGCTCTGATAGTGGCCTTCAGCTCTTCTGGATTGTTGGGTCTGGCGTATTGCATCTTCCTCTTCACAATACCCCACAGATTTTCAATAGGGTTAAGGTCAGGCGAGTTTGCTGGCCAATTAAGAACAGGGATACCATGGTCCTTAAACCAGGTACTGGTAGCTTTGGCACTGTGTGCAGGTGCCAAGTCCTGTTGGAAAATGAAATCTGCATCTCCATAAATTTGGTCAGCAGCAGGAAGCATGAAGTGCTCTAAAACTTCCTGGCAGACGGCTGTGTTGAACTTGGACCTCAGAAAACACAGTGGACCAACACCAGCAGATGACATGGCACCCCAAACCATCACTGACTGTGGAAACTTTACACTGGACTTCAAGCAACGTGGATTCTGTGCCTCTCCTCTCTCCCTCCAGACTCTGGGACCTTGATTTCCAAAGGAAATGCAAAATTTACTTTCATCAGAGAACATAACTTTGGACCACTCAGCAGCAGTCCAGTCCTTTTTGTCTTTAGCCCAGGCAAGACGCTTCTGACGCTGTGTCTTGTTCAGGAGTGGCTTGACACAAGGAATGCGACAGCTGAAGCCCATGTCTTGCATATGTCTGTGCGTGGTGGTTCTTGAAGCACTGACTCCAGCTGCAGTCCACTCTTTGTGAATCTCCCCCACATTTTTGAATGGGTTTTGTTTCACAATCCTCTCCAGGGTGAGGTTATCCCTATTGCTTGTACACTTTTTTCTACCACATCTTTTCCTTCCCTTCGCCTCTCTATTAATGTGCTTGGACACAGAGCTCTGTGAACAGCCAGCCTCTTTAGCAATGACCTTTTGTGTCTTGCCCTCCTTGTGCAAGGAGTCAGTGGTCGTCTTTTGGACAGCTGTCAAGTCAGCAGTCTTCCCCATGATTGTGTAGCCTACAGAACTAGACTGAGAGACCATTTAAAGGCCTTTGCAGGTGTTTTGAGTTAATTAGCTGATTAGAGTGTGGCACCAGGTGTATTCAGTATTGAACCTTTTCACAATATTCTAATATTCTGAGATACTGATTTGGGGGTTTTCATTAGTTGTCAGTTATAATCATCAAAATGAAAAGGAATGAACACTTGAAATATATCAGTCTGTGTGGAATGAATGTATACATTATACAAGTTTCACTTTTTGAATGGAATTACTGAAATAAATCAACTTTTTGATGATATTCTAATTATATGACCAGCACCTGTATATACAGTATGTGGCAGGGTTATTGTATGGAAGCCCTAAGTGGCCATCCATCGTCAACCACTTATCCTGCGTACAGGGTCACGGGGGGCTGGAACCAATCCCAGCTTACATCGGGCGAAAGGCAGGGTACACCTTGGACAGGTCGCCAGTCCATCGCAGGGCCACACATAGACAACAACCACTCACATTCACACCTAAGGACAATTTTAGAGACACCAATTAACCTATCCTGCATGTCTTTGGATGGTGGGAGGAAGCCGGAGCACCCAAAGCGGCCAACCACTACAATATTTTTTTAATCCGTTTTCCTGTGATAACAGGATAATTATCTCGTGATCTCAAGTTAACGACTTTTGTTTTCTTGTGAAAAGGGGATAATTTTCTTGTGATCTCGAGATAAAGAATGTTGTTTTACCCGTGATAACGGGATAATTATGTTGTGATTTAGAGATAACAAACATTAGCTGAATACAGGGGTCGGCAGTTGCGTTTCTTTAGGATAATATGAGATATATTGCCACTGTCACTTGTTAGCTCATTTGGTAGAGCAAAGGACTCATAATCCATAGATTGTCTGCTTGACTCTTGACGGCTATTTCAAAGGTTCCGACATAGCCGTCAGGAAATGTGTAATGTTAACGTTAAATAGATTCCCCTGAATGTGAAGGGCAGGAATTTTCTCTGCTTGGGATTGATGGGTGAATGAAAAGTCCATAGGTTGATGGATGTGGAGAAATTGTTGGGATTCACACGGTCCAGCACATGCTTTATTGTGAACATATCTCTTCATAAGAGGAGGATAATGAAAAATAAATAAATAAATAAATTTGTCCTAGTGAAGATTGAACACACAATCCTTTGACTGTGAGTCCTGTGCTCTACCAACTGAAGTAACCAGTGATACTGATGACGCCTTTGTAATTATCATTGACAAACACTCCTGACAACCCCTGTGTTACACAACTGTTTTGGTCACGAGAAAATTATCCCATTATCAAGGGATAACAACATTCATTATCTCAAGATCTCAAGAAAACTATCCCCTTTATCCCGTGAAAATGGAGTAAGAAAAATATTTTAAGGGATGGCCGCTTAGGGCTTCCGTAATATTGCAACCTTTCCCCACTTAAAGAGGTGGTATTATGCTTTTTGGCTTTTTCCCTCTCCTTTATTGAAATATATACCTTTTTTGTGCATGTAATAGGTTTGCAAAGTGAAAAAGCCCAAAGTCCAGCCCAAAGGGAGTACCCATCTCCCACAGAAAACACTGCCCTGAACTGCCTGAAAACAGCTCGTTTGTAGTCCAGCCGCTTACTTTTCATCCTTGTGATGACAAAGGGAAGAAAGCTAAATGCGTCTCATATAACGCTCACCAAGCAGCTACTCGGACAGCTACAGAGCTGCAGCACACACTACTCCTCTCCCTTCCAAACGCTAGTTACCCTCCAGACACTCAATGGACTTAAAGTTGTTACTGTGATGTAGAGAAAGAGCTCAGTTGAAACTTTATAGGTGAAAAATACATTTGTTACAGATTAATAACTCACCACTCTGAAACTCTTGCTCCAGCCAAGCTGGTCAGCAACATATACAGCTGAAACAAAGCCGTGTTTGCTTCTCACTGACCCGCCCTTCTCTGCTTCTGATTGGCTAGTAGTCCTTAACTAGGAACTGTGCCTGTGAAACTCCCAACAAAGATAATTTAGAGACTATATGTCACACTCCATAGCTAAAACGAAGCCTTCAACACAGGGTGAAAAGAGGAGCTGCAGCAATGTGCAGTATGGAAAAAAATATGGTGTTTTTTGAAAATCAAACCATGTAAACCTGTTCTGGTGCGACCCCTAAATAAGATTTTGAACCTGAAAATGACCATAATACCATCTCTTTAATATTGCCTCCAGTTCTCCTTTCTTTCCCAGTCGCCACCTCACCATGACGCTCCCTCCCTAGTGCCCGCCCCCAACTTTCACTTTCCTTAAAAGAAGAACACTCTCACAACAACGTGGTTTTAATTGACATCTCCAGATACACTTTACATTTCCAGCTGATAACACAGGTTGAGCTGTCTGGCATTGTGTGGATGCCGTCCAGAATGCTTGAGTTTATCCGTGTGAAATTTCCTTTTTGCTGGTTGATAAGAACGCAAATCTTCTTCCTACAACTTACACCAACAGTGATAGCGTTTGGCTGTATGCCAAGGGAGGATGAGTAAAATCTACCAGTTTACATGTCAATTGAGGTGGAAACTAAACTGTGCCATATCTGGCATGGGTAGCTATAGTAGAGTATAGGATTGCTACTGTTTTGACTAGGGTATTTTTATATTTTGCTTATGGTTCTTTTTGCCTGTGTCCTTTCTTTATTTGATTATAGTTTAATATTGCTGAGTCTATTTTGTGAATAAATTGTCACAAATATTTTTACACTTTAACATGCAAAATTAAGCTGTGACACAAACCAACTGTGTCTTTTTAGTGATTCATAGATTGTTATTATGATGTTTCTGGATTTACAGTTCTGTACTGTTGGTGGTGCTGGCTTATTTGACATGTTTTTCTCAGCTGTATGCAGATCAATATCACACTACACCTAAAGGCATGCTTTGCAGGGATTGTGTGGGTGTTTATCATTGAATGGGAGGATGTGCGGTGTGAAGTGTAATTGTAATACTAAAGCTAGTTTCTCCCTTGCAATAGGCCTGCCCTGTTTGTTATTTTTGATTGTAGAGATAATTTTAATGTGATTTTATTAATTATGACCAGAAACAAGATTTCAAATCTTGACAATCACTGTTATTTTAATGTGATCAGTGACTTGACTTTTAGCAGTTCATTACAATTCTACAAACCTTTTAGTCTGGTCTGTGTGTTTCTTTAACGGCTGATCTCGAAATAAATCCTGTACAAATTAACTTGATGCCATATCTCCGCCTCATTACAAACTGTGTGGACAACCTGTTGTGTACTAATTAAAGGTGTTTGAGAGACCAGAAATAGTCTGGTATGTATATATATATATGTATATATATATACATATATATATATATACATATGTATGCATGTACATGTGTAAAAATTCTATTGGATTAGATACTGGTTGAACTCAAGACACATTGTCATTCAAGCCACCTGCAACACTTTCCACATAAAGCCAGTCGGTCTGTCTGTAGTGAAACTGTGAAAGATAATCTTGACCTTTGGTTACCTAACAAATGCGCTTCATTATCAAGGAAGCTGCGTCAGTTAGTCAACCAAGCAGGCAGAATGCAGAGACAGAGTCTGACCTACATTTTGGAGAGTCCATGGCTGTCACTTTAACTCAGCAATTACACCATAAATTTCTTCACTATATATATATATATAGTGAAGAAATTTATAGTCCTTGATGTCCACATCTTTATGCCTCCCTTGGTCCACATAGGCCCCATTTGTTGCCAGTGTAAGTTCAAAAACAACTAGAATCTTGTGAGATCTTGTGATCAGCAACTATGACGTGACCACTGGAAGAAAAACTGAGATTGAGCAATAACAAGGTGTGTACACAGCAAGACAGAGTTCCAGATCAGGAGGAGGTTAGAGAGTGAGAGTGAAAGAAAGACAGGCGAAGAGTTAGATAAGTGAGAGAGAGGGACCGAGAGTGCTAGTAAGAGGTTAAGCACACACACTTACACCTGCAGTTAAAGCCATCACCTTGCCATATTATCCCTGGCCTTACCCCCCTATGCTCATGGATGCCAAGAAATCCGATTTGCCAACTTTGGGAAGCTATGTGTGACAGCCAATTACTGGGGAGAGGACTCCCAGTGGAGTCACCTCCTCACCTCACAGCCCAAACATCTGCCTGTCAGACAGTCAAGGGAGGTAGGTAGATAGAACAGCAGAGAGAGGAAGGCAGGCAAGTGAGTGGAAAAAATCTGATCCAAATCACCTGCTTACCATCATTTTTAAATGTCATCTGAGTTGTTTGCTGTAAAATATGTGAAACCTAATCATAAATTTGTAGTTATGTAGATCCCATTGGAGATCAGGCAAAATATGGTGTTTTTATCAGAGCAATATAAGGTCTCATAAATTGCACGGAATGTTCACAGTTTATTCAGGATGTTCTGCCAGAAATCAGCGGATTTACATATATGATTGCCTAGGAGACAACTGTGGGGCATCATTAAACAACAAGCAAACAAACACAAACAACCTGGGTTCATCTAGTTTAAATGCCAACACTGTTTGGGTGAAGACACACTGCAGCAGTGTTTCTCTGCATGGATACAATCTGATTGGCTATTAAACTTTTGCATTATTGTGCATTTTATGTGCAAGACTGCCAACTGGACTTAAGCACTGCTCTTAGAGTTGATCTTTGGACACATACCTTAGAATCTGCAGCAGGCACAAAGAGCCTAAACTTGATCCAAGAGGAGATTAGTTTGCAATAATGTGTCTCCTCTAATATATGCCTTGGGTGACTAAGCATGCTTTCGTTCACATATTTTGTTTTGATCTAAAGTTTACCAGGGAATTCAACCAGATTAACAGCTACCGAAAGTATCTAACCAAATGATTCCCATTTAATGTCAATTTGTGCATACTAATCAATAAGCAAATATTTTGTTTTATATTTATTTACTGGTGCTGTAACAACAAGCTGGTGTTGCTCATTAAAGGCAGGGTAGGTAAGTTTGCAGATTTTTGAAAGTATCCAACAGAGAAACTCCCACCCCCTCCCTTCTGGGCTCCTTTCAAAGCCACGCAGGGGTAAGAAAACATTGAACTTTATCGTTGTAAAAATGAATAACTAACACGTTTATTAGTACACACTATCAAGCTAGCATGTTAATATTGGATAGGTTTAAAAAGACTGACTTTGATTCAGTAACGAGTTGGCTAGCTAACTGTTAGCATCAGGTAGCTGTGCTAACAGCTGCGGTAACATTGAGCAAAGCTAAAAACAGGCTGATACACATTTTCCCGTTTCCATCAGTTACACTACACGAACATGTAGTTCGTGTTAGATTCATAACATGTACGTTGTTTTGCATGTTAGAGCTTCCACTGTGACAGCATTATTGTCTCTGATGAGGACTGCACCCCAGAGCCAAGCACAGACCGGGACGGGACCGGCCCGGGGTCGAGGCGAAGCAGAGGGAGGGGTGCCAGGGTCCGAGGAAGAAGAGGCAAGACGGGGAGGACGAGGTGCAAGCCGAGCAGCACATGACCTGCGTCGAGCTTCACACTCCAACAAAGGCATATGAACATGTGTATATATATATTTTAATATTAGTCTATTGTCTCCCAGTGTTCTTGTCTCAAAGTTTCTCTGGTGTTCCCCCCTTAGCCGTTTGGTGTCAAAAATAAAGTGGTATATAAATGTAATCCATCACTATTTTATTATTGTTTACTGATTACAACAACTAACTACAGCTCTGCTTCAGCCATCGGCTCATCTGTGTCATGTGCATTGACCTGGTGTGTAATGTGGACACAGAAGTCCTGTTAGAGAACAACAAACCCCTGTTCAGTAAAAATATCTGATCATGTTGATGAATGTTCTTTCCAATTACACAGATCTTTGCCATTTGGGGTTTTAACAACTATATATTCCTTTACAGGCCAGAATCAGAGGACTGGACAACATCCAGACTACAGTGTTTCCATGCACCACACATGGCTGATCTTCCAGACCCAGGACAGAGTAACAGTTCAGTCAGGCAGCATACAGACAGTTTGTAGTGTGGCAGTGTGGAGCATTTAGACACAGAGTCGGGATACTGAGTTGCTGTTTATGGAAGATATGCAACTGTTCTCCTGATCAATTAGGACAATACAGAGGTTTAATCCTAGCAGGGTGTAAGATGTAATGTCACTAACTGCTACACAAATAATTCCATCCAGTGTGTGGATGAATACCTGTACATTGTTTTTGTTTTATGCCCAGGAGGGTAGAGAAAACACAAAGTATATTTTTCCCTGTTCTGGAGAATATTTTCATTCTTTTTTAAATAAAACATTGAAAATGATAAATGCCTTTTCTTTACACTTAAAGCATAAACAATCAAGCAACTACATTTGTCTTATGTCTCCAATAATGATATCGAAATTTGGTATAACCCTTGTTTATTGTTATTAAAATACTACTAAAACTACAACCTTTATCACAAATAGATCATTTTTAAACATCATTAAAAATAAGTAAATACAGGAAGAAAGACAAGGAGTGTCCAGAGGTGTCCTGACTGATTATGAAGACAATTCAGACTTTGCATGTAGCATCATATCGCTGCTGTGGAGATGATTAAATATATCACAATCACCTCTATGACATGATTACCACATTTCAAAACCAGCCATATTACCTTGTTGTTTTATACTTTGCTACATCTAGCAACACAGTTGGGGCAGGGACACCTGACTGAACCCCATGTTGACGGGGATCATCAGGTCTACTGGTTCTGCTTCTAGGCATCTCCTCAGTACTAGACAACCGTCAGAGGAGGAGGATGGCACTCTGGAAGTCTGCAATGTAACTGTGGTCCTTCTCCACCTTCAATCCACTTCCTGGACTTTTTGTTGTACACCTTGCTGTACCTGCTAATACAGAAAGGAGGATCAGCTTAGTGAAAAGTTTGTAATACCTGACATTGTTCTCTTATAGAGCAATTGGTATTTCCACATAAAATGCAATCAAAACAATAAATCAGCAACATTTATCTGTGTTCCTCATACTGTTTGATATTTTTTGATTCATCACTTATAAATGTATTGAGTAAAATGCACAAGAGTACCCCAAGATAATGCAACATACTGAACTGTGTCATCAGCTTTTCTCCTGGCTGGACTGTGGACATGGTGGTTGTAATCCAGGCCAGCCAGCATGGTCCGATCAGTGTACTGGTAAGAAGTACAGGGTGTTGGAAGACTCCAAATCTGCAGGTGACCTGAGGGCGCAGTAGAAATAAAACATACAGGAATTTTTACTTCTGGTAAAATAAGTAATGGTATAACAGCACCAGTTACAGTAAAAGGTTTTCACACAGTAGGTTTAGCTACGAACAATGTCAACTATATTATAGGTAGCTTATGTACCAGAAACACAGATACTTGGGGCCTTTATCCATCATTGTTTATGTATACTAATGTTGACATGTCTTCCTCATAACAACAACTGGACCTACAAACACACAGCTACATCACCACATTTGTAAAAGTAACATACAGTCAAACATCAACTGCAGACACAAGATAATCATAGATTAGATACAAGGTAAAGATAACTAAAGTTAGGTGTAAACATAGTATAACAATAAACCTACATGGTTAATAACTAAACCAGCGCAGTCTACACTTACATGGTCTTACCTAATATTAGCGTCGGAAAACACAGCTCGCTGCTGTTTTCCAGCTCACCTACAGCTAGATATAATTCATCGTCTCTACTCTGGCTGCTACACCCGTCTGCACTCGTAGCAACCGTTCTGTGCGTAGGTAGCTACGTTTGCTAACGATGAAAGTAACAAAATTACCATGAAAATGATAAAAGCTAGATTACCTGTCCAGCAGAAATAAAGCCACCACGGCGTGTCAGCCCCTTGGTGTCCCTCAGTTGTCACTATCGTTGAAAAGCCACGCAGATATTACCTCCGGTCTGACCGCTTCGCTCGTCAGGTCTGAGCGAGCTGACCGGGTGCGCGCACGGGGGCAGCTCCTGCAGCAGCACGGCTGGTAGCCATGGCAGCGAGGGAGAGTCAGCCAGCCAATCATTGCATTCGGTCCGAATGAAACGAGTGGCTGTGTTTACTGCAGCCCTGAGAGGACTACAGACAGCTGATTTTTATACTCTCTTTTTCAGTGCACCTAACTTTTTAATATGCATTGGTGTATATAGCCAGTTTCAACAAATATGACAAAAAGTGTTTTAGAGGCAAATTGCCTACCCTGCCTTTAATGAAGCTTTCAGCATACAAAAATTCCATATCATCAAGCGCTGGGAAAGTGATGACAGCTATAATTTTGGTCCATTATGCAGCACACGCTGTAGGAGGTCAGGACTGTTGGTACAACTACAATTCACACTGCCAGCACAAAATGCATCAATTCATCAGGATTGGACAATAATCTTGACGTATGTATGTTATGCAGGATATAGGAAACTGTGTTTTCACTTGAGGAAACGAATAAAACTTTATTTATGTCTGTGCTAGTTAAGTTTCCCCCAGTTCTGAGTCAGGCCAAAATAAACAAACAGAAATCACAGAGAGCTTTCTAGTTTATGGTTTAACAGTGTTGAAATTGATTATTTAAATAATCTAAAATAATCACTGCAATATTATTTGATCAATGACCAATAGCTAGTAAATACATTTTTAAGATGGGGCCAATGTAAGATCGAGCTAAAGTTTAACTTGGAAAATGAGATTGCTTGACCCTCGCTGGCCATGCAGTGTAACATCAGTTTGTCATGAATAATCTCTCACTGTCTCCTTGTCCCCTACTTTTTCTCTCCTATCCCCTTGTGTAGCTCACTTTTGTATTACAGAGGACAGTCAATAAATGAATAAAAAAATTGTGAATTGGAAAGTATAGTGCAATCTGTTCAGCCACTATGCCTTCCCACCTGCAATACATTATGAGGGGAAGATAAGGAATAAGGATGAGAAGAGGAGATGCAGGGAGAAAGAAAGTCCCACATTCTTCGCCAAGCAGTGAAATTGAAGGGGAAATAATATGAGGCGTGTCAAAATGCAATATCACCCCGTTTACCCTGATGTGTAAGCCATTCCCTTACTCCAGTGCTTCCCAAGAGAAGCAGAGAATTAAAAAGGAAGACCCATACGTAGAGAAAGAAGAAGACATATGAAAGCAGACGGTGGGTGGAGAGACGAAAATGAATATGAGGCAGAGGGAGAGGCAGAGAAAGTGAGAGAGCAGCTGGTAATAGGGATATAAAGAGTGTAATCTATGACTCGAGCAATAATATTTAGCTATGGAACGCGGATGTGTGGAGGGCACACACGCACATTTACAGCAGTCTAGTAAATAGTTCTGACCTGAACAATTTCACAGCCTTTACTGCAGGTCAGTGGATAATACACACACACACACACACACACACACACACACACACACACACACACACACACACACATACGTATGTACCTCCCCTTCAATGCAGGCACACTTCTACATCTATCCCCAAGCCCATTCACTTTTAGTTGTGCTGCAAACTTGTTAACATAGCTTAAGGGGCCCAGAATAGGTTTGATGTGCCAGCAGCAGTCTGGCACACAATGGACACTGCTGAAATATTCTGATAGAGGAGACTTATCACAACTTCCCTTAAATGATGTACAACTCTAAGTAAACGCTGAAGTGAGGTGTGTGTGTGTGTGTGTGTGTGGGGGGGGGGGGGGGGGGGGGGGGGGGGGGGAGTATTCCCCAACTGATAAGGACAAACACGCGCTGAGAGCAAAGACATGGCTATCTCGGGAGAATGCTTCACTTTTGTAACCACAACTACACATTTCCATTTTCCATATAGCGTATTGTATTGTGTGGACCACTCCTCAGTATACCAGACATACACAAATTAAATGACACACAGCTGGCACTGCTCACATGTGCAAAGATCTAGACAAATACACACACAGTCTCTAGCTGCATTAGGAGACAGTAACGGTCTTACTGTGGCCTGAGGCATCAGGATTGCTGCTTAATAACACGCCCGGGGCATCAACCTGACACCACTAGGTACTAAACACACAGAATGGATACACACAAACACACAGACACAGAGTTGCAAGCTATCTGTGTGTCTGACTGTCAGTCTCTTTATGTATCTCTGTCCTTTTCGCTCTCATGTCAAAATAGGAGATGTCTTTTGTTCTCAAGGGAGGAGCTAAGAAATGTTCTGAAAAAAGACAGGCCTTGGCATTGATCAATCAAATATTGAAGAAGTCCACCTTGAAACAGAATTTCTGTTGTTTCAGGGTTCATGGTCCCATCGGTCAAGACGTGTACATTTTTTTACAAAGCTAGCACAATAAGGAGGACACTACTCCAGGCTAGAAACATGTTGTTCTCATACACATTGTCAACATGTCCATCAATTTTCAGTGCACACATTTGGAGCATCAAACCACCTTGTCTACTTCAAACTTGGTTGCACTGACAAACAAAGAATACATCTAATTTTGAAAGTGTCCACTAACCATCCTGTAACACATGTGTGAAACACATTTTCCCTTGAAGAAATAGTCCCAGATTTAGAATTACCAAGGTTGTTTTTATGGTTATTTTTGTCTGTTCCAAGGTATTCAACATCATCAGTCTTTGTCATTTGAGTTTTGGCTGCTTATCAAACCAGGAAGTTGATGAGAAGCACAGTGCCTTCATGTCAGAAATAAATTCAAGCTGTGCTTTTCAGTAAAGATAACAGATAGACAAGGAGGCTGCACTGTTATTTTAGAAACTAATGTACTGTGAGCTGATTAAATAAAGACATGTAAAACAAGGAAACACTTATGTTGGAATTTTATTTTGTTAGAATAAAGAAAATTCAAATAACCTGATGACAAAGGAATGTCGAATGCATGAAAAAGCTGTCTACATTGAAATGTGTAGAAGTAGTAGTTCATGAGCAGTGTCCATCTAATCTTAAGACTCTACCAGAAAATGTTCTGTGAATCACACAGCACATTTGAATGCATTCTAGACTATGACCACTTGTAACCCTCATTTATTTTGTGGGACTCCAATGGACTCTAAAGCACAACTTAAACGTTGTTGACCTGCTGGCAAACTTCATCATCCAATGTCCAGTCCAACTCTTTTGTGAAACACAAAGTTTCCCCTATTGCCCACTTCTTCTTCTTTCTCTCTTTACTATTCAGTAACTGTCCTGCCCAGCCTGTCCTCACCAGAAAAACGACTGTATATTTTGTTTATTTAAGCAGCATTTTACAACCCGCATTTACATTTATTGTGGCCACGACCTCTAGTGGTCGTGTGACGGTAGCAAAGGAAGAAGTCAGGTGACGTAACATACAGAGCGAGAAAGTCCACTTAAGGAACGTAGTTAAGGTCCAATACGCTGTCAAATGAATGGTACTTTCAAATGAGTGGTACTTTCGAATGGTCATATTCTGTATGCTTTTGAAGGCGGTGACAATTAATCTGTTTTGCCATTTATGAGGACATGTTGGTCCTGCCCTGCATCTCCTTTTCCTCCTGACTTTAGTCCTTTCAGACCTTGGGATTTTTGTCTTTCTCTTAATGACAAACCATTAGCCATTCCATATACATACCTTGACATTTCAGGTTTCCCACTGGACATTGTCATACAGAATATGAATCAGATTTCTGTCCACATCTCCAAGTTCTGACCCCTATCAATCTTACAACCTGCTTAAACATATCTAAATTGATTTTATTTGATTTTGAAAAAAAAAATAATATTGCTGTTCATCTTATTGTATTTGTTTCTCTAAAAAGTGTGTATTATATCTAATTTTGTGAATGGACAGAACAAATTTGTATTTATGATGATTGTTTTGTCATAGACACGAAGAGAACTATGGATTTCTAGACCATGTGACTATAGGAATCGTGTCTACACATTGTACCCAGTGGAAAATGTCATGTTCACACCAAAGCCACTAGTGGGCACTGTTATTTGTTATTCCCAAATTGCTGTGCTCCAGAGAAAGCGAAAGCAAGTAAACAAGCAATACAGGAAGTGAAGAGCCTCCCATTCTGATCTACTCAACCCAAGGGGGTAAGCCACAGTTGAAACAGTGAAGCCGACCAAAGCCTGCACGGACGGTTCCATGTAGGCCCAAAAATTACGTCAAAACCCTGTGACATCCCATCGCACACGAGAGATGTAACCATATTGCTTACATTATAAACTTTCAGTGAATCTAAAACAAGTATTCGGTGATCAGTGAGGCTGCATTGGTGTTTGGCAGGTGAGCCTCGTAGGTGGGCTGATTAAACAGTGACGATCCGAGTCAGTCAACATGAAACTTTTTGTTGGCGCAGCTATGCAGCTACCGGAATTACGGTGTTTCTGCCGTTGCTCGCATTAAACCATGGTTATGCACAGTAGACACTGGTGCCAACAGGAAGTAACCCTGTAGTAGTATTTATTGGTCCAAAACTGGCTTCAGTGCTCTCCATTCAAATCCGCGGGGTGGCTTCGTCCAGTAATATACTGTCTCAAATGCCTCGTGGGTGTTTTCAGCTTCCAAAATCGGTATATATGTTTGAGATGTTACTTCTGTACAAAATGATGGAATCTTGTGCACTAACATGAGTTTATACAGGCATAAAATGATGGTGATTTCTTGGTCCGATGTTTACAGATGGTGATCAGCTGTTCAGAGTAATTTGTTAGATGACTTACTTTCTGAGAGCCTTTGCGGTGTGGAGTTGATGGCCAGCAGCCACTACACGTGCATGGTGTTATACTGCAACTTTTCAGTTGATATTAATGTACTAATTGTTTCATGTTCTATCTGAAACTGATAGTATGTGATTTTGTTTATTTTATTTTATGTTAATAGGAGAGTTACCACTACAGTGATCTATGCACTGAGAACTATACACCAAAGTTATGCACTGAATTGATGTACTGAATGGAGTTACTAATTTAACCCAGTTTGTAAGGACATTTGAAGTTAACCTAAGATACTAGCTACTTTATTACTTGTTTCGGTTACAAGTTGTGAGACTGATAAAGTGGTAAGTTTGACTCAGAGATGGGGACTCGAGTTAGAGACTTGGACTCGAGTGTGACTTAAGTCGCACACACAGTGACTTCAGATTCGACTTGAGACTCGTCCTCAAAAGACTTCAGACTCGACGCATCTGCTGAGCCATTCATCATAAACATTGGCTTTAAAACTTCATACAACAAGATCCAAACAAAGAAGCGCTGAACGCAAATAGGTTAGTAACCTTTGGTGAGTAAACATGTTTAGTTCAGCATTGGCCATCTAACGTTAGCTTGCTTCTTGCTTCAGCTAAGACCTACAGGAGGTTAACTCTGACTGTCGTTCATTATGAAAAGATGAATAGAGTTTGTTTACTAATTATACAATTAACGTAATTATTTACGCCCCACTGGGGCACAGAGGTTACAGGTTTATTGTTGATCATGTAACCTTACAGTTTCATTAAGTTATAACATTACACTGGTTTGAGAGTCTGCAGGGTGTGTTGACTTACAGTAGTTAAGCTGTCATTGATTGCATTGCACATTATGGTTGTGCTCTGTAAGTTAAAAACGGGTTACAGCTTTATTGTTTGAGAGTCTGCAGGGTGTGTTGACTTACAGTAGTTTATAAGCTGTCATTAACTGCATTGCACATTACATGGTTGTGCTCTGTAAGTTAAAAACAGGTTACAGCTTTATTGTTGACCATGTAACTTTACAGTTTTATTTAGTTAACTTTACACTGGGTTTGAAAATCAACAGGGTTTGTTGACTTACTTAATTGTAGACGCATCGTACATTAGGCTACATGGTTGTGCTCGGTAAATGAAAAACAGGTTACAGTTACAGAATTCCTTATAGCTATGCAGTTTTATTAGAAACCTGGATTGAACACAGCAGGTTATACAACATTCGTAATAACCACGAGAGACTTGAGACTTGACATGGACTCTAGCTCAAAGACTTGAGATTTGACTTGGACTCTTGCTCAGAGACTTGAGACTTGACTTGGACTCTAGCTCAAAGACTTGTGAGCATTTCTGGTTTGACTGTATAGGAAAATCTTCGCAACATCTGAATCAGTTCATTATTCCAAATCCCTTTAATACCCCTCTCCCATTTGGTTGAGAAAAAAAAAAAAAACTAATATAGTTTGTATCCGGTGTCATTTCAATCTCACCCGGCAACAATACATTTTTATTGCAGTTAATTTTTAGCCATTGACTCAGCTTTCTGGTATGGACACACATACACACAAGTGTACACAGACATGCACATAATCTAGTCATTACTGCTAAGTCTTTCATGTGAGCAATGCTCCAAAGGTAAATGTGTTTCTATGGCAATAACTTGCTGATAATTGTCTCAATGAGGAAATGATGTGGGGAATCTGCAGTATGCCAATAGTGTTGGCTGTGAGTGTGTGGATTGAAAAGCTCCAGTTGTGTGCATGTGTGTATTTGCATGTGCATATGTGTAAAGTGTTCACAGTATGCATGTGAGTGTGTTTGCCCTCAGCCTCTGCAGTACCAACTCTTACTCATACATAGTACAGATCTATAGAGAGAAACACATGGGGAGAGAGAAAATAACAAACATTTTTCTATTACATAAATTGCCAAAAAATGAGCTTTCAAAATGAATTAATCTCCTTAATAGGAGAGACCACCTTTCCTGTTGTTGTCAAAATCCTTCAGTTCAAAATGAGCAATAAGTAGGTCATCATCTGCCAACCTGTTCTGGGGTTCACTGAGGTGAACCATGGTACCATTAAATAGTATAGCTGTTGAGTTGAGTTAATGACTAATTTATTTGTACAGTAATTGACGGTATATTTTCATTTGACAGTAATTACTATCTATTGAGTTATGTTAAAATTTAAATCGGCCCATCTGCATTTGGATATAAATGTGTGATAGTAGATATGGAAACGAGCTTAACAGTAGGTGGTGCAAAGGAAAAGGTGTAGAGGAAACCCCAGAGAGAAAACTTCATGAGACATTTATGAGACCTTGCTCTTGCTATTTAATGCCATATTCCAGTAACACATGGTGTGCACTCACTGAAAATCCCATGTACTTATTCATGGACACATGCACACAAACGCGTGCGTGCACACGTATACTGTACAGTCTGAGCACAAGCCACAGGGTTTTTTTTTAGAGGGGAGAGAGATGGAGATGACGAGGGGTACTTGAAAAGTACAAAAGACTTGCACAGACAATCCCATGATACTTTGAGAAAACCCAAGTCCGTGCTTGCTTTCATTTCAGATACAAAGAGAGAGACAGTAGAAAAAAAGTTCAGCAAAGTTTGCTGAAAGCCTAAGGCAAAAGACAAAAAACTACACTGCATAAGCTACAGCAAGTGAACTTTTCACATGAGGATAGACGGAAAATTATATTTCTTCTCTATACTTTAGTAGAACCAAATCAAACACCAACTTATTTGTACAGTGCATGTGCTTTGAAAGTTATGCATGTCTTGGAACATAGCATAGACTCCATGAAATGCTCTAAGCACCTTATAATGAGGCTAGTGTTGATTGATGATCATTGTTGAGATCATCAGATTTAAATCATGCAATCAATGATGCTTAGGTTCAAAGGCCTTCATCTGTCTCTCTAGGAGCACATATAGCAATTCTTCCCCACATAAGATGCAAATCAATGTATGTAGAGATGTACATCCCTTTCTTTATCTGTAAGCGACTCATCATTGGATTCCCTGAGTGTGAAGTCACTTCTCAACTACAAATCTCTATCAATAGGTGTAGTAGCTATGGGCTCTCCTCACACTCTTTCTCAGTATCCAAGCTGAAAATAAGGCATTGCTGCTGGAAGGGGGGGGACTATTTGTTCTGGGGCCAACTGGGGCTTTGCACATTCATTCTTTACTTGCATAACTCTTTGCATTCTAAGGTACTGGAATCGTGAAAGTGTGCTATAAGCATGGCTCCTGTAACTGGTGAACACATAGCAATTTCACCAAATTGACTATGTGCTGTGTGAAAATAAAGATTTCAAAGATGCAAAAATATCCATCATGTATATATAAGAACAGATACAAAAAAAACAGAAAACAAATTGTCTTAAAATTGAAAACAGGCTACAATTCACTCGCCTTGGTAGGAAGATGTTAAATGGACCAAATGTGATGCAGCTAAAGTGCAATGTTTGAGTCACACTGCGGTGTCCCATGTATATTTAAAAATGATAAAAGTTGTGACAAAAATATTTTCTTTCTCATTTACACCCCATGCTCATTTTCTTGCTGCATTCCGTATAGACTGTAGTCGAATTAATTAATCCTCAGTGAAGATGTGCTGACAGGAGCTCAGCCTTCCTTTACACTCTAATTGTTCCAGTGAGACTGAGACTCAAAATGATACTCATCTTGAAGGGTGCGTGATTTTGTGTTCACCCTTGACAACCATTTGCTTGTCTCATTCCTGCTGTGATCCTTTGTTCCATTTGGGCTCCAGGCTAGTCCTGAATTACTATTCAGCAACAACTACTCTATGTTGTATGCGTGTATGCAGTCCCCTCCTCATTATGAGGTTTGTTTGTTTTTTGTCTTTTATTTGTAGTTAAAGTACTTCCCTACTGGCTGTCAGGTATTTATAAGACAGTTACTGGTAATGGGGATGGGTCTTGCCTTGAGAGGTTGACATGCTAACTTGGTTGAGAGAATGATTACTGGTGCCTGCATCTAAAGTATGTGAATGCAAATACTAGCTTTCCAGTTCTATCTCACACAGGCTCCATCCTCTACTGGACTCTATGGGTACTACCTCCTCCAATCACACGCATGCACTTGTCCACTGAAATTTTATCATGCACGTAGCCGACCAATAGGAAGTCGCTACCGATACATGCATGACGTATAAATAGCAGTGTCCCTAGTGCCTCAGCATCCTTTTTTCTTCAGCAAACGGCAAACTGCTCACTGACAACGCGCTCACAGTGACACTGTTGCATGTTGGGCCGTCATTGAAGCAGCGAGCTGTGGTGCGTTCAAGGACACTACGGATCAACAGACCGTGGGGTATTCAAGGACAGCACAGAACAGCAAGCTGTGGTGCGTTCAAAGACACCAGGGAGCAGCCGGCTCTGGTGCATTCAGGGACACTATAGCCTGTTCAACATCACCCCCCCCCTTCCATTTATGAAATGTTTGGCAGTGGAGAGTGCCAAAGATGTGTTTTTCACGTGTACACATTTTCATGCAGAATGGTGACGCCGGTGCATGCTGACAAGCTGGGTGGAAAGTATTCTCAGACGAGGCTACTCTCTTCAGTTCTGCTGCATACCACCAGTTTTCCTAGACATAATGGAAGCCAGTCTATCCTCCAAGAGGAAGTGGACTTCCTGGCCACCGAGATCCAGCAACTTCTGCTGAAGCAGGCTGTCTTAGGGCATCTCTGTGCATGACATGCACAGAGGTCTTGCTTCATGTACTTTTTGGTCCCCAAAAAGATGAGAGGCTTCTGAGCCATTCTGGATCTACGCCACCTGAACCAGCATAATGGACAAAAGGGCGTTTCCACATGCTGATGATCAAGAAACTGCTGGAGCTAGTGCAGCCCGGCAACTGTTTCACCGCCATCGACCTGAAGGACGGCTATTTCATGTCGAGGTGACACAGTAATAGGGAATTTCTACGCTTCTTTTCTCAGGGGGTAGCCTGCAAATACATTAGCACTGCAATCGTTGCGCGAGAAGGGCATGAGGGTTCTTTTCTACTCACAACCTCATGCTCATGGAGAGATTGAAGCCTTGAGTGATCTCCACACAGCCCAGTTGATTTTGCACCTCAACAGCCTGGGGTTGCAATCAATTGGGAAGAGAGCTCCCCCCAGCCGCTGCAGTGAGCGGAGTATCTGGGGATTGTGCTCAACTGCAACACTCCAAGAGTGTATCTGTTGAGACAGGCGCGTCGCTTGGTGGTCCACAGGCTGCAGCAGGGGACTGCTGCGAAAGCACTATCAGTGATGCTGCTGTTGGGCCTCAGGGCAGTAGTCCATCACGTGGTCCCTCTGGGCTTGCTGCACAGGCGACGGCTACAATGTTGGTGTGCGAGCCTGTATCTGGACCTCAAGAGGCAAAGGTGATGCATGCTGACCTCCCCCTTCAACTCTAGTGCAGGAGGATCACAAGACCTGTGGTTCTGGGGGTCTCTCACTGTCTGGAAGCGCCGGACTTGCGCAGGACAATAAATCTGGATGCTTTCTACCCCCTATCCCACTTAGTGCAGGGGGGTGAGAGTGCACCTGTTATGTCTATGTGTGTTAGGCTAACGTCCTATGTAGAGCACACAGCCCCCATTCGATGCACTGGTCAGCTGTTCGTCTGTTTCAGTGATAGTGCAGTCAGTAAAACCCTGTCCAAGAAGAGCCTGGCCAGCTGGCTTGTGAGTGAATCTCCCAAGCCTGTACACGGGCGGGAACAGACCCACCCTTAGTGGTGTGTGCACATTCCACTCGTTAGTGTGGAAGTGTCTACGACCCTTTTACAGCGGGGTGTGTGTCGAAGAGATCTGCACAATGGCATATTGGCCCTTACTGTGCCCGTTTGTGCGTTTCTATCTCTTGGATATGTTGGACTCCTTCTCGGGATCCTGCTTGCAAGTGCGACCTAGGATCTGAAAAGTGAGGATCTGGTGACTACTGGGTGTAGAGGGTCAGGCCAAACCCCTATCGGTCCAGCGACCTTCTCAGGGGTGTCCCACTATTCTGTCACTGGGTGATGTGGTGGTCGGGGCTTTTGCCGGCCTGTGGCCGACCGGGTTGGCTTGGTGGACTTTGGCTTGTCGCACAGGCGGAGCCCTCTACCGATGAGCCCTGCCGCTCTGACGCCGTCTGCTGAAGAGGTGGTCGGATGCTGAGGCAGTAGGGACACTGCTATTTATATGTCATGCACGTATTGGTAGCAACGTCCTATTGGTCGGCTACGTGCACGATAAAATTTCAGTGGGCAAGTGCGTGCGTGTGATTGGAGGAGGTAGTACCCATAAAGTCCAGTAGAGGGCGGAGCCTGTGTGAGATAAAACTAGTGTTACCATATTGTAACCTTCGTTTGCTCCTCTCTTTTCCAAAGGAAAGCTCTTTGTTCCAACTCTTAGTTTACTAATGACCTGCTTTGAGTGCCTGGAACTCCTTTGCTTGTTTTACTTGCCAGGTCTAGCCACGATCTATTGTGACTATGCCTCTACATGCAGATGCAGCCTAGACAGTGATGTAGTTGACTCAGACTTCCTTGAAACAGTAAGTACTACCACAAACTTAGGACATTTCTAGCTTGAGAATGATTTATTTAAAATTTGTTCTTTCTTTCCCGGCACTAGCTCTATAGCCTCAGCTGAGAATGCAATGACTGTCAAATCCTTCGGCTGAACCCCACTGTCAGCATTAAATCCATTAGACAGAGCCCCATTGCTCTGTGCACTCTCATACAGCAGGTACCTGTACTCACAAGCTCACATTACACTGTCACCTCAGAGATTCATGTGCACACACACAAATATGAACACGATAAGACACACACACACATTGAACATATTCAGGAGTGGCAGTTTTAAAAACCCATTTTCCCCTTGGTTAAGCAAGCAGCAACAACAGTTGACTAATGGAAAGCCCTGCTCCTAAATGAGGTCGGAGAAATTCTATCTTACACACACTGGTTGTTGTGAATTCTAATCAAGTCACATTTTCATCTCCTGTAGGCTGAATTCTTACTACTGGCTTTGCCAACATGGCCATATGAACTAGCCTCTAAAGCAAGACAAGTCTCATGAGTTGATCACATTGTGAAAAAGGAACCCCTCCCAAAGGAAAATGTGGGCTCAGCCCATTTGCAGTTTTTTGGAGGCTTTGGAGGTGACCACATTGTCTATCTTGCAAGTGCAGTACAGTAACATCTTTCTGAAGTTCATCCAACAGGGAGTATACCAGAAGTGTCCTTCTTGTTTCTTTCCTACAGCCTGGGAAAAGTGGCTGACCACTCTCCCCATATGTGCAGTTTTTCATAATAATAATGCAGGCATACACTTTCTATGGTCCCAGATTTGCTCTTGGCCTGCAATATGAACTGAAAGTCTCCAGTCTCTCAGTAAGTTGTAAAAGGGATGTGAGCTTTTTCTCTTTCTCTATCTGTAAGCGACTCATTACTAACACATGATGGATTCCCTGAGTGTAAAATCACCTCTCAACTACAAATCTCCATCAATAGGTGTAGTAGCTATGGGCTCTCCTCACACTCTTTCTCAGTATCTGAGCTGAAAAATAAGGCATTGCTGCTGGAAGGGGGGGCTATTTGTTCTGGGGCCAATTGGGGCTTTGCACATTCATTCTTTACTTGCATAACTCTTTGCATTCTAAGGTACTGTATTGGTGAAAGTGTGCAATGAGCATGACTCCCATCACTGGTGAACACATGGCAATTTGACCAACATTGTCCACCAATATACATTCACATTATGTCAAAAATAATTGCTTGTTTAAAGAGTTTTTTTATTTATGTAACTTGCACCAGTTTGTACAAATCCAAAACATCAAGACTGTGTGCTGTGTGAAAATAAAGATTTCAAAGATGCCAAAATATCCATCATGTATATATAAAAACAGATGCACACAAAAAAACAGAAAACACTCATTTCCAATTTGTGTCTTCAAATAGAAAACAGGCTAAAATGCACCTGCCTTAGTTGATCACATTGTAAAAAACGCACCCCTCCCATAGGAAAAAGTGGGATGTTGCCACATTTAAAACAAGTATGCCATCAAAGGAAAAAACTGGCCCCATCGATTAGGACTTCTCCACTCTGTAAATGACGATGCAACAGATGCTTCACAGCAACAAATGTTAGAATCTTCCTCACTGTCCCTGGTTGAGGATTGTACTTTGCAGCACAGTTCTGAAATACAGAAAGTCACCTTTCTGTTACATTTTCTGATCTTTATCTGACAACAATCCCCATAAAGCTGGAGTAAGAGGAGGTCCAAAATGTGTGTGTTGCCCATGACTGTTGCTCTCTGCACCCTGTCTTATAATTGGGCTCAACACACTCCCACCTGTCATATTCACTCCCACTGCTGTTGGTATTGTCGTCCACTTTCTCTTGTCACTCTGTGTTTGGCCGCAATAGCAGGGCCCTTGTCCCAGCATGTCTGTCTTGCCGGCATTGAAGGTCTCTGCTGGGTCTTAACCATGACATTGCTCACTGGTAGTAAGAGTTATGTCTTTGTCGAGTGTGTCAACATCAAACACCCGCTGCGTTCACCTGACGTTGACCCGACCAAAGTCTTCTCTTCAAGAAATGTGCACATTGAAGGCACAGCAAAACACACCAGCTTTCTTGTATTTTCTCTGCTTTATCCTGAACATTTTCTTGTTATACTCATTAGTTTCTGGAATCCAAAGAACAAAGTCAGTGAACCTGCAGAGAACAGATATACAATGTTGATTTCATGGCATTAAGCACTGCCAGGTAACAGAGATAGATCAGTATATAACTAATATAAAACTACCTCACCTTCACCTGGGTCTCTAACTGCAGAAAGGAGAAGTTACAATATGTTGGCAAATTCTAAATGGAGAGAATTCAGCTTTAAATACCTGTGATTGACCATGCCATTTAAAATGTTTAATTATTGTTGTTGTTATTTTTGTTTATTAAGCAAACAAAAAAAATCCTTCACTTAAGCTTGAAAATGACAACTTGTTTTACCTAAATTAAAGGGTACTTTGTTGTCACATGCACATACATGTAGCGAAATTCGTTCTCTGCATTTAACTCATCCCTTAAGGGAGCAGAGGGCAGTCACTGTGCAGCACCTGGGAGGAGAACCAAACATGTTTTTGATGGTGGGGGAAACCCGGAGCACCCGGAGGAAACCCACGTAGATACTGGGAGAACAAACAGACAGGCCGGGACGACGGGGGTTCAAACCCTTGACATTCCTGCTGTAATTCCACAATGCTAATACTAAAATCAGTATCTGCTGTTTGTTGCAAAAACCTGCTTCTCTAAACTAAATACATTACATTCCAACTTACATACCACACATACCAAAGTATATACTGCCACTCATGCAGTAAACAGATATATCTGCTAACCTGACATTTTTATATTCCCTATGTTATTCCCTGTAGTTTGCTTGATGCTCATTAGCTAAGGTCAAAAAGTTCATGCTACACTGAATCATTGTCATAACTGTTATCTCAGTACTTCACAGTCCTCTCTGCTTGTGAACTGCCAATGCATGAATAAAGACAGCCATATATGCCCCTAACTAGACTCTAGAGTTTGATTTCATCAAAAAAAGTTTGTTTCCCTCAACAGAAGTCATTTGGATTTATTTCTCAAAACCAGCCCTATAATGAACTACAATTCTCACACTGCTTGGTGTGTGCAATTGATTGTGTTAATATGGTAATTCTGACTTATTAATACCTACAATTAACACAAGAAATAGCTCCAACACAAAAAATCCCTTAAACACAACATGACCAGCATTTTTAGTTTGGGTCCAATTAAAAAAGCGAGAAATAACATCTTCATTAATAACATTTAAAGGAGCTGGTAGGCGGAGATTGTGGGTACCTGTTTCCCTGTTACCAGTCTTTATACTAAGCTAACTACCTCCAGGCTTAAGCTTCATATTTACCATACACATATGAGAGTGGTGTCGAGTTTTTCATTTAATTCTCTGCAACCTCTGTGCTATTCAGAGAACTGGTAGTGCTGTAGTCAAGATCACACAAATGTAGTGGACCAGCCAGTGTGTTGTTTTAATTATTTTATGCAAAAAAAAGAGAGATTCCAAATTCTCTTTGTCTCGGAGAGGGGGGGCTCTACAGACAGCCGAAGTACCCCATAGGAGGGGGTGAAAGGTTGGCTCCACTGCTTGGGCAGTTTCAGCCATAAAACTTACCACCTCTGGTGAAGTTGAGATAACAAACTCTATGCATGACTATTAAAATGACAATATTAACCTTGTCCAGAGAATAACCTCAACCTGAACCAGGCTGTGAGGACCTCAGTGACCATAAAGGTGTCACCCCGACACTTCCCAGAGACTAACTTCATGCAGAACCAGCCTATCAGAACCCTTGTGAACAAAGGTTAAGAGATTCTAAACTGCCCCCACACAGGGTAACCATGGTCAAAAGACCTCCTTCTTCAGTAATGAGTCTCTACCCCACCAAAGAGCCCTTAATTTGGACTCTTAACATGCCCTCTCCCTCTTTACACCCAGTTGTGAAACTGCTGAGAAACTCCAGACGCCAGAGAAGGACGCTCGGTACTCACTGATATTCCTTTAATTTATGTTATACTAATGCCATGCTTCAACACCTTTTTATATATTTTCTTGTTAAAGAACATGTAACAGAAATATTATCATGTGTTAAATAATTAATTTTCCCAGCTCCAGAGCAAATGATAGTTTTAAAGAAATAATCAGTTATCTCAGTCTCCTCTCATGGGACCAGAGCGCCCCCAAGAGGACAAAATAAGTATTACATATCATTGTTTTAATGCTTTTCCGGCTGTTTTAATGTATCACTCTGTATTTTATTCGTAATCTGATGCCATGTTCGTGTAACTTGCTTATATTTTCTAAGTAAGAATGTTCAACAGCCATTACTATCCAGGAAATGTTGAGTTAAGTTTCTTTCATCCTGAAAATGTGTTTAACTGGTAACTATTCTAATCGTTACAATGATTTCTTAATAGTTTCCTTTTTATCAAATGCTTAAAACTAAGAATGATATAACTGTTTATGACATTTAAGGTTTGATTGTGGGAAGGTATTTGATAGAAATACACGCAAATAGATTTTAAAATAGACATTAAAGTTAACGGACAGCCTCTCTCAGGAGACCGGAAATAAAGCCTCAGGGGACATGCCCTAGGAAACAAAACTCAGCGCAAGACACGCGCCTTCTCTCTTGTCTCTTTGCTCTTGCTCTTCACCCTGAGTTATCACCATAACTTGTGTTTATTGGTTCTCTTGCCTCTTTAGACTCAAATCTTTTCCACAATAGACATCATTCTCATCGTTTGCATTGCGTATGTTTAGTCATCACAGGAACGAAGGTTACAATATGGTAACCCTAGTTCTATAAGCACTTGCCCACTGAAATTTTATCGTGCACGTAGCTGACCAATAGGACGTCGCTACCGTGCGTGATGTATAAATAGTGTCCCTACTGCCTCAGCATCTGACCTAATCTTCAGCAGACGGCGTCAGAGTGGCAGGGCTCATTGAGGGCTCCGCCTGTGCTTATAAAACTAGGGTTACCATATCATAACCTTTGTTCTATCTCACACAGGCTCTCTTCGACACACACCCCACTGAAAAGGGTCGTAGACACTTCCACACTTCTGAGTGGAAGTGGGCTCTGTGCTCTACATAGGACGTTAGCCTAGCACACATGGACACAACAGATGCACTCTCACTCCCCTGCACCCTAAGTGGGGTAGGGGGGTTCTTAAGAACAAAGGAGGTGCGTGCTCAATCCGGCTGCACTGTGGACACCAAGAACCAGCATGCAGCTGGGGTGAACCGACAGGCACACAGCTCACTCACCTTCTTAGCAGAGGTGAGAGCAAGGCGCAGGGCTGTTCAAGAGATAGTAGGACTGCTCCATGTGGTGGAGACTGCCCGCCGCTTGGATGGTCTGTGCGACCTCAGCGGCTAGACCAGCCTGAGTCTGCCTCTCCACAATTTTAGGAGCAAAACCTGGAGAGGCTGGTCCAACACCAGCATTGTGCATATGAAGTCTCACCCTTGAGACAGAGCCCCCCAGACCATAGGTACAGTCCAGGGCTCTGTCACTGTAGGCTGCGTCACTTCTACCAGAATGACGAACGACCATTCCCGCCTCACCTAACTGGAGGGATGAGGTGGGGTGGGGTGGGGACGCAAACAGCAGTCCTTCTGGCAATGGCGCGTGTGTAACGCGTCCATCCCCAAGGGTGGGCTGTCCTGTGGTTGAATTGAGAACCACAGCGGGCAGTGGGTGTTGGCAAACAGATCCACCTCTGCTCTCCCGAAGCGAGCTCAGATCTGCTGAACCACATTGTTGTGCAGTCTCCACCCACTCGGTTAGGGGCAAGCTCTCAACAGAGGTCAGCCACCGCCGTTCTCCAAGCCTGGGACGTGAAGGGCTTTCAAAGTTAGCAGGTGTTTTCTGATGTCCACGTCTATAGGTTCCCTGCCAGCGCCAACAGAGCCACGGATTGGACTTCACCCTGTCTGTTGATGTATGCGCTGGAGGAAATGCACCACCAAACTAGAAACACAGCTTGGAGTGGATTGTAGATGTGTGGTGTGTGGCCCCCTCGGCTCTCCTCGGGGAGCCACAACACTCACTGCACTCCCCTGGCAGGGCCTTCCCCCATCCAGTGAGAGACTCATCTATGAAGACTGACACGGATGAAGACACCCTGCCGAGCAGCACCCGCGCTGCCAAACAGTGAGATACCCCCAGATTCGCAGGTCCTCCTGCACTAGAGTTGAAAGGGGGCGGGGGGGGGGGGGGTTACCATGTATCACCTTTGCCTCTTGAGGTCCAGATGCAGGCTGGCAAACCAACATTGTAGCCGTCGCATGTGCAGCAAGCCCAGAGGGAGCACCCGATGGACTACTGCCCTGAGGCCCAACAGCAGCATAACTGACAGCGCTTCCGCAGCTGTCCCCTGCTGCAGCCTGTGGACCACCAAGCGATACGCTCTTGGAATATTGTAGTTGAGCTCAATCCCCAAATACTCCGTTCGCTGCGGCGGCTGGGGGGAGCTCTCTTCCCAATTGATTGCAACCCCAGGCTGTTGAGGTGCAAAATCAACTGGGCTGTGTGGCGATCACTCAAGGCTTCAATCTCACCATGACCATGAGGTCTTGAGTAGAAAGGAACCCTCATGCCCTTCTCACACAACGATTGCAGTGTGATGCATCTGCTGAGTGTGTGGGGGGCTAGCGAGTAGTTGACAGGGAGCCTAATGTATTTATAGGCTACCCCCTGAGAGGAGAAGCCTAGAAATTCCCTGTTACTGTGTCACCTCGACATGAAATAGACTTCTTTCAGGTTGATGGCGGTGAACCAGTTGCCGGGCTGCACTGGCTCCAGCATCCTGATCATCAGCATGTGGAAATGCCCTTTTGTCCATTATGCTGGTTCAGGTGGCCGAGATCCAGAATGGCTCGGAAGCCTCGTCTTTTTGGGGACCAAAAAGTACATGGAGCAAGACCTCTGTGCATGTCATGCACAGAGATGCCCTAAGACAGCCTGCTTCAGCAGAAGTTGCTGGATCTCTGCGTCCAGGAAGTCCACTTCCTCTTGAGAGGATAGACTGGCTTCCATTATGTCCAGTAAAACTGAAGATAGTAGCCTTGTCTCAGAATGCTGTCCACCCAGCTTGTCAGCATGCAGTGGCATCGGTCGAGCGGGCTATAGTGTCCCGGAACGCACCAGGGCCGGTTGCTCCCTGGTGTCTTTGTATGCACCACAGCTCGCTGCTCCAATGACGGCTCAACGTGCAACAGTATCAACATGAGCGTGTCGTCAGTGGAGCAGTCAATATCAACACAGCTGCCGAGTGAAGCCGAGTCAGGACAGGGCACCCTCCTCTCCACTGCAGCGAGCTGCTGCTGGGAGAATGAGCCGCTGTTCACTGTGATCAAGTGTCACATGCCGCACCGCTGGAAGAGACGTGGTGTCTGGTTGCGTCTCTCCGGCTATATCTGACCTAGATTGGTGTTAGCTCGACTCATGCCGTTGCAGCTAGTCAGCTAAACGCTGCGCTGGTTCGGTTGAGCATGTCGACAATGTGGTTGTGTGTTTTAGGAACACACACACTGTCACAGAGCTAGCAGTGTTACTGTGGATTGGGAAAGGGGAACGTAGAGTTAGCTCGCATTGCTGCATTGTGTCACTGCAGCCCTTCATTCTGCTGCCAGGCAATGTAGGCGACCCGTTGTGCGGGCCGGACAGCCGGCTAGCAAGGAGGAAGCCCAGGTCCTACCACCGTCTCGCTCGGATGCCACCAGGAGAGCGACGTGGGACATGTGCTTTTGTCCCAGTGGTTTAAATAGCGCAGCAAAGACCCGGGCACTCCCACTGTCTCTCTCGAGCTTAGCAAGGAGAGCAGTGTGGGCCGTAGGTTGGATCATTAGCTTGTTGACTGAAGCGTGTTACACACCGAGCCAAAGATGGAGGGGGTCCGGTGGGGAGGAGAATGCTCTTTAGAAATGTACTGTATTTAATCAGTTGAACATTCACAGCATTTTTATTGTGTACACAGCAGCACATGAAACACAAATAAATGCATGCTGGACACATAACGGAGGGAGGAGGTCTGGTGGTGTGCATCAGCCTCTGTCCCTCTGTCACCCTTCTTCTTTTTATTTATTTATTTTTTAAAATAAATAATAAAGCTTAGACTTTTTCCAAGGGCTGCAATCGAAAAAGGCTGTGGTGTCCTTGAACGCACCATGGGCCGTTTTCGAAAGGTTCTAAGACACCACGGCCGGAGTTGGAAAAGGCCGACCGGGCCATGAACGCACCACAGCCGATGTGACACTGTGGTTGACACGTCACCCGGTGTTGACGTCAGACTCAAGCTCACTGCTTCCCTGTGAAGCAGTGGCAGGTAGACAGCCTCGCCTGCAGCAAGCGATCTCTTTCGTCATGCTATACAGAGGGAGACCTGACTTTGGCTGTCTCTCTTTCAAGGCCGGTGAGATAGCAACGCGCCCGTGTGAGTCCTCGTGGGCGTGCTGGGAATGCAGCGCTACAGTAGACTGCTGCATTGCCCAGTTTCCACGGTAAGAACAGCTCGTTTCTCAGCTGTCACGTTGTGGAAGCGGACCATTATGGTTCCTCTGGAACGTTCCTCTGGGCCGTAGCCGGCCCAATCCACCAGGTACCGGTATCATTTAAGTTTGAGAACGTGCGCCGCTTTAAATGTTGCCGCCGCAAAGAATTGTGGGACGGCATTCTCTCCTTTCCTTTCGTAAAGGATGGTCCAGTGTACCCTATACTAAAGGAGATATGAAAGGAAGCATTGAGGCACCTATCCTTAGCTTTTAGAGAATTCGAAAAGCTCTTATCATGGCTGCCACTGAAATACTTCCGGTTCACTTCACTCAGTTAGGAACCTTCCTAAGCAAAAAAGACTTTTCGAACACAGCCTTAGTCTCGACTTGGTCTCAGTTTGGGCGGACTCGACTACAACACTAATCTGTATCCTTACTCTGAATGGGCAGGGCTGAGCCCGGACGTGGGTGGGACGAACCAGAGGTTATTTATTTAAGCCTGAAATTTGGTATATGGTTCAGAAGTTGCTATATTTATTAAAATAGTATTTACAGAGCAGCCTCTGAACGGAGCTTCAGAATAATGTTTCTGAAAAGGACATTATCTGTACTGGATCCTCATTTCAACCAAATGCTCACTCATACCTTTGGTTACCTAAATCATCTTTATTCAACACTCCTTTTCTTACCATCCATCTAACATTTTCTTTGTGCAAGCATTACGTTTTCTGTTTGACTTTTGTCATCCATATTTGATCCTTCATATATACCTGTGTATTAGAACCATAAGCAGAGGTAACGTGGGTGCATGGAGGCTGCCAACCCAGGGCCCCGGCTGTGTAGGGGGCCCCATATGTGGGTCATGAAGCTGCATGCAGTTCCACTGTACCGGGGAAATTCACCAGGTCTTATCAAATGAAACAGTCCCTTCACTGCTCGTTTCAATGGTAAACCACCAGAATGACAATTACCAACAAAAAACACTATATTCTAAGGAGACACGTTTTAATAAACATAAATCATAAAGACAACACATGGCAAACTTACTAGCAAATTTTAACACAACTCTTCACCGCGTCATGTATCATGGGAATTCTGAGGGATGGACGTAGGCTGCGTGTGCCCAGCGGTTTACGGCATCAAAGTACACTGGAAGTCTCTCAGAGGCATTTCAGCAGCGGAGCGTGTAGCCTGCGTCAAGTTAATGACTTGTCCTTTTTTGTGCTTCTACTACATTCTTCACAGCTCTCTGTGGCCCGCTTTCGTTCCTTGTCTTGACGGGTGCTTCTAGCAACTACCACAGGGAGCATTTCAGAATAAGAGCGTTTTGCCTGCCGGATTTTGCTGACATGTTTAGATTTTGTGATTAGTGCTTGCTTTTTGTGCTACTGTGATTAAATAGGCTGAGTAGTTAAATTATTAATTTTTTGTCTGATTTAACTGTGTTTATTGTTGATATACAATCGGAAGTCTGACTTCCTGCCCGGTTCATCCGCTCTGTGCTGCTTGATGCTTGGACACTTCTGGAACGCACTGCAGTGCTTCTGGTGTGAGCACAACTAGAATGGCTGCGATCAGCTCCAGCAGCAGCAACGCAGATGGACTCAGTGGACTTTCGGAGTGAATCCAGTGTCGTATAAACTTGGTTTAAATGACTTGGTAGCAGGTGGGCCCCATGATGAAGCCCCGCCCCCACTGTGCTGAGAGTCTAGCTCTGCCCCCGATAAGAACTCAAAATAAGCACTCTTGAAGTAATGTACCATGGCCGTACTCCACTCTCTGCTTTCTCACCCAAATGAGTGGGCAGTAGCGTTAATGTCGGAAGCTGACATTTGCTAAGGTTGGTGTAACTTAACTTAAACATTAGCTACATAGCTTTATGTGGTCTGTCTCGTCATTTTTTATCACAAGCAAACATATTCTAACCACATGCCCTGTTCCCTCAATCTCTCACAAACTTAACACTGCATTTGCTATTCCCTCAACATATTGACTCACATTGGTGGCTTGCTAACATCACTTTCACATAGCTTTCCTTTCTTTGTGCGTTCTTGTGGCAATGAAAGAATTTACAGATCGCTTTGTGTTTTCTTCTGGACGTTGTTTTACAGTTTAATTCTTATTGTTATTCTATGGTTTAGGTAGCCAAATTTTATTACTTTATATTTTGCTGACATAGCCTCCCACTCCCAGACAGCCACAGCTTTTCCTTTTTGTGACATTCCATACTAGTGGGACCTCACACACATTAATGACATGAAATGAATTTACTGACATGGCTGTTTGAGATTCCTCAATCTTAATTAGACCTTATGGCTCAAATTCTGGTATTAAAGGGAGTCATGTCAGTGTGTTTGTGACAGTCACAACAGCCAAACAGCCATTTGTTTAGCAATGAGGTTGTGTTATGGGTAAAAGTGGTTTTGGGCCAGTGTTCATAATATGAACTGTGGCCACCACGCCGAAATCACCTTACAGCCCAGCGCTATTCCAGGGGGCTTAATTAGAACAAGATGCAACCTTTTGTCAACCCTAAAAAACAGTTTCAGTATTTCTGTAAATGACAGTATTTACGTAAAAGCCTTTGACAATATCAGTAGTTTACAAATGTAATGAAGTAAACATCTGGTCTTGGAAAAATATACAGTATTACAGTACAGTCTCTAAACAGTACAGTCCTTTAATATACAGTACAGTCCATTTAATACAATTTTAAGCTAGTGCAAAAGCAACTCTCAGATGATTAAGCAGCAGGGCAAGTTGAGGAACAGGGACGAGAGGAAGGAGAAGAAGAAAAAAAACCTTTTGACAGCTAACTCATTATCTATGTCGTTATCCTCCAGTAGCCAGCTCTTTCCCCCTCTCCCTCTTTCTGTCTCTCTCTATCTGTCAGTAGAGGGATAAAATCCCTCTCTCATGAAGGCTTAGCAGAGATTATCCTGGTGTCCCAGGGGAGAGTAGAAGGGGTGCTGAGATGCCACATTACAGATGTAGCAAAGGTTATAGTAAATTTAATGGGCCTGAGGTTGAGCAGGAGGGGCAGGAAAAGGAGAGAAGCCAATAGCAGGTATGGGGATCCTTCCTCTCTTTCTCCCAGCCTTCATCTCTATATCTATCCATGCATTCCTTCTCGCTTACCCCTGCGCTATCACTAAGCTCTCAATTTCTCTCCCTAACCACCAACTGCCTTCCTCTGTTACTTCATTGTGCCATTTTCCATTCTTCCTGAACCTGCTCCTTTTGTTTTAGAAATCAGACATGCATTAATTGTAATAATAAATAAATGTAACTAATCTGGAGTAGTTTTCAAATGGGTTAGTGCCCTTGGTTGCAGCCCATCTTTCGTACATTAACTCTTGTCACCGATACCCTCATTTTATTTCATTATACACACCAAGTAGAGCGCACCACTCGTGCCCTGCTACTCTCCCTGCTGAATATGTAACAGCTGAAAATGAAAATGACATCCACCCACATCTCTACCTCCCACCTGGTTTCTCTTTGGTGAGCCCTATCCCATCTTCTCTCCTCCTCTTGTTTGACACTAATAAGCTCGAAGTTGTTCTGGAAGAGTGAAGGACACAAGTGACCCGCCTTCAAACACACCCATTGACACTCTCTGCCACACATATATGCATACACACTTATAGTAAACAGATGTAATGACAGGAACAGTATCTCAGCTCTACAGCATATATGCATTAATTCTCAAATATTCAGCAGTTGCATGGAATAGCGCTGTTGCTAAACAGACCAGTGACTTAAAGGATAAATCAGGTTTATTGTAACATAGAACTTGACCAACTGACCCACTTGACCATCATTTCATTCACCGAAGTAATTGCTGATCTGAAAACATGATATCATACTCCAATAGAAATGACCAAAACAATGAAAATTGTTAATGGAGACATGGTTAATGAAATATTAGTCTCCTAGAATTTATGTTGATATAACTTATTTGCAACAGCAAATATGTTTGGGGGAAACATAATGCCAGTCAAATTATATTTTTTCTATTAACACATTAAGAAAATGTTGTTAAGATACTTGACAAGTTTTGAAATGTTTATACTGAGCAACAGTAAATTTTGACTGACAACATATTTCTCATATTTGTTTTTTGCCAAAATATAACCAGTCTTGTAATACAGTATCCACTCATAGCAACTACAGCATTATAACATTATTTTGGTTATGTTTTCACAGGACTTGGTTAGGGGTTAGTGAAAGATCTTGGTCTTATTTTAATACACACAAAGTCTTGAAGCACAATACACGACATGCTTAGTAACATTTAATCAATAGTACAATAGTGCTTTTGTTGCCTAAATCCAACCACACACCAGCCTCAGTATGCAAACCCTGTACGTCCACTACCTTCCTATGACTCTGAGTCGGTACGTAAACATATAATACTTCATGCACTCCAAATGTGGACATTATCCAGGCAGCGATTACATTTGGCACCCAGCCCAAGACACTGAGCATGCAAATATACTTTGTGTACTAAACACTTACGACCAGTTATCATCAATCTAAAATCAATGACTGGAGCAGCTAAAAAGCAGCTTAGCTATCAGCTGCTACATACTTATAGGAAAGCTCATGAATACAACAGACCTTTATCTCCTAAACTACTAAGTCCCTGTAGCCATACAGATGACTGACAGGCAACGCGTGGCAGTGTATTTTAAGCTTTAAATTAAAACTGTACAGGAGAAACCTGCAATATTGTCTTTTTTTCATTTCTTTTTCCATTCAGTCGGAGCCACTTATGCATGCCCACTGAGACACACCACATCTTTAATTGGCTTGTTCCATCTTATTCAAATTCATATTCTAAATATCATTGTTGTTTTTTTCTTTCCTCCAACCCATTAAAGTTGTGTGTTGAAACAAGCTCTAGAGACAGGACCCGTGAATGGCAATGTACCTTATCAAAAACACAGACTGAGGAGGGGAATACTAAGGAGGGCCTGTGAGATGAAGCAAGCCTTGTAAATGCACCATCAGCGATGTTTACTTCAACTTCAATGATGTACTGAATTTTTTAATATTAATTTTTCCTTTCTTTCTTTATTCTTTATCGATACCTTACTATGTGGAAAACTGAAAAGAATCTACACAGTCTGATGATGTATTTCAAGCAGTGGTAGCCAGGCCTTTTTACGCACAGTACGGTGTGTCCCATAATAGGAAACAATAGATGCTGCAGTAAGTACTTTATATAATCATAGAGATCATTGAAAACGCAAGATAACTATTTTCTTCCAACAACAACAAATAGCTGTATAAAGTAATTTTCTGTTTTTCAAACTGGGCTTGAGCAGCATTAGATGAGGTGTGATGTATTCTCTGCTGCCAGCTTTCACACTGAAAAGACAAATTGTAAAATTTGAAAAAGAAAAAAGCAACCTATTGCAGCAACATGTGCACTTCAGAGGCAGCCTTCTTTATTTACTGGCAATAAGTGCTGTGTGACAGTGGCCACAGATGGCTTGAAACACGACAAAACAGAACTAAATATAAGGCACACATATTAACAAAAAAACAAACCCCAAAGCCACCCAATTATAAACACATACACATATTTGTGCACTTTCTCATGTCAGGTGCACAAAATGATTAGAAAAATGTGAGGATTGGCATGGGTAGATGGGGCCTACCTTTAAGGTGGAAGATCTAAGGTTTCAGAGCACCCACCAGAGTTCGTATCAGGAACTGCTGCATACCGCAACCACAGTGTGTGGAAGATGAATAGAGTAAAACTGATAATGGATTCAGGAAATAGGTGGAGGCTGAATTTAATGTAAGACTGCTGTGGGGTAGAGGTGGAAGAAGAGTGATCACAGTGTTGGGGAGTGACTGCTTCTGCATTCATTCAACATCGTCCCACACTGTGACAGTGTGTCTGCAAGCAGAGCGGAAACTGGCTCAACTCTGGTCTGCCATTTACCTCCACATGGCTTTCTGCTTGCCATTCTGTTGCACATATCTTCTTATTAGATACATCTGGGGTGCGGAGAGCCTTCAAACTTAATATACAGCTGTACACTTTAATTCATCACTTTTCTACAAGAAAAGTTTTAATTTAAAATATGTTCCAAATATAATCCACACCACTAAAAGGCATTTAGAAAACCTGACAATCAGGCCAGTCCACAGTCTAGCCTACAAATTACCTGCTGTTTGGAGTAAGGATTGACATGTTGCTAAGATACCTTGACAGGGTTGTTAAGGCAAGGGACAGGAGAACACCGAGCAGACATGATACCTAGAAATGTCATGCTCCCAGTAATGTCTCCATCAAAAACAATAAATCAGAAGGTGTTAATGCAGCTGCGTTTTGATAATCCGAAGAAAAGGATCAGATGCTTATCCTCTTTGTGTTTCTTCTGCTAATAATTGGTTGTTATTTTTGTCACGTCTGTCAACAAATCAAGATTTAGAGGAAGGTGATGCCGATGTAAGATTATTTTTAAAATAAAAAAAGCAGGTGTCAAGAAAGAGATGAGCAGAAGCACAGTTTTTGTGTGTGTGTGTGTGTGTGTGTGTGTGTGTGTGTGTTAATGTGAAAGAAAGGAAGTAAAGTGATGAAAAAGGAATGCAAGACAACACAATCAAAGGATTGGTTTAAATGAGCTTAAAGGCATAAATATTTTACTCCCCTTTATTTTTCAAAAGTTTATGTGACTTGTGAGTAGCAGTGCAGTATGTGACTTGTTTGACTAGGGGAGAACTTTTCTTTAAAAGTTAGAGATACATAAATTTCACATTCATGAGGGACCACGTTGAGGTAATGTTGAAGAAAAGTATAGCATCAGCTCCCCGATGGCAGGTTGGGTAAACTTGTGCTGACAATGCATGGATAAAACACACAAACACACTCACACACACTCTCTCTCACAAACTTGTCACATGCTTTTAGGTGAGAGGATGCTGACTCTTAACAAGCTTGAAAAAACATGTTCACATGTTCTCACAATTTCACTGAATCTCTCAAACACACACATACTATCTGTCCAGACCACAAATGATGAGGTACCACCCATGGCCATCAAGTGATATAATAAAAGACACAAGAGATGAGATGTTATTTCATTTATTTATGGATAGGATAAATGTCATGCTCCACAAATACAGTGTCCCTGAAAGCTCAGCACACTGAAACTTAAGAAAACATATGCAACAGACACAAAACACAGTATGAAGAAAACATCTTTGCCAATTGACAACACATGTGCAGCATTTAGAAAGAAAACACAGCAAAAACTGGGGGGAAAAAAGAAATACAGAAGTGCCCAGAAGTGCACAACAAAAACAAGAAATACACCCAAATACAGAAATGCTCTTCAAAAACAGAACACACAAACAAATATAGAAATGTGCTGCAAAAATGGAAAAACTAGAAATATGACCAAATACAGAAACATGATGCAGAAACAAAAAAACAATTCAATACAGAAAACACAACCAAATACAGAAATGTGCTGCAAATACAGAAAAATCAACCAAGGAGGTGACTGTGGACTTTAGGATGGCTGGAAGCACTCCCCTTGCCAAAAGGAGCAGCTGTCGATGTCAACTGGAGCATCAACACAGCCAGCATGGTGAAGAAGGCCCACCAATGCCTCTACTTTGGTGGAGGTGTGGTGGGGAGCTTCTTCACTTCCTGCATCACTGTGTGGTACAGGGACAGTCACCGCAGCAGGTGGTAAAGACTGCACAGAAGATCATTGGCAGCAGTCTACCCTACATCAGGGATATTTACATCAGCAGGTGCAGGAAAAGGGATCCTGCATCATGAAGGACTCTACCCACCCTGCAAATGGATTACTTAGGTACTCGAGACCCGAGTACCTCATTTCGTTCCCTTTCATGTGTAACATTAAATTACATTACATCCTTAATCCTTGATACACAAACGTGCTGCAAACACAGAATATATATAAACAAAAACACAGAAATGTGCTGTAAACACGTCACAAAAACAGAACACACAGCACAATACAGACAACAAAAATAAAACAACCAATAAAGCAATGCTGCAAGTTACACAGAGGACAATGAAAATGAGTTGCAATTTAAACAACAGGAGTTTCTAGGGGACACTGAAAACGGATGAGCAGGCCTGCCATATGAATGATCCCCTGGATAGATTTGCATTTGGTTGTGTTTTCTCATTTTGCAGTGTATTTTTACATGCTGCGGATGTGTTGTCAAATAAAAATAAAAAAACATCACCACTGCACAATCCCAACATGGCACAAGAGTGGAGAAGGATATTATCAAATAATCTGTATCAAGCAGTGAAATAGAATCTGGTGATTTGTGACCTGGCCTAAATTACCACCACCTATTAATAATCAACCATGACATGAAGATATTAGGGCTGTGACAAGACCATTTATGTCAAATCCTTTGTCTAACCCCAATTACAAGCCACATTATCATTCATTTACTTGAAGCCTTCGCATATGAGGAGAGTATTTCTTTTTAGATAAAGAAACATCTTTTCAAAACTTACATATTTTTCTGACATGATAGGGTTGTGTTCCATGTCAGCTTGCTTCAAATCACGTTTTCTACAAAAATAATACATTAGATGTTTCTTATACATCTGAAACACCGCCCGCTTGTTTTGGATTCTAGTGATGAAGATTTCTTTCATACCCACCGGGTTCATTATTTGGTCTTGTCAATGAACAACAGTGTTTTTATAAATTTTGCCTTATACATTTTTCTGCTGAAAACAAATATAAAAAGGAGAGAGTTAGCAATTTTTATGACTATATACTGGTTAAAACCATGATGGGATGAATCAGAGCTACCAAATAACACAGAAGTGCAGCAAGAGAAAGGGGAGTAAAAAGAAGAGAGAGAAAGACAGAGCGCAACATGAAAGTTGAAGATCAGATCACATTATATGAAGTCCTCCAGCTGCTAAATCTGTCTGGAGTCATCACTTTCAGTCTGAACTTATCACCAACTTTCTAATTTCGACCATGGCATCAAGCATTTCAGTTGTATTGTTTAATGTTATTTTCTTGATTTGTAGGTTTTACATTTTTAGGTTACAACTTAGTTAATTAATTTTAGTCTAAAATAAATTAAACTGATCTCTACATGAGCAGAAGCTTGTAATTTCTGCACACCAGAAGTGGTGGGGCCACATATATCCCGGCCTTCCTTCCCAAAAATATGTCCGTATAGGTCGTCTGTGCAAGCAGTTTACAGAAAGGAAGTGTGGTGAGGTAGTGTAAAGAGCGACAAAGTCTGCACAGGGAGAAGGTTGAGCTCGATGGATGGCTCAAACACAGGATTTTAATCCAGGAGACGGCTTGTTAGTGTCCTGTGTGAAATGGAAAGTCAGCGCTGACCTATTGAAATGTTTGTACTTTAGTACTGCTGGGCAACGATCAAAATTTTTAATCGCAATTAATTGCATGATTTTCTGTGATTAATCCCAATTAATTGCATAGTTGTGTGCTAACACTTTGAACAAATAAGGTGCTTTTTACCAGCAGTATTCCCTACACAGTAGCAATAAAATGTTTCTTGTAAATCTCAACTTAAACATTAATGTAATCAAATCAAATATAAAAGCAAAGCTTTTTAACACTGACAGGGCCTTTTATAGCTTGTTAAAAGAAGTTATAGTTCAGAGCCACGATCATAACATCACAACAGGCACCATCTGAGCAACAGGTTAATATATATGAATCTGTTTTCTTGTTTTTTTTTCTGAACAGGTATCAGCAGAAACATTTTTCTTTGTTTTTCTATGTTCAGTAGCAAGTGTCCCTGTTAGAGTGAGGTGAAGTGCTCGCCTCTTGCACACACCCGCCCATCAAGTTGAATTGTCTTGACCTTTTTGTATGCGACGCGCAGAACAATTCATTGGAAAACAGACTGATCCTCGCTGTTTCTGAGTTTCCAGAATCTATTACTGTTTACTGAATGGACATCAACAGGAGGGAATTCACATGGAGAGAATCCCCACAAAACTAGATGTAGGCCTATCAGGAAAAGTTATGTATAATTTTAACTTAAGTTAAATAGGCTACAGCTGTGTAGCATACAGAAACCGTTGCCATGGTTACTCTCCATAGGACGCCTGCTGTTTACTCGCAGAGCGCTGTCTGATCACTGGAGCAAAGAGCAACCCCACCGGGCCAGCGTCTACGTTGTGATTTTAAGAACGTTCCTAAGACCAACATCTTCCCCAATACTAATCAGCATGCAGTGTGTAGCTATCCACTTCACTATGGCATTTGATCTCTTGTCTTGCTTTTGTTTATCTACTTCTCCCACACGCTGCATCCAATGTAGTCTGGGCAGTGAGCAACAGACTTTCAAAATAATAATAATAAAAACTGTGTTAACATGCAATAAAATAATTGTCAGCATTAATTTAAGGTTCAGTGTGTAATATTTCTGAGGATCTATCAACAGAAATGCAATAAAAGATCCATAACTACGTTTTCAATGGTGTGTAAAGACCTTTCATAATAAACCATTATGTTTTTATTAACTTTGATATATATCTTTTATTACATACTGTAGCGTACCTATTTAGGCCACTGTTAATAAAATTAGGAACATTAATATTCGGAAATATTAATTCATAAAACTCTCGTAGTTTCGGGGCACCACCGGAAATTCCCTTCGCCCAGGGTCTCCGGACTCCCTGGGTAACTTTATGGTTTTAATAATTACACAATAATTCCTAGTGATCAGTTAGTAGTAATTGCTTAATCATTTCTATAAATCAATCAGTCAATCTCATATCGAAGGCGTAAATCCTCCGTTACAGTGACCTGGAGTTAAAAAATACACAAACACAGTTCTGGATTATGGTGAAATTTATTAGCTAACTAAAGGTGAATATAAATGCGGTTAAATAGACATCAAAGAAATAAACAATGACTAAATAAACAGAATCCAAACAGAATAATAGGGTTCAAGGTAAATTGAGTTGTTCTGTTGTGGGGAAGAATTTGATTCATAAGAAGCAAGATAACTAATAAGAGCACGTTATGATAATAGTTCAATTAAATTTGGTTAGGAGTTTGGCTAAGGATTAGACTAGCGGACATCACTGAATGCCGGGTTGGTTCTGCCTTACTGGGTGTTGTCAGCCGTAGGCTGGGTTGAGCGGCCCCACGCTAGCTGCCCGATTCCTGGCTTTGTGCTAGGGATTTTTCTGGGGGTTCTTCTGCTTTGTCTGGATGAAGAAAAACACTGGCAGTGGCACGTCCTTGGCCTGGCAGTTAACCCTTGCTCTGTTCTGGTTTGATGTCCTTTTGTTACTGCTGGTGTAACGGGCCACGTGGCTGGGTCCGAATTTCGGTGGGAGCAGTATTAAGCAGTTAATTAGACTAAAATAAAGCTTAAAAGAACTTGGTCATTCTTGAATTCCGAGTTGCATGACTGAAACGGTCTGCTAACTTTAACAACAAACAAAAGAAAACTTCCACGAAAGGCAGCGAGACTTCGCGTGTGTGGCTTGAAAGAACAAAGAAATCTTTGTGGCAATGCCGGACTCCTTAGGGCGTAGCTAGGAGACGGGGCACTCTGAGCGTGTGCCAACAGCTGCTGAAGAGGTACAGAGGAAGAAGACAAGAGAAGAGAATGTGAGCGTGTTTGGCTCTGTGCTTATGTTGTTTGAGGCGTATCCCCAAAGGGGGAGGGCTTTATTTCCGCTGAGTCTTGTCTCCCCTGAGGGAGGGCTTCCGGTCTCCTCTGAGACTCTGTTTTAACTCTAATATGTTTATTTGTGCGTATTTTAATCAAATACTTTCCCACAATGAAACCTTAAATGGCATAAACAGTTATACCGTTCTTAGTTTTAAGCATTTGATAAAAAGGAAACTATTAAGTAATCATTGTAACTATTAGAATGGTTACCAGTTAAACACATATTCAGGATTTCAGGATGAAAGAAACTTAACTCAAAATTTCTGGATAATATTGGCTGTCAAACATTCTTACTTAGAGAATATAAGCAAGTTACACGAACATGGCATCAGATTATACACAATAAAATACAGAGAGATACATTAAACTGCGGCAGACGCATTACATGTAATACTTAATTTGTCCTCTGGGGGGAGCGCTGGTTTCATGAGGGGACAAAGGATCTTCTGATTATTTACTTATATTTAATTCAATCCTTGGTTCAAGAGCTAGGAAAATTGGTTATTTAACACATGATATTTAGATATCTTAGAGAGTATATAACGGTGCTGGGAACAAAGCATTAATTACAACATGAATTAAATGCAGAAATGTTGGCGATCATTGATGAAGATTAAAAGCACTGCAAAATGAACTTATTTGTGGTTCCTTCTTTCCAACATAGTTTTTAACAAGAATGGGGTAACAATTACTCAATTGAAGGGGCGAGAACTACTAACTTAAGTAACTTAAAGATTTGTTTAATTAAGACAAGGTAATAGGCAAGTTTATAAGGAGACAATATTCATTTGACCACACAAAGAAATTTGGGGAAGCGTCCTCCTCTGGCGACTGTCTTTCTTATCAGTTTCTCATATCTGCGTGAGAAGGAGAGGGCAGGTTAAGAGTCCATGATAATGGCTCTTTGGTGGGGTATAGAACCAGACTGAAAGAAAGGGGTTCTTTGATGTTTGAGTAATAAGAAAGGGGGGCACGGTTGCCATGGCTACCCTGTGGGGGGGGGGGGGGCAGTTTAGCGTCTCTTGACCTTTATTCAAAAGGGTTCTGATAGGTTGGTTCCAGATGAAGTTAATCTCTGGGAAGTGTTGGGGTGACATCTTTATGGTCACTGAGGTCCTCACAGCCTGTTTCAGGTTGAGGTTATTCTCTGGACAAGGTTAATATTGTCATTTTAATAGTCATGCATAGAGTCTGTTATCTCAACTTCACCGGAGGTGGTAGATTTTATGGCTGAAACTGCCCAAACAGCACTTGTGGAGCCAACCTTTTACCCCCTCCTTTGGGGTACTTCGGCTGTCTGTTGAGGGTTGATATCTTAACCCCCCCCCCCTTGTCCCTTTGAAATCTCTCTTTTTTTTGCATAAAATACTTAAAACAACACACTGGCTGGTCCACTACAATACCTTTTATATCTCTATAACCGCAGGTCCCTCCTTTCATGGACGTCGCCACGTAGCTTTGTCATGTTTCTACAGTAGCTGAAAACGGACAAACAACGCAATAGAGCACGTTTCGTCACTACGTTCTTCTTGTTCTACTTCTGGTTGAATTCAGGCAGTGCAGACCCTTATCACTATGTTGAATACGTTCATTAGAAGAAGAAGAAGTAGTAATAATATAGAAGAAGAAGAAGAAGAATATACTGCAGGGGTCTACAAGTAAGTTTTGCATCAGAGCAGTATTTTCAACCATTAGATGGTGGGTGAGAATATAAGCTATAATATTGACTTGTTTTAGCATGTTGTTCAGTTAGCTTAGTTGGTAAGGAGTGGGGCTAACAACCTGAAGGTTCAGAGTTTGATCTCACTTTGAAACAATTTTTTTCCCCCTCTTTTCAAGAAATGGATTCTGCAGCGAATGTGTCTCAGATCACGGCATGTGCTGCACTGTTTTTGTTTCACTGTTTGATCCACATCCATCTACCTACGGACACTTTTGCAATTCTCCCAGTATCTCCAGGCAGAGGACATTTAGGGGAATCACGTTCTCTGATGGCTCTTTCAGAGGTGTATCAAGCAGGCTACAGTAATGTCGTTCAGAATTTTCAAAGTAAAAGCTCAGTTCAACTCCAAATACATGCATTACAGTAAACACATATTTATTTTGTAGGCAAAACCACAAAAGGGGTAGTGATTATGTGAGTAACTAATAGCGGTGCTGAAATAGATCTCAGTCGTGACAGAAACAAAGTATTTATTTATTTATATTTTTTGCTGCTACCAAAGCACCATAATCTGGCAGCGGGCCAGATATTATTGTTGGCGGGCACTTTTGGCAAGGGTCCATAATAATAATAATAATAACTTTCACGAGACCCAAGGATGCTTTACACATAATTGCAGAGACTGAGCAACAAAAAGTCATTCAGGGTTGAATGCCTTTGTGAAGAGGTGGGTTTTTAGGAGTTTTTTGAAGGTGTCCAGAGAGGGAGCATTTCGGATCTCTGTGGGAATGGAATTCCAGAGGGTGGGGGCTGTGTGACGCTGCAGGCTCTGTCCCCAAAAGTCCGCAGTCTGGTGTGGGGGACAGAGAGCAGGACCGCAGGTTCCGTGAGGGGGAGTAAGGCTGGAGAAGGTCCAGTAGGTACTGGGGGGCAGTGGCATGGAGAGATTTACAGGTGAGGAGTAGGATTTTGTAGGTGAGGATTGGGGTGATGTGCTTCCACAACCTAGTGTGTGTGAGGACCATGGCAGCTGAGTTCTGGACATATTGTAGCCTGACCAGGACCTTGCTGGGTACCCCATACAGGACACCATTACAGTAGTCCAGGTGATGAAAGCATGGATGAGAGACTCTGCCACAGAGTCTGAGGGTGATGGTCGAAGTCTGGAGATGTTTTTGAGGAGGTAGAAAGCAGATTTGGTAATAAGTTTGACATGTGATTGGAAGGAAAGGGTGGAGTCCAAGATGACACCAAGGTTACGGACTTCTTGGGATGGAGAGATGGAGCCACCATCCACTTTGAGGAGTAGACCACCTACCCTCAGGAGCAGCGGCTTGGGAGCCACTACCATTAGCTCTGTTTTGCTGCTGTTCAGCTTGAGTTGATTGGATGACATCCAGGTTTTTATTTCAGTCAGACAGTTAACAAGTGGCAGAGGGGGAAGCTGAGTGGATGGTTTGGTGCTGATATACAGCTGTGTGTCATCAGCATGACAGTGGAAACTGAGACCATGGTGACGTATTATCTGGACGAGGGGGAGCATGTAAATGGTGAAAAGGAGGGGTCCAAGCACTGAGCCTTGAGGCACACCTTGTTTGACTGGGGCCAGGGAGGAGCTGGAGGCTCTAAAGGTGACGAACTGTTCACTTTTGGAGAGATATGACTGAAACCAGAAGAGTGCTGAACCAGTGAAGCCAACACATTCAGATAGACGGTTGAGAAGGATGGTACGGGACACTGTGTCAAAGGCTGCAGAGAGATCTAGAAGAATGAGGATCAACGGCGATGAGGAGGTCATTAGTGATTTTGATGAGGGCAGTCTCAGTGCTGTGATGTGCTCTGAAGCCAGATTGAAGGGGTTCATAGAGATCATAGTGAGACATGTGTTGATGAAGTTGGGCGGCAACTGCTCTTTCCAGGATTTTGCTCATGAAGGGAAGGTTGGAGATCTGACGGTAGTAGTTGAGGTCATCCGGGTCCAAACTGGGCTTTTTGAGAAAAGGAGTAACGGCAGCTGTTTTGAAGCAGGAGGGTACCAAGCCAGATACCAGATAAGTGTTTATGATGTCCACCATGATGGCACAGAGGGTAGAGAGGCATGCCTTGACCAAGATAGTAGGCATGGAGACCAGTGAACAAGTGGAGATCTTGGCTCTGGTAACCAACTTGATGACTTGAGCCGCGTCCAGAAGGGAGAAGGAGGAGAAGCAGTACTGTGGCAAGCATACAGCGGAGGGGGGGGGGGGGGGGGGGGGGAGTTGTGGGTAGAGGGTCAGGAGTAGGAGGCAGCAGTTGTTGATGGATAGTCCACTTTTTCCTGAAAGAAATCCAGGAATTTGGAGCAGAAGTTAGGTGTGTCAAAGGCACAGGGGGCATCATGAGGGCGGAGCAGCCGGTTTATGGTGGAGAAAAGCATTCTGGGTTGCTTTTGCTGGGTACCAATGAGGGTGGAATAGTAGTGTATTTTGGCCTTGGAGAGAGCTTCTTAATAAGACCTCACATGGTCTTTGAAAGCCTCTAGGTGGACAGTGAGGAAAGATTTTTTATGAAGCCTCTCCAGCTGGCGACCAGCGGCCTTCATGGAGCGAAGTTCAGTAGTGAACCAGGGGGCAGGCCGGGAGAAAGAGACAGTCCGGGTCTTGAGAGGAGCAAAAGAGTCCAGGCTGAGAGACAAAGCTGTATTATAGTGGGCAACTAGGCCATCCACCCCGGGGTCCGGGGATTCTGAGGCCAGCTGGGTCCCTACAGTGCTGGCTAGGGATGATGCATTAACAGACTTGATGTTCCTGAATGTGATAGTGCGTTTGAGTTGTTGTGTGCTGATGGAGATGAGTAGCTCTCGGCCATGAAGATGGTGGAGATTTTTGGGGGGCAATAAACAAGGACCACTTGGAGCTGTGCAGACCCAACCAATGTGAAACAAAGACACTCAAATGAGGTGATGTTATGCACTGGAAGTTCTTTCACTGGGATGTCAGCTCGATGGATAACAGCCAGACCACAACCACGGCCCGTATAGTGAGGCTTCTGTATGTACACATAGCCTGGTGGGGTGGCTTGGTTAAGTGTCATGAAATCCTGCTGATTTTGCCAAGTTTCTGTTAAGTAAAGAAAATCTATTTTCCTGTCATTAACGATGTCATGTATGAGTAGTGCTTTATTATTTAGGGAGCGAGTGTTCAATAACATGAACATTGCAGTTGTGTTAGTAGGTGCTGAGGCAGGCTATGTAGTAGGAGCAACATCAACACAGGTCAAGGGGCCTCAGATTGACAGAATGCACGTGTGGTTTTTTGTGATGACGTCGTCTCAAAGTGACAGAGCATCTGTCAAACAGAACAGTGGGAACAGCATGGTCCATGTAAACAAACTTACATCGGGAGCCCCTATGTACATAGCGAGGGCGACGCAGGAGTTTGAGAGATTTCATGGTATCAAGACAATTTGGTATGATGTGACAGAAGAGGTTCAGGAGCTCCGGGGAGGAGTATTTAATTAGTGACTTGATGGTACGAGGAAGCACCAGCTAGCTAGCTACCAAAGACAGGGCCCAGAGAGGATACATCCAACATTCAACCATATCAACAGCGTTGCAGTGAAGACGAGGCAGAATAGTCGATAATCGAGGTTTCGTGGCAGAGAGTTATCCATTTGGTGGTACCGGAAAAGATAATCCCAGATTGTTTGTTTGGTGGATCACTAGCCGGGGCAGACACCTGATGACTAGCCGGCATTGGTGAGTAATGTTAGGCTACAGAGCCGCAGTTGTACCGAGCAACAGTTGGCAATATAGATATTTGCAGATCCAAACACACCTTATCCTAGTTGTCTGGACATTAAACTCAAAGAAGCTTAGTGACTCAGGTTTTGTGAAAAACGGCGAGATGTGAAAAGACGGCGAGATGAGAAGCGGCGACACACACGCCAGCGTCCTCACTCACTCACTGAAATACATAATCACAGAGAGAATGAATGTGTTTCCCTTGTCAAAGTTTTTATAAATTTTATATGTGGTTTATAATGGACTGTGGTGAAGAAACAGTGACAGTATTTCACACTGTTGGCTTACATTTTCTATGTTATCTGTCAGTGGCCAAGTCACAATAACATATGGTTTTACTGAATAATTAAGTAAATATAATTTCTTAATAAATGTACCTGAAGAAACCTAATTACTCAACTGGCTACTCTCTGCTGTCTCAGAAGAGACACCTTATGTGCTGTGTCAGCCACCGCAGCTGTCCAATGCTCTTTGAAAGGTTAGGGAGCAGTGGTAGACTGGACAGATGGTTGCAATTCACAACCCTCGCCACTATGCCACTAAATCTTACAACCTTTAATTAATGCGATAATAACGTGTTAACGTGTCCAGCCCTATACTTAAGTTAAGTTACGTAAGTGACTTATTAACATAACTTATTTTAACCCAAACCACGATCTTTTCCTAAACCTAACCCAGTAGTTTTGGTGCCTAAATCTAACCAAATTTCATTTTGGAAGTCATTGGCCAATTTTACGACTTGTTCTGTCGTTTAGGTATGAGGATGTGTTGGGTATATCATAAAGCTGGACAGATCAGGCAGTGACACAAGCTACTGCAACAACTATATAAGGACATCCTTGTAAAAGAGATTAAAAATCTCAATGGATTTCTTTCCTGATAAAATAAAGGTTAAATAAAAAAAAAAAAAAATGAGACACATTTAGCAACAATGGTCTATTTCTCATCCCCTTTATGCCCCTCTGTTGCAGTTAATACCAAGTTTTATTTTCCATCAGCACGTGGACAGCATAACATTTTAGTGTTATTTTTTCACAGAATTGAATACACATCAGCTCTACAACTTGCAATAGCGTGAAAACAGAGACTAATGTATAACAAAATCTCAGTCGACACTCAGCCACTCCAAATAAGAGGTACTTGAGCTGCCAAATGTCACACAATTTTGCCTCATGAACATGCAAATATATGCAGCAAAGTACTCCAAAACCTAATCTACTCTTTAAATGTATACCTGTTCTGTTAGTGCTTTATTGCGTATTGTTGTTAAATTATGGCATTTACAAGCATGAAAAAAGATAGACCCAGATAAGCTTGATGACATGACACAGAAATGTAGGAAATCGATATACACTTGAGAAACTTATTTAAAAGGGCTTGAGCTATGAATTTTGCATAGATTGAGGCCTTTTAATTAAGTTTCTATAAAATGTAGCATCACTGGATGGATAACAGAGCAGCCATTAAGACTGCTTGCCATTAATCATAATAATTTTTAAATAATTATGGACTTTGGGAAATAGGCATTATACAGTATAAACAAAATAGTACATTGAGCCAATTTGATGGTGTCAGAGAAACGTTTTTAGAAACGTGAAGAGATGTTTCCAAAGTTTCCAGAGTCTTGGAGTGGTGTGCTGGAGGTTTCCAGACCTTAACAAGACTGAACTGTACACAGTATCTGCAGCTTTATGTCAGCGTCTTATAGCTTACATCTGGTATAGTCCAAGGAACAACCACACAGCTAATTATTTTAACTAGTCCATAAGTTAGTCCAGCGTTGCCACTTGTACCAGTTCCACTGGTATGTCTCAAACTTGCAAACTAACATTCAGTGCTGACCTTGCCCTGATAAAAAGTATACATATATCCATACCATACACACATGACACTCCACAAGCCCATTAGCTGTGCATATAGAGCAGGCCTTGAAGCTGTCCTCTTATTAAGTTAGAGTTGAAGCTACTGTATGGACCTCCTGCTATGATTGAGTGGGAGTGCAGACTTACATCTCCAGCTTTTCATCTCACTCTACACGTATGCACAATAACATAACCTCTCCCACTCACCAGCAACATCAGAGTACACTGAAATGTGGGCTAGAATGTATGTTAACAACTGTGTGCTGTATGTTTACAGTGTGTGGCCTTTTGTAAGTGTAGTTTTAGACCACGAGAATAAGAACAGTTCTGGAAAGTGAGGATATTTTTCCTGGTCAAGATTTCAAGTTTAATATCAGAATTAGGATTGGGTTCAAGTAATTTATACGTTGATCGACACAGCACACCTATCTGCAAAAACAACTGTAGATTTTCAAATACAAAACCAGTTCACTGATCAGAGTTAAGCAACAGACTGGAAAGTCATCAACAATCTGTAAGTTTATTTGAAATTTGTCTTTCAGTCACACGTGTATTCAACTCTGTCACACTGCCACAAGCGGGGAAGTAACAGTGACCTCCATATTGACTGGCCCTCGTCTAAGATTAGCATGACAGGTTGGAGCACAACCTGTTATGCTAGCTGCTTAAGCTCTGCCCAGCCTCAGGCTAGTCTTCCCCAGTGTGGTAGTGAGTCCAGCCTTGACCTGTCACGCATACCCCTGCATTACCATGACCTCCTAGCGGTTTTTAGCAAGGATATGGCGCTCTCACTACCACCTCACCAGCCCTACGATTGCACCATCGAGCTTCTACCCGGTGCCACTCTCCCTAGTAGCCGCCTCTACAGTCTCTCCAAACCTGAGCGTGAGTCTATGGAAACTTACATCAAGAACTCTCTGTCGGCTGGCATCATTCGTCCCTCCTCATCTCCTGTGGGCGCAGGTTTTTTCTTCATAGGTATGAAGGATGGGACTCTGAGGCCGTCTATTGATTACAGGAGCCTTAATGACATTACTATTAAGAACAAATACCCCTTGCCTCTCATGGCTTTTGCTTTCGACTCTCTCCAGGGTTCCACCATTTTCAACATACTCGACCTACACAACGCCTACCATCTGGTGTGCATAAAAGAGGTAGATGAATGGAAGACGGCTTTCAACACTCCGCTTGGCCACTTTGAATACCTGGTCATGCCTTTTGGGTTAACTAACGTCCCAGCAGTCTTCCACAACCTGGTCAATGACATTTTAAGAGACATGCTTATCCGTTTATTTGGATGATATCCTGATTTTTTTCTAGGAATTCCTCTGAGCATGTTCAGCACGTCTGCCCAGGCCAGAGAACAGAAAACAATTGCAGAGGTTTTTAGGTTTTGCTAACTTCTATCGCAGACTCATCTGCAACTACAGTCAGGTTGCGCCTCCACCTCCAGAGCATTCCTGCACACAGGACAGACCTGAAGCCTGTCCTGTGTGCACAAGAACTTCAATCAGCCTAGCTCCAGCCTGCTAGGTCCTTTGCCAATCCCTCGCCGGCCCTGGTCACACCTAGCCTTGGATTTCGTCACTTGTCTGCCTCCCTCGGACGGTAAGACAGTCATCCTCACTATGGTAGACCGTTGAAAATAAATGTAATTAAATTTGCGCATCTTTTGGCTCTGCCCAAGTTACCATCTGCCAGGGAGATGTCTGAGGTGCTGTCTGAGGAAGTGTTCTGCTTCCATAGGTTACCAGTGGACATCGTCTCTGACCGGGGTCCCTAGTTTGTGTCTGCCGTTTGGAAGGATTTCTGCAGGGCACTGGGAGCCACTGTCAGTTTATCGTCCGGTTTTAATGGTCAGGCAGAGAGAGCTAACCAGAAGATGGAGTCCACACTGCGCTGCATGGTGTCCACTAACCCCATATACCCTACCCACGGCCGCTACAGATAGGTCACCGTTTCCGTGTGTTTATAGCTATCAACCTCCATTGTTTCCCTCCTTGGAGAAGGAGCTGTCTACCCCCTCTGTTCAGGCCCACGTCCGCCGATTCCACCGGACTTGGCACCGGGCATGCGCTTCCCTGCTAAGGATGTCGGCACAGTATCAGCTGTCCCGCGCTCTTGCCTGCCACACCGGAGGCACATTTCCCCCAGCATCAAGCCTGTGTCACCAAATCCTGTGTCCAATAAACTGTGTGAAAACCTTCCAGAACTGTGTTCTTGCCGGAATCTGAGTTCTGAACCACAAAATCCCTTACAAGCTTTACCAATTCATAACATACGTATAGCCACAAAACCTGCATCTATCAAGTCTAACATGCAGCAGATAGAAAGATCATACTTTCCCTCTTTCCCAGAATTAGAAACAATAAATGTCTTAGTAATTATGTATTTGTTGTAGTCGAAGATATGTCAAACAGCAATATTGGCTCAATTGTCGAGTGTCTGTGGCAAATAATATAATCATGATTCCTTAGGCATCAAAGACATAAGCAAGGGTCACCTTTTTCCAAGCTTTGTCTGAGGTGAAGCCAACAGTCTTAGACTTTGAAAAGCCCTGCTCTAGAGCATTTCTGCCTTGCTGGAATGCTGAGAGATACACTCCACTGGTGAGTGCACCTGTGAGCTTGCTATAAAGTAAAAAGCATAAAGTGGGCTCTTTATGTAATACCTTGTGATTGGTATAATACTGTAATGACGACCGAAAAGACATGAGGTAGTGAGCATGGAGGCTTCACTTCAACTCTGAGGCAGCAGTACTACTAGATATTCTGGGCCCCCTGACTTGGGACCCTGAAACTATATACAATCTCTGACATGTCCCAGGACTCCAAGCTCTGAGCTCCTTGAATCTTTCAGATGCCGCATGCCCGTGTTGCCAATCCTCAGTTAGAAAAGTAGCTATTGGCTGTCCTAAATGATGCAATTGCCTAATTAGCATAACTGGCCATGTGTAATTGTGATGGGCGCTGAGAGAAGAATAACTTCGTGGGAGAGACAAAAAGTGAGTAAAAACACTTACATTTAAAACAATACATTTAGAACTACAACCATGTAGTTCTAAATGTATATGTTTTTACCAATGTTACAATACATTCTTTGATGTCAAAGAAGTCTCCAAATGTCTCCAATAACACCAGAAAAAGTCACTATATTTGTCGCTTTTTTGCAAAAGACTCTAGAGGGGTCTGAAAAGTCGCTAAATATTGTGACAAAGTCGCTAAATATTGTGACAAAGTCGCTAATTTGGCAACACTGCCACATACACCTGCCCTATAGTTGTCAGTTAAGAAAGAAAATGTTGCGAGAGCTGGGAGGTGCGTTGCTTTCCCTTACCCCCAGTGTTTGAAATTTCTCGATCTTAAAGCGATTTTTGTCATTGTTGTTGGTGTTGGTGTAGGAGAAAAACTATTTTAATAAACACTTGTCATCAGAGACACCACCCTATTTAATTAGATACATTTAATCAAATTCATAAAAACTGATCAATCTCTGCAGAAGGAATTGTATTCTTTCGATAGATTGACCTTGTCTTCTGCTTCAAAGAAAACACAAAGATTACTTACTGATTAAATGGGGGCATTTATTTATAACTAAATACATAATTAAATAATAAATGACGACTTGATAAAGAAAATAAACAACACATCTGAGGAATAGCAGATATAATGAAGAAATAAACCTGATCTTACTGGCAATGATATATTTAATTAGAACTCTTATCACAGCAAAAACCATGGTTAAGCCTACTATTTTCGAGTGTTGGCAGAGACGAGATGCTCCCACTGGTTTTTGGCATGTTGTGCAGGGTTCAGGCCACTGTACAGCGACATGTGCAGTTATGCTCCCATGTGACTCCTGTAGAGTATCTGGTCCATCAGTCTGGTTTCAAAGCTGAGATGTTGCGGGCACATTTCTCAGAAAAATGCTGAACTCTATGTTTCTTCTGTTCTAACCTTGGTTGCATTAGAACATAGGTCACCGAGAGCAATCTCCATAGAGTAAGTTTCTTTTCACTTTTCAGAAAGTTGGCAACTTTTTAAAGCTGGCTGGACTACAGTAGCTCAGGTAGCTGTGGTTATGCTGGCGGAATGAGGTGTTCTCCTGGTGAAGATGGCTTTGTCGAATTATAATATTTCTGACAACACTAACTTAATTCTGTTGGCTAGATGACGCTAAAAACAGAGAAATAGCATGGTATGTCTTGAGAGACTACATGGTACAAAAATGACTCTTAAAGGTGGGCTGACATTTGAGTCCTATTCAAAATCAGATAATGAGACTAAGGGGGCTGGAGCTAGCTTACCATGCGACTTACACAGAGCAGTACTGGCACTGCACACAGTGATGCTCAGGCTAAATACCCAAAACTCAAACGCCCTGGATTAGGGTTGTGTGAGCCAGAAATGTAATTTGTAAACTGCTAACCAAGGCTGCTATTTGCTGTGCAAGTATTAAACAGAGAAAGAACAGCATATACAAATCAGCGAATCTGCGATTTCTCCTCATAATATGACTGAGTCAGCCTTATTAAACTGAATTGTAGCCAAAGGGTAAGAGATTACTGAATATCAACACTTTCAATTTTTGCATATCATCTGTCTTTTTCATAGATATCCTGCGACCGATGAAAGACTGGAACTGGATGGGTGAAAGGCTCTCAAACAGACCACTTTGAATTACTCTAAAAGGTAAAAGGGCACCTTGTTTAGCTTCTTAAGTGCTTCACACTCCATCAGCCTCCATCAGGCCCCAGAAAATTGTAGGGACTTAGCTTTCTTCTTTGTCAATGGCTTCCTTAAAGCCGGGCCATGATTTAGTTTAACTGTCACTGCAGGTTTAATGGACTATTATTCATGCAGCAAGACATGCAATAAAAATCACAAGGCTTTGAAAGCATCTGTGTGAGAAAACTGTGACGTTTCAAGCAGAAATGAGAAAAAGATGAAAATGAAAAATTTGAGAACATGTTAACATTTGTGTTTTTCTAAGTTACAGTGAAGCACACTGATTTCCATGAAACATTGAGTTGACAGGCTTACCTGTTTCACCCACTGAGCAAGCAGCAGCTGCAGAGAAAGGGCATTTTATCGCCTTTGGTTTTGTTTGCTTGTATTTTAACACATTCATTTCAACAAACTATATTCAGCAATATACTGTAGTTTTAGCACTCTGGCCTCTGCATACCCTCCAAGACAAAGGTGCTTGTTGGAAAATCACAAAGCCACTGCTCAGCTGTGCATGCTTTGAATGAGCAATGAATGAATTTTCATCTTGGTGACCTTTGGTCTGTCATCTTCTGTCTGAACTGGGATATGTCCCAAGGTTTTTATCTCAGCAGCTCTCAAGAAATTGTGTTCTAATTGATGGTCCTGCAAGACAGACTATGCAGCCGTAGGTGAAATTGAAGGCCATAAGTGCCAATAAAAATGCACAGTTGACATCCAGTATCAAGATTCTGGGATTACACAGCATTTATACCATAAGTCTAGTCTATACCCTACCACAAGCATTTTGGTTGCATTTTAAGTCACTCTCTAAGGACCCGATAGACAGAGCGTGCTTTGCTTTGAAAAATGGTGGGAGCGTACCGCACACGCACAACGGAAAATCATTCAGCCAAAGCACTCAGTACTGAGTTAGTCAGTAAGAAACAAGAGACATCCCACAGGTAGAAATGGAGGAGAGAGCACGGGGACGACCAGGAAGCCGCCATGCAGATGTCGTCCACCGTCATCCCACCGTGCAATGCCACAGAGGAGGAGACGCCTCTTGTGGAGTGCGTCCTGATGCCATCTGGAGGGGACTCACTGGCTGACATATAGGCCTGTGAAATAGCCTGAGACATGACAGAGCCACAGAGAAGGCAGCTGAAAGAAACTTAAGGTCTGCCATCTCTAAAGGCTCAAAAGGGGGCTTGTGTTTGCACGTGTAAAACCAGCGCCAAATGCCACTGTGGAACAACAGGCCGTGTCACCGGCCTGTGCCTCCGCACCACTTTCAGGAAACACTTCACCAGGGGGTTAGCGCTAGACCCCTGTCCACGAACAGCTGGAGGAACGAAAGCAGCCCTGGCAGCAGACAGGCCACCGGTTCCAATCCCTGGTTGGTTCAAACACCAACGTTGGAAAGCCTTGGAGGAGTAAGAGGACTGAGTAGAGGCGGCTCTCGACCCCTGGATGAACCAAACCACCTCACGGGAGAGACCTAGACCTTCCAGGCGCTGCCTCTCAGCCAGCCCCTGTGGGTCCAGCCGAGAAGCGGACAACTCCTGATGGTGCCCCCCGTCTGAGAGAGGGCATCCCCCCTCGTACGTCCCGCAGGCTCAGTAAAAACCACAGGGCTTTGGGCTTTGCTTGTTGCTTTGAGCTTCAAGCAGCAGATTAGCCACTTGGCTAACGGCAGCTGGCTCACACAGTGTGGGAAATGTGTGCTTGGTGTGGCTGGTTCGACTGAGACAGGCACAGACAGCGTTTGTTCAACTACTTCCACAAAAGGAGCAACAAGATTTCACACATAGCTTTTTTTGACCAACGAGGGTCGGCCAGCAGCAATTAAACCGGTTGCTAGATGTCATTAGCTGCAGATAATGTGGTGCAACCTGGACACATGGGGTTTCTCTGGTCGGCTGATCAGGGACAAACCGCATGTCAGCTACACGTTAGTTTACCATTAGCTACCTGTTAGCTCAACGTTAGCCTGATGGTAGCATCCTTGTAGCCTAACGATGCTCGCCGCAGCAACATAGCAACATCGTTGTTGCTGTCTCTAGCGGACCGCACCACTGCCTAGAGGGTGTTGTCTCATGCAGCAAACCGCGGCAATGTGGACACTGTAGCCTATTAGTATTGTCATTGATTCCACCGTTTTAGTATCCCCGACAGGGCCCCTGCAACTCTTGCCCAATTAGTGCAGTTTGTTTGCGCTGATATGAAGCTGTCAATCAAACTCTGGTGCAGACCACTTGTGATGTGAAAGCAAACTAACCAACCACAAGATGCTGATCATGAAACCTGTTCAGGAAGCTATCTTATAACTGATCCATATAAGCCATGTATATATTTATGCAAATAATTTGATAACCACCTATGCACATCAGCAGGTATGCATTTGTGACAGTGATCCCACAATAATAAAACCCAATCATGTCTCTCTTATGTTAATTAATCATAACATATCTAAAATATTAATAATGCTTATAATCAGTTATTTCTTCATGACACCACAGAACACAAATATACACATCAGAAGCATTAAAGTGTTGCATAAACTTCAGTGGAATTTGATTTCCCCATCAAACTGTCCTATCAACGAATTACCTGTCAATTCCACGTTTACACCTCTTGGTTCGTTAGACAGTATGAACATGAACATGAACTGAACCAGAACTAAAATGCAACAATGTTTAATTTTTTCCCCATGGTCCGGACCAGATACAGGTGTGAAAGCAGTTTCCAGCCTTTCTGCAGTATTTATTTCCCTTCCTGTTATTTGTAACAATAAAAGTGTGGAAAAAGGTGCCCACCTTATAAGGGCCCACTAGAGGATCTCACCCCCTCTGCAATGAACCATCAGCTCTGCGTCTGATTGCTGTGAAGGGATGCAGACATTCACTGTCCAGAGAGACTTAAGTGTTCAGTGATCCTGTGAAATATCATCACATTTACTGTACGGATTGGCAGAGAATTTGTCAGACATTCATATTTCTTAGACAATGTATCTGGCTTTGGTGATCCATTGACTTTTCATTTCACTGTGACCCAAACCTGATGGTGGCACTCATCAGAGTGAAATGTCTTGACAACTACAGGGTTGATCACCATGGAATTTCGTACACACATTTTTGTTCCCCTCAGAATTTTTCCCCAGATTTTTATTAAGCACCATTATCAGGTCCAAATGTTAATTCACATTCAGGTTACATTAACAGGCTTCTCAGTCTTAGCTGACCATTGCTTTCAATGGTTAAAATGACAAACATCACAGGCAGAAGATAACATTAGTTGTAAAATGTAAATGATCGGAAGAGTGCCCTCGCTGGCAGCTGTGGCGTCTATGCTACCCTGCCATTACTCTCTGTGAGTATATGGATCAACAATGGAAAGGTGGATTACCATACATGTTTTGATAAAGTAGATTTAACTGAAATGCATCAAATGTGGATAGTTTTCACTTTTTTGTACATATGGCTGAAAGTGAGATTTTATCTGGAATCACGATAAGTTTTCAAATGTCGTATTTCGGTGCTTCCATAATGCCAGGTTTAATGCATTTTTGTTTTCTATTTGGTCCCACAGAAACAAATAGTTGCCATTATCAGAAATTACACTTGCTTGTTTCACATTTATTCAATCGAGAAAAAGGGGTTGTGTCTGCCTATTTGAAGCCTATTTTCTTTATCATCCTGTTTCACATTGATTCAGCTACAGAAATCCAACCTAAAAGCTATTTAGCACAGCCATATTTTTCTTCCTTTTCATGATGAGTATGGGAGTGATAGAGTTGTTTTTGTCTCTGCCCGTCTAATGGTGACTAAACACTTTTTTGGTGTTGGTGCTGGCAACGTCACTAAATACTATTGAACTTTTTCTTATGAGGAGTGGGAAAGGGAATATTTTGCAACAGGCATCGATGCAAGTCATCCTATTCAACTTCAAAATCACAGGTCATATAAAATGAAATCGGTGCCTTCCTTAACAATCCAAAAGAGGGATTGATCTGCTTGGGAAAAGGAAGACAAAAGCAGTAAACCAAAAGTATGTTTTACTACTTTTTGTTACCTTACCTTCCTAGATTAGTTTTGTTTCTTGTGTTGGCTTATCTCACTCTGAAGTTATTCCCAACACCATGTTTTGTTTAACTACTACTGTGAATAATAACAGTAATAACAGTAATAATAACAGTAATAGTCATACTCTAGCAGTCTGTCACTGTGTCTGCTTGGGACTTGGGGAAGATCTCAGGGACACATTTGATTCCCTCACTGACCTTCTAAACAACTTCTAACACAATCGACCTGACTACACTACAGGTACTCAGATACTATAGTATGTACCGACAAAATTTTTCCATGTTGATGCATTAAAATTAGAAATGTTTTTTACATGACTCCATTAGAGTAGTTACCCTATGGGCCTTTTCATTCTTCTTTGAAATATCAAAGAAGATTTTATATCACTGTGTAACAGACCTAAAGATGAAAGACTGAACATATAGATTTAACTTGGTGTTACAGAGAAGGAAAAAAAAGAAGGAAAACATCTTCTATAGTGTGCCACGGCAAAACAAGCAGGCCAGAGGCAGAGAGATGAGCAGACAGGAAGCTTTAGAAAAAGTTAATGCATTTTCATACATTGATCATGGATAAACAATAATATTTCAAAGTAAAGAGTTGACTGTGTGAACATTTGCAAGCAGGTGACAAATGTGCATATGGTTTGGAATGCTTTAAAGTACTTGTTATTAACCACAATTTGATGAGCAAACTAGCCAACCTTAGTTTTATCTTAGTCTTAGTAATATCTTCAATCTTAGTTTTCTACTTGCACTCAAACTTATTTGCTACTCCTGCCTCTAAGGGACTTGCAAGGTAAATCTAACTGGCAACTGTCTCTTTTTCTAGTTAAAATTACACATTTAGCAGTTAATAACATGTAACAGTTTGTACACTCAAAGAGAGTGTGGTTTAGGAAAATGTTAAAGTCTAACAGGCCAATAAACAGGCTGGTTGAATGTCAGTTTTACAGAAAAGGTTCTAGAATAACCCCATGCAGACTGAGAGCAGATGTATAGGTTGATGCTCTGCTTGCAAATTTTCAGAGTTATGGGTGTTGAAAGTTTTAAAAGATCAATACTTCAGTCACACAAATAGATGCTGCAACATTTTTGTAATCATTGCATACAATGTGACTCTTTACATTTTGATAGAAGGAATTTATCAGGAGCAGTAGGGTTGCCACCCGTCCCTTAACATACGGAATAGTCTGAGAACTAAATAGCGCCCCCTGCGTCCCCTCTTAAACAAAAGCGGATGCAAAAGTACCGACGATGTATGTGAATCACCATGCACCTAAAGTACTTTCCTTGTGACAATGTAAATGAATCACATGCCTACATTATGGTATTTTAAGGTTGAGGTATAGTGTCAGACACATAAGCATTAATTTAATAAGAGATAAGGCTTTTTAATACCCATTTAAGTAACAAAATACAGTGCCTATGTGAAGAATATAAACAAATATGTGCTTATCCAATCTTTAGAATTGCATTATTCAATACTATAGAATTAACAATAGGCTGAAAACATAATAATAATATAAACATGAACATAGTAATAATATACAGTCAGGTCCATAAATATTGTGACATCGACACAATTCTAATCTTAGGGCTATATACACCACCACAATGGATTTGAAATGAAACGAACACGATGTGCTTTAACTGCAAACTTTCAGCTTTAATTTGAGGGTATTTACATCCAAATCAGGTGAACGGTGTAGGAATTACAACAGTTTTTATATGTGCTTCCCACTTTTGTGTGTTTGGAGGGGGGTTGGAAGTAGGGTGGATAGATAGATAGATAGATAGATAGATAGATAGATAGATAGATAGATAGATAGATAGATAGATAGATGGATACTTCTACCTCCTTTGTATCTCTGCTTTTATGTCGCTCCCTGCTCTTGTCCTGGAAGTGTGGAAGGTGACTGTAATAATCCATCCTCTAGCAACAGTCTAGGAATGATAATGTGTCTGGTATAAACCCCTGCATAGTTATATCCTTCATTCAGGACTGTTTTACAAACACTTGCTCACACACACAGTAAAGAGGCTGTTGAAATGGCAGAGGCGAAGGAGAGACATGATGATAATATTCATATGATATAATATGGAGGCTTTAAAGGGGAAGGACACAGTTGTGAATGACAGTTACAGTTAAGATAGTTGTTATCACACAATCTTGGGCTCTGAAGTATTGTTCAGGAGGAGTGAAGGGATGCAAGACCACACAGACATCTCATGCTCAACTTGAAAAGAAGAGCAGCATTTTCACATAATTGTCCTCCATTTAGACACACTAAACACACACACATTATCACACATGCACAGACACCTGTGATGAAGAATACTGACAGGAGCATATTTTTTAACCCCTTCTGGCTCACCAGCAGTCATTCACACACCCCTGTTTACAGTTTATAGAAGCAGGAGTTGTCACGCTTTTGGTCTGTTTGTGTTACTTTAACTGTCTCAATCCTGAGCTCCTTCCAGTTAATGTAGGCTGGCATTAGACATCCCTCCAATATAAAAACATCATGTGTGTTTGCAGTGGATTAGCAATTGCTAACAGCCTCTCAGATCGCCATCTGCTTGCTGTTGTTTGGCTACATCAGATGGAAGAAGCTCCATAAGCAGACATGGGGAGGTGAGTTCTACAAACAAATATTAATATAAGTAAGTGACCAAATCAGCTTTTCTGTAAATGGTCGCTCTCTACAGGCCACACAGAGAATAACCCAAAACGAACCCTTCTGTGTGAAACTTTCTGCAAGCTGGTCCACTGACTATCTTCAGGAGTGGGGCTCCTATATGAAGCTGGCTATTCCCAGTGTTTTCATGACCTACTTTGAATGGTGGATCTGGGACATTGGGGGTTTCCTTGCTGGTCAGTGTTATTTGCATAACAACTGTTTCCGGTTTTAGTTTGGAGTTGTCTAAAGCCTTGTTCACACTACACAATTTTAAGCCCGATTTTCCAGTCGGTGAGCTCGGCCGTCAGGCCGTGATCAGGGGTAAATCAGGGGTAAATCAGTGATTGATTGGCGGTCGCCAGTCATTATGTGTGAACTACTCAATGATGCCTTAAAATGGCTCCCTGAGACATCACTGACACATCGCAGACGCCAGCCAGGAATCTAGCATGAAAATATCTGGAAGAGTCAGCCGACTCAACATCCACATCCAGCCAATGAGAGCAGACAGCTGGCAGAACAGGCAGCTACTTTTTCTCTGCAAAACACTTTTTACTTACCTCCAGCACTCTCTGTAGCACAGACGATCCCTGCTACCTGCGTGTGCTAATCCATTCTTTCATCCATATTCTTTATCTTTATCTTTATAATAACAAACAACAGCTGTTTCTTGCGTGAGTTCGCGTCATTTCCCGTTTCACATTTCACTTCTTTTAGTGACAAAATGTGGTTTGGAGACCAGCTGTCGGGTGATACAGCAGTTGTCAGCCCCTGTAGTGTGTGACCCCCTGTCACCAATCAGTCACGTAGTGTGAACGCCACAACGACTTCAAGACTTCTGTCACAAGACGGCAAGTTGTATAGTCTTAACAGCACAGAAATCTGCCGAAGTCGTGTAGTCTGCACGAGCCTTAAGTCATTTGTTGGTGTCTTTATTTACTGATTCTGACTCTTGATTATCCCTAAAGTGTTGCACCTGGTATGTTGTCATTATTTCTGTTCAGTCTCTGTCAGCATGTTGTCGTGTAATGGCGTGTTTCTCGGTTCTGTTCTGCTACCTGCAACCCTGCCTGTTCACAGACCGTATGTTAATGGATTCATTCACGCCCCTGCTTGGATTATTTTTTGTCGCACTGTTTTGGTTTTTGGACTTCACTTTTGCATATTGGATTTTTTGTTTCTGTTTGGATATCTGGTTTCCTGGACTATTCACATTTTGGATATTTCGACTCTGCAGCTGTAAGTGTTAAACTCATCCAGCCATATTAGTGTTGTCTGCTTTCCTAAAACCTGTTTATTTACCCAACCTCACGGCCCAATCTGACAGGAGGTGAGCGCATTTTTTTATGCATGTTTGTTGCACTGATACAAGAGGCACGGCCTTTAGGGATCCATTTATATAAAATGGTTTATAAAATGTAATGCCAACACTTCTTTGATGACAAACTCCATTGATTTACCAACCAACATGGCCATGTTGTAATTTAATGGCATGACAGAAAGACCAACCAAGTGACATACATGGTTGGTCAAGATTTAGGACTTTCATGAATTTGAAAATAGAGACCAATAGAGTAATATTGCTGGCGCATGTGGCTAATTTTGTGCTTCCAAACCTTGAAATGAGGACAGGGATCAGAGAATAGCTCTGCCATTGTCTGATCCCCTTTATCTAGCCAGAATCCCACATGAATAACTATGAATGTTATGTTGTCTCTGCAGTAGAGATTTACACTGTTACTACTGAATTACCCTAATAATTACTTATGTGCTCAATTGTAGCATCTAGCTCAGGGGGCAAGGTTGTGTGTGTTTGTGTGTGGGCACTGTAGTACTTTAAATTAAATTCAGACCTATGTAAACACAAGAGTTTTTTTAATACTGTATTCGTAAAAAGCATACAGTAGGAAGAAATAAATAGCTAATGAAAAAGGAAAAAGGCCTTTTGTGTTCATGAGAAACCCACATTGTTCAGAAGTCCACAAACTTTGCATTCAATATTCTAACCTGTACAGTTTAAAGTTGTTGAGAAAGAACTGCAACACAGTTGCTTTTACTGGTCCATTTGTCTCATATTTAATGCAATCATTACTAGACATCTATTTTCCAATTGGCACACCATATTTATAAACTAAGTAAGTTTATAAATACTGTATACTGAGCATACAGTATACAGACATCAGAGAACTGGGTAATTCTGCAGGAGTGGTTTGAGAAGTTTCCATGGATGTTTTGAGAGATAAGTTACTTAGCTAACTAAATGTTAACAACCAATCAGTATTGTCTATGTAAGCTATGTATCTGTCCTCAATGGATAACCAACTTAATAGATCTAATAGATTCTGTTGGGCCCCATTTGATCTCTGTTTTCAACAGCTCCCTATCTACTGGTTGTGTCCCTGATTATTTTAAAACAGCTTGCGTGAACCCACTTTTAAAGAAACCTGGTTTAGATCCCTCCCTCCCACATAATTTTAGACCAATTTCAAAACTGCCTTTTATTGCAAAGATTCTAGAATTGTGTCCAAACAGCTGCTCACTGTACTGTAAAATAACAAAATATTTGAAAAGTTTCAATCTGGTTTTAGGAAGTACCACAGCACTGAGACTGCCCTGCTTAAAGTCACCAGTGACCTTTTAATGTCTGCTGATGAATGCATGTGCTCAGTCCTTGTACTCCTGGACCTTAGCGCTGCTTTTGACACCATTGATCACAACATCATGATAGACAGACTGAGGCACTGGGTGGGGATATCTGGTACTGCCCTAGAATGGTTTTCATCCTACCTGTCAAATAGGAAGTTTTGTGTGTCTGTAAACAACTATGTCTCCTCATTCTGTCCAGTTAAATATCGTGTGCCTCAGGGGTCGGTCTGAGGACCCATTTTGTTTTCCTTGTATCTGCTTCCCCTTGGACATATTATCCATAAACATGGCATTTCTTTTCATATTTATGCTGATGACACACAAATATACTTGCCCGTCAGATCCACAGACCCTGGAATGCTGAGTTCACTTAACAACTGCCTTTGTGAAGTTAAAAAATGGATGTCAAATAATTTTCTCCAGCTGAACTCAGACAAAACAGAAATCCTGGTCATCGGGTCTCAGCAGATGCCCTAGTAAATCACATTAAGCCTGTGGCAAAGAACCTTGGTGCTTGGTTTGATAGTAATTTCAATTTTGAGCAGCACACCCCAAAGCTTGTTCAATCATGTTTTTATCAACTTAGAAATATAGCAAAATTCGATCTATGTTAACTTTTAAGGACACCGAGACCATTTTAGACATCCTTCATCTCATCACACCTGGATTATTGCAACAGCGTTTTCACCTATTTAACCCAAAAATCTATTGATCGACTCCAGACTGTCCAGAACTCAACTGCCAGGCTTTTAACCAGAACAAAGAAATATGACCACATTACTCCTTAACCATGTTATTGTAGTTAATTAATAAATCCTTCAGACTGAGGTAATGGACTTGGAGACTGGATTTTTTCCATTCAATTTCAATTCAATTCAATTTTATTTATATAGCGCCAAATCACAACAACAGTTATCTCACAGCGCTTCAATGGCATTAGGTCCTGGAGTTTTTTTAAAATGTCAGCCGTGGTGGCACCGGGGAAGCAGTGAGTGGTAGCGTTAAAGAAACGGATGTTTCTGGTTATGGAGTCACCGATTATTAGTGTGGTTGGGGAGAAAAGAGGACGAGGAGATGCCGGTTGTGTGGTTCCAGAGCAGGACTGAGCAGAATCTGCTTCAACACTGAGTGCAGACTGAGGATGGAGTGTGTGAGCTGCCGAGTGTTGTGTTGGAGTAGCAGTAACAGACCTGAGAGAAGGGCTACCCGATGGTGCAAGGTAGAGACGGCCTCCGGAGCGTCTGAGCACGGCCTCCTTCAGGATCCTACGTCGGGAAGTGGAGGTTTTTGACCGGGATGACGGCCACCGATCAGGCCCAGCAGCAGACTGGCGGCCCAGCACGGGAGATGTAGCCGGTGAAGGAGATGCAACAGTGTCGGCAGGCACTGTCCACCGAAAGAGATCCGTATATGGGAGACTCGAAGCCGCAGGTGCATCCGCTGGATGGACCGGAGTGTCGTCAGACAGGGCTGCATAGTGGTCGGAGAGGCCTATGTGCGGAGGAGAGGCAGCCCCATCCGAGCCTCTCTTGCAGCCACGGACCACCACTTCAGCCCAGGTTGACTGATGCTTCGGAGTCGAGCAGGAGGAAAGCCTGGGAAGCCCAGAGGGGTCCCATAACACGGTGTCCTGGATGTTGGCGGTTGCGCTAAGAGAAACAATCTGTTTGGCTTGTACTGAAGCCACATCCATAAAGCCAGTCAGCAGGGAATCTTTCTCTTTGAGTTCCTCTGAAAGTCGTTGTATGTCTTCCATAAGGTCAGCAATCTTCTTGTTCGTTTTCTTAAGGAGTGTGCAGTCCTCATGGGGCAGAGTTATCTCGGCTAGCATAACGTTAGTCGCTGGAGCTTTGTTGTGGTCAGTAGCGTTGATGACGTTTTTACGGTCATCTAGCTTAAAATCCATGTCGGATGAATAAAATCCTTGACCCACGTAAAACTTAAGTTAAAAACTTAAGTTAAATAAAAAGGATATAAAAAATGTAACGAAAAAGTGTGGATTAAAACTGGATAAGAGTCTGGTTTAAGACGGAGCTTCCGACAGGTAGCTACAGACGCCAACACATGCGCAGATTACGTCAGCAAGTTTTTATCTGTAGCTGAAAGATGTAGTGAATGGTGTATACTTAGAGAAGGCTGCTGTCCTGTTTTACCCTGTTTTAAAGTTTATTTTTTTCAATTTCCCTATGTTGCTTTTAAACTTTTTTATATTTCCCTGTTGCTTGTATGTTTTATGTAAAGCACTTTGAATTACCTTGTTGTTGAAATGTGCTATACAAATAAACTTGCCTTGCCTTGCTTTGCTTGTGTCCTTAAGGTTGTTGGTACAGATATCTTGTCTGAACACTTTTAACAGCTACTGTACCATAAAGATGGCCTTCAGAACATCACCTCCAGCTGCTCAGCCCACATCCTGGAGACTACAGATCTCCTGGGTAGTTCTCTGGTATGAAAGTGTGTATCCTTTTGAATGTTGAAAAGGTTGTTACCCATTTCAAATGAGAGTGCAAGTGTGAGTGTGTAAGTAATGCAAAGTAAACTGACCAAAGGCATAAATAAAAGTAGCTCAATCCCTTACCTTCTATGGGGGAGCATAGAAACACATCTGTTCACTGTGTTCACCTAGGCTGTCTCTGGAGTTAAGGCAAGCATAATAGGGGGTTAATATTAAAAGTGAAAACATTGGTCCAGTTTCCATGTACTTTCCCAGTGAACATTTTGTAGATATATATCATTTGAATGTTTCTCTGATACATAGATAGAATCCACTTTCGCACACGTAATGAGCCCGAGGTGCATATCCATCAAAAGAGTACAATGTAAATTTTAATAGTTTCATATGCCAAACAGATCTAAAGGTACAGTCAATGAGCACACTAATGAGACTTAGGTGCTTGGTGGCGTATGGTGAAAAGCAGTCAACAACTGTCTCTGAGACCTGTTCAGTCTGTGAGGGATCCTTGTCATAGAACTAATGACTCAATAGCTCTATGCATGTCTTTGGCTTTTGTGTATTCTGTTTCCAGAGGAGTGGGAGTTGGCAGCAAAAAAGGCAGCACACTGATTTTCTCAGAATTGCATTATGATTATACCATACATTTTGGTCACTTGAAGTACATGATTGTCCTCCAAAAGGTGTAATTATACTCCCTTCTTCTTTAGTAGGTGACCAGCAATATTTTGCGGGAAGGTTTTGTACATCTACGAAAGGCACATCAGTCTTTTTACTTTTAAATAATTAATTGAAAACAAGACGTGATGTATGTGTATTAAGAAACATGTCAGATGTCTAATTTTCAGTGGAGAATGAATCTGGCTAAATGGAAGAGACACAGAATATCTATACTTATTCTCTCTCTCGCTCTCTCTCTCACACACACTTACACACACATACACACACACACACGCACGTACACACACACTTCAATACAGCCACTTGTTCAGAGGCCAAAAAGGATATTCATTCCTCAGCCTTTCCTTATCCTCTCTCATCTTGCAATTTAGTGACAGGGCTTAGACTGCCATTTGCTAATCAAAGGCTGTATTCAGCTATAAACCTTATAGCTGGTAAACAATCATTTTGTGTCAGTGAGGGTAGGGGTCTATTGATAAGGCCATTTAGTTTCTTTCACAACCAAATGATTAATTTACATAAATTCAAGATAAAATTCTTTTCATTGACAATGATAATTACACTCATTATTGCTACTCAAATAACCGTATCATCTGAATGAATAGGCTTATAAATGATTGTATTTAAGTCATCAAGACTCTTTCTCTCCCCTTGTCTGCAATTGATAATTGTGTTGGCATTTTGCTCATATGAAATCATGACTTGCATGAGTACGGCTACAGGCATAATGACACACTTGTGTAGCCATCATAGTCATTGTTACATGCTTCCTGCAGCCTTGCTCCACTGTAATGTGCTTTGTGAAAAATGTGATAGCGCTAATGCAGGATTTGGTGCAGATGTTAAAAGGATAAAGAACATTTGCACTGACACAAATAACATGATTATAAAACTTCTGCTATACAAAGTACATGATAAAATCTGTTAGGTGTGGCTGAAAAGGACTCAGGAGCGGACACAAGGCACAGGCAGTGAACTCAGGCAGATTTATTTCAGAGTAGCAAGAAGTGTACTGGGGTGTGGGAAGCAGGCAGACTGGTGAGAGGGCTCCGAGGCAAGCTCCGGCTTGATGGGCTGTGTCCTCTTGCAAACAGGCAGCGGCAGGCAGTGTCCTCAAACAGACAGGGATTCTGTCTCACAGGGGTATTAGGGACTGGCCACTCTACTACTGCCTTGATCTTGCCTGGATCTGCTTTCCTCTGCCCGCATCTAATGATATACCCCCAAAAAACTTACAGAACTGGAGTGGAATTCGCATTTCTCTGCTTTGAGGTTAAGAGGTTTCTTGAAAAAAATCTAAATGTCATCAAGATAGACAAAAACAAAGCGGTTCAGGAAGTCTGAGTATGTCATTGACTAGGTTCTGAAAAACTGCGGGAGCGTTGATTAACCCAAAGGGCTTTACCCGATACTCAAAGTGACCAAGGGGTTGTTGGATGCAGTTTTCCACTCGTCTCCTTCCTTGATTCGTACCAGGTAGCACACGTTACGGAGGTCCAGTTTGGAAAAGGTGGTGGCCTGTTGTAGGGGTTTAAAGGCTGAATTGATTAGCGGCACTGGGTACTGGTTTTTAACAGTGATGCTATTGAGGCGCAGTAGTCAATGCAGGGGCGGCGAGATTTATCTTTCTCCCCATATAGAAGAATACTGCGCCAACAGAGGAGGAGGAAGGAGGAGGAAGGAGGAGGAAGGAGGAGGAAGGAGGAGGAAGGACGTATCAGGCCGGCTTTCAAGGAGTCTCGTAAGTACACCTCTATGGCCTCCCTTTCGGGGTGGGAGAGGTTATAGAGCCTGCTAGAAGGGAGTGGGGCATCAGGAAGCAGTTTGATCTCACAGTCGTAAGGTCTGTGCGAGGCAGGAGAGACAATACTGACTTTACTGAAAAGTCTTCTCAAATCATGATAGTCAGAGGGGATTTTGGTCAAATTGGGTGGCTCTGGACTGGGCTGGGTAGTACTCTCGGCCGGTGGCAGGAGCCGGCTTTCAGACAGGTGGAGAGGCATTAGGGGCTCCAACTAAGGATTCTATGGGCTGACCAGTCAATGTGGGGGTTGTGGAGTTTTTGCCAGAGGAATACTAGAATAATGAATGTCTCAGGGGCAGAAATGAGCTTGAAAATAATGCTCTCATTATGGTTTCCAGAAAGTACTAATTTAAGGGGAGTGGTGGTTTGAGTGACATGGGCCAAGAAACTGCCGCCTAGGGCCCAAGCTGTACAGGATTTGGGGGAGTTGATCTATGGGGAGGCTGGACAGTATGGCAAACTGCTGGTCTATAAAGTTCCCCTCTGCCCCAGAGTCAGTTAAGGCTTTGAGGGGAAGAGACAGCATAGCGTGTTGCTCGTGGGACTGGCCACGCATATTGAGGAGCCCTCCCTTTTGGCCGTGTGGGACACACAACGACAAAGTGCCCCTTAATCCCACAGTAAAGGCACTCACCCGAGCTACACCGGCGGAAGCGTTCCTCCTGGGTTAGGCAGGCCTGTCCCAGCTGCATGGTTCATGTTCAGGAACAAGGGCTGGAAGTGACACAGGAGCTGGAGCTTGGACCTCGGGGGAAGCAAAGGTTAGTGGGCATTGTGGCAAGGTATAGAGGTGAGGCTGACTAGGCTGACTGGAGCGTTCCTTCTGCCACTCGTGCAGGCTGTTGTCGAGGTGAATTGAAAAGAGAAATGAGTGAATTTAAGCTGGTGGGTTTGTCACAGGAGGCTAGCTCACCTTGACCCTCTCACTGAGCCCCTTCTAAACACCTCTCTGACAGCTGAGTCATTCCAGCTGGCGTCAGCCTCTAACGTCCTAAATTCTACTGAGTAATCAGCGACACTTCCAGTCCCCTGCTGAAGATCCAGTAGCTGCCTAGCGGCATCGCCACTGTGGTCTGGGTGGTCAAACACCTCACGCAGTATGGACTCAAACTTGGGAACTGTTAGCTTTCACTGTCTCCACCCATGCTAATGCTCTCCCCCTTACTAGACCCAGGATAAAACATACCTTTGCTTGTTCCAAGGCAAAGGTCAGTGGGTGTTATGTGGATACCAAAGCACACTGGAGCAGGAACCCCTGTCACTTGGAAAACTCACCGGAGAATGGCTTGGGGTCGGGGACATAAGACTCAGCCTGAGCTGGTGGCTGGGGGGTTGGTTCAGTCTGGATGGCCTGTGCTTGGGGGACTAGATGGATTACAGAAGAGACAAGGTCAGTTAAATGGGCAATCTGATCATTGGTGGTTGATGGTTTGGTCGTGTTGTCTTATAGGAGGACTCCCTGACTGGCGAAGGTAGACAGGCTCCTTGTGGCATCTGTCTCCACGTCTGCTGAGTCCTTGATTGGCCAGTTCATACTCCAGGGAGGGGAATAGAGGTGATAGCAAGGCCCAATCATGATGAAATCAAAGCCACAAATGAACAAAAAAGAGTTCTTACCTTGTCAAAGATTTTAGGATGGTAAATTCTGCATCATATTTTGAGGGACAAATAACATTTTCCTCTCTGTCTATGGTATCGGGATTCCACACGGTTTTATACTGGGTCCATTGCTTTTTCCATTCCATATCTATTTGTGACATTGTATATGTTTGCAAATATTCCTGCTGGCTTTGTGCAATGTTGAACTGTAATACATAGGCAACTTAGAGTAAAGTGATTTCTAGAAAAGGGGATTACAATTTGAAATGTATTAATCATCACACAAGACACTGTCTTACTGAGAGTTATGGAGAACTGATATCAGTTTAAAGTGTCTGTGTTCAGAGGACAGACTGGTCTGTACAGGTTGTGTGCACTCCCTAGGGCTAATGTTAAGCTGGCTGTTGATGGTCAAAAAATACCTCAAAATGTAGGCCAGCTGTCTATTAAACCATGTCTTGTTTTCTGTTTCTGCACATGTTAAATGCATGTGGGTCTGGAAGCTATGCAGATGTGTTAAGGGCACTTTTGACAGCGATAGGAATAGTAACAAAAGTAAAGTAATGAGTAGTACTCATTATTTTTGCTGTGGAGTAAATAGTTAAGTGACATAATCACTTATTCATTGAGTGAGCAATGAGTAATTGATTTAATTTGTTCACCTTTCATTGTGTTTATTGTCATTAACACTAATAAAGATTTTGCAGTTTTGTCACAAACATTGTAGCAATAGCAGGCGGTGCACAGATATTCGATTGAACAGTAAACAGAACGTCATATGTATTCTACTGCATTGTCAGATGGGCATGTGCAAGATTTATAATGTGCCTTACAAGCTGTCTGCTGTGTATTTGTGGGTCAATTCTGTCTTTTAGAGTTTTTATTCGCTACTCACACACACACAATAGACACGCCCCTCATTTTCCAACATCTGTCTGAGCAAAAATTCCAGATGATTTTCAACCCTCCATTCTGAAGCAACAGGAAAATGAAGGCAAATAAATGATCTCACTGTGTAGCAACTGTGCCATCTTGCTCAGTGGCAAGATGGCGTTTGTGCGTGCGTGTGTCTTTGTTTTCGAGTACATGCAGATTGTTTCAGCGCATGTGCATGTGTGCAGGTTGGTATAGGAAGAAACCATTGAGAGTTTCCGTCTGTTTTCCACCATCACACTGTGAATGTCTGAACCACAATTCCACAGGTCATCTCTTACAGATGGCTTCCCAGCCTACAAGCCCTCTGTCTGAGTGAGGGACCACCGTGCCACCCCCCCTCTGGTGGCCTGGTGCTTAGGGTTGGAGCTGCTCAGTGCCCAGATGGTATCACAGATCATATGCATACACCCATATGCACACACGCACATACACACACACACACACACACACACACAGACATAGAGTCACATCCCGTGAGCTTGTTGTCCTCCACATTTTCTGCCCTACTGCGGACGATGTTAGGACCTCGTTTTGTCCTCACTATAACCTACTGTCTCCCCCTTCTGTTGTCTCTCGCCTAGCACAGGTCTGCACGGTGGGACTTCTCACTGGAGAAGACTGTGGAGACTGACCTGAAGACATAAATAGCTAAAACAGTTTTTCTCACTCGCTTTGGTACATTTCTCGAATCATCCCTAACATTTGCAAAACATCATCATCATAACAGCATTTCTCGAAACATATCTAACAAACAGCACAACACAGTGGATTACCTGCAAGCCCATAACTTGCTCAAAATCCTTAGTCTATCTCTCGAAAGCAAATGTTTATGTCATTGAACATGTCAGTGCCACCAGAATGACAAGTCCTTGTGTCATTGTTTACGAACAAGATAGTAAAAATGTTATCAATATAACAGTGTACTCTGTAAGTGTTTTCTGATGTAAACTAGGGCTAATGATTTGATGACAATGATTGAAAATGCACAGTGTACTTTCTCAATATGTCATATCAATTTTAACAGTATTACAGTTTTTCTCCATTGGTTTGGCTCATTTCTTGAAACACAAATTACATTCTCAAACCTCTAAGATCATTTGGCAAAACAGTCTTACAGTTCATCACAACATTATAGCTCACTTGCAAAAGCTCATATCTCTCCAAAAACTGTTCACTCATGCTTCAAAACTAAATTCCTTTCCCATATAAACAGTCAGTGCCAAGAAAATGGCAAAGATCCTTCTCAATTGCTTTGGCTCATTTCTTGAAACAGACCGGACGTTCTCAACACTCTTGGTGCTTTTGCCAGAATAATGTGGATGGTTCAGCACAACACCATGGTTCACCTGCAAAAGCTCATACCTCTCCCAAAACAGTTCACTCATGTGTCAAAACTAAATTTCCTTCTCATTTAAACAGTCAGTGCCCCCAAAATGCTTCCTCCCTTTGGCATTGTGTAAGCACTACAAGTCAAAATCTTTAGATGTTTTGTCACTATGGCAGAGGACCACTGAAATATCGCTCATGTCCACCTTTCAGTCTTAGCCCAGTCCTTCATTGACAATGGCTACTGTACTGTTTTTTGTCTAGCTAACAGAATACAATTGTGTATAAAACTGAAAAAAAGAAATAGGACTTTAGGGTAAGAATAGGATTTTAAGGTACTTTATTGACACACATAAAGTAACTTCCATACATCAGAGTAAAAAGAAAATGTATACAGCATAATATACTGTAATATAAACACTCAAAAAACAATGAAAATTATATGCAGCCTACAGTGCTGTAAATAAAGCTGGAGTTTCACAACTAACAGTTCTTCACTGGTCGTGGTCCTCACCCTCCCTCTCCTGGCCACCATTCTCACCCTCCTGGCCATCCACACGCTGCTGTCTGTCTGGCCACAGATTCTCGTCCACATCACAGCGTATATTCTCCCTTGCGATGCGAGGGAAGAAACGGCGTGCATGTCGCAACCGTCCCCTACACTAATCTCCTGTAATATCCTCACACACAGCATCCATTGGAGCAGGGACCTCTGATCTTGAGCCCAATTCTCATACACTCTCCACCTCCAAGCGGAGAAATACTCCTCAATAGGATTGAGGAAAGGAGAGTAAGGTGATAGGAACACCATGACCATCCTTGGATGAGTAGTGAACCAGGCCCTGATGAGCGGTCCAAGAATATGAGGAGCTTCTGTATATTGTATGGGCCAAGATTGGGGATGTGAGTGGCCACACCATTCTCAGATATGGCAGCACACATAGTTATATTGCCCCCTCGCTGGCCTGGGACATCCACCGTGGCCCAGTGGCCAATAATATTACGGCCACGTCTTCTGCCCTTGGCCAGGTTGAAGCCAGCTTCATCCACAAACACGAGGATGTGATGGGTCTCGTTTCCTTCCAATGCCATTATTCTATACAACAGCGTAAAAAAAGAAAACATCAAATGAGTCATACAGAGGAGTCATACACTACAGTTACAGACAATTACATAGGAATGTTCTATGTTCTCCACAAGTTCAATATACTACTGGCCACTACTCCAGTGGTTCCAAACCTGGGGTACATGTACCCCTACTACAAGGGGTATTTTACAGAAAGGGGAGGGGGAAAATCATCAATGACTAGACTTACTGAAATGTTACAGTAAAACCCACAGTATTAGATAGATTTACATGGCAGGCACTAATTGCAGCTCTTTGACCCCTTTTCTTATTGTATGTTATATTCTTCAAAATAAGGATTACAATAATAATTGCATCATACAGTAAGCTGGAGTTTTTAGGCGAAATGTTGAAGTCAGATAAATCAAATACTTTCATACCTGGATTACCTGGATACACAAATCAGGTAAAGTGGGTACTGAAGCCAAAAAAGTTAGGGGACCAATGCTTAATTGTAAAAAGGTTATAAGGATGGACAACCAGTAACTGACTTACATGTACATACTGGTACCGCAGCTCTTTCACTCTATCAGAGTTCCTCTCAAACGGTACCCTGTAAATTTGCTTCATTGTCATCTGATTCTTCTTCAATATCCGGTCTATTGTGGAGATGCTTATAGAGTTGACATTTTGGAATATGGCATTGAATATGGATTGCAGCGCGGATCTGTCTCAATGTGATGGCATTATTTGCCATCACCATGTTACAGATCTCTTGTTCTTGTTGTTCATTGAGAAGTTTTCCTCTGCCACCCATGCAAGGTTGTCGTCCAATCCTAGACATAGAATTCAAAGGACAACACTCCATTCGTAATGTATACCTTATGTAGTCCTTACAGAATGAGTTACCTATGTAATTGTATTGTTGTTTTACTTACAGTAACTTTACCACAATTCTAATGCATTACTGGACAGTGACTGGAATACTACTGTAAACTGTATCATCAATACTGTAGAAAATAAATTATTCCAGGTCATCTGAGATGTGTGACACTCCTCCTTCGTTAGTCAAGTTCTAGTTTCACCTGACTGTCAGTTGCTGTAATAAATTTACCAAATGTTCCAAGGGATTCCTATATGGTATTCATGGTATTACAGTTTTTCTCACTCGCTTTGGTGCATTTCTCAGTAAGTGCATTTCTCGAAACAGGTAGTACAAACAGCACAACACAGTGTATTACCTGCAAAAGCCCATAACTTGTCAAAATCCTTAGTCTATCTCTCAAAAGCAAATCTTTATTTCATTGAACTTGTCAGTGCCAATCAGAACGACAAGTCCGTGTGTCTCGTTTATGAACAAGCAAGTCAAAATGTGTAGCCATCTTGTCAATATAACAGTGTACTCTAAGTATTTTCTGATGTACACTTTGGCTAAGATTTTGATGACAATGATTGAAAATGCACAAGGCTGCACTTTTTTTGTATGACATGCATCACTTTCACCAGTACAAAGTTTTACATTGCAGGAGAGAGGACAGGAATCACAGCTATGCTTTTACTGTTCGTACTGTAATTTGTTGACACAGCATGTCATTGTAATACAGAAAAGAAAGAGACAGGACTATTGCATGGGATACACCCCTTTGGCTGACATTCCAGTCTGTTATATCACAGATTCTCTTCCAAATCACAACAGATATCTTCATCAATTCAGGACACATTTACAAATAAATTCTAATAGACATGTATAGAATGTCTATCTCTATATACATTCATATATATATGGAAGCCCTAATCAAACAATCAAACATTTTTTACTCCGTTTTCTTGTGATAATTTTCATAATTTTCTCGTGATTTCGAGATAACCATAATGGTAATTATAGTGTGGTTTGTAGTATCATTGGTTAGCACACTTGGTAGAGCACAGGTCTTAAAGTTGTGTGTTCAATCCTCATTGAAGACTAAATTGTTCTTTTTTATATTTTTCATAATCCTCTTCAACAAAATTCTTATGAAAAGACTGTATCACATGCTCACAGTACTGTAAAGCACGTGCTGGACTCGTTCCGGCGTTTGGTCCACATCCATCAACCTATGGACTTTTCATTTCCCCATCATTCCCAGGCAGAGGAAATTCCTTCTCATTCAGGGGAATCCATGTAACGTTACACATTTCCTGACGGCTTTCGGAACCTTTGAAATAGCCGTTGGGAAATGTGTTATTCCCCTCAATCTCTTTATAACAATTTTGCTGAAGAGAAATAACACAAAAAATAAGAAAAAGAAAGTCAACAAGACTAACTACTAACACTACCAGACACTGACACTGGTAATTGCTTTGAAATTATCCTAAAGAAACGCACCTGCCAGCCCCTGTATTGAGCTATGGTTTGTTATCTCTTGATCACGAGAAAATTAATTATTCTGTTCTCAGGAGAAATTAGTTTAATTAGTTTTGAGAATTTCAATTCTGATCTGAGAAATGTACCAAAGCAACTGAGAAAAACTGTATGTTCTTGACTAATTTTGACAATTGAACAGACTATTGTGCATGTGATGACTTATACAATGAAATGATGCTGACACGTTTTGGAGTGAACAACCATTAGACTGCAGAATCAACAATCAGTTTAGATCAAAAAGATCTATTCACTTGAAAATTGTGCTAAAAGTAGGCTACCTGTACTTAATCATTTACAAAGATGTACTGAGACATTGAGACATGTACTTAGACATTTGCAATTTGATGAAATGAATGAGAAATTCAATTCTGTTGTGAACAAGTGCCAAGTGGTTTGGAGGTTTGTCCATGATGTTTTGAGAATGTAATTTCTGTTTCAAGAAATGAGCCAAACCAATGGAGAAAAACTGTAAGTTATACAGTGCAAGATGCTGGAAAGGATTCACAGTTACATTTTTACTGTTCGTACTATAATTTGTTGATAGACCATGTCATTGTGATGCAAAAAAGAAAAAGAAAGGACTGACTGGATAGCGCGATGGTAGAAATTACAAAATTAAAAATGTAGGCATGTGAAACACTCCTTAGGCTGATGTTCCTGTCTGTCAGGTCACAGATTCTGATCCACATTACAGTGGATATCTTCATCATCATTACAGTAAGGAGATATTTACAAAAAGCCTAGTAGACATGTATAGAACATATGATTGACAGACAGATATAGATGATCTCTCTCTCTGTCTGTGCATATATGCAATATATATATATATTGCATTATTGACAGCTCACTGTGTATTGTTACTGTTCACTGTTTATGGTATTGTGTGTATTGGGTGAGTGGTCTGAGGGCTGTGTTGCTACTGTAGTATGTTGTGATTTGTTGTTGTCTATTCCTATTTTGTTGATGCACCATGGTCTGTACGAAACAACATTTTGTTCAGCTATATACTTGAATGTGGAGAATGACAATAAAGTTTGACTTTATTTAACTTTGGTTTTGACAACGTGTTCAGCCATTTTGCATGTAGTGACTTATGCAATGAACTTGTGCCTAGATGTTTTAAAGGGTAGGACTATTCAACAGAGACTGGTATAATACATTGTGATCAGCATGACAAAATCAAGTGATAATGTAGGAAACAGCAGACAATTGTACATGATCATTTGCTTCAATGTATCAAAGCATTTGCAATATGTTCAAAACGATGAGAAATTGCTTTTATGATGTGCACAAGTGACGAGATGATGTGGAGGTTGAACAAGTAGTTGTAGTCTGAGAAATGCACCAAAGCGAAGAAAAACTGTAAATAGCTAATACCAAACAAACCACAGTTGTTTTTTAACCTTCATATCATTACATTCACCACAACCTTTCGCTCTCCTCTTGGTTTACATACAATATTCCAATATTGGTCCATGCACACTGCTTCCGGTCATATTCACTCTTTTGGCCTCTCAATGGTGGTGAAAAAAAATGCTAATTATCCTTGAGAGACAATAGCAACGTCTGTTTTCAGTGTGATACTTATCCTTACTTTGAATGGAATAATAGAGAGGGATATTGAATTCTAAAGAAAGCCATGCATCGAGCTTCTTCCAAGGACTGCTCTTCTATTATTTAACGAAGGGTTAGATGCTATCTGAAAGACTCGAAACACATACTTTCTCTTCAAGGAGAGGTTCATCTCTCCGTTTTAAAATCTATAATCTTATAACACCACACCACAAACAGCTCAAGCTTCATTGGGTTACAACCATATGGAAAGTATTAAGACTCTAAGGGTCTTTGAAGGGTTGAGGCTCTGCTTATATCATTAGAGGGAATCTGCAAGGTTGGATAGCTCAGCTTCAAAGAAGAATGTCTCACTTGTCTAGCAAGTAATTAATAATTCACCAGGCAAACAAACAAACATTGATCTTAGAGAGTATACCTTTAAAGCAAAAATCATCAGCACAGAGTGTGAGCATTTGCATTGAAACAAACTTACACAGTTAGCAAATAAGGAGTGTTAAAATAGCACCTGCACCTTAATCAGAAAAAGAGGCATGGTAATAATGAATAACTTTTTTCTCTCATACTTTTGCTAGTGCAGTGGTTTTAATACATTCCACAGACACACACTGCACACTTCTTCTTGCCCTTTAGACAGACACCGCAAAGGTGCTTTCCAATACAAATCAATTAAATGGCTCTCGTGAGAGAGCTGCGACATTTGCAGTTAGTGACTCTGCCAGGCAGAGAGAGGCAACACTCCCTGTCAGCTCTGCCAAGTTTCTATTTCTGTTTAAAGGAAGTCTCTCCAAACCCTGTCTAAAAGCTATGTAAAGAGAATGGTGCAGGTGTAGACTGGATCTGAAATTGCATAATATATCAAATTTTTAAATTTTAAATTAATACAGTTAAAATTTTAATAGAGCAAAGGTTGACATTTCACGCCAGTTGCTCAGGCGTCCTTTTATAAGGAGGCTGCCATATCACGAGCTAGAGCTAGCTAGATTTGGAAACATGAACTGGAGCAAAAGAAGGATGAATGCCAAAGAAGTTCTGGCAAGGCTCAAGGCCATGAGTGAGGGTGAATCGGATGGGGGAGAGATAACGTGAGTGTGTGAGTCATTGTGTGTGTGTGTATGTGTGTGCGCGTGTGTGTGCGCACTTCCTTACCTATCCAACAGTGGGCCGTGTGTGTGTATTACGGCTAGACTAGTGAACCCAAGTGCAAGACAGAGAGGCGAGGACACTGGAGATAAAATATGAATATTTATTGCAGGGTTGAAGGGATGGGATATTGAGCCGGGAAAGAGCAGGGCAGAGTGGAAGACTCTGCGTGGAGAACGGGGTTGGTGGCTGGATGTGTAGAGCAGGGGAAAAACCGTAGCTGAGCAGAGCAGAGATTCCATGGAAGCTGAGACGAGCAGGCCAGGGAGTTGTTGAACCAGGCGGGAGTTCATGGTTGAGGAGCAGGGCTGACATGATGAAGGGCCGGAGACAGGAGTTGAAGCATAGCAGACAGGATGAGTGTTCCATTTCTATATTCCCAGTAGCTAAAACAAGTTATTATCCAAATTTTCTTTCACTCAGTGATCTCCTTCTACAATAATTAAAGCATTTAAATGTGTTAATTATTTTAGTGATTGTTGTAGCCTATAGTTTATTGATGAATATTTGACGTTTTCGATCTGTAATGAAATAAAGCAAAATTAGTAAATAAAGCCCATAACCTTAATTTTAAATAGTTATTTTGTTAGTATTTAAAAAATATAGATGAAAATGAACAACTTTATTGCTTCAAGAAATTACATTTTTGCGGTTGCTGATGCAACAGGAGGTAAAAATTACACCCCTGGAGGTTCTAGGTGGTATTGGAATATTGCTGGTTGTTGGTGGATCATGGGTGGAAAAATATGTAAAAAAGACGAGTTCTGTGTCTTTTAGGCGACTTTATAAAACGTACTGCAGATGGAGAAAGTGGAGTAGATGGAGACAGAGAGAGGTGGGGCAAGCCGGTGTGTTTACCTGAGGGGTAGGCCTCTTGTGTGTCTGACTGTGGGGAGAAGGTGCAAAGCATATTTAAAATGATAATTTATAATAATTTTCCTGGTGATTAAAACCTACTTTCACATGGAGGTATTATGTGAAAAATGTAGATTTTTTTTTTGCTGTGTTTTACAATCATGGTGTCTGCTCAACCATCAACCATCTGTCAGCCATCGCCAATGGACAATGGCATCATATATCGGCCCAACCCTAACTGAAACTGCAAATAGCTATTTACTTTAACCAAACCATGTTACCTACTCAACTCCGGGATTAACCATTCATTTATTAGATTTGTCTATATTTCAATGACTAATATACCAGCAAATCTAGAAATAGTAAAACAAGTATGTAGTAAATCACAAACCTCTAACAGACAATTTTAAGGAATAAAATATACAAATACATTTCCAATCAAATATGGTAAGAATTGGACATTTAGCTGTATTAATCTTATGATGCCAAACAATTAAAATGTTCAATGAGAGGTGCAATGATTCTAAAAAAGTTAAAGTAACTCCAAATCAATTTTACAACAAGAATGTGATCCACAACATTTCTTCCTATCTGCTTCCTAGTGTCAACAAATCATAGCCTATTTTTTCTTAGATATACGTGAAAATAATTAAGGCTGCCCCTAAAAAGTTGGCTAAACCGTTAGCCGACCAAGTTTCCATTGATCAGTTCGTCAGAAAAAAAAAAAAGGAAAAATAGCCCGGAAAATTGCTGACTACAGAAACCACCTATGGTTTAACCTGAGATGGCGACAACCTACTTATACCCAACAGTCTACATCTAAGCTCAACAGTGAAAACAATAATATAATATAACCTGACATGATGAGCAGCAGGGTGAGCTGAAGCGTGTACGCAGATAAGCCAGTCATTCTCATGTGATGTGCTTACAAGCTGCTTGCTGAGAGAGCAGCAAGGGTAGGCAGGCTACAGTAGCTTAAATATGGCACCATGTATGGCTTTTGCTAATGAATGAAACAAGAGGGACATCAGCTGAGCTGTAGGCTGATATGGGCTGACTTTTGACATTTGCTGCTATCAGCTGATGTGCTGGGATTGTGAGCTGAGCTTGACTTTGTTGCCTGCATGCTCGATTATTAATGTCTCTCTACTGTGTTCCCAATAAATCACTCTTAAGTAGGATGAAAAACAAGTTGACTATCTGAAACACACACACACACACGCAACAAAATCCTCCAATGATTACCCACTTTCCCTCTCAGTTTCTTTCTGTCTCCTATACACCTCTCCATCCCCTAAGAGTGGTGAACAACCACAATCACAATCAGTGCTAATGCTCACATATGTTAGATGCAATTGTGGAGGAAGATAATGCTAGCAACCAACCCAACAGTGCTCTTTCTTAGATACCACAACCTTTTGTTATGCTGGCTGTAGGGCTGGGCGGTATATCGGTATATAATGTATACCGATAAATATTTCAAAAGAGATATGAAATTAGACAATACTGTTTATACTGATATAGTTTGATGTTGAGTTAATTAATATGTTTCTGTAAAGTCCTGCCAGCGTTTGCTCCTCTATCTCTCCCTCACCACGCAGCCCCACCCCTGCCTCTGCGTCTGCACGCAGTCGTCTACTCATAAACTCTCAACAACATGGAGGGAGACACAGTGCTGGTCGACACTGTTAAAGACCTGGCTTATAAAAAGAAAAGCATTCATTCAGTGTTTCCCACACATACACTTCGGCGGACCATCCAGGTTAGGTGACACACTGTCGCATTTACTTCTTTTGGTTTTCCATTGTGTAAAAGTTGTACTTGTACCTGCTACCAGGTACTTTTTTCGTATCACAGCCGTCTTTACATTCTGAGTAATGTTTTAACTTTTAATCAAGAGACAGCTGTGTGTGCGTCCCTGGTGTGTGTGTGTGTGTGTGTGTGTGTGTGTCACATTGAATATTACGTCGCGGCAGTTGTGTGTGTGTGGCGTTGCTAAGACGACCAGCTAGATTGAGGGGTACTATCTCTAGGTACTACCTGCAATGGAAAACGGAGGACAGTCAAGGCGAGTTGAGCTGGTACCGATAATGGAAAAACGGCAGAATAAGCGGGGAACTCTGACGTGTTTGCAGCGGAGACGTTAGGTCTCTGAGTTTGAAGCAAACTGAAGGAGGCGAATTCAATAAGTGAGTGATACTTAAGATGTAGAATTAAGTATAATTACAACGGTGAAATAAGAAATAAGCTAAGTTACTAAAAGTAGTAAAAACATGCCTGCTAAAACCGCCCCCCCCCCCTTCCCAGCCCGCTTAGCAGAAAATACCAATATATATTTTATACCGGAATTCTGCCTAACAGTACCGGGATATGACTTTTTGGCCATATCGCCCAGCTCTAGCTGGCTGTGACTCACTGGGAAGCTAATAAATGCCCCCCTTCCACCCCCAAACACACACACACACACCACACTCTAGCCCTCCGAACCCCTAGCAGGAAATAAATGACAATCCTTCTCTTTCTCACATACATCAGACTCCATTGCTTACAAAGAAGCTCCACCATCAGCCAACACTCACTCTTTCCAACTCCATGTGCTTATATGTGTGTGGATGTGCCCACTTTGACACATGTATACAAGCCAATCACTTTTGGCAGCAATCACAAATAATTAGCAGATGAAGAGTTCCATTCACAGAGGCTTCTCGCCCTGTAACAGGGCTCTGCAAGCATAGCTCTTATCTTTGAAAATGTGTGCACTGAAATTTTGCATATGCTTAGACAATCTAGGTGAGCCTATTCAACCCTTTGGGGCCTGCCTTTATTGAAGCTCAAGGATCACCCTATTCCTCATTCCTACTCCTTTTTAGAAAGAGTGGATGGCAATATATAGGGTAAATTTATATCGATATCATTGTAAATTCACAGAGTATATTACAATTTGTAAGCACAAAACACGATCTACAAATAGATTCAAAATCCACAAACTTTTTATGATCCACAAATATAAAGTACAATCCACAAATAGATTCAAAATCCACAAACAAACTCTCCATGATCCACAAACAGAAATCAGTGACTTGTACTTGAAAACCAGAATTTGAATGAATGTCTGTGAAGGGTCTCAGTCATCCAGGTCATAGTTATCTAAAGAAGGTTAAAATCAAGGGCAACTGGACTTGGTTGAAGATACAGGAAGACGTTTTGTCCCTCATCCAAGAGAATTCTTCAGTTCTGACAAACTAGTAGGGGTTTGAATGAATGAATATTTGAATGAATGCAAAATTATTTGTGTGTGCGTGAGGTTCATATTCTATTTGTAGGTTGTTTTGCATTTGTTTTAAGAATATTCACACTGTTTAACTGTTTTTGAAAATTACAATTTCTATAAATGCACTCTTCATAATTTGCAAACAAACACAGTCTAACCTGTATTTTCCAACCACATGCGTACAAATTCTTTGCAATGCTCACCATTCAAGTGTCAAATCTGTGTTTGCAGATCAAAGTGTATTTGTGGATTGCTTCATATTTGTCTACAAATTCTTCTGACACTTGTTTACCACGGAGTACAATGGTATATTACGGCCATTGTAGATTAATAAAAACAAAATACGGAGCAGTGGGAAAAAAAAACTTAAAATTTTCGTGATTGAAGTCGTAAATTTACAAGAACAAAAATTCAGATATTCTCTGAGATTAGAGTGGTTAATTTAAGAGATAATTGTCATGGCCTCTCCGGGACTCATGGGTCAATGTCCCCTGTTAGTATTCTGTGTGTGCATGTCTGTGTGTGGGCAGGTGGGGTTTCTCCAGGGTACCTGGCTCTCCAGCGTGGCTGCAAGTTATTATCTAATCAAGCCCCAGCTCAAATACTCCACAGATCCAGGCAGCCGGCGCCAGTTTGTTTCAGTCACTCACGTGGTAACGTACTCTTGGCCAAACCTAGTGTAACCCTTGTAGATTGTGGATACTCCTGTGTTAACATCTCTTCCTCTCTGTGCGCAGTTGTTCTTCATCACCTTCGCTACCTGCCACTACTAGTAACTACAGTTACTAATAACAAAATCATTGTGTTACTTGCAAACTGGTTCTTGAAATATCCACATAACAGCAGGAGAGAAAAATAAATCAAAGGTCTTTTTCATGTGTGTTTGCATAACACTTCCGACCTAACTTTTGACTTTAGCGCCAGTTCATAAGGACACAGAAATTGCAGTGCTGCCAAAGAAGTCTTTCGAGGGGTGGAGGTATTACTTCCTAAGTTTTCGCGAAAGGACAGCGATACTCTCTAGTGCGCCTGTGGCGAGGCTCTTTAGCCTGGGCAGTCTTGTGCTGACTCCGAGGAGGAACAGATTGTCTGACAAACAATTTGAGAATCCTGCCCAAGATGCGAATTACAGGGGAGCCAGGGTGAGCTTGGCACCCATAATAAGACATCAGCTCCCCTAAAAGATATTTTGGGGTGTCCCTAAAATATTGACAGCATTCTTTATTGACATTAATCTCTATATTTCTCTATCATCATGGATCATGCAGAGCGTCAGACTTCATGCAGCCAGAGGGAACTACACTGCTCAAAAAAAATAAAGGGAACACTAAAATAACATATCCTAGATCTGAATGAATGAAATAATCTCATTAAATCACACAAATTATCAATGGAAATCAAATTTATCAACCCATGGAGGTCTGGATTTGGAGTCAAAGTGGAAAACCACACTACAGGTGTTATGGGTTGGCTTCGCCCTCTCCTCCCTTCCTTGTGTTCTGAGTTTTTCCCTTCCCTGCTGTCTCTGTCAGTCATGTCTGTCTAGTCCGGTGTGTGTGTGTGTGTGTGTGTGTGTGTGTGTGTGCATGTGTGTCCAGGCCTGGCTCATCTCCACCTGCAGCACTCCGCACCTGTGGCTCATCATCATCAACCCCCGCAGTTATAAGCTCTGGTTCAGCTCCCACTCTTCGCCAGTTTGTCAATTTAACCCCAGTGGTATCTTGCTCCGGCCACCTTTATAATCTTGAGAGTGCTTTCTTTGTGATCCTGCCTAATGACTTGTTTCTCTGTCTGTCACAGTTTCTCCTGTGAGCGGAGTCGCTGCCTGCCTGCCCATCCGCTAAGCTACCTGCCTGTTTGCTCGCCATCTGGCAGCTTGCCTGTCCACCCTGACCACACTCCAGTTCGCCTCGTCAGATTTCCTCCAAGCTACTGGATCCTTTTCTGTGTAACCTAACAACAGGTCGATACAACTTTGATGTAATGTCCTTAAAACAAGTCAAAATGAGGCTCAGTAGTGTGTGTGGCCTCCACGTGCCTGTATGACCTCCCTACAACGCCTTGGCATGCTCCTGATGAACTCCTGGACAGTCTGTGGTGCAACGTGGCGTTGGTGGATGGAGCGAGACATGATGTCCCAGATGTGCTCAATTGGATTCTGGTCTGGGGAACGGGCGGGCCAGTCCATAGCATCAATGCCTTCCTCTTGCAGGAACTGCTGACACACTCCAGCCACATGAGGTCTAGCATTGTCTTGCATTAGGAGGAACCCAGGGCCAACCGCACCAGCATATGATCTCATCTTGGTACCTAATGGCAGTCAGGCTACCTCTGGCGAGCACATGAAGAGCTGTGCGGCCCCCCAAAGAAATGCCACCCCACACCATTACTGACCCACCGCCAAACCGGTCATGCTGGAGGATGTTGCAGGCAGCAGAACGTTCTCCATGGCGTCTCCAGACTCTGTCACGTCTGTCACATGTGCTCAGTGTGAACCTGCTTTCATCTGTGAAGAGCACAGGGCGCCAGTGGCGAATTTGCCAATCTTGGTGTTCTCTGGCAAATGCCAAACGTCCTGCATGGTGTTGGGCTGTAAGCACAACCCCCACCTGTGGACGTCGGGCCCTCATACCACCCTCATGGAGTCTGTTTCTGACCGTTTGAGTAGACACATGCACATTTGTGGCCTGCTGGAGGTCATTTTGCAGGGCTCTGGCAGTGCTCCTCCTGCTCCTCCTTGCACAAAGGCGGAGGTAGCGGTCCTGCTGCTGGGTTGTTGCCCTCCTACGGCCTCCCCCACGTCTCCTGATGTATTGGCCTGTCTCCTGGTAGCGCCTCCATGCTCTGGACACTACGCTGACAGACACAGCAAACCTTCTTGCCACAGCTCGCATTGATGTGCCATCCTGGATGAGCTGCACTATCTGAGCCACTTGTGGGGGTTGTAGACTCCATCTCATGCTACCACTAGAGTGAAAGCACCGCCAGCATTCAAAAGTGACCAAAACATCAGCCAGGAAGCATAGGAACTGAGAAGTGGTCTGTGGTCACCACCTGCAGAACCACTCCTTTATTGGGGGTGTCTTGCTAATTGCCTATAATTTCCACCTGTTGTCTATTCCATTTGCACAACAGCATGTGAAATTGATTGCCAATCAGTGTTGCTTCCTAAGTGGACAGTTTGATTTCACAGGAGTGTGATTGACTTGGAGTTACGTTGTGTTGTTTAAGTGTTCCCTTTATTTTTTTGAGCAGTGTATCATCAACCATCCGTAGCGGATCAGTCCCTCTGAGATCTCCTGGCCCTGTATGCTCCACTGCCCCACTCCCTCTCTGATAAGGATGTGTCGCTAGTATGGCCGACGCGCTGTGAATGGATCGTGATCGTTCCCTCTGGCTGGATGAATATTACACATGGTCCATGCACTACTGCAGCTGGGGGCTCTCCACAGTGCCATGCAACTTTCTAAATTCTTCCTTCTCATGGAGAAAAGAAAGGTCAGGTTGCAAACACAGCCGCAGCTGTTGTGTGAAGTGTAATTGTAGCAAAATGGCTGAATGATAATAATAATAAAAATTGCCTAATTATTATTTTTATTATAATAATAAAACATACATGCCTGATACTTTCACAGTCAGCCCCAGACCTCCATGCTTGCAGCTATCAATGATTCAGCAGTAAGAATCACAGTCTTCATTATTTAAAAATTATATGTTTCCAATGAAATGTCCAAATAAAGTTTTAAGCATTAAAGTACTGTATTCTAGCCTTGTTCTTCTCTTAACAAATGTTGGGCTGATGTTCACAACTTTGTTGTCAGCTTTGTAGTATTAAAGAGCATACAAGAGATATCCTGTGTATCCCCTCATTATAATAAGGATTTGTATTGATCTGAGCATATATGAGGTGTAACTTTATTCTGTTATGGTGCATCACAGGTGATGTTACACAGTAATCCAAAGGTAATGTAACTAGAAATCTAGTAAAGTAAGGAATTACTTTTAAAAAAAGTAACTAGTAATGTGTAATCCATTACCTTTTTTGAGTAACTACCCCAAAACAGGCAGACACCAACTTGTAACCAGCCCTCGCTTCTCAAGGCGTGCTTGTAGGAAGCCATGAGCAAGCTATTCAAGACACCAGACACAACTAACCTCCAGCATAGTTCAACAATAAATTGGATCAAGTTGCCACCCACTTTTCCACCGCTGCTCATTCTCCGGATACTACCTCTTCCTCCGCCTCGGCTTCCAGCCAGCCCATGTTAGCTCGAGAGCCCTTCTTCCCCCTACCTGAACGGTACTGAGGTTATTTAGGTTGGTGTGGTCGTTTTCTTCTCCAGGGCTCTTTAGTATTCCAACAACAGACAGCCACCTACTTCTAGTGAAAACGGCAGGTCTGCATGTGGAACTCCTCCTGGAGCCCAACGCCCTGGATGGACGCTTATTAGCACACATTACTCACGTCACAGCACCCCTCAACCTTCTTCTGTCTGGCAACCACTGAGAGCTAATTAAACTTTTAGTTATTTCCTCACCTCATTCCCCTGTTGTGTTAGGCCAGACATGGTTAAAGCTACACAATCCACATATTGACTGGTCTACACGCTCAGTAGCTAGTTGGAGCATTTTCTGTCATTCCCACTGCCTGCAGTCAGCACTTGCCGCAGCCAAGTTCCTAGCCCCCTGCTACCAGAACCACCAGATCTCACTTTAGTACCTTCCATTTACCACGATTTAGTTGAAGTCTTCAATAAATAGAAAGCATTCTCTCTACCTCCACACTGACCATATGATTGTGCTATTGAACTTCTTCCTGGAGCCCCACTTCCCTCTCAACGGTTGTACAACCTTTCTAAGCCAGAAAGAGAAGCCATGGAAAAATATATCACTGACTCATTAGCTGCTGGTCTAATCCATCCCTCGTCCTCCCCTGAGGGTGCTGGCTTCTTCTTTGTCAAAAAAGACTCTACTCTCTGTCCCTCTATTGATTACCGCGGCTTAAATGAGGTAACTGTGAAGAATAAGTACTCTCTTCCCCTCATAGATCCTGCTTTTGAACCCCTGAATCGAGCTAAGGTTTTCACCAAATTAGACCATAGAACTGCCTACCATCTTGTCCGCATCAGAGCTGGGGATGAGTGGAAAACAGCTTTTATCACCCCGTTCGGCCACTTTGAATATTTAGTCATGCCTTTTGGTCTCACTAATGCTCCAGCTGTGTTTTACATTGTCAATGATGTCCTCAGAGATATGCTCAACCACGTCATCTTTGTTTACTTGGACAACATCCTGATTTTCTCCCCGAACATGGAGGAACATGTCCAGCATGTCAAGTTGGTGCTGCAGCGTCTACTGGAGAACAAATTATTTGTGAAAGCTGAGAATTGTGAATTTCATGTACCTTCTGTGTGTTTCTTGGGTTTCATTATGGAAAAAGGACAGCTGAGACCAGATCCTTACAAGATCAAGGCGGTGACGGAGTAGCCAACCCCCACTTCCCGTAAGCAGCTCTAGCGTTTCCTCGGGTTTGTCAATTTTTTTCGCCGATTCATCCGTGATTACAGTAAGATTGCTGTCCCGCTCACCCGACTCACCTCTCCCGCTGTGCTCTTCACCTGGAGTCCCGAGGTAAATACGGCATTCACTATGCTCAAGCATAGTCTTTTTCTCCCGGCATCTGTTACCAGCGGAGTGCAACTACAATGTGAGCAATCATGAGTTGCTGAAGGTGGTGTTGGATCTGGAGGAGTGGAGACATTGGATGGAGGAAGTGGATAAGCCTTTCCTTGTATGGACTGATCACAAAAACTTGGTCTCTCTGTCACTAAAACTTACACACTTAACCTTTAAACTACTTGCAAGCATACATTGGTATACAGCTACTGGTAGGCCTATAAAGGGGGTCTGCAGATTCAGATAGTGAGAGGTGGAACCGAAATCAACTATTTAAGCCCTGGGGAAGGATGAAATCACTGTCTCCTTCCAGCATGGCCAAGGGGGACAGCCTACAACTTTCAGTGTGCTAATTGGACCAAGAAGGTTGGTCTGAGCCCAAAACCTTTGCTTGAGCCCAGCCTCTGTGTTCACTTCATCCACTTACAAATCTATTCTCTCAATTTTTTGACTTTATAATCTCAGAGGATATCTGTTTTTTGTTTGTAAATTTGTGAGATATTCTTCCAAATTTGTGACCCCTACAGACTCAATCGGATCCAGGTAACGGGCCTTCCAACCATCTGTTTGTCCCGGATTTTGCTCGGTCACAGGTCCTCCAGTGAGTCCATACCTTCTGTATTGCCTGGCATCCAGGTATGAAGCGGACCGTGTTGCTCCTAAAATAACAATTAGGGATCCCATGATGGAGACAGTTGCCCATGTCTTCATGTCAGCCTGTTCTGTCTGTGCTCGAGGAAAATCCTCTCACCGTCCTCTTGCAGAATCCCTGGCCGGTCCCTAGTCGACCCACATCTCTTTGGATTTTGTAACTGGTTTGCCCTCAACTCAAGATAACACAGCCATTCTTACTATAGCCTGCGAGACAGCTGATCTCCTGATCTAATATGTTTTCCAGCGTCATGGCATTCCTCTGGAGATCGTCTCTGACTGTGCCTACGGTTCATATCTTTCTTTCTGTCCACAGCCACATTATTTTTCCCATACTGTCCATTGTATAAGCACCTCTTTTCACCCTCTGTGTGAACACTCTGTTCTATCTCACACAGGCCCCGCCCTCTACTTGACTCTACAGGTACTACATTCTCCAATCAAACACACGCACTTGCCCACTGAAATGTTAATTGTGCATGTGACCAATAGGACGTTGCTACCGATATCTGTGTGACATGTGTCCGTACTGCCTCAGCATCCTTTTTTCTGCATAATTTTCAGCATACGGCAAACTGCTCGCTGAATTCATCACCTCCACGGATGGAGTCGCCATTTCTAGAAATTCGTCTTTGAACCCAGGTGAGGGGACCCATGTCCCGCCCAGACGAGTCCACGATCCCCTGCGGCTGGGGAAGGGAGTGACTGGCCAAGTGACTGGTTATGGAGGGAGAGAGGCCGGCAGACGCTGCCACAAAACCCCCAGTCTCTTTCAAGAAGCCATTATTTTACATGTGCTGCTTGTGTATACTACGGTAATGTCGCGCTCTGCCGGTCGGTCATTCTTTGTGTTGCACTTTTGAGTTTAGTATCTGCCTTATAGTATGTTGAGTTTTGGGTTCTGTCCTGTCTAGTGTCCAGTATCTGCTTTATAGTCTGTTGAGTTATTGTTTGGTCAGTTCATTATCTGTTATTAAGTTGGTCTTTGATTCCATGTCATGTTCTTAGTCTTGTACTTTAGTGTTTACTCCTGATCTTGTGTTCTAGTTCTGTGTTCTGATATTTTGTAACATGTTTTTGTTCCTGTGTTGTCGCTTATTCACTCTGCCCCAGGTCTGCTTGTCATGTCAAGTCTCTCTGTTTTCCTCTGCGCTCTCTCTCTCTCTGCCTGCCTCGTTAGTGTCATGTCTGTCACCTGTGTTGCTCCCGCCCTGCTCGTTAGTCCCTGTTTGTGTGTGTGTGTGTGTGTGTGTGTGTGTGTGTATATATACTTGGTGTTTCTGTCTTGTCCTTGTCGGGTCATTGTATGTTGTCTCCCGGAGTTGCTGTGAGGTCTCCTGTTGTCTGCCTGCTTGTCATGTCTCCCGGTCGTGTCTCCCGGTCGTGTCTCCCTGTTACCCTGCTCCCTTTGGACTACCTTCGTTTTTGGACTCTGTATTCAGCCACCTGTAAGTGTGCTCGCTTTTGGTTTGTTCATTAAAACCCTTTGTACTGTACCTCCTCCTGCCTTGCGTCCTGCGTTTGGGTCCTCCAACCTGCCTCACCCACACCAAACCGTGACAGAATGACCCGACCAAACATGGACCCAGCGGACATAGTTAAGTTGCCCAGCACTTGGGAGGAATTAGGGGTGCCCAAAGAGGAGCTAACAGCAGAGAAGCCACAGTTTTTCAAACTGCTCTCGGTCATGTGGGGGACCGACGCCGAGATGGCTCTACAAGTGGCCTCCTCCCGGTGGAGAAAGACTTTTGATTTAGAGACTGTCAAAACTCTGCTCTGCCACCCCCCAGTGTGAGATTGCTAAGCCTGCTAGCCTCGAACCCCGGCCTGCTAGTACTCCTGCGGCTAGCCTCCTGCCTGTAACCTGTTCGGCTAGCGCTGCTAGCCCTCGGCCTGTCCTGCCTGAAACCAGCTCGGCTGGCGCTGCTAGCCGCCAGCCTGAGCCCCGGCCTGCTAGCGCTGCTAGCTCCAGGCCGTCTGTTCCCCAGCCCACTAACCTCCAAAGGACTTGTTCCCAGCCTACAAACCCCAAGAGGACTTGTTCCCAGCCTGCTAGCGCTCCAGTGGCTAGCTCCCTGCCTGTTTCCTGGCCTGCTAGCACTCACGCGGCTAGTCATCTGCCTGCTCCATCCCCCTCCAAGTCGGCTCAAACTTCCAGGTTGGTTGGGGATTCATGGACTTCCAGCTCTCTGGCTGCCTTTCTGTTGGACTTACCTTTGGAGCCAGAGAGTGAACAGACGGAGTCCCCCCAGCCAACCAACCACTGGTCGGAGGGAGACCGGTCTGCTAGCGGGCTGCTAGCAGACCTACACAGCTCCGGGTCTACTAGCCTGGAGGCTAGCACCTCATCGAACTCTGCGTCGGATCCACCTCCAGTAAGGCCGGCTGGAGGGCGATGTAGGCCCCGACGACGAGCGGCCAAGAAACTAGCACCTGCACCAGCTCCGTTGGTGGTCCAGCCGATTCCTGTTCCTAGTGCTCCGCCGGTGGTCCGATCAGCACCAGCTCCGTTAGTGGCCCAGCCGATTGCTGTTCCCTCGTCGGTGGCCCGACCGGCACCTGCTTCGCCGGTGGTCCGATCGACTCCTGTTCCCTCGTCGGTGGTCCGACCAGCACCAGTTCCGTTGGTGGCCCAGCTGGTTCCAGCTCCTCGTGTCCGGTCCATGGTCCCCAGCCCAGCTGTCCAGTCAGTTGTCAGACCGACTCCAGCTCCTCGTGTCCGGTCCATGGTCGCCAGCCCAGCTGTCCAGTCGGTGGTCAGACCGACTACAGCTCCTCGTGTCCGGTCCATGGTCCTCAGCCCAGCTGTCTCGCCGGTGGTCCTCAGCCCAGCCCCAGTGTGTGTGTGTGTGTGTGTGTATATACCTGGTGTTTCTGTCTTGTCCTTGTCGGGTCATTGTATGTTGTCTCCCGGAGTTGCTGTGAGGTCTCCTGTTGTCTGCCTGCTTGTCGTGTCTCCCTGTTACCCTGCTCCCTTTGAATCTCTGTTTGGACTACCTTCGTTTTTGGACTCTGTATTCACCTGTAAGTGTGCTTGCTTTTGGTTTGTTCATTAAACTGTTTGTTAAAACACATTACATTCTTAAAAGAGCTAATTCCCCACTACCAACATGCGGCGGTGCGTCCCGGCACGTTCAGCAATGCTAGGCTAACAGCTTGCCCTGCGGCCCACACCGATCTCCTGGCCAGAACCGACTGAGACAGTGGTTGAAGCCCAGGCCTCCACCTTGCTAGCTTGACCTCCCGGTCTGCGCTATGGTCCACTTGCACGACGTGATAGCTTACAAAGAGCTGCTCTTACCATGGAAACGGCAAAATGCAGCAGTCTAACTCTGCGTTCCCAGCATGCTCACGAGTATTCGCATGGGCACAATGCCAGCTGAACGGCAGTGCAAGCATGTTACAGAAACGGACACGCAACCCAGCCAACATCTCTTTCGCTGAGCAGTCACAGCTCAGCTAGGTTAGTCTGCTATAGCCGGAGAGAGACAGCCAAGGCCACGTCTTGGTATGGCGGGACAGATGAGCTCGCTGCTTCGGTTGGTTACGTTTCCTCTACAAGCGGCTTTTAAAATGCTTGTTTTCTGAATGGAGTTTGGATCCATCGGGGCTATGCTAACTTCTTCATGGTAAAATACAACGATAGCTAGAATAAAGGTACAGACACATGTTTTCTGTACTCACCAGGTACTTCAACTTTCTCGCTTCTTTTGTCCAAGCAATGTCCAGTTTTGTGAGGTTTTTATATAAATATGAAGTAGTAGTCCAACAGAGCTCTGGGTGCCAACAAACGCTAGCAACAACAGTGGAACTGGAAATGCACAGAAGCTTGCTGCTGAGAAAATAAATAAATCAACGTCGTAATCCCAAAAATTAAAGTTAACTGTGAGCTCCTCCCACGGGTAAACGGCATAGTTTTCAGCCTGACTACGGGTGTTCATTTCTCCAAAATCTACAGCGCTGCTCCGGCCTCTTTCTTCTACACTTATCTGTGATACACACATCTGGGGATTGTGCTCAAGGCCACCACTCTGAGAGCATATCTGTTGGAACTCAGAAAGGCAACGCTATCCAAGTGGTCCACAGGCTACAGCAGGGGACCTCAGTGATGCAGCTGTTGGGCCTCAGGTCAGCAGTCCATCTGGTGGTCCCCCTAGGCTTGCTGCACATGCGATGGCATCAATGTTGGTTTGCCAGCCAGCATCTGGACCTCAAGAGGCAAAAGCTATGCACGGTGACCCCCCCTTCAACGTTGGTACAGGAGGACTTGAGGTTCTGGGGGTCTTCTCACCGTCTGGCAGTGGGAGTGCTGCTCAGCAGGGTGTCCTCATCCATGTCAGTCTTCATTAATGATTCTCTGACCTGATGGGGAGGAACCTGCCAGGGGAGGGCAGTGGGTGTTGTGTGGCCCACCCACACACCACTCCAGGTTGTGTTTTTAGTGTGGTGGTGTGTTTCCTCCAGCGCGTACATCAACAGACAGTGCAGAGTCCAATCCACGGCTCTGTTGGTGCTGGCGGGGAACCACGGACGTGGGCATCAGAACACCTGCTGTCTCTGAAAGCAATACAGGTCCCAGGCTTGGAGAACAGGGGTGGTAGTATAGTATACTCCAAGAGCCACTATTAATACCTTAGGAAGCTGCTGTATGAAACCAATCACTATGAGAATAATTCATTATTAATGTATTAAAAATAACTGCATAATAATAAATGCAAAATGCCCTTTCAGCATAATAAATCAGTAAAAAAAAATTATTTTACAACACACACAGACAACCATAGCACTTTAATTTTGTGTACATTACAAAAATAAATTCCTGTACATTAAAAGGTACAGCAGCATGTATGACATCTTGACCAAAACACCTTCAAATAAAATAAAATCATTAAAATGATGACATATGGCCAGTATTACTGAAAAGTACACTATACGCATCCCATCATTAATGTTACCCATGGGGGTCCCTCAAACGGTTCGGACACTGGGCACGGCTCAGATGTCCTCACGGCAAGCCATCCCACTTCTGACACCATATGCGGCAAAAGGTGAGAGAACTCTCCCTACCCAGATTCAAACACAGGTCTACATGGTACCAAACATGCAACTTTGACAGCAATGCCAAAGAGCCAGGCTCGTTGGTATGGTAGTCAAAGCACTTACTCAACTGTAGTGAAGGTACTCTGTCACAAGCATACAGTACAAATGGTGGAACCAAACTGAAACTGAAAAATGTCACAATCCTTATCCTTCAAGTGGAGGGTTGGTTATCATTGAGTAGGACTTGTTGCATTTTCTGCGACTGCAGACGCTATGGGATTTGGAAACTGCTTTATCACACAGCATCTGTGGAAGGGAAAAGGAAATATTTTGTCTATATCAAAGCAATATTACTTCTATTTAACAAACAACCATTGTCATCATTATAAACACTGTAATTCTATTCTTATAGCAAATCTTTACTATTATTCTTTATTTAATTTTCTTGAGCTAAGGCAGGAAATTCCAACTCTGGGTTTAGCATTCAGTTGGTTAAAGTTGGCAAAGGGTAGGTTCAACTTTTAAAAGTTGAATACAGGATATATGACCATACAAATGTACATAAAGTTGAGCAGTATTTTATATAACATTACATTCCATTATATCGTGTGGTCAAGCATTGCAGGACACAAAAACATTATTTCAAGCGCGTCTTAAAACAATTCTCACGTACCTGTGTACACTTTAACATTGCTGTTATAACTGAGTTATTGGTCACTGTAATGATTACCCGCTCCCTGGTTGCAGTGAAGAGAAATCTCTAAAAACATTGCACCTTTTAGAAGATATCCACTTTTGAATCATCTAACACAGATGCTTAGCTGATGATTCATATTAGCTTCAGCTAAACGTTAGAATGAATTTATACAAAAATGGCAACTGTGGTGATGTCTTTACAGACTATATGGGCTGGAATTATGATTACAGTGACCAATAACTTACTCGATGTAAACATGGACCTGTGAGTATTAAGGTGGGCACACAGACAGCAACATATTAATTGCATTTATTACTCTGATAAAGACCTCACTGGTCATTTTAACAGTGCAAAAGCAGAATTGAGGGCTCATACACACACATGCACAGGCCTGCCTTGTTAAAATCTCATGCATCAAATTCCAGCAACAGGTTACTAAGATTGTATATTACTGAAATTTTATTAACATTAAAAACTGCCATAAAAAGCAATACATTACTGTAACGTTAATTGCATTACTTTTGTAACGTGTTCTCCCAACACTGTTTATAAGGTAGATGAAAGTCACTGTCTCCATTATGAAGCTATTAAAATGCTAACTAACATTAGCTAATAAATATATAAATCCACATGTTAGCTAGCATTAACTAATGCACACCAGCACTATCCACAAAGGAAAATATTTTCAAACCCAGAGTGAGCTTAACTTTAGTTAGTTTAGCGCATTTCTGTCCACGTAACAAAGCCATAACAGAGCTCTGGGGAAGAACTACATGAAGTTCCAACTACATATTTTTTCAAAGTTTAGCTGCTGATCTGAGCTTCGATGCTGGAAGCTGCCATTTTATTGCCAATTAGCGATCAGCTGATTTTCACAAACTTAACATACAAAGCCAAAAACAGAGCGCTGGAGAGAGAGAGAGTCACTACATGAAATTAATCCAACTAACATAACACCACAAGCCAAAGCACAGCGCTGGAGAATAAACCAATCCAAATAACAAATGTTTTTCTACCAGTCAGTAAAAGTTTAGCTGGCTGATGCTTCCATGCTCTAAGCCAGTGGTTCTCAACCTTTTTTGGGCCAATGCCCCTCTATCCATTATCCAGGTCCCTTACCGCCCCCCATTAAAAAATATATTTAATTGATTTTTGTTGTTGTTAATATTGTTATTAAAAACATAGAAAAACACACATAATTGAATGACAAACAACATATTAAATACTTTCCCAGGTAACAAAAAAGCCATGTGAAAATCAATCCTATTTAACTAATAAGTGAATGTTCCTCCCAGAAACTGTGTGTGAAGCTAGAAACGGTTTTCTTGGATGGGGCACTTAATAAGTGGGGGGTATGGGGGTCCTCCCCCAGATGATTTTGAGCATTAAACACTTAATTTCCTGCATTCTGGTGAAACTTTCTGCTCCAATTTCTGCCTTTTCTGCACCAATTTATGGTGGAAATGTCTTATTATGTAAAAGGGAAACACAAAAGTCAGTTGGCAGGTGACAATTCAAAATATATAAATATAATGTAGTGAGGCTCTCTGGTATTCTTTATTGCTTTTAAATATTTTTCTCCTCTAGATCAACTTATTTAATAACACTGCTAAGTCAACACACATGATTAAGTCTTACCTCCTCTTTGTGTCTTCTGTGGGGAAGTAACCTATTTAAATGTTATTGTGGCCCCTTTTCATCTCAGTGATAAATTAATACGTTTTAATTCAGTTATTGACTGGACTTTATTAGCTCATCTGTTAATAACTTATCATATCATAACTTAGTGTTTCCCACAGAATGACAGTGTAACTGTGGCACACGGGGGGTTCGCGCGTGTGCAGTCGATATTAACTACCAGCTATATACAGCGTGCTAGCCTCAAAAACCCAGCTGTATTCTAACATTAATTTAGCTCTTGTTATTAGCTAGGCTCCTTACATGCTTGCTAATAATTTGTGTCTCCGATATTGACAGCGTTGTTTTGGACAGATTTGTGCAGCTGTGTTCATGAGGGAGATGTAGAGAGAGAGGGACGAGCGAGAGGATGAGCTGCGCGAATATGTGCTGCCTGTAGCTCTGTAATCAAGTACAATTTTAAATAGGCCGTGTAAAAATCTATCTATGGCCTCTGACATGTAAAGAAAAAAAGTCATACTAATAGGAGACTAACGTCATTAGTCTATTTACATAATATTTTATTACATGCCCTATACTGCATTATGTTACTGGTCCGACAGCGGAATATCCCTCTTGTAAATGTGTAACCACTGTGATAACAAGACGTTCACAGTGTATTCCTCAGAGAAATAAACACTTTTCCACGGTAATACCAAGAAAAAGAGCTTCAATTTTCCAGAGTTTACACCGTAAACGGCATGTGGGTAAAATTTTACAGATGATACTCTGACTTCCCGTTCCCATGAAGGCAACACGGAGCTGCACCTCAAGAAGCTGACACCGTCTCGTCCAGTCGCAGTGGACTAAACTGCCAGGTTTTAGTTTTGCAGACCAAAGATTTTTTGCAAGTAGTTTAAAATTTAAACTGGTATTGTTGTGAATCTTTAGTGTAAACTTGCCTTAGAATTTCCAACTAACAAACACCCTCCAAAAGCAGCTCAGCGCCCCTCTCTTCAAAATATTGCAGGGGCTGTACCACCTCCGATGAGAAACACTACTGTAAGCTAACGTTACGGTTTTATTGCCAATTAACGCTACTGATCAGCTGATTGTCTCGCTAACGTAACCGGCAAAGCCAAACCACAGGCTGGAGAATAAGTAGGCGACATGAAATTAATCCATATTTCACACCACTGACAGGGGAAACACGTCACGGCTCTCTGTGATTATGGCGAGCTTCTAGCTAAAGCTGTCAAATGTAGCATGGCTAAAACTTAGCTATGAATTTTAATAACTTTATGAGAATTAATACCCAATGATGAATTTTAATATTCAGAAAATATCAATTCATAAAAGCTCTCGTTAAAATGGCACCACCGGAGTTGTTATTATCCTAGAGTCTCCGGACCTCTAGGTAGCTTTTAATAATTATACAATTATTACTAGTGATCAGTTAGTTAATAATCGCTAAATTATCTTAAATCAATCAGTCAGTCTCATATCTAAAGGGTCAATTCTCTTGGCAGGCACGTGAAAATAGGCAACACACACAGTTCCTTGATTACAGTGAATTTATTAACTAACTAAAGCGATATAAAAGGGTGGTTAAATACAGGGAAAATAAACAATGGCTGAACAATGAGAAATGTAGGTTCGATTGTGGGAAGCATTTGACTCATACGGCAGAGGAGAACTAATGAAAGTAAGCTATGAGTTTTAGGAGTTAAAAGACAATTTTGGGACATACCTGTCCACAGAATGTTTGTTTGGTCTTACTGCTTGTGTTTCTTCCACCGGGTTGCTGGGAAACGGCCTCACACTGGCAGAGTTCGTGCGTTCTCGGTTAGGACAACTTAAAGCTGTCGGCCAGTCACTTTCTCTGCCAGGGAATTTCTCCGGGGTCCGTCTCTGGAAGGCTTATGGAAGAAACTTGCAGTGGGGGGCCTTCCCGACCCCGTCTCGGGTCAGGTTTAAGTCATCCTTTGTGGTTGCTGGTGAGCCACGTGGCTTGGTCTGACCTCGGTGAAGTTGGCTCGACGAAAAACATTTCCGACGATGGTATGTAATCTCATTTCGTCCACTTGGGGGAGCTCAGGTTACATGAGGAAAGCTTAGATTAACCCAAAACAATCTTTCCTTAGGAAATGGGGAATTCAGCCTTAAATTCAAGCTGGATAATTAATAGAGTATAGTATGACATTTCTTTTGCAGTTTAGGATTTCCTGCCTTTCTGATAGGCTGTTTGTAATCTCTGGTTAATTTCCCTTTTGTCAGTCACCGCGTTATCAGCTTTGGAATCAAAAAGGTGCCAGTTTTATGATCAGGCTGCTCAGGGATAGCACTTAGAGAAAGCAACTTTTCCACCCCCTTTCTGTTGGGGTCTCTTCAGCAGTCTGTTGAAGTTGATCTTTAACCCCCCCTGCTCCTCTCTGGGAGAAGAAAAGAGGAATTTGGAGTAGCTCCAAATTTGGAATTTGGAGTAGCTCCAAATTTATTTAATATAAAATGCACAAATCCACACCGTTGTCCCACTACACAAACAACAGTTTTCATTTCCATCGCTAAAGTCTGACAAACAAAGTTAATTACCGCTCAGCAGAAAACAGACAACTTCAGCACCGTTTTGAAAACATCTGTCCCACAATATAGCCTTCCATCTGTGAAAATCCACAAAATCCATGATTTCTGTCCTGACTCTGTCTGGCTGTTGGCTCTTGTGCTAAATAACACGTGTGCTCCTTCATTTGCCCAAATGTCACTTCTCCTCTTACTTCTAATAAATCAGAAGACTACTGTGAGACTGTATATTACTATTATTATTAGTTCCTCTTCTTCTTTGTACGTATTCAATGTAGTGACGGGCGTCTACACTACCGGAATTACACAAGCAGAAGAAGAACGCTGTGATGACCAAATGTGCTCTGTAGCGCTGTTTGTTCGTTGACGGCTACGGTAGAAACATGACGACAAAATACAGCAACCTCCATAGGAGGGGGTGCCCGCAGTTATGTAGATATAAATGTCTCATTCTTAGGTAATAAAAACATAATGGTTCCTTATGTAAGGTCTTTATACACCACTGAAAACATAGTTATGGATGTTATATTGCATTTCTGTCAATAGATCTTCAGAAATATTACACACTGAACCTTTAACTGTTTTGAAACAATTTCACATGATCTGACTGGTACTGAAACCATTCTCCATTTAAAGGTGCCGTAGAATGGAAAATTTACCATGCCATAGTTGAATAAAAAGAGTTCAGTGCATGGAACTCAATCACCATTGTTTCCTTTATATCTAAATCTTGTGCATGCAAAAGACCCTGATAAAACAGGCGAATGCCAACAAACTCTGGATGTGATGTAACATCTGAAGATTAAAGCATGTAGACATTTTCTAGTAGAAACCAAATACAATACAAATATGAATCTGGAAATTAGTATTATATGGCACCTTGAAGCAAATTTGGGGTTTGGGGTACATATGCAGATTTCCTTTCTTCAGTGCTGATTTTCAAATACCTTTCACCTATATGCAATGTTCTTGAAAATGTACTTCTTCCACTGTAGAAAGAACCAAGGCACATTGTTTACACTGAAAGCATTTTTTAAAATACCTTATTCAACTCTCCATAACACCATTTAACAAAATCACCTGTCTTTTAGAGCTATACTGAATAACAATCAATTTTTTCACACAACTTTCAGGTGAATCCCTTTAGCTCATGCAATTTTAGCATTGTGATAAAAGACTGTTAGAAATAGATACCCGTGTGTTTGTTTGCTCATGTCTGTGTTTATAGGACTGAGACAGGACATTAACGGGATAGACAATGACCCACCACAGAATTTACAGGGAGACCATCTGAAAATAAGAGGGAAAAAACAGCGGATTGACAGATATCCGGAGATGATTGGCATGGGGAGAACCAATGATTGATGGGCATAAAAAATGTAGCTGATAGCTGTGACAGCTTGGTGGTGGTGGTGGAATGTGTGTGGGGTGTAGCCAGTCACTTGACAATATGTCAGAAGTACAGCATGAATGTCTTTTCACTCTCTTCCCTGCTAACCCATTGACACAACCTCACACACACAACCTCACACACACACAGGGAGAGAGAGAGAGCAAGAGAGACAGAGAGAGAGAATATTCTCAGACATACAATAACTAATAACTAACCTCTCTCCACTAGTCTTCAGTCTCTGTTCTCCACCCTCTTCAGCCTAACCAATTACAGTAGACTGACTTTTCCTTTGTGTCTGGATATAAGTAGGGCCCTCTCATCTACAATCAATGGCAACACTTACACCAATTAGCCAAGCCTAAGGAAGGGTCTGGAGCTGCAGGAGAGTGTGCTCAAACACCACTAAGGGTTTAGATGGCTATTAAAGATTGGCATCAAATGGAAAAATGTCCATGTTCCAATAGTGCTTGTCAGAGACTATCAGAACCATTTCCATCTGCATTAGCTGTTTACTTGCTCTGATCTGACACTTTTTCCCAGAATAGTCCAAAAGAAAGACTTGCAGTGATGTAAATAGGATTAGCCAGATACAAATCTCTGTTTCCTGAATCACAATTATAAGAATGTTTTCCTATGGGAATGCGTAAGAGACTTATTTTGGGCACACATTTTTGGCAGAAAAAGGTGCATGAATATAACACAACAGAGAACAAAATTCTAATCTATGGGAATGTCTGATGTGAGTTTGTGTGTGTGTGGTATGTGTATTTCTGAACATAAGTGTGTGTGTATGTCTGTCAGAATTCTTCTCCATCTCAGTAAACCTCTGTAATTACATCCCAACAGAGGGAGGAATTAAACCCAGTTTCATCTATTGGGATGATGAATATGACAGCGTACTGTTATATAGACTTCATATCTGCAGACAAACAATCATAAATCTCCGCCTGTGATGGTGCTGCTCTGAAGGCTGTGTAATTAAACATTGTTATATGAGAAAGTGAATTAATCTATAGTCTGTGAATGTGCCATCAGGATACGGTTGATGGCAGGCTGTGTTAGAGAGAGGATGATTTAGCTGACGAGGCTGGTCGTATAAAACCTGGGGGACTCAGTCGATGGTGAGCAGAAATGGAGTATAATTTGCAAGGTTCCTAAATGATGCCACTTTATTCATTTTTCAGGGATGAGTGTCATATTGATGGAACAAAGAAAGTCACAAAGAACACGATGAAACAAAGAAAGTCACTAAGAACTGAGAAACGAAGATACATGGTCTGCAGACATTTGAGTCTCTGCATTTATGTTCTGACATATGAATCTGTGGGTTTATGTGATTTAAGATACTTGCTGCGATGGAAGGTAATTCTCTTTCACAACACTCAATAATACTTGGTAGAAGGGATTAGCAATATTGTCTCCTGGGTTTGAGCCTGGTCTTTCCTGTGGACACACAGTGGAGATGGACATTGTTGACCTACACCTGTCCACTGTCTTCACCCATAAATGATGATACATACTGGCAAGGTCATTTTTTTTTACCAATTCTGTCACAGTGAGAGATCCTGAAGGGAACCCTGTTGTTTTCTTGTAAACAGACAGTTCTACCTGGTGGTTGGCTGGTGTAACAGCTGTGTTTCCATTTCCTTCCTAAAACTTTTGCAAAGCTGATTTTTTTGGGTTGACCTGCCACCCTCAAACTGTTGCATTTTGTTCCCCTCCTCTCCTTCAGTGTTTCTCTCCAAGTGAATATGCTACCTACATACTTAAGCATGCGCGTTCTTCTGTGCCTACAAGTAGAGCACGAAACAAACCAGGGGACCTACTCGTCAAATTATTGCCTCATAGCACCACTAGTGGGCAAAAAATCCGCAGGGTATCTTTAACAACTGACTGCTGCTTATTTTTGGTTACCTTCTCCACATAATAGCCTTCACAAACTTTTAAGACTAGGCTGGGCCACATATAGCTGCACATTGTAATTTTACAAATACTATTAGATTGCTTGCTACTTGACATGAAGCCAATTATACAGAACAGTCTGTCACAAAGATAGACATGAATGTAGCCAAACAAGAGGCAGAGCAATTGTACATCATGTTGTACTCTACATAATGATCAAGTTTTTAACTGAAATGTTTTGCCTGATGGAAACTTAATGTTAATGAGATTCTAGTATTAATATTCAGCATACTTGGAAACTCACTCAAATGCACTTCAAAATTAGAAACATTCCATACTCAAATGAAATGAATTATTTTGTTAGATTTGAGCATCTTTTAATAAAATCATCACTGTAAATGTGTGTGCATTTGTGTGTGTGAGAGTGTGTGTTTATGTGCAGGCTCAAGACCTATGGGAGCCAATTAGAGCGTAATGTTGGAGATGACAAAAGAAACTGAGCTTGGTCCAGCCCACCCTTCTCTGCCTTGTATCCCCCTGGCTTGATAGCCACACAGAGGTTTTAATAAGAGAGGTGTCTGGCACTCTCATCTCCTCTCAGACATACAGGAAGCCCAGCGGTCACGGAGTTTGAGTTTAGATGAGGTCACTGCCCCTGTGGGCTCAGCTGGAAGAAAAGGAGACAGTGAAATAAATGGACAGGAGACTAGAGAGCAGAAGGACCAGTTACTGAGATGAAGCTTGGTGTGTGTCTCAGAGATATTATATAACAGAATATGGGATGAGATTGTAGATCAAATGTGTCCTTTATAACTGAGAGGTCTGACCCATCTCTCCTGTGCGGAAATGTAATAGGACAGGTTCACCTTTCTACCTTCACTTGGAGAACTTATTTCAGTGGTTATTCTGATGACTCAGGAAGACCACCAGTGGCTGAAATACACACGTTGACGGACATTGATGCAGTTTTAATATTGTCTGTGTTAAAATAGTTTGCTAAAGCAGAAATGTAGTCGAAGATTTAAAGTTATGTAACCGTGTCCAAATTAACACCTGGCTGAGTAGTATAACATAAATAATTGTTATATTGTTTGACAATCATATAATAATAAAACACTTTTGAAAAATTTTATAATGTTACATTTTACAATGTCTTTCTCAATTCCTACAAGGATAAACCAAACTCAACACAGCAGCAATTGGGGGTGATGATGATAACTTCCCCTGAGAGACTCGAAGCCTACAGGTGGAGCAGTACACCAGCAGGCCAAATGAGTGAGTACTGATGACTCCACCATATTGCAGAGGGTGAGTTGCAGTGAGTACAGTATAGTATGTCCAACCTCGAATTGTGTGCCTGAACCAGCTAGCAGGCACTGCTTATTGTGTTGTCTTTTTCTTATTATATAAGATGATGAGAAACCAAACATTTCGGCATGTTCATAATCACATGTTGTTTTTTTTGGGTACAACAATGGAGTTTAAAAAAGAAATCAGTAACCTAAAACAGGTTGTAAAGGAGAAACAGATACTAATTTAATATCTTCACTGACAGCAGCCTCCATCGACCATGATACACTACAGCTACAAGACATTTTGTGTTTAGGATTGGGGACGGTATTGAAAGCAAAAAATGGCTACTATATCATGATCTGTATCTTTGTTTTTACATGTTGAGAACCAAAAATCTTTTCAATAAAAAACTGCCTTATCAACAAATTGCATTGCAAAACGCAATGGTTCAGTGCTAGTTTAAGGCATACTGGATGTTGGGTGGAATGCTAAACTAAACCAGTAGGGTTTAATAAAGATAACCTTTATTCTTTCAATTTGTGGCTGCTTATAATTTTCAGTACTGTCTACCGTTTAGCCTGAAGTTGTCACGATGTGTGCCTGCCTGCTTTGTTTAGATTATTCTCAGTTTTGTTATTTTAGTCTTCTCTGTATCTGTTATTTAGTCTGTCTTACGTTTCAGCTTTGTCTTTAGTTTTGGGTTCAGTATGGCTGGTGTTAGTTAGTTAGTTTTTTCCACTGCCTGCTTGATGTCGATCTGCTCTGTGTTTTTGTCTGGTCCCAGTCCACTCTGTTTGTTGGTTATTTGTGATCTGTCTGCTTGTGTTCTGTGTTTTGAGTTCCAGTTAGATTCTTGCCTTGTGTTTTGCAACCTGTTAATGTCTGTCTGTTTTCCCCTGCTGTCTCTCTGCCTGCATGTGTCTCGTTAGTCTCATCTCTGTCACCTGTATTGCCCCCGCCCTGCTCGTTAACCCTGTGTATGTTTGCTTTTTCGGTTCAGTCTCTGTCTGGTCATTGCAGTGTGTTGTGGTTGCTGTTTGTCTTGCCTGCCTGCTTCCAGCCAGAACCCTGTCTGTACTTCATTTGTTCTGTGGATTAGGGATCACACCTGTTCTGAATTTTTCTGTTTGTTTTTGGTTTACTTTGGACTCAGCCATTCACATGTAAGTGTGCTCGCTTCTAGTTGCCTTAATAAATCATTGAACTGAACCTGTCAGCCTTGTGTCCTGCATTTGGGTCCTCCAACCTGTTCAGCCACCCCCGCCTAACAGAAGTGAATGATAAAAACACAACCTTTTGTACTCTCTACTACTTTCTTCTGATATTGGGGTCTACAAAGTCCATCAATACACATGTTTTATATGTTACAAAAATATGGCAATGTAGCAGCAAACACTCTTTAAGGACCATGTCCAAATCAGTCCTTTTAGTCTCCAGCTACGTTGTCTTAGAAACCAAGCCAGTATTTCCCTAAGGCATCGCTTCAGATCTCTTGCATTGTCAATTGCAGAGGGTCCCACAAGCCTCTGTTCTTCAGCTGGCAGAGATAAGGTCTCCGGCAGCTGGGACACTAGGGAAGCATCTAAAGTCTTTCCATTACTCAGTGTGTAAATGCAGGTTCCTGCTGTGTCACTCTAGGCTCCCTCAACTTGGATTTTCCTTTGTTTCTTTCACGTTGTCTCACACAGAGTGTGTAGGGTGCACCGAGGTGCCTTTTGTGTGTTTCAAATGTTGTACCTTGTACAATTTTCTCACAGCTCCTTGATCTTTGCAGCCAGTAGTGAGGCCAGTAGTGAGTCAAGGTTTTGTCTTTCTGCTATATGTAAGTTGTTGGTTGTCTGTACATTTGAAGAACTCACAGGTATGTCAAAATTTGCATGGATGACTTTCTCTGCAGAAAGGACATTTTCACTGTTACACCCTGGTGAATCTCAAGTGTCTCTTTTTTAGAATGGCAGGATGTGGTTTGGATGTATTGGATATTCCAGGAGGAAATCCTCAGCTTGTGACCATTGTCTGTCAATAGACAGAACATTTCCTGTATTTTTGTTTAAAATATCTTGACAACTATTGGATAGATTCCCATTCAATTTGGCACAGATATCCAAGGGGCCATAATGATGCATCGAAATGGCTTTGGTAGTTCTCTGACCTTCCCTCTAATGCCACCAGCAGGTAAAAGTTTTCACTGATCCAGTGAAATGTCTCAACATCTACTCTAAGATTGGCATGGATTTGGTACAGATATTCATGTCCAACAGTGATTCCCTTTTCATATAGGGCCACCAGGCGGTATATTTGTGTTTTTTAGTGAACTTCTGAATGGATTTCCATAAAATTCGGTACACACATTCATGCCACCATAGGGTTAAATTGTGTCCAAATACTTTGGTTTATGACCAAATACCTGCAAAACTATTGACACTCCAATCAGCCTAAGCTGTACTCTGTTTTAAGGGCTGGGTGACTGGGGGAACCTTTTCCAACCATTACGTTTAACAATGATTCCTAAACCTTGGCTCTATGGCTCTAAAAAAAAAAAAAAGGTTGGCCCAACTTACTGTGTCCTCTCATGTAGTTTCCTATGAAATTCCAGCTATGAAACAAAAATAAGACGCTAATTTTGTCCAGCCAATGCAACAAGCAAACAGCACAGACGGAGTGAGAGTTATTGCCAAAATAAACAGCTGATTTCTAAAGCAACATGTAAATCCTTACAAATAATTGCATCATCACACAAGCTGTATGTTCACACAGCAGAATATGGGATCATGATAGCCACATCTCTTACCACACAAACCCAACCAACAAGTTTAATAAGCCTATAGGATGGCTATAGCATGCCAGCATCCATGCACAACAGAACATCATAAACCATAGATATTTGGTTTTAGCTACATAAAATATAGCAAGTGAGAAGACTAAAAGAGACATGCCTCTAATGACTGATTATGAGTCTATTCCAAATGATGCATTTCCAACAGAACCATATGAAAAATGAAAACAATACAGGGGGGAAATGAATTAAATACTGTAAGAAATAACTGTGTGCCACAGTGTGCATTGCACTCATCTGTGCAGCTGATCTGCTGTTAAGGCATAATAATTTATTTAGTCACATGCCGGTACTACAACACACCAGGACAAACTTAAACAGTATTTTTTATGCAAAGAAAATAATAACTTCATGTTGGCTATGACATTATTTATGAATTTACAAGAGGGGACAAATAATTACTAAATTTGTCATAGACAGAGATTCAAAAGTTTATAAAGTTTCCCTTTACTCAATAACTCACAAAAGGATGTGTTTTTTTTTAAGAGAGTGTAGGCTAAATTTGCCCCCACCTCAAAATACTCAAGTGCATGTTTTACTCTATAGAGGAAGTTAAATATTTTGAAAAAAAAAACCTCTATATATTTCAAATGAATACAAAATACTACCATTTAAAGTGGTCATATTAAGTACATTTTCAGGTTCGTAATTTAATTTAGGGGTTGTACCAGAATAGGTTTCACATTGTTTAATTTTCAAAAAACACCATTTTGACATACTGCACATTGCTGCAGCACCTCTTTTAACCCTGTGTGTTGAACGCTCTGTTTTAGCTGCGGAGTGAAGCATCTCACCTCTACAAGATGTTTGTTGGGAGTAGCACATGCACAGTACCTAGTTATGGACTACAAGCCAAACAGAAGCAGAGTAGCTGTACTTACAGCTTCAGTTCAGCTGTACATGTTCGCGAACCAGCTTTGCAACCTAGACTGGAACAAGAGTTTTAGAGAGGTAAGTTAATTTGTAACAAATTGATCTTTCTTACAAGTTTTAACTGTGCACTGTCTCTACATCAGTAACAACGTTATGCCCATTGACTGCTTGGAGGGTATCTAACATTCAGTAGGGGGTTGGGGTGAGGGGAAGCAGCGGGCGGACGTCTTGTCACTGTGTGTGCTGCAGCTCAATGTGTTTCTCCACCAGTGTTTTTGAGGACGTGCCAGACTAGCTGCTAGGCGAGCATTATGATACATAAAAGATATATAACACAACAAGGAATGGGAAAAAGCCAAAAGCTTAATATTACCTCTTTAAAGTTGTATGTCCCTTCACGTGAGAGTCGAGTTCTTGAGGGAAACGCCAGTGGAATACTGCCATTACTATGTCAGGATAACAAATACTAACCCAGTAGATTAACTGATGCACCTGTATACAACACATGTCCTAGTGTTTATTTGTGAATGCAGATTTTTATCGAGGTGCCATTGGTTTTCTTTCCTTTATGCACAGTGTGACCATCGTGTTTGCTTTTAGAAACCATTTAGACCATTGGCTCTCTGAAAGGAGCAAAAACAAGGAATACACTGATATGATCCCTTCATGATATCTGGTCACATGTCCTGAATGTGTTTTTGTGTTGTCTCTTTTTACACTTTTACCTCAAAAGCCATTTAGCTAAATTGTTCCTGATGGCTCAAGATTGTTAGTTTGGAAATCCAACACTCATTTGCAATCACAAGATTAGATCCTGGGTTCCTCTTTTGAGGGAACTCGAACTGCGTCGGTGACGACACTATGGGAACGCCTCTGGGCGTGGCAGGGCTGAATTATGAATGAAGCTACTCCAATCCTATTGGTGTTGCTAGAACGGTAGCGTGTGACGGCGTAACCGGAGGCTTATATAAGCACGAAATGTGCGTTTCCTGCCTGGGGATGTCGCATGCCCAGGCAGCTCTCGAGGGTGCTGCCTGCGGCCATTGCGAGGCCCTGCCCCTGAGGGTGCTGAGGTCTCGTGCGGCTCTCTTCCTGGAGGATGGTCGGATGCGCTCCCCCTGTGGCACAGGCCCCGCAGTCGCTGAGGCATCGCTGAGGCGTTGCGGCGGCGCCGATCCTGGGGATCACAGCGTGAGATCTCCGAGGGCACCGGGACGGCTGAGGCCTTTTCCCGGTCCTCATCTGTGGAATCCTCTTCCCCGGTCGGGAGCCCGTTTCTCGGCTTCTCCCACTCGAGGCATGAGTCCGGAGAGGCTTGCACGGTCTGACTCTGAGGAGCTAGACGTGCTTAGCATCTTGAAAGATGACTTCAGGGAGCCGGGCACACGTCATCAGTCCTCGCCCGGATACGATGAGTTGTTGGAAGTGGTGACGCGGGCTGTGGCCAAGCTGCACATTGATTGGCCACAGGCGGTGCAGGAGCCTCCGGCTGGCAGTAAACTGGATGAGCGGTTTCTGCAGCACCGAGTGCCACCCCAGCGTCGGCCCTTGCCATTTTTTCTGAATGTACACAACGAGTTGTGTAGATGTTGGAACAAACCCTCCTCCGCATGGCTGTCTACGTCCCCCCGGCTGGACTATGGCAACGTGACAGGAATCAGACAGCACGGCTATGGAGCGAAGCCGCGGGTAGAGGAAGCGCTTGCGAGCTACCTTTCTCCCACCCTCGCTTCATCCCTCCGGACGCCGGCGCTCCCCACCAAGCCGTGTCGGATGACATCCGATTTGGTGGGCAAGGCCTACATGGCAGCGGGTCGAGCTGGTGCAAGCCTGCACACGATGGCCGTCTTGCAGGCGTATCAGGCCGATCTTCTTCGAGACTGTGACCTGGGGGGCGTCCCTCTGAGGAGGACCTGACAGAGCTCCGTAGAGCTACGGACTTAGCTCTCCATGTTACCAAAGAGACGAACCGTTCCATCGGCCGCTCCATGGCAGCATTGGTGGCTACGGAGCGCCATCTATGGCTCAACCTCTCGGGCATCCAGGGGAAGGAGAAGGCTTTTCTCCTGGATGTGTCCCTCTCTCCTACTGGCCTGTTTGGCGAAGCAGTGGATGCTGTCGTCAGCAGATTTCAGCACGCCAAAGCACAGGCATTTGAGTGATATCTCCCCCGCCAGTCAGGCTCCAGGACGGTGATGGCTCAGGAGAGGCGGGCGCAGCCCTCGTCCAGCGCCTACCGCCGCAGCCAGAGGCAGAGGGATCTCCCTCAACCAACCTGGGACGCGAGGTGGGCAAGGCCTACATGGCAGCCGTGCTGTCTGATTCCTGTCACGTTGCCATAGTCCAGCCGGGGGGACGTAGACAGCCATGCGGAGGAGGGTTTGTTCCAACATCTACACAACTCGTTGTGTATATTCAGAGGCATGGCGGCTTCTAGGGCCCTCCTCGCAGGGGCGTTGCTCCAAGATTTGTGTGACGCGGCTGGCTGGGCCACCCCTCACACTTTCATCCGGTTTTACAGTCTGGACTTTCCTTCTGCACCTGACACCAGTGCGCTCTCCTCTTAGTCGTGCCTCAGGTTTTTGCACGCTGGGGGCAGGCGGGGTTTTGGTGCAGCCTAAGTGGGTATCTGGCTCCCATAGTGACGTCACCGACGCAGTTCGAGTTCCCTCGAAGGGGAACGTCTCGGGTTACGTATGTAAACCCTTGTTCCCCGAGAAGGGGAACGAGACACTGCGTCGGTCCGCCACACCTCACCCCGCCTGGAGTGCCTTGCTTCATAGAAAAGGGCTAATGTGTCCTGTGTGCCGGCGTGCTTATATACGCCTCTGGTTACGCCATCACGCGCTACCGTTCTACCAACACCAATAGGATTGGAATAGTTTCATTCATAATTCAGCCCTGCCACGCCCAGAGGTGTTCCCATAGTGTCGTCACCGACGCAGTGTCTCGTTCCCCTTCTCAGGGAACAAGGGTTACATACGTAACCCGAGACGTTTTATCTGGGGCTTCTAAAGGAAATGGACATATAAACACACAGACACGAAAGTGAACACAAAAGTTTTCCTTGGTCCATCAGTAAATCATTTAAAGCATTTAAGCACACCGCGTGGACCGGGCTAAACAGTGAATTACCTTAATTCCATCCATCTTACCTGCCATGTCTTCTCCCAAACATACTGAACATTGTGTTGAGGAGATCTTAGTGGTTAGCCTTTTATCCTATACTTCCCAAACTATTTCCATTATCTTAAGGTCAGAGGCTGGCTCTGCCTGCCGGCTGCAATATTTATCAATCAAACAGGTCTGAGACAACAGAGAAAAGTGGAGTGGCACAGCAAAGAGCACTTAGCCTGGATAAACAGGCGGCTAGTACCATGGATCACTGCACTGCTAAGCCTGTCACTAGGAGAGGGGCTAGAGGGAGACAGAGAAGGGAGAAACTCTGGACATAGTGTGCCCAAGTGTATATGTGTTTGTGTGTGTGTGTGTGTGTGTGTGTGTGTGTGTGTGTGTGTGTGTGCATGTGTGACTTACAGTGAGGCTTTGGGGAGAAACACGGGCCTGGTCAAAATGTCATCAGCGTGCCAGCTTATAGCAGCTTGAAAGGCTTAGAGTTGTGATATTTATCCTGTGGGCTTTGGCAGGGAGGTGGACTGGGAGAGAAAATATCTGTAATTTCATGGTGTCTTCAGGGGAAATTTGATTTCAGATGGCTGGCAGTCTGATAAATAGGAACTGCTGCCTGCAATCCTTTCCTAAAGGGATAGAAGAAAGGGTACAAGTCTCCCTTACGTCTGAGTCCGTATGAGTGTGTGTTTGTGTGTGTACTGTCGTGCATTTACATCTGTAAGATCAGAAAAACTGATCTTTTATGCATGTTACAGCACTTGTCTTTGCATGGAGTAGCACTTTAGAGTGAACTACTATCTGGAATGACTGGATTGGTTTTGATTACCCCCTGCACTGCACTGGTTTTTATTTCAATTGTCCCTTTAGAGCACCTGTTCAAGAGTTAAATAAGGTCAGGTTGTTTTTTTTTTTACCTTTTTTATGTGACTGTATTTTGTCCTGTCCCTCTGTGCCTCCGCCAGCCCCACCATGCTGTTGGTTCTCTCTGAATTAAAACCAACATCCTTACAATTTCATCATAAATTTTTAACGATTAAATCATATCCTATTAATCCAATAGAGAGCTCTAAAATTCAATATGGTGTATAAACAATTAGATATCTCTGCCCATCATTTCACTCTATTTATATTTAATGTGACTCTTCACATAGTTGAGGGGAGGGATATGGAGATAATTGGAGGGAGACGAGAGCAAAAAAGCAGTTAAGAGGATGTGAAAAGAGGGGAACAAGAAAATCCTCATTTGGTTTGCCTACACACTTCATTATGGTGGATAAGGCCTGTAAATACAGTAATAGCTAAGTACTGATAATTAGCTTTTGCTTAATTAGTCCTCATTCCATTTCCTATTGTTTCACAACAGTGCACAGGCTTTTTCATACATGCTACATCAAGATTCAACCCTCGACATACTGTTTAAGATCCCACAACGTCAGTGATTACAGCTGAGGTGAAATGTTTTTTAAGCACTCACATGCTTCCAATTAGATCAGGTATTGTGCAAACAGTGAACACCAACTCCAGAAAAGACTCAAAAGGAGCATGACCTTATTTCCAGTGAAAGAGCCAGTGGGAGGCAGAAAGGATGGATTTAGCATCTCTCAAGCAGAAACAGCTGACTCTGGTGACCAGTAACAGCAGTAACAGGTCTATTCTCCTCATTTGCTAACAGCTCCAGATGCTTCTGAAAATGCTGCCGAGGGACGAGTGTCAAGTTATGCTCTATAGCATTTCACATAGTCAACGTGTAGTCATATGCCGATTTAAGAATAGGTATAAGTTTTTGAAGTCTATCTTACAGTTTATCTCAATTGCTTAAACACTAAAACCAGGCTCTTAAACTGAAATTTTAAAACCATAATGCCATTTATCAAAACCACACCCATTTCCCTGATGATGATTGATTTCCATGGTTCAGTTTAGTTGAACAAAGAGTACTTATTGATAACACACTAATCACAACCTTCAATAGATAGATAAAAGGGCCTGAGTCAGTTCATTCTGTTTTGGAACAATGGATCCAGAGAGATGTGAACAAAGGGTCCAGGACAACGGAGAGGAGGAGGATTAAGAGCAGTAGGGAGAAAAAGAATAGGTGAAGGAAGAGAAAGAGGAAAAGGTAGAGGAAGAGTAGGGAAAGGAGGAAGTGGAGGAGAAGGAGTAGGGAGAGGAGGACAAGTTGTAGGAGGAGGAGTAGGTGGGGGAGGAGGTGGAGGATGAGTAGGGAGAGGAGGAAAAGGTGGAGGACAGTCCCAGTCCAAAGACGGGATGCTGGGGTAGAATAATATTTTGATTTTGTTTGGTGTATGGCACTGCTCAGTACACTGAGGAATCAAAAATGAGCAGATGTACACATTTGTTGTATCTTTTGTTGTGTTCATCATGTGAAAAGGTTTTTGAGGGGAAGAACCACACGCAACATTAGTTGCAAGTGGAGAGCTTAATTTTGATCTGGGAAATAGAAAGTTTGGGGAATTGGGTGAGAGGTTCTAGATTTGTGTTCAGAGTTTTGAGAAAACGAGACATAATTTCAAGAAATGTGGTTAAGTAATCAAGAACAACTGTAATATAGCACTTAAATGTCATGCTGTGAACAACACTGTAAAAGATAGAGGACAAAAACCACAATCCTCATTGTGCGCAAAAATTCAGCCAAAGCTCATATGAGACATGGGAGACTGCATTTCGTTTCCAGTTTCCTACTGACAGTATATCTTGGTTTCTTTTCTAACTATGGTGGTGTCAGATCAGAAAATGCTTTTATTTTTATAACGCTTTTGAAAGATGCAGACAAATTATGTTGTACCGCTGATGGTGTCAAATCAGATTTCTGTTCAGCAGGTCGAAAACAGGCTTGTGCTAAAACCGCTACTCTTTGATTATTCCTCAGATCTCATATCTTCTGCAGTGAATATGACTGTATATGAAGTGAGTGCTACATTATTGCCACCTACGAATTTAGAAATGAGAGAAAATACTTTTTGCAAGATCGCCTCAAGCTTGGTTCTCCTTAGAGAAAAAATTGTACCTAATTCTGGCTCATTGCTTTGCCCGCAAACTACTCAAATGGTCACTGTTCTGCTGTTTCCAGTCATATAGTGATTAAGTACATCAGCATCTAGGTGTCATTTAGTGTGGGGCTGATCTAAAACAACTGGTTACCTTGAGCAATCTTAGAAAATACCTGAACATGTTTATCTAAGGTTTTTTCTTGAGGTTACAACAATATTGACCTCTACATCACAGCCCCTGTTTAAAAGGCAATACTTTTAAACAGTGACAATCTCACTCCAGCAATACTGTCAAAATATGTTTAATAACTGTCAACACTGTGCCACAGGAAGAGCAGAATGCAAGTGGCAGGCCTGATATTCTGCCCACAACGCAGTACCAAAGTTTTGTATCTTAGGCTATAGTAAAACACGAGGAAGCGCTAGAGTCCAAGTCAAGTCTCAAGTCTTTGAGCTAGAGTCCAGAAAAGGTAAAGTTTCACAAAGACATACCTTCATACATTATGTCTGTTTGACCCAGATGAAGCTGTAGTCATAAAGAGACTGTCCGATGCAGCTTTAACATACTGCACTCGCTCCCGTGGACGGCGATCAGTTATCGGCGGACGATCACCTGTTGACACCTGTGTCCTCTCTCAAGATACGTAATTGTTTTACGCAGGGAGGGGAATAACAGCAATCTCAACAGACATTTATTAAAAATAAACATTGTTCACATGTCCCGCACCACAAATCCGAGTCAAGTCTGAAGTCACTGTGTGTGCTACTTAAGTGCGACTCGAGTCCAAATCTCAAACTCGAGTCCCCATCTCTGCCGCCATAGCCCAAGTGTATTTGCTGCACATTAATCAAGTGAAGACACAAAGCAACTTACTGCTTACACAAATTGGACACATTAAATATCCAAATCAATATTTTTTCCATTTTGGTTTTAAAACAGAAAAACAAAAACTTTCTTTCTTTCTTTGATTATTCCATTTCAAAACCGAATCAGAGAAACAACAAAAGAACATTTCAATCATTTCATCAACTGTATCATTCGTTCATATACAGTTCGCCAAATGAACTAACAGAAACCTTAAAAACCGGAGGATTCTCTGGCAAGTTCTGAAGTGTTTCCGTTCCTATCCCAGTAGACGCATTGTGAATTGCACTGTCTACTGAATGTTAAGCCTGCTGTTTTTCTAACTAAAAACCAACTTATGCATTTCCAGGAAGAGGAAATTCATGTTCTTCTTATTCAGGGGAATCCAATCACACATTTCATGAAGGCTATTTCAGAGGTGTTATAAACAAGCCACAGACTTTTATGAATGTCTTTCAGAACTTTTCAAAGTAAAAACTCTCAATTCAACTTGAAATAAAGCAGTGCTGAAAAAAAATCTTGCAACTGTTGCTGTCATGACTGAGATCTATATCAAAGTATTTAGGTATTTATTTATTTGGCCCGTGGGCCGCCTATTGCCGACCCCTGCTGTGGAAGAAAACAATGTCGGACGCACATTTTGAACAAAAAACGCAGTGACGTGTCCCAACCCTGCACAGCCCTATGAATGATCACTGCACTAGTTACATTAAATAGGCACCGCCATCGCCCAAGTGTTTTTGTTGCACGTCAAGTCCAAGACACAAAACTACACAAATCGGACACATTAAAAACAACAACAAGGGGAATGTGTTGCTCCTAGGAGGAGGCTGTCTAGAAACAGCACATATCGTAGCCTTCTGGCTCTGGCTAAATTTACATCTGTTAGTGATGTGAGTGATGTGCGGATCGAAGTATTGATATTTCTGATACCAACATTTCCTGCTCTAGGATCAATACTCATATGAAAGGATTGATATCTAAACTCAGTAATTTCGAGTGAGTTTGTTTTATCATAAGTATCTTACTGTCACCAGAATGGTCTAATTATACTCAGTTGATAGGAAATACTTTTCCTTCCGCCTGTCAAGCATGCGCTACTGTGACAGAACTTCTTTGAAGTGACCCGCTGCAGCCCTTTACATTTCCCGCAATTGACCTACCGACTATGACAGTAGTTTGATGTCTTGTCATTATACAGCTATTATTTGGAACTGGTAAACCTACAGCCTACTCGTTTTTTCTCATTCATATATACAGAAACGGGAGGAGGGTCACGTTAAACTAGAAATAAAATATTTTTAAAAGTATTGGTAATACCAGCCTGGGTATTACTATTGGATCGTTTAGGAATTAAGTGGTATCACACATCACTAACATCTGTGAACTGCAGATGCACTATCCATAAATTGGATGAGTAACTAGTATAATTTAAGTGCATTACTACTATACAAAGTTAACTATAAAAAGTTTAATGTTAGTATAATATTTATATGTTACACATTATTTGGATAATCTGCCTACAGTTTATAGAAATTTGTAATATTTCAGCTGTTATTAGTTGAGATTCAACAAGTCAACTTTTTCATAAATAAAATTGTTTTCTGATATTACACCACTGTAATTAAGGTTTGATTAAGGCTAATGTTAGTGTCTTTATTTTCATTTCTATATACTGTTTAGCTTACCACTAGTGTAATATTAATTTCAGATGGACAGCAGTTTCATTTTTGTGGGTTGTTAAATCCTTGTGCAATAAAAATGCTCTAATTTGTTAATGCTAAGTACTGACTAATCAATAATTATAACCATTCATGCAGAACAAATTGAAGTTTTGAAAGTTTGCTGTAGCCTGTGAGCCTTCTTTTTTAATGCCCCACCCCATCCAGGCTTTGATTGGTCAATTCATGAAACGTGACACTGATAAGCAACTTTATGTACACGGCTGTACAAAAGGCACCTGGGCTGTTTCTCTGTTTTCTCTTCTACCGAGACTTCTGTACTTTAAAGCTCGGACTTGGCAAGTTCGGCTCGGGAAAACTCCCAGGGACAGGAGCACGCACTCAGTCATTCAGCAATTGGAACAGCAGCCGACTTGATGACGGCTGGACCTGTTAGCAGGTGGGACCTCACATCTCTGAAAATCAAAAATCAGCTCTTTCTTGAGAAATCGACCACATATTTGGAGTTTAAACAACTATATTACTATAACTAACTCTTAAAACTGCATTCTGTGGAGTGTTTTCTCCTCCGACATTTCCGCTTTTTGGCGGCGAAATGCATTCTGGGATATCTGGTTATCCAAAGTGCACACGAGTCACCACTTATGCAGGCTCTGGAAAACAGGTGGAGCGAGAACACATCAGGGTATTTGACTGTACTTCGCTAGTTGCTGACTTTTTAATTGGAACAGTACTTGGGCTGCAACTGATCACAAGTCCACAAAAACACAAGTACAGACAAGAACGCAGACTGAGAAACAGCTCTGATCTTCTCCCTACTCTGTCTCCACTATTAGAGGTTAGCAGGCAGGTGACAACAGGTATAGGTGAGGGTCACATGGTTCCCACTGGGTAATACAGTTATTTAGGGCCATATGAAAAAAGAGTATTGACAGCTTGCAAGAAGTGCCGGAGGGCAAGAGTAAGTCATGGTACACCAGAGAGTAAAATGTAGAAGTGCCAGTACTGCGTACCGGTGAGTACCAGCCCATCAGGTGCTGGTGTTTGTGCCGTAAACCATTACACCGTTGTCACAAAAGGTTGTCTGTGCACTGGACCCCAATGTTACATAGCACCAATGACCAAACACCCCAGCCTGGAGTGGCAATGACATTGATGATGAGATGATGAGATGCCATTTACCTTATTACAAGACAGTGACCCATCTACATTATTTTGAAGCTGTTATTTTAAGATAAAATTACTACAAAATGTTGCTTTAAATTAAATGCAATCACTAGTTTGAGTCTTACATGAGACCAAAGGCATCAAACCTTTGTGATATTTATCTATTTGATATATGTGCTATTATGTGATAATATACAGAAAATGGATCAGAGTCTCAACAAAGTTTAAATTCTCTATTAAAGTGTACAATTACCTGTCATCACAACATCCAGTCTCACATGAGGAAAAGTGGCACAGAGCCCCTGATAACGCAGGTGTTCATTATACAGAACAAGTCAAACACTTCCTTGGTTTGAGAGACACACACATAACACATCCTTTCACCTCTATTATCATTAGCTTCATACAATTCTAGCTTATCATTTTCTTTGCAGTAATCTCTAGGTCAATCACATACAAAGCCTTGAGTGTGAATTTGCAAAGACACACACACACACACACACACACACACACACAAATTATGAGGCTTTGATGTAAGCCATCCCTGTAATGATCAGGGCTTTGCTCATCTCATTTCCTTGATTGAAGCTGTACAGCAGCATAAATAATTCATTCTCATGTATATTGCAGTGTTTCGAATCATGTTTTTTAGATTCCAGTTTGATCAGTCAATTCGGAACACATGTACACCTTTGCCAAGCTGCTTGTCCTAAATGTAATTCTATTTTAGACTGATTTCTCTGTAAGACAGGTGATTCTGTCTGAACATCTGCCTCCGAAGATTAATTAACAAACTGCTGTGTGACGAGACTAACGACAAAAATGAAAATGATGTAGAAATCCTTTTTGCATGGCTGTTGTCCATATGTTTATCCATGTGTTACACTAATATTAGAAGTGCTAAACAATGTTTTATTTAAACATTTCTAAATTAACATACAAATTTATGTATTTACTTAATTAGTACATATGCATTTGGTGTTGTCCTTATTTTATAACTGGTCTATTTCTTGCTCTTTTATTAGATGTATGTCATGATGTGTTTTTTCCATCCATCCATCATCAACCGCTTATCCTGCGTACAGGGTCGCGGGGGGGCTGGAGCCAATCCCAGCTGACATCGGATGCAAGGTGGGGTACACCCTGGACAGGTCGCCAGTCCATCGCAGGGCCATGATGTGTTTTTTGATTTTTCTTTTTATCACATACACACGGTAGTCCGCAAGTTCACAAAAAAACCTTTTAGAGATACTTATAATGTGAGAGTGAAGAAACTGCTAATACTGCCATTGACACTTGGCAAAGCCGATTCAACCTGAAGCTCAGGGCCTTTAAAGCCCCACTAAAATTGCTTTTACAGCAGCACGATTACACAAGGTGACATTCTGAGTTATTATTCATTCACACAAACAAAAAGGCAATTAACCAATTACAGCTTGTTTGTAACAGTGTGTCAAGGATAATTGGTGAAAGATTTTAGTAAGTAACCTCTTTTCCTCACTGAGGTGGTTCACATGTGTATCAAAGCATTAAGAACATTCACACCCATTTTCTTTGTTTGTTTGTCTTGTTAAAAGATGAAATTAAGTTAATTACATATTCATACAGTGTAACAATAATTGCAGAACTTGATTCTGCCTTAGGTGAAGCGATGTGACATCAAAGCATTTGATTTTGTTGACGTTAAACTTAAAAATGTTGTAACACATAAAACATTTATTTAAAAAAGTAGAAAGGAAATTAGTCTTGACAGCTTTTGTAAATACGTGGAATTAGCAACTTGGGAATTGGCTGAATGATTCCTGATTTCAACTTTGTCTTCATTAGATGACAGTAACCACATTCACCTTTAAAAAACCTATTCATCTAAACAATATTTCCACTGCATCTTGCATCTCTCCTAAAATACCACATTATACAGACTTTATTGGACATTTGTTTTTTTTTTTTCTTCATCAACAACTGCACCCAAACACAATTTGCCTGAGTCCATCTGTTGCCGGTTGCACTGATGAAATGTAAAAACATGAGAATATCAAAGCTTGCTGTCAGCACTACCCTTCACAAAAAGTTCACTTTGTGTGTTTTCACATCAATTAATCAGAAGGGCATAGGTGTTCCAAGCTAAATGTGTCACTGAGTTCACTGCAACAAGGCTTGCTTGTTGGGTTGGCTGGAATGCTGTCAATTAGACAAACAAGATTCATGCTGCTTTTCTACAGGGAAGTGGCGGCTTTCTGCCGAGCTTCTGGTATGGTTTTCCTGTATGTGTGTGGTTCTACATGGTTCTGCTCAAGTTGTAGGGGGCAGAGTGGTCATTCTGTCACCACAGATGGACAGGAAAGGCCCAGGGGGCATCTGAAAAGCTGCAGGCAATGTGGTTTGCATACTGTGTGTGTGTGTGTGTGTGTGTGTGTGTGTGTGTGTGTGTGTGTGTGTGGTGTGTGTGTGTGTGTGTGTGTGCACATGGGTTGTGTGTGGTATTCCAGAATTTGTGTGTGAGTGTGTGTGTGTGTGCCTACCACAACAGTGTAGCTGACAGAAGCAGTACAACCCCCCTCTCATGCAACAAATGCCATCCCTGTTTGCTTGGGTTGCCCTCCAAATCATCAGATCAGTCACACACTAACACACGTATACACATAAACACATGCAAACCCACACACATGCGTTCACAGACACAATATGGCCACACAGAAACAAATATCTCTGGGACCAGATTATGAGGAAGGCCACGTCAGCATCACTTGAACTAATGGCTTATTTATTTTTCTCAGTGGTAAACTATGTTGTCCTTCAAAACTACACAAACTGAAAAGATAAATATACATACAGAAGTATTGTTACAAATGATGGAGAAAGCAGAGTAAGACAGTAATGGCATGCCATATGGAAAATTAAGGGTGGGGGATTCACCATGCTGTTAATCCTCAAACAGGTAAGTAGATGCAAAACAAATGTACCATCTGTCATATTAACTAATCTATGACCTTCTTCTAAAACATTCAAAGTGCAAAAAGTACAACTACAGCCAGACAAATATTTAGATATTTCTGATTTGTATACAACCATCAATCACCGTGGCTTTAATTAATAAGTACAGAATATTGCATAGTCTACTTGTCCTGTCCATACATTCTCCAAATACATGATAGAGATTTGTTTGCCAGTTGGTTGTCAAAACTCCTAATGAATTAATTAAAATTGCAGACTCGCTGGAATATTAAAAGTACACCCTTCATCTGCAACAACACTCTCAATGTAGCATTAAAGTGTAGTGCTAATTGGGGTGGTGTCACCAGTTGTAAACACCAGTTTACTGCTCTCTAGAGGCCAGTTTGTCCAACATCGTTTTGTAGTAACTGATACTGCACAGTATGGTCATAGATCAGCTAATTTGCAAATGACTAACTCTTTGATAATGACCTGACTTTAAAAAATGATGTCACAGTAATAAACACAACAGCGTTCTTAGAATTTGTGTAGGTTGCAAATTACAACAAAGTTCTCCTCAATATCGGTCGGTAAACATGCTGTGAAACAAGCCCAGCCTCTTAAATACCATGGCACGTATTGCAAAAGGTATAAAATGGCAAAAGGTGTATGACAATTGGTCTCCTGGTATTTATCAAATCTAACTTAGTCTGATTGCAGTGCTGTCTGTATATTGATAAACCCTTGTTTTTTCCAAAAGAGCACCAAACTCTAATCATTTGCTCTACTGATAATTGATGATTGTGACTGATTCAAGGCCCTAAAAGAGATCTGAGTAAATGAGAGATTCTATGTGGTCAGAGAAAGAGAAGAGTCAAACTACAATACTCCCACTACTTTCTGTCCAAAATCTAAACTTCTGACTTCCTGTGCACAAAAACCCTCTGAAGTGCTTTTTGGCTTTAAATAACCTGGACTCATACTGTTTCAGAGCATCCGCAGGGATGGAACATTTATGTAAGTGACTTTTAAAATACTGCAATATATGTTTCAATTCAGCGTCAACCTTGAAGCACTCTAGACCTCTTTACTTTGTACGATGGCTCACCTTGCTAAGAGGCACGCTATTGACATGGAAATTACAGAAGCTCTGAAAAAAACTTTTACCTTCACTGAAAAGGCTCATGAATTTTTTTATTTTTTTGCTTTGCTTCAAAGCTCTGCTTTACTCTGGTTAAAATACTAACACAATAATGATGTCTTTATGCACTTGATGAAAAACAGTAATTCTAAAGTTCCTTGCAAACAAACGTAAAACTAATACATAAGCATAAATTATCGACTAATTAAACAGAAATAAAAACATATAAACAAATCAAAAGTTTTTTATAACATAAAATTAAATGATGTGTATATTTTTCAGATGGATTCTGTTAGATACAGGTTATTAAAATATATACAAAATATTACATTCTCTGTAATTTTTGGTGACATGAAGTGAACTGGACAAGATTCAGAGATATTTAGCTACATCTAGCAAAACAAAAAGTTTGATTGTATGTAAACATAATGTTGCTATGAATAAAATATGTTCAGCATTACACTAATGATCAAATTAAGATAAACAATTAACTGATAATAACTGATGATCATTATTATGATTCAAAATCTCTACATCACAACATTTGTAACTATCAATGTGGGCAAATGAACGACAAGAATAATAATATCCAGAGCCTTAATAAATAGGGATGCACCTAAATAAAAATTCTTGGCCGAATAATGAAAAAATTACAGAATACCGAACAAGTACATTCACATTTTTTCCATTTATTTTGGATTTGGAGAGACTATGGTGGGTGGGTCCGAGGCGCAATAGGGTCCGGTAAAGTAAATTACATGTGTCCATTTACTTTTAACGTATACATGTAATATGTTTTATACTTTCTGTGAATATAATCCAATTAATCTTATTTCCATACTGTATAGACACCTTATTTGGAAAACCGGACGTTGTCACATGTGTAGCCTCGCGATAAATTCATCAAGTCTGACTCAGTTTGATAAATAATGTTGTATGTGGTTCTCGTAAATAAGGGGCTCACACCTCAGGTAGCTGAAGGTTACCTGACATATCTATTTCATTTTATGTCATACATGCAGTGTAATCAGTGTGACCAACGCAGCACAGTAACTACTGTGATTCTGTGTAATGTCATTTATAAAATTCAGCAAGTAAAATCCCTTAAACCTGACTGTTGGCATCTGTACAATGACTGATCCAGATTGTTGTGGTTCTAACCCTAACCTGAGCTGTGCATTAAAGCTTTGCTACAACTTTGGTTGTTATAGGGGAAGCTTGATGTCGAACATTTTCCCATTTAAGGATTTCAGGAGATTGAAGAGGAGAAGAATGCGTCTAAATGTATCTAAATGATGACTTAGTGAAGCATTGAAAACCCTGGGACTAAAAATAGCGTATTGGTTGTATGAATATATCAGTGTACAGCTTCCACACTAGTTTAGGGCTGGGGTACTTGGATGATTTTGTTGAGGAAGTCAATACCATTTCCTTGAGTAACAAATTTACCTGAGTTGACATTGTCAGTGTTTTCCTAACACAAAACATATGGAAGGCATGCCGAGAGGATAGCATGACAGATTGTGACATCTTCTTGAGTGTGATAAGTGTGATGGTGCAGTGGATAAGACACATGCCTTTTGTGTGAGAGACCCGGGTTCTATTCCCCACTGCGACACATCCACCAATGTGTCCCTGAGCAAAACACCTAGTTGCTCCAGAGACTTGCAGCCTCTAACATACTCAGCAATTGTAAGTCGCATTGGATAAAAGCGTCAGCTAAATGTTAATGTAATGTAATTTTCATCATGGGTTACAGAATTGTAACTTGCACACCATAGAAGAAAATGGTTGCTCTCACTGTTTTCTTATTGCAGTAAACTGTGTATTTGTCTCTCCAGCACATTTATTTTGACTTTTGAGAAGGATGATGCAAAACTCTACTATGATGTGATGTGTGTTATATGTTTGTTGGTTCCTATTTAATGCTAATGAACACCCGTAAAACCAATGAATAGGTACTTAAAAAGCCAAGTAAGGTAATGGACATCATTAAAAGGTTCTGCTGAGTGGAGCAGCAGGAAATTAGTCCACCTGTGTATGTGCGTGTCTGTGTGTGTGTGTTACATACATTAAGGTTGTATTAGACCTATGCATGGTCACATAAAGAAAAAAACAACATAATGACAACAGATGTCAGACTGATTTTCCCTGATGTATAGTATGGCTGATGGCTTATTAATAGGATAAAACAAAACTCCCCAGTCACATTAAATATTTTTTACCTTACCCTAGTTACTTTAACCCGCAAGTAACCAAGGTAATTACAGATAATATAATTTTAAAGTGTATTAAATGTAGCGGTGGTTGTGGTACGCAAAGTCTCCCTGGAATCAATTTAACTTGAGATGATTGCTGTCCCAGTGATCATGCATACCAGAGAATGATTGAATAAATGGATTCCTTTAAAAAAATAACTGACTCCAGCAATATTCAGACATACAGACAGGAACATAGATGTATAGACTTACACACATTCAAATGTAGTAGGTTTTCACCTACTTTATTGGTGAGGGCTTTTGGAGGAACCAGGGTTCCTGCTGATAATCTTTTTGCCTTTTATGCTCAGTAATTACCCACAATTTCCTCACATTTGTTAATCCTGAATGATAGAAATCTATGTGAATTCCATCTCAGTCAATTTCTCTAAATGTCAGCAGGCCACTATTATTACCACATTACTTTAACAAAAACTGCCAACCAATTTTATCACACAAGATAAATATTCTGCTATACAGCCCAGATGTGAAATCTGCACAGATCCTAGTGTCTCAGCTGATGTTAGAATAACATGTTTTTGATCAAGAAATGTTTCTGTTCCTATAGTTTTTTTTAAAGTAACTCAATTTATCACAGTGTGCTTTTCAATCTTGTTGCAATATGTGTGTTAGTAGGAACAAAGATTTTTAAGACGGACCACTGCGCTGAAATATCTGCAGGTCCAGACCTACAAGTAAGTAGTGCAGCGAAATGAATACTGATAATACAAATTTAAATAAATGTAATAAAGAAATAATGCACATTGCAGACAGACTTGCCGAAAATGCTGAAACAAAACCTACAGCCATGCTAGCAGCTCTGTGTGAGGCTGGCAAAGCAGTTCCCCTTCGAGGGAACTCAAACTGCGTCGGTGACGACACTATGGGAACGCCTCTGGGCGTGGCAGGGCTGAAATCATGAATGAAACTACTCCAATCCTATTGGCGTTGCTAGAACGGTAGCGTGTGACAGCGTAACTAGGGGAGTATATAAGCACGCCGGCACACCGGACACATTAGCTTTTTTCTATTCAGCAGGCACTCTGGCATGTTTGAGACTACTCAGAAGAAAGCTACCACAAGACGAAATTACCTGGAAGGAGAAGCAGAAGAGATGGCTGGTGAGCAGTTCAGGCAGTGTGTCTTTCCATGCCCGCGCTACATCACAGCTGGGGACACTCATATACCGTGTGATTTCCTGTCTGGGGATGCCGCATGCCCAGGCAGCTCTCGAGGGGGCTGCTTGCGGCCATCGCTCTCCCCGTGGCTCGTGCGTAGCATCATGGAGGATGACTTCCGGGAGCCGGGCCGACGTCATCAGACCGCACCCAGCTATGAGAGGTGGGGCAGGAACCGCGGGCCGGCAGTAACCTCTATGAGCTTTTCTGCAGCCCGAGTGCCACCCCCGCGTTCTTTCCTGATTTGCACAATGAGTTATGTAAGTCATGGAACAGACCAAAAAAGAAAATAAAAAAAGCTGCTCTGCACGGCTGACTGTGTCCCCTCTGCTGGACTACAGCAGTGTAACAGAAACTAAGCAGCACGGCTACGGAACGATGCCTTGGGGGCACCCTCGCTTCGTTCCTTCAGATGTCTGCGCTCCCCACCAAGCTGTGTCGGACGAAACATCCGCTTTGGTGGGCAAGGCCTACATGGCAGCGGGCCGAGCTGGTGCAAGCCTGCACACTATGGCCATCTTGCAGGCGTACCAGGCCGATCTTCTCAAGACTATGACCTAGGGGGAGGTCCCTCTGAGGAGGACCTGACTGAGCTCCGTAGAGCTACGGACTTAAACACTCCGTGTTACCAAGCATCGGCTGCTCCATGGCAGCATTGGTGGCTACAGAGCGCCATCTGTGGCTCAACCTCTCGGGCATCCAGGGGAAGGAGAAGGCTTTTCTCCTGGATGTGCCCCTCTCTCCTACTGGCCTGTTTGGTGAGGCGGTGGATGCTGTCATCAGCAGGTTTCAGCATGCTGAAACGCAGGGAGAGGTGTTATATCTCCCCCGCCGGTCTGGGTCCAGGACGGCGATGGCTGAAGAGAGACGAGCTCAGCCCTCGTCTAGCTCCTACCGCCGGAGCCAGAAGCGAAGCGCCCCTCCCCGTAGTCCCCCTCAACAAAACCGGGACACGAGGCGGCGCTCTCGCCCACAGCCCCCCGAGAGGCTGACCGAGGTCCCCTCCCTTGTGGCGGCTCAGGCAACAGGCGCTGTTGTCCCACCGTCTTGCTGCTCGGGACACGCTAACCGCCAGCAAGCTCTCACCAGTCTGCCCGCCTCGAGGGGTTGCAGCTGGAAAACGATCGGGCTCACACACCGTGGGTCGCCGGCGAGTTTCCCTGGCGGTCCTCCGCTTCAGGGTGCCACCAGGGACCTACGCATACACCGGCCCCCTTGGCGGATTTTGTAGAAGCATGGCGGAGCCTTGCAAACATTTCCCCATGGGTCCTGCGCACCGTAGTGGATGGCTACAGGCTGCAGTTCCGGGTCCACCCCCCGCAGAAGTTCAACGGGGTGGTCTGGACTGCGGTGCACGCGGGGCAGAGCCAGGTGTTGGGACAAGAAGTTCACTCTCTGCTGGAGAAAGGGGCCATAGAACTCATTTCCCCGCCAGTCAGGGAGTCCGGGTTCTACAGCCGGTACTTCATAGTTCCCAAGAAGGACGGAGGACTGCGTCCGATTTTAGATCTGTGGTCCCTGAACCAATCTCTGAGGAGATTCAGGTTCAGGATGCTCACCATCCCCGCCATCATCAGTCACATCCAATCCGAGGATTGGTTTGTCACATATTCCCACATCTCCATCCGTCCCTCTCAAATGAAGTTCCTGAGGTTCGCCTTGGGGGGCGCGGCGTACCAGTATCGGGTTCTTCCGTTCGGCGTAGCACTCTCTCCTCGCACGTTCACCAAATGCATGGATGCAGCTCTGGCCCCGCTGATGCTCCAGGGCATCCGCATATTAAACTACATTGACGACTGGCTCATCTTGGCTCAGTCTCGGAAGTTAGCCGTTCGGCATCGAGATGTCGTCCTCGCCCACCTTCAGCGTTTGGGGCTGCGGCTCAACGCGAGGAAGAGCGTGCTGACGCCCGCCCAATGGACTACGTTCCTAGGGGTGGTGTGGGACTCGACGACGATGCGGGCCCACCTGTCGCCTGCACGCGTCGGGTCCATTTTGTCCTCGGTGACCAGAGTGAAGCTAGGCCGCACCATCACTGTGAAACACTTTCAGAGGGTGTTGGGTCTCATGGCGGCAGCGTCCAGCGTAATCCCGTCTGGCCTGCTGCACATGAGAGTCCTGCAGTGGTGGCTAAAATCCAAGGGATTCTCCCCGAGGGGAAATCCGCTCCGTCTGATACAGGTTACGAGCAGATGCCTTCGTTCCCTGTCTGTATGGAGGAAATCTTGGTTCCTGTCCCTAGGTCCCGTGTTGGGAGCGATCTGTCGCCGAACAATTTTTTCAACAGACGCCTCACTCTCGGGATGGGGCGCGGTCATGGACGGCTGCTTTGCGAGAGGCTCCTGGGAGGAGCATCATTTCTCTTTGCATGGAAATGTTGACGGTTTTCAGAGCTCTGAGGAGTTTTCTGCCCGCCCTCCACGGTCGCCAGATCCTTGTCAGGACCAACAATACGGCGGTGGTGGCCTATTTGAATCACCAGGGGGATCTGCGCTCGCGCCCATTATGCAAACTGGCACATCAGATCCTCCTGTGGTCCCAGCAGAGACTGCTGTCCCTCAGAGCGACATACGTCTCTGGGACCCAGAATCAGGGAGCAGACCTGCTGTCGAGACAGAGGCTGAGGCCCGGGGAATGGAGACTCCACCCCCAGGTGGTGGTTGTTATTATGCACTGTCCCCTGTGGTTCTCCCTCTCGCCCCCAGCCCCACTAGAGCTGGATGTCATGGTACAGACGTGGCCGAGGCTGCGCCTGTATGCTTTTCCCCCAGTCGCTCTGCTCCCGGGGGTTCTGGAGCGGGTCCGTCAAGACGGTGTCAGTCTACTGCTGGTAGCCCCGTTTTGGCCAGCCCGAGTGTGGTTCTCGGACATAATATCGCTCCTCGAGGGCCCGCCATGGCAGGCCCCTCTGAGGAGAGACCTGCTGTCTCAGGCGGAGGGCCAGGTCTTTCACCCTTGCCCCGCCCTGTGGAGACTGTGGGACTCCTGGAGGCGGGCCTAATGGCGGGGACAGTCGAGACGCTGCTCAGCTCCAGAGCCTCGTCCACGAGAAGGACGTATGGCCTGAAGTGGAATGTGTTTGCCACCTGGTGTAGAGAACGGGCGGTGGACCCAGTTACCTGCCCGGTTACTATGGTATTGGAGTTCCTCCAGGACCGTTTCTCTGCTGGCCTTTCCCCATCCACACTCAAGGTGTATGTGGCTGCCGTGGCGGCGTTCCACACCTCTCTGAGGGATGGGCCTCTGGTGAGGCTTCCACTGGTCGCGAGCTACAGTCTGGACCTTCCTTCTGCACCCGTCACCTGTGCACTCTCCTCCTAGTCGTGCCTACAGGTTTTTGCACGCTGGGGGGGCAGGCGGAGGCTTCGCCGTGGAATAGTGGGTATTCTCGTTCCCATAGTGTCGTCACCGACGCAGTTCGAGTTCCCTCGAAGGGGAACGTCTCAGGTTACATATGTAACCCTTGTTCACCGAGAAGGGGAACGAGACACTGCGTCGGTCGGCCACACCTCGCCCCGCCTGGAGTGCCTTGCTTCATAGCAAAGAGCTAATGTGTCCGGTGTGCCGGCGTGCTTATATACTCCCCCAGTTACGCCGTCACACGCTACCGTTCTAGCAACGCCAATAGGATTGGAGTAGTTTCATTCATAATTTCAGCCCTGCCACGCCCAGAGGCGTTCCCATAGTGTCGTCACTGACGCAGTGTCTCGTTCCGCTTCTCGGGGAAAAAGGGTTACATACATAACCCGAGACGTTATTTTGAGCTAAATGTAAACATCAGCATATTAACATGATCACAGTGACATTGTTAACATGCTGATATTTAGTTGGTATAATATTTGATATGCTCACCATTGAAGTTATTGTGTTTGCTTGCTAACATTTGCTAACACTAAACAATACAACTGAGTCTGATGGGAATGTCATTCATTTTGCTGGTATTTGTTCACACGTCTGTACAAAATGTTGGACTTGATTTGGAGATATTTCACTCAACAAGTGAAAACGTTGACCTGATGGTGGGGCTACAAGAACAGTCAGGGCATCACCCAAGTCATTAGGAGTCATCCTTTCAGCATCTGTACCAAATTTCATGGCTATCAATTGAGCAGTTGTCAAGAGATTTAACTTAAAAACTGAAATGTCCACCTTACAATGATGCTAGAGGAAAAGTCAGGGGATTACCAAAGTCATTATGATATTTGCTCTGGGGACAGAGCTTTATGGCAATCCATTCAGTAGTTGTTGAGATAGTTCAGTCTGGCCCCAAATGCAGTGGATGAAACAACAAATAGACATTGCCATCCCTATAACCAAGTGCATACAAGCATGGCTAAACATAATCTTCACATTGGCTACATTTCATAGGTTTTAAGTAAGCTCCTGTGCAATTAACATAGTTAGTGCTGATTGAGAAAATTACAGTTATCATTATGAGACTGATTAATTATAACTAATGATGGTACTGCCAGTGGAGAAATTGGTATCTCACTGTAAAAATATTTTAGGTTTGGAGGAGATGTATAGTAATTTTTCTGTAGGTGTTGACTCAGCAACCTTCTGTAAAGTTAGGACTTTCACTTGACAATCAAATCATATATATATATATATATATATATATATATATATACAGTAAATACTGTATCCTGTATCTACAAAACATGACTTAAGTGCAGGCTGCTGTGACATATGGACAGCTATAGTGAAGCGCATTCCTATGATAAAACCTTCCCCTTTATCTCCTTGAGACTGACAGTGGAGCACTCCTGCCATCTCTTGCCTTTTTTTCCACAGGACCCTGAACAACACAAAAGTCACCAGATCCCCAGAGAGCATTTCTCACAACTTTGCAAACACTCTCTGTTTTGATGTGTCTGGTTTTTGATGACGCAGTACGTTTCAGTGATCAAGGGCAGTTCAGAAGAGAACAGTAAAGGTGAACGGATAAGCACACACGCACACACACACACACCTACACTCACTTTGAGTTGTTTGCCAGAACACCTGTGCGTTTGAGAAAGAGAGCAACACAAAGCATCCCTCTTTTTTATTCTGCAGCCATGAGGTGACACGGCTATTGTTTTTCCCCATATACCTCCCTTGTGCATTTTGATTCCTGCCAGAGAAAGGATGGGCCTATTGAAGTACTATATGAGAGAGGCCATTAGACACTGAGCTGGTCATCACTCTACTGTGAAAGGCACTCTACTGATGTGCTGTCCTTCATCCAAGTAAACTTTTGCAAAATACGTGCATTTTGCTGTTGACAGGATTGAAATCCAGCTCCAGAAAGAACATGTTTTCCAGAAATATGATAGTCCAGACATGTACATAATATATATCTTTTTTGTCTCTATTTTTATTTTTGAATTCCTGTTAAGATTGACCTAGTTGTTTATTACAGCAGGCTGATATAATTGGTGAACTAAGAGCCAAGATAGCCTATTATTTAATTGAACTAAATATTGTTATACCAACATAACAACATCTTCATTAGAGTAGATCTACATGACAAATGCTGCAAAATTACTGTTTAGCTATAATTTCCCTTGATGATTCTCAGATTCTAAACATATAATGAAATGTAATAAACATCGTCAAAGGCTATTCTCAAAAGGAATCAGTATCAGAAGTACCAGTATTTCAGTATTTATCTGCTCATGTTTGTTGAGACTCCAAGATGTCATACACCTGCAAATGCCAACACCCTTTCCACTCATCCTTTAAATGTAGTACAATATGTGTTCACAGTGGAAATCCTGTCTGTTGAAAAATTATGGCAGGTGACTGACTTAAGGGAATGAGAGGGCATACTTTTATTAGGATAGTGTCATTCTAATATAGAATAAAATAAAAAGCCACAATTCAAAATAATTTTTTGTGCAGAGTAAATAAAACCGTTTTTCCAGAGTGCAAGACCATCAAAAGTCCAACATTTGTATTTACATTACTGTACCTGTTTTTCAGTGCACTGCAATAGATCAGCTTGCAAGAAAAGCTTGGTAACCATACAGTTTGTAGGTAAAACAACTTCCAAAATGAAATCACTTGATCCTTCAACCAAGCGATTCATGCACCAATTTCCAGCCCTTGTGAAGAATTGTAATGTTCAGATTGTGTTTCCCCTTGAAATCAGCTGGGATAGTAATCAACCAGCTGGGTAACACTGCCCAGAAACTTACTGTAAGTCAAAACATTTAGCCAACTCATGTGGAAAAGGTTTATTATATGAATACAGACTTGAAATGACAGATTTGATATCTCTAAACTCTGACCTAGCCACTTCCCTCAGCATAGACGAAGATGAAATTCAGCACACTGGGAAATAGTGTTTTAGAATCAGGATTATCTGCTGCAGGATCATCAGCCGAGCACCATGCTGGTTCAACAACAACAAAAATCATTTGCTAAAAGTGACTATATTGGCATTATTTAGTTATGTCAGCATCATAAAAAATGAGAAGGTGCAGGTCATGTTTATCCAGGATGTGGGTTTTTTTGGACAATACTGACTCAGAGAAAACCCATTCACCTCCTGTGTATACGTGTGTGTGTATGTGTGTGTGTGTGTATGTGTATGGTTTGCATGTGCACATGTATGAGAGCAAATCCATCAGTGTAAACATATTGACCTGTCAACGGGGTGTCTGGTTCAATGTGTGACCCTACCAATGGGGCTCAGATCCAAATTAATCACACATGATGAGATGATTAATCCCGTTTATGTCTCTCTATCTGTCCACTGTATGAATCCATCTGTCCTCATCTCTCTTTCTGCTCAGCAGCGAAGGCTCTCTGCTGGGAGTACAGTCCCATCTAATATCAGTGACTGGGCTGTGCTCCAACTATTCAACCTAGCATAAAGGCTTAGATGAAGTTCAACATTGTTCCCTTAAGCTGGTATATATCTTATAGTGCAGTGCAGCACATATGTCATTCCAGTAAGCTCTGTTAGTATTTTGACAGTGGGACATTGGTTTTCAACCGGTTTCAGGTTTGCTTCCATAGGCTTACATTGTTTGTAAAATGAAACAATGGATACACTTATACTGAGCTTTAAGCTGTGATTTAAGACACTATACATCAATGAAATCAATACATAAGTAGTATAATGAGGTATAAAGGGAGGCAGGCAAAATTAAGTTTATGGATGCACAGAAATGTGATCTCATAAATCATAAATAGTAAAAATTCAAAATAAGATAATAATAATAATAACAAATAGGACAGCAACAGTTGTGTCTAGTTCTGCATGTGATTTACCAACACTCATACTAATTAGGTCAGTAGTAGTGCTTGTGCTGTCTCTCTACGAGGTGTTGAAACTTTCAAATCCAGTCTTTCTGTCCTTGCCTCCCTGAGATTATTAAAAGTCTTAGTATTCAATGTGTCTCTCTGTCTGTCTCTCTCTCTAAGGTGCCAAAACAATCAAACCCAGTCTGTTACGTGTCTCACTCCGAGGTGCTGAAATATCCTTTCCAGGCTACTCCTCCTTTACGGTGCCACACATAATACATTAAAATCATCCACCAAGAATCACTATAGCAAACATCCCAGGCATGCTTACTGTGAAACAGCCAGTAACACCTACCAACCAACTACTCACATCCAAGCTTGGGGTTACTGGAGTTTTACACTGGATACTCAGTGACTCAGGATAAATTCATGTTTACCGTGATCCAATCCACTCCTGACGTAATGGATTCATTGTTGGTGTGGATCTGACATTGTTGAAGAGTTGAGTAGAGTTATTGATATATACTGGATTCAATATGAAAGTGTGTTACCGGTTTCTCACAATAAAAAGATAAAATAGAATAAAAAAGAACATCACTTTACATTTATTATAGAATAAAGGAACACAATTAAACAGTGGATATTGTTACATTCGTTTTAATAAGGTGAGACCACTTTGCCCAATCCATCTGCCATGTTGAATCTCCAGAGTATGCACAGGTTGGTTTGAGGCCTATGGGCATTGCTCTTTCTTACACCGATGGCATTGCCAGTGCCTTTAGGCGAGGTGCCCAATCATCGGCTGGGAGCCTTGAAGTTCACCCTTTAATACCAGAGAATCTTCGGTTGGTAGGGCCGTGGGCAGGGACTTCTCCCTGCTATGCCTGCAGCTGCACAATCCCTCTTCTTTTAGAAAGTGCTCTTTCATCTTTGTTTTTGAATGCTGTTTACACACATTTCCTATCAACATGTTTCTTTTGGAAATAAACCACTTGCCCCAATATTTTTACGTGTCTTCAGACAAACAAAAACACACTATTGAAAACCTAATATTCCAGTTTTTGAAAGAACTTAATTTTTACTCTTAATTGGACTTTCACCACACCTTCTGTAACCTCATGCAAATCTTGAAACATTACATAAATTAAAATTCAATTTAAAACTGATTGTAAGAATATATAATTAAAACCCTGAAAATCATGGCAAGAAGCTAAACAATTATATTTAGCACTTACTAGTCCACTACTGTGATTTTTACAGCACCTCAAAGTATGTGACTTTGACATGATTTGCACACAATCTTAAACATTTCATCCAACTCATTTTAGTGTGTGTGGTGGTGTCATGTTGGCCCAGTGGTCTGAGACGCATACCACAATGTCCCCGGATCAAATCTAGCCAATATAATAGTATTGTGATGCGTGAGAATCTTCCAAGACCTAAAATATAGCATTTAATCTAAGTTATAAGGTTACGTTCACAACACATTCAGTCCTTGCTGTAGGTATCTTTAATACAAAAGTCCAGAACAGTGTGCAGTAGTATAGTAGTATCATGTGACAAATGGTCACATGATATATTCTGTCATCATTTTTAAGACCAGATTGTTTTGTTTTGAATTTAAATTTGTTTTGAATTTAATTTGTTAACTTAGGTTCGAGAGCGGGGCCTCGCTTCAACCACACCTCCAATAAACTGTCGAGGCTACATATACCGCTCAGCCTGCCCCACTTGTTTCAGATCGCTCAATGCAAGACAGACAATGATCCACGCTCAACAGCACACGCTTAACAGCACGATCACAATCATGGATTGACAGAGCTCGACACGATTCCTCAGAGGGAAAGGCATTCCCTCCAACCGCAACATAGCCTCCAGCAACACTCAGCCAAGAACAAACACCAAGCCTTGTGCGCTTCTGGTTCTCCCCCAGGGTCGGCCACAGCCAGTGGCATCACGCATGACGTCACAGGGCCTCAATGGCCACAGCTCACATCTCCAGCTCCCCCTGGCGGGGATCAGGTTATACTTCCCCATGTGCCTGCTCCCTCCGTGTCTCTCAGGCAATTTCTGCCTTCTTTTCATCCCTGTGTTTGCAGGCTGCACTCACCTCCCGTGCACACACATCCTTTCATCCCATCATCCCTTCCTCTACCCTTCCTTCCACTGTTTACAGCAATACGGCTTCCGCTCCTCTCTCTTGGCGATCCTCAGCTTTCTCCTTCATTTCCAACTGGTCTGTCCTTACCCCAACCCTCCACCCCCATCCCTTCCCCCTCCCTCCCCCAACAACCAAATGTTTTTTTTGTTTTTTTTTTTGCTCTTTGTCTCAAAGACTTACTCCTTCTATAGCAGTTTCTCTGGCCACGGCAGCACCAGCCACCCAGCCAGTTCTATCAATCCTTGACCTTCACCTGTTTCTCTCACTTTACTTCTGCACATTCTCTACAAAATTCAGGCATTTCGCTCTTGAATCGGATTTTCATCCCATACCTGTCCCACCGTTTTCAGCCACACATTCAACTAACTTCACAGTCGCGAACCTCTCCAACACCTCACAAGCAACCTTCTCTACAGTTTCGCCCCAAGCACTCTCTCAGCCAACTTTACTGGCTGGAATTGCTTTGAGGCATATCACGCCACACATCAGCCGTCAGTTCCCTCTCTGGATGTCTATCCGCAATTTTATCTCCTACGCGCATCCGAAATAAATTAATAATATAATGATAAAAATAATGATAATAACTATTTAAATAAATAAATAAAATCAATTAATTTATCTTGTTCTCTACCATATATACTATACTAGCAGGTATTACTTCATCCAGTTAGTCACCGGTCTCCGTGCCAGACGCTTACCATTCACTTCAGACCTTCTCAGCCTCTAACGCGTAGCTAGCTACACAGGAGGGGGGTGTTTCTCGTCCGAACAAGCTTACACACACACACAAACGCTAAAACATATGGCCACATTCGCATCCTATGTACTAGCTTAATTAATTATTAATTAATTACTAATTTTACTATATTATCGCTGTTGCTGGTCAAGTGGATAATAAACGTCAGGCCAAACAGCCCTCAGGCCACCAGTAAATCCTGACCCTCCGGGCGGCCAATCCGCTGGTGCCTCCATCTCTCTTATATTCACACTTGGAAGAAGTAAACAGATCAGCTAGGAGTCTCCTTCCGCCTCAACTCAGCTCCTACGAGCCACGAATCAAACGCATCGGCTCCAGGTACGCCACAAGGCATCACCATAACACCTACTTTTCTTACAGAAACAGGAAATTGTCACTCGATTCTGGTTCCATAAACATGGAACAGAATCATCTGCATTTTAGGCATATCGCCTGAACATTATTCAAGCCATCTTGCCGCATCGGCACAGCTTCACAGCAGCCAGACTTGGTATCTCTGATCAAACCATTCAGGTAGTCAGCCGCCGGTCATCCCAGGCATACCGCTTATTCACAACAATCTTAGAGAAGAACAAAGAGAAGTTACAGCTACCACGTACACTTCACTAATCAGGCAGCTGGCCATACCCAGCAATTTAACTCGGGTTCATACTGGAGCGCTCTCAACTCTTTTAAATCTACGGTTGCACCTATTCAGCTCGTACATCCCTCTCTGCAGGTCATTGGAGCCCTTCAACCAGCCTCAGCATGCATAGTCAGTGCTCCACTACCCCACTCAAACCCACTTTTTTCCTCACGAAACACTCCACTGTTCACCATTTCTCATCCACCACGCCCCCATCTCACATCATCCCTAGGCCCGCAGACTCACATCCTTCTGTTAATGTCCCCACGCTACAGGGAATTGACAAACAGGGCAGGCCAGTCTTCATCAAGCGGGCACGATGGTCTGCATTAATTCAAACACCGGGCCGCACTCTTGCACTGCAGGCTCTGCATGTCTGCTCCTTCTGCGTAGCAGCACTATTCAATCACACCAGCAGACCGACCAGCACTGCACCTTGGTATATTCATTTCAGTGTCGCAGTCCTTCCAGACACTCCTCACCCATGCCACGATCTCTAGAGGTAAACTTCTAGACACCGAGTCCAGCTTACTTCGTCAGCACTCACGAACTTACCTCGTCGTCATAGCCGCCATCTTCGGGGGTTTTATGGGTCTAGCGAGTCAACTCTCATCCACCCAGATAACACTACAGTCGTAGAGATTCCACAAGATCCATCCCATTCCTCTGTCAGAACCTCACTCCTTCGCGAATATCGCTATACTTCAGTTCTTCCTCAGGGCAGCTCACATTCCTGCCACCACAGCACCATTAATAAACCATCGTCTCGTCTCTTATTCATTTCAGACACCGGGCCACAGCATCATATCTTCATCCCATACCAGTCTTACCATTTCAGCCACGTCATTCTACCAGCGCTGCAGCTAAGAAACTTCTTTAACACGTCACAAGAAGCCATCCTCTACAGCATCTGCCCAAGGTCCTCTCAACTTTATTCAATTCAATCAGCTTTATTGGTATGAATGTAAAACAACAATATTGCCAAAGCTGCAAAGCTCTCAACATACCTAACTGCTTCAAAGCATCACATCACCTTTCATCGGTCATTCTCCTCTCAGGACTTCATGTTCCAAGTCCGTTCCTTCGCTATAACCCAAGCTCGAAGAACTTGAACCCGACCTTAATCTGACTCTTTTGGGGGCTTGAAATAAGCTTGGGCAAAAACACTTCTGAGATGGAACCCCCACACTGAGTCTCTCTGCTCGGTCTTCCGTACACCCTCTCAGAACAGCCTATCAGACGACATCCTTCTTCCACCATCACCCTTCCCCTCTATATGCATTAATCCATCCTCCATAATCCATGCATTCCATATTTCCATGTACCTCTAAATCACACATTGTTGTGGTGGGGGGTCCTTGCTAATGAAAATGAGGATGGTTTTGCATGTTACCATATCTCATATACCATAATTTCAGAATTATTGCCTTATACTATTGTAGAGTAGTGGTTAGTAAATATGGTTGAGCCCTTAACACTACACATACTTAGCAATACTAAGTGAATAAGTATGGAGACAGTGTTTGTGCAAAATAGAGAGACAACTAATTGCCAATCATCTCACAAGTAGCCCAACAAATTCCATCTGTTACTTACTCTGTTAATTCCACTATCGCACCATCCAGCTACGGGCTTTGATTCCTTTGGGTGTGGCAGGTGGGGAGAAGTTATCATCACTCCTTGCACTGTGTGATCATTTTTAGGTTTTATGTTTGCAGGTGACAGCCTAAAGCCTAAACGTCAACTCTGTACATATATGCATATAATAATGCTAGTCATCACAAAATGAATCCCATCAAAAATACTCTTTTTTTATTTAACAAAGCTTAACAAGCCATTCATGATTAATATACAACTACACCATTGTCAAGATGACTGACTGTGGAACCCAAGACAAAGCAATTAAATGTGTCTGGTATCAGGGGACTGGAACACACTCCTCTAACCTTTTATTATATTGCTTCTGTCAAAGTACATACATTAACATGAATACTTCTGATGTAATTAACTTTTCTATTAGCACACTGGCCTCAAAGGCAGCCGATGCCACATTTTAAAAAGGAGTTGTTCATTCAGAGTGCGCCATTTCAGATGACTCATTAATGATCCGGCCCTAATTGAAATGCAGAAAGACTTTATTGGCATGCTGATCTTTCCGAAATACTAATGCCTTTACCCTTGTCGAGCAGCCTTCCCCCTGTTGAGTAAAAATATGTAGTGGTTAGTAAATAACAAGTAATATGTAAAAATCAGATCATATTAATATAAAGTCTAGAGTCTTTGTCTTCAACATTGCAATGCCTCAAAGATATTGTGCTAGAAATGTAAAGATCTTTTTACTTTTTTCAAAATTTAGCACACAGCTACTAAGTTTCACCTAATTAATATCATAAATGAATGTCAATTATGAAAGAAAAGACACGTGAACACTATGAGGCAGAACATTCTGAAATAAGTATCAATGTTTCAGATGTCTACCATTAATTTTAATCAAGCATGGGTTTGTTATGTGTGCAACTCACCAAACCAGGATAACGTCCCCTTTTGCAACACCCTAACATGGTTGAAAAAATAAATAAGTTGCTTTCCTCCTTTTTTACTGTAATTAGCACACCTAATAGGGGGGTTCTGCCTGTATAAAATCTGGTTCATGATGATGTTTAAACTAATTAACTACTCTTGCCTCTCTTATGGAAGTGAAATTTAAAAAAAATTATAATAATACATGGCATCACTGTTTTAGTGCATGTGCAAGGTGACATAATACACTTTCCTGCCCTAGGTTTCATGTTATTCCACTGACCTACAAGTGGTGTTAATGCGCCAAGGAACGCAACAATATGCCAGCTAGCAGGGCTGCCCCAGACTAAAGACTTTCTTAGTAGACTAACCTCTTCCTCCCGGCTGTCCAAAGCTCTTGTACCAGCGGTGTAAACAGAACTCCCTTTTGCTGACTCTGCCCAGTCCGGGTAGCGGTTACTTAAAAGATATCTGTCCATCTAGAAACTCCATAAACTATGATCCACTTTCAGGTTACCGAGTCAGACTTGCTGACAATGGGGGTGTTCAGATCATAGTGAGTCTAAGTTCTCTTTATTTGGATCATTTTACACTCTTCTCTGCTTAAAAGTGTTTGTGCAGCTTAAACTTTAAATCTTGGAAACACAAAATGCCACAGGTGGGTTGAACATTTCACCCAGTAGCCAGGTACATATAATGACACTCTCTGATCTCAAAGCCAGGTTGTAAAAATCAAGTTTTAGTTAGTGTTGAATAACACTGTTTTTCTCCTTATAATACAGCATAATAGTTAGCAATATTATGCAGATTCACAATGGTAATGGTTACAGAGACCTCTGTCCATTGGTCAGTAGATGACAGTTACATGGTACCCAAGGGGTTCATTCTTTAAATAATAACTTATTCATTTCATGTCCTACAAAAATAAAAATTGTGTTAAACATCAAGACAACCTGTGTTGAGAAAGGTTAGCAGGATTACGTATTGATCAGACAGCTGATTATCCTTAAATCAGATCTGGCTTAAAAATAAGGACAGTTAAATTCCAGCAGTTAAATTCCCTCCATCTTTTATGACATCTGGTATCTTATCTTTGACCACATCAGGCTGAGAGGAAATCTTTGTGTGTGTGTGTGTGTGTGTGTGTGTGTGTGTGTGTGTGTGTGTGTGTGTGTGTGTGTGTGTGTGTAGGTGTGTGTCCAGTCTCTTCACTTTGCTAAAGCAATCAAGCAATTGTTTGTGACTTCATTGTTCTGATAAGACCATCTTTTCAGAGGTGAAAAGTTATTTACTTACCTGGCAAGTCTCCACAACTGGCAAAGGAAAAAGGGGAGTTAGTCTAGTAGGATCTAAAGTCTCAGAGAGGCTTTTCTAACCCCCCGCTGCAGTGGGCCTGTGAATGTTGGAGACGTGTTGTGATCACTACAAATCCAAAACTTGTGCTACCTACTACTCATTTCAGCACCAAAATACGTAAAACGGACCCAGGTTTAAAAATCCCAAAACTTATCCTTTAAGGAGACAGGAGCTAACAGTGTCTTTCAGACAGAGGATGAACTGGCTTCATTTATATAAGATGAATAATCTTGGAAACAGACACCTATTTCCAGGAAAAACGCCTAAAATAACATGCCAAAGATGACTCAGTAATAAGTCCTCAAACATTCGGCCTTGATGCATAATTCTGGTCTCCTTTGAAAGGTCAGAAGCTAAGGAATATGAATCAACCTAAATGAACTGGCTAAATAAACCTATTTATTTTTCCATTAAAGAGTTAATTGAGATGCAATAAAGGAAAATAAGATATTTTCATCCTTGCCCAGGATAAAATAGATACACAGTAAAAAATAGGGTGTCAATATTTCAGCGTCAACCTATTTTAACCTACACAGAGTATTTACAACTATATGGAGAGTAAACTGACTCCAAGAGTAGAGTTATAAGTCAGTGTAAAATTCAGAAGACTTGCAGTGAAAAATTCAACTCTACAGAGTGATGATTACGCGCGCCTCCGGTGTGCATGAGGGATCCGATGCTGTGCTGGTTTTCTTGGAGTGTAGTCACAGTTGGGTAAGTAAAGTTAACATTCCCATGTTTGCAATATCGTTAAATAATTGTTATCCAACTCAACACCGTTTCATAGTTTCATAGATGTCGATTGAGGACATGTTGGCGACATGTACCCTTCTGTTTGATATTGTCGAGTGGCTAGGCTCTATGCTAACATATTGCTAGCAGTTCAGAAGTTAAGATGCACCTATGTAACATGTTAACTAACGTTACATATTTTTTCTGAATGCTGATGAGGTATGAATATGTGCTGCCTCTTGTATTGTAAAATTATATAAAGGTAATTATTGTTTATTAAAATGCTAATCGCCAGCAAAGCTAATCGCTAATAGCTTGAAGCACATTAATTATATTACCGATGGCCTAGCGGCAATTGCTGTGGTTGCCCCTCTGTGTGGACGCAATGCTCTTAAGTTACTGACACTAGTAACTTATGGCTTGCCCGTTTTTTAAGTGGCCGATGTGGTGCCTAAAATTACAAGTGGTGATTTGTTTTTTTGTTTTTTACAGTGCCGTGCACACCAGCTATCGGTGCTTGCTCTCCCTGATGAATACCAGTAACGTCAGTTGTAAAGTTGTAAAGCGGTGTTTATGCACCGTGAGACAATGAGTGGTGGAGCAGAACTTTGTATCCCGCTGTAACGAAGTAAGTCTCTTGTGATGCTACCACAGCAGCTGGAGGGAGGATGAGACGTTTATAGAGCCAGTGTTTCCCATTGTGTTATGTGTCAGTAAAGCCTCATATCAATCACATTATAAGTATATATCTATTTTCCTTTCCTGAACAATCTCCCTCTCCTCATAGTCTGCACCGTGGAAGTATTAAGAGGTCTGCACTCTAAACACAGAGGCACAGTTTCAGTGTACATTTTAACAGCGCGACCAGGTAAGATCAGCTGGCACTGACGAACACTGTGCACACGCGACTGAACCAGCTGTGAAAACGGAGTCTCGGATGAAAAAAAAAATCCGAAACGCGAGTCGTGCTTTAAAACTATTTTCTAACTTCTTTCAGTGGTACTGCTAGCTGCTACAGTTTGAGACTGAGACGTGGAGAGAGTGACGGACCAGAGTCTGTGTATGTGGGGGCATAATAAGAGTGTATAATCTGTCAAAATTAGATAGGCAAATTAGGTATTTCTTTATTTCATTTTCTCTATTAATTCTTGGTTGTTATTTTTTCTCTTTGTTTAACAGAATATGCTGCTGCGTGTTTTGTTTGGCAGGGAACAGAAGTATGTTAGGCTGTCTGAGCTAACATTCAATGCCTTCGTGAAAGAGGGTTAGTTGGTACATCAGGACAAAACAATACCACAACTTTTTGCTTGGTTAATGCACCTAATTCATCATGAAAACCATTCCTTCCGAACTACCTAAGTTGAGCATTGTTTCTACTGTTTAAAATGGATGTAAATTACCCATTGACTTCAGCTTCAACGTAACAGCATTTTGTGAAGAAATGAGGCTTACTTCATTTAGTTTAGTTTAGGAAATGGTCTTTCAAATTTTGTAACAATTTCTGTAATATTCTTTTCCTTTTACTTCAGTGTGCCTAAAATTTAACATACCAGAAGATAGGCAGCTAGATATGAAGTATGACCAGTCTGACACAGAAGTTGACGCAGAGGTTTTTGAAGAAATAGTGAAGGAGTCACCCGGAACCTTCCGAGTCATGTTGGGCAATGAAGAACATGGTAATTACTGACAATTCACAATTGTGTTCATATTAAACTTAAAGTAAAATTTGGGATGGGAGCATTAACAGTTCCATTTAATATGCTTCTGTTTTGTTTATATTCCTTAATGCACAGATGCTTCTCTGTCATCATCATCATCATGCTCAACAGCATCTGACGATACTATCATTCTGAACTTCACGATGTGTGACCCTCCCGCAGAAGCAGCCGCTGTGGAAGGAAGTCAACCTAAAAGGCCATGCCACATAAACTATGAGGCAAAAGCGGTGGGTAGTGGACACTGTTGTTAAGTCTAATCCGAACTTTGTTCCATTTGATGGGAAGTGTTTTTATGTAATCAATTTTCAGTCTTACAAATGGTTTAAACATTTCTGACTGCATATTTGATTTCTCTTTTAAGTTGATTGAAAAAATCCTAACAACAAAGCCTGGTGGTGAACACATCATGCAAGAGTATGCAAAAACTAAATCTCTGAAAGATGCCACCAGAAGACAGATGATAAAAATACTTGCCGCTGAGATGACACAAACACGAGTAAGAATCATACATGTAGGTTATGAAGAAACATTGTTATTATTTGTATAGTCACTGTCCAATTGAGTGATGGTCATCATTTAATGCATACATAAAGTGTCAGAGTATGATGTATGCACAGGGGATAGTTGCTCTGTTTTCATATCTGGAAGACCCATATTCACAACATGGATATGTAAGTAAAAGGGTCCTTACAACATTAAACACATAATTGCCCTTAGAAATGTTGATAGCATATTCAGTATGCATGTATTTAATTACATAGGAACATTACTACAATCCAGAGAGTGGTTCGGGATACCTTGCATGGCGGTTAAAGACCATTCAAAGAAAAAATACAGAAGAAAGAGGTGCCTCAGTTAGCAAATCTCCCAAAAGTAAGTTTACTTATCAGTTACATACAATTTTGTTGAAATGTGTAGGCAGGAGTCAATAACATTGTGTTTTGTCTTAAGATGGTGGGCCAGGCCATAATCAACCCAGACCCTTCACCGCTGACAAAGTGTTATCTGATGAGGATGTGGAAGCAGCTATTGCAATTTTTAGACACTCTGCTGATGAAGACACTGTCCGTGAGAAGATGAAAGCTATCTTCAGTTATCGTCATTCAATGGTCAACGATGAAAAGAAAGCAGCAGATGTCTTCTCAGTCTTCCCGCGGTTTCTGGACACACCAGGACTGGTAAGACCTTTTCATTAGTTGAATCACTGAAATGGCCCATGCAGCATGCAGTGTCACTTATCACTCCTTTCTGTGCACTGTATTTTTGCATTACAGATAGAACAAGATTTCAGGCTCCTATTTGGCGAGGTCACTGCCAACAAATTCTTGGAAAGGTGGCCCACCATTCTCAAAGCAAAAGTTATAAAGGAAAGCCATGGACTGGTACCCACCACAGAGCTCTTGGATTTAATGCGCAATGCTGAGTCAGCTGCTGACGTTGAGAATGGTATGACTGGAACTGTTTTTAATTTCTGTTGTTGGTTATAAAGGTAATTGTGCCAATTTAATAATGTTAACCTGATGTTTGTGGTCTGTAGGCTAGGAAAGTGACATGTCTGCCATCTTGCTGCTGCTACATCTGCTACCCCCATCTGCGCAAGGACGAAAGAGGCCAGGAAAGATGTCTGCATCTCAAGCTGTAGATCACCTCGTCAGATTCCTTAAAGTATGCTGAACAGCTGTTTAAATATACTTTCCATCACCTAATTTTCATGCAGTTTGAGATGATCTGATCTACTGTCAGAGATTGGTCACTAAATACTACTGTTGTGTGTGTGTTGTAGGCTGGAACCAGTGTACAGCAGCATCTAGACAACATCACTCAAAGCAGGCAGCCCTACCTTCTCGCTCAGGGACCCACAAGAAGCTGCATTCACACCTTCTCCATCGTGATTGACAAGCATGCACTTCCATGTAAGGCGACCGGTTCAGTGGGAGCCCTTGACGAACTCTTTAAGGCCCATTATGTCTTTGGTACATCATACAGTTCTCCCCTGCCCAACCTTTTCACTTTCCTGCAAACGTCCATTTCTAACATTGACGTTGGGAAAACAAAGGAAACTCCCAGAGTTGCAGAGTTGCGAGCAAGAATGGTGCGTTAGCATCCGGTGAGATCAAACAATGAAGTGTTTTCTTTGCAAAAGTGACCAGGGTAGACCAAACAGCCTTCTAAAGCACCTTAAAGTAATTCATGGACTCTGTCCTGGCAAGACTCTTGATCTTAAATGTGGCCAAGTGGGATGTTCACGTTCTTTTGGTAGCTTTTCTGGCTTTAGGAAACATCTGAACAAGTGCCATGTTAGCGGTTCATTTGAGTCTGTAGAAGAAGGTGATTTTACATCTTGTCAAAATGTTCTTGACACAAGTGATGCCACTGATGTTGATGCGTCATCTGAATATTTAGAGGCTGAGTCAGAATTATCTTCAGCAAACCTTGTAAATAGTTGTGCAGCTGTAATTTCTGATTTAAAAGCAGCAGGTGTAGGCCAAAATGTTGTGAACTCTAGTGATTTCCATGGAAGAGATTGTTCAAGATATCCAGCAGCATGCTAAAGAAACTGTCATTAAGCATCTATTTAGTGATGAAAGAGAAACTGAAATGTGCAAGAAAGTTGAAGCATGTTTTGAGGAATTAGAGAATCCTTTCACAATTCTTAATTCAGAATACAAGCGATCAAAAATTTTTATCAGGCAAGTTGGAAATTGTACAACCAGTTGACTCAAGATTTGACACAAGGCGAAATAAAAAGACTGGAACATATGATCAGATAGTTGTTCAAGATAATTCATGTATGTTCCAATTTTATCTACATTGGAGTCAATATTTAAAAGTCAGTATATCGCAGAAATGTTGAAAAGCTCAGCCACTGATGACTCAAGACTAAGAGATTTGTGATGGGTCTTTATTTAAAACTCACCCTCTGTTTTCAACTGAAAAGCACACAGTGCAGATCCAAATGTTGACTTTGAGGTTGCAAATCCTCTCGGTTCCAAGCGAGGTATTCATAAACTGGGTGCAATATATTTTACCTTAAGAAACTTCTCTCCGAAATGGAATTCTTTTTTGGCCAACATACACGTGTGCCTTATTTCATGCACAAGATCTTAAACGGTACGGTTTTAGTGAAATTCTTGCTCCAATTGTTCGAGACATTAAAGTGTTAGAGAATGATGGTATAGAGATTCCACTATATGGTGGTCATGTTCGTGGTTGTTTGATACAGGTTACTGGGGATAATTTAGGCTTACATAGCTTGTTTGGTTTGGTGGAGTCTTTCAGTGCAAGGTACTGTTGCAGGTTTTATTTAGCTGAAAAAGATGACTTTCAAAGAGAATTCTCTGAAGATTCTTCCAAAATAGTGTTAGGCACCAAAGACGCCCACACTGCTCACTGTCAAGAAATGGCTCGTAATCTATCTCTTCCTTATGTTTTTGGTGTGAAGAGTTCATGCTTATTGAATTCATTGACATATTTTCACACAACTGAGAACTTCTCAGTTGATGTGATGCATGACGTTTTGGAAGGGTGGCCCAGTACGAACTAAAGCTGTTGTTTTTGTATTTTAAAGAAGAACCCATAACACTGGGGGAGCGGAATTTGAGAATACAAAGTTTTGATTATGGATTCATGGAGAGAAATAACAGGCCAGTGGCTATGAATTTGGGTGGAGAGTCTAATGATCTGGGACTGAATGCAGTTCAATCATGGTGCTTATTGAGCAATGTTCCTCTCATCTTTGGAGATTTGGTAACCTCTACTGACCAACAGTGGGGCCTACTTCTTTATTACTACAAATAATTAACATTGTATTTTCTCCCATGTTATCTCAAGGTCTGTGTGTATATTTAAAACATTTGATTATTGAACACCATAAACTGTTTAAGATGTATCCCTAGAAAAAACTTTTACCAAAGTACCATTTTCTTATCCATTATCCCTGCTACATTCAGAAAATTGGACCTGTACTTCATAGCTGGTGCATGCACTATGAAGGTAAGCATAATTTTTTCAAGAAACAACTCAAATCATTTAAAAATATCACCAAAACACTGGCCAAAAAACACCAGAATCATATGGCATACACTTGGCGATCTTCAACAACTTTTAGTCGGTTAGAAATTTTTCCAGGAAAAATAGTGTCTTTAGAAATGGTAAAAGGAGGTTCTGGAATTGCCATGTCAATGGAACTGCCCAGTAGTGTTCAAGTTATGAAAGTGAATTGGGCTAAACACAATGGGTTTGTTTACCGCCCACATCTAGTTATTTGTGGCAAAGTTGAATCTGAAATCCCTCTTTTTTTATCAGATTGAGTCAGTTCTGATAATACATGTGAAATTGTTGCTTCTCACTTCACCTTTATTTACAGTAACTTTTCAAGAGTATTTCCATGCATATGAAGTGACCAGGACAAAACAAGATTTTGTTTTCTTTCAAATTGACAACCTGCATTATCCCAGACCTTTTGACATGCAAATGTCATATGGAGTGAATGACACAGCTCTCTTTGTTGTCCCATATTGCTTTCTCTGGTGAGCATTATACCACTGTTTAAAAATGTATTAAAATTTACATTGTAGTCAAGGCAAGTAGGGCAAGTTTGTAATGTTAATTAATTGAAAAAGTAAGTACAATAAATGCTGCTACTGTAACCTTCTATGTTTGTGTTTATTTCCATTTGATAGATTATGTAATGGGACAACGGTGTCGATTTGTGCATTTTATTAAATAAATTTGGAGCTACTCCAAATTCCTCTTTTCCTCCCAGAGAGGAGCAGGGGGGTTAAAGATCAACTTTCAACAGACTGCTGAAGAGACCCCAACAGAAGGCGGGGTGGAAAGTTGCTTTTAACTGCTATGCCTGGGCAGTTGATCGTAAAACTGGCGCCTTTTTGATTCCGAAGCTGATAACGCGGGGCCTGACTGTTAAACTGACAAAGGGACACGAACCAGTGATTAGCATTTCCCTGAACAGCCTATCGGAAAGGCAGGAAATCCTAAACTGCCCCCCCACACACACACGTAACCGTGGCAACTGACCTTGTTCTATGTTTCATTACCCCACCCACTTGTGACATAACCCAGGAAGCCAAACTTTAAATGACCAAAGACTGCAGTCTCCAAAAACTCAAAGCATTTAATTAAGTTTAATTAAATCTTTTAGTTACTTGATTACGTTTGCCTCTATTTGAGTAGTTACCATGTTGTTGCTATCTGTTGTTGATATTAGTGCTGAAAAGAATCTAAATAAGTTACTTTTGCAGTGTTTTTATTTTCAGCACGGTTAAGGACACTCCGTCATGTTATGTGTAACCAATGCTTGTTCACAACACTTTCTCACAAAATTCCTTTAGAAATGATGATAAAGAAATGTCATACTATACTCTAGTAATTATCCAGCTTGAATTTAAGGCTGAATTCCCCATTTCCTAAGGAAAGATTGTTTTGGATTAATCTAAGCTTTCCTCATGTAACCTGAGCTCCCCCAAGTGGATGAAATAAGTATTACATACCATCGCTGTAATGGTATAAATATCCTGACCAATAATGTGACAATTGTTTTCCTGTTACCAAATGCTTAACTTAGAACGGTACAACCATTTGACCATTGAGGTTTGATTGTGGAAAATATTTGATTATAATACGCTCAAATAGATTTCTTTTCTTTTAGACATTAAGCTTAGAAAGGCAGTCCCTCGGGAAACCTGAAACGCCCTCTGGAGAACCACGCCCCAGGCAACAAAAGAGCGACACGCAACGTCGCTCTCTCGTTCTCTGCTCTTCTCCTCCCCTTGTGCCCTGGCCTTCCGCTCTGCTCTCTGGATGCTTCGGCAAGCGTTTTTTTATTTTCTTTCTTTCTTTTGTTTTGTTAAAGTTATCAGTCCGTTAAGTTACACTGGACTAATTCAGGAACGACCAGGTTCCATTTTAAGCTTTTTCGTCGAGCCAACTTCACCGAGGTCAGACCAAGCCACGTGGTCTCGCCAGCGGCAACAAAGGAAACCTGAAAACAGCCGAATTGCCAGACGGAGGAGGCGTTTTCTTCAGTCAGACACGGAGAACCCCGGAGAATCCCTAGCAAAAAGCCATTATCGGGCAGCTAGCATGGGACCCGTGCAACCAAGCCAAAGCAGGCCGACAAGCCGTAAGACCTAACAACATTCAGATCAGGTCAGAGATGTCCCGTAATGTTAATATTTCCTTTTAACTCCTAAACTGTAATCAGGAAACTGTGTGAGTTGCCTATTTCCACGTCCCTGCCAAGAGAATTGACCCTTTAGATATGAGACTGACTGATTGATTTAAGATAATTATTAGTGATTATTAACTAACTGATTACTAGTAATAATTGTATAATTATTAAAAGCTACCTAGAGGTCCGGAGACTCTAGGATTATAACAACTCCGGTGGTGCCCTGAAACGAGGAATATTTTTTTGATTTTATGAATTATTTAAATTCATTATTGGGTATTAATTCTCATAAATTTTTCAAAATTCATAACTAATTTAGCCATGCTACAATTAGATCATGGCGGCACGGTGGTGCAGTGATTAGCACTGTCGCCTCAGAGCAAGAAGGTTGCGGGTTCAAACCCAGATTGCCCCGGAGGCCCTGGAGTTTGCATGTTCTCCCCTGGTCTGCGTGGGTTCTCTCCAGGTGCTCCGGCTTCCTCCCACCGTCCAAAGACATGCTGACTAGGTTAATTGGTGACCCTAAATTGTCCTTAGGTGTGAGCGTGTGTGGTTGTCTGTCTATGTGTGGCCCTGCGATGGACCGGCGACCTGTCCAGGATGTATCTATCGCCCGATGTCAGCTGGGATTGGCTCCAGCCCCCCCCCGCAACCCTGTATGCAGGATAAGCGGTTGACGATGGATGGAGATTAGATCATAGCAATTCAAATTCAATGATAACATAATAGTAAAATAGCATTATATGACCTAGATGTAATAAATAACACTGTAGAGAAATAAAAATGTATTATTACACATTAGAGAGTCATTTTAAAAACAAGTAAAATTAACTCTATAAAGTGTAATCATATTACTCTGAACAGTGTGAAAAAACGTTAAATGGCTTTACACTTTTCATTGTTAATTTTGACACTGAATTGAGCAGAAATAACTCTGAAAAGTTGACACTGGCCATAGAGTACATTTTACTCTATTTTTGAGTGGGACCAAATGTTATCTGAAATATCACCATCAAGACCATCATCCTGTAGATTATAATGCAACTGAACATCTTCTAATGCACTTGGAATACAACTGTAATTGTAAATTTCTTGAAAAGAAAATATACAACAGTTACACAATTTTTCAAAAATGTCCATGTTTTAGCCATATTTATTGTTTAGATGTTCACTTTATTGGGAGTTTTCTTCAACACACTATTTCTGTCCATACAACCACGTTCCAAATAAGATAAAGCTTCCAAAACATTGAAATATTGATAAAAACAGTGAATATTGATCAACATTCCTATGACTGAAAGCACTCCCATGCTTTAGAGGCCCACCACTTGAGAAACAGCGTACAGGGCTAAATGGACTCTTTCTCTTTGTATTGATTAATCGTTTGATATATTGGATGTTGGGTAGCTCCTATGAGTCGGCCAGTAGATGAGAATAAAAACAGTTGTGTTCCAAAGCAACACTTCTTCTCTCCTTCATTTTGAGGAGAGAAATGAAACCTAAGAGCTCAGGGGTTGCGCAATACCAAGATGGCGGCCCAGGCGATCTTTTCACCATTTCACACAGAAAACAGCTGTTTTTGGACTTAAAACAGCGAAAACGGCAAAAGTCAGCGGTTGTAACTGTATATTTATATAGGTGTGTGATTATTATCCGGCTAATAACTCTGTGATTTTTGATTGGGTGATATGAGTTACATAGCTTATCAGAGCTGGAGCTGTGCAATCTTTAGAGTGGTCAGACGGCGATGTAGGATGAGATGAGAGATATCTGGATGGCAATAACTGAGCAGATTGGGACATAAATTCAGCCCTGGCACTGCTGCCACACAAGCCCTCATTACCACGGATCCCCCTCACAAACACACATTCACTACTTCGGCTACATTTGTGTACAGATGGTGAAATAATATTAGCAGTAGGCCTACTGTATGTTACAGATTTGTAACATTTAATGTATGTTACTAGCACACAATGCTCAATATTTTTTTAAGAACAGACATTTATAACAAATTTACACATACAGTTTAAACAATGGCTGTCCATCTGAGTATGTCTGTTTGCTCTCTGTCTGTTTGTCTGCTGTTGCTGTCTTTCTCTACTGCAGAGTTAATTAGAAACCGGACAATCAACTTATGTTGCACTCTCTCTGATAATGAGGTGTTTAATTTTGACTGAATATCCCAATTTAAGTAACCTTATTGAGTTGGTCAGCCCATCTCAGGATCTAACTGGGCCAAATGCTTCATATTTATTATTATTATTAGGCATATTATTATTATAGCTAACCATATTAAACTTGTACAAGTGCCAAAACCTCATCTTATGCCCCGTCCTAAAAACAATTTATTTGTAACTTTATTTATATAGCCTATATTCAGTGTTTCCAACAGAATGACAATATATTTTTCTAGTACTATAGTTTCTAGTAGCCTAGGATATTCCTAATTTAACCATTTCAATTCTGTTTCACTCTCATGTTTACTCACTAGCCTACTTGAATCTGCTCTCTCTGCATTCACTTCTAATATTCCCTCACAAGCACACACATACACCTCTGCTGCAAACACAGTGGCTTGCCCTTCCTCTTTCTCTATTTTTTTCCTCTTTCCTCTTTCCCTGTATTAGTCGGACCTGTTGACTTTCTCCATCAGCAGTGGGCTATGATTTGTAAATTTACCGAAATGACACAGCACTCGCGATTTCCACCTGTGATTCCGTTTTCAGCCGCAGGTGCGCCGCATACGGAATGAGGAAGCCTATCGAAATTGAAACCAATGTTGTAATGTACCCAGATACACCTGTGTGTTCACTGTTGCACTGTCGATCATCCTGCCCCATTCTATAGAGCTGGAATTTACATTTACAAATTAGCATAACCCCTTTGTTATCTTTGATATAATCTTTATGCCATGCTTTACTACAAGTTTGGAAATTAGTATAATTATCATAATTATAATTGTCCCACAATCACTGACAGGATCTGTCCTGGTGGGTGACATAGCCAAAAACCTACAGACTTGACTCTCGCTGTCAGAATGGGAGTTGTGTATTTACAGATGCAGTGCCACTTAACAATCACACTTAGCATTGCTTTAACAGTGAAATATTTCAGCCAATCCATAGTTTTTTTACAACTGGCAGAAAAAAAGAACATGAGGTTAAACAGAAGCTCAAATTAGGCAGTCAGACTCAAAGACACACAATGTGTAGTACTGCACAGTGGGAACAAATCATCAATTTATCAGCACATCACTTGCACCCCATAAATGGCAGTGTTAGGATGTTAGCTATGACCCTGTAAAGTAAGACAATCTTGGATCTTGTCAATTATAAAGCCATAGCAACCAGCTTAACACACGGTTTTAGCATTAGCATCATCAGAATTAAAGTATCCAAGACATAAAATAGACATAAAAGAGATAAAATGATGCAAAAGCTCTTATTTATCTAGCTCAAGAATAGATTTCAGATTTAACATCTCTCCTACTGATAAAACAGAACAATCACCATTAAGAACAGAATGACCTTTATCAACAAATGCATCTGAGGACTGGCCAAAAACATCAGCAAAACTGAAATGTGGAGGCGGTTGCTTCAACTAACTAAGACTACTGAAATACTGGCAGAATTAAGAAAAGAAGTGGCCAGCACCTGGTGACACAACCTTGAGGGACATACCAGAAAAGGTGGTTTACATTTTGTGCTATATCAAATGAAGGGAGAAAACGGAGGACAGACTCCCAAAAAACACTGCATCAGAAGGGGGGTAAGTAAACAAGGTAGTGGATAGAGAAATTAAAAACATGAACACACACAAACATACAAAAGTGCAAGCACACCAATCTGCTCCTCCTGACATTCACTCATCTGAGCAATAGAATTTCAGACTGGTTTGAGCCAGTGCAAGCCTTTTTAAAGAGGCTGATCTATCCACATATCATCTTTAACTGTCTGGCGGGATGCCTATTTGTGGAGCTGGCCATCAGACATTACGTCAGCATTTTTTGTTCCCCCACACCAAATAAAATCTCCACACAGCCATTAGACGTCACAGGCTGGGTTCTAACTTTTTAGTCCAGGGTCTTCTTTAATTGCATCGCAGAATGTCAAATGAAAAATCAATATTTTATTATTTCTACCACAAATCCTAAAGGGCATGTATTATTAAGTGATATCTTTGAAACATAACCTGATTCAGAACTATGTCCAGCACTTTTCCTAAGAGCATGAATGAAAACATAAAAGGTGCAGAAATTCAGAATTAAACTAAATACAAATATTGTCTATGGTAAACTGTGTACACTGGTATGGTTTTGGGGATTGTGATTTTTAGGTCCTTTACGTCATATTAAATTTTCTATTTAAATATTTTAGTTTTTAGGGCCCAAGCAGAAAAGTGTTTAATTTTGCTGTAAATGGTGAAAATTTTCATATTCAATTCAAAATGGCTGCCTTCCTAAAGAAGCATTGACTGGGAAGCTGATGCTGATACATTGCCTTTAATTTGCAAAATAGTATTGTATGAGTGTTCTTTTTGATCAAAACAGCATAAACAACCTTAAGGATGCTAAAATTTAGCAGGCAGGTGTGTTCTGTTCTTATCCCTTTTCATATAACACTGTGAAGATTATGAAAATTATTAGATAAAACTCTGGTAGAAGTCAGAAGATTGTTAAACAAAATTCCACTGACATCTCATGCTTCTGCTAGTCCTCCTTGTGCTGTGCAACACCAACAAATTGAATGTGTGTGTGTGTGTGTGTGTGTTTGTGTGTGCAAGGATCCGTATGTGAGTTAACGTCTCAATATTGACATGTTCTATGCTACACACATGAATTCAATCACAAGCCTTCGTATCACTTATGGCCTCTCAATGGCACCATGGCAAGAGGACACATTTATTGGTATTTTGTTCCTCCCTCTAAATAAAATCAACATCTCTCACTATTGATACCATCATGTCTTCCAGAGACCAGGCTTGTCTTCGTCTATCCTTCCTTTGTCAATTTCATCCTCATCACTTGTCTTCCTCCACTTCTTCCTCTCCTCTTTATGGTGTTGGTAATCCTGCCATTGTTGTTGCGATCATGTTTGTATTCCCAACATAATTGGATGAAGTACCGGCTGTCTAGACGGGATTGGCACATCAATTGTTAGCCATCAGTCTCCTTTACAGATGACTTTACTGTGCCAGATGACTTTCTGTCTATGAAAAGAAAGATAAGAAAAGAAATAGGGCTTTGTAGAAAGGGATGAGTTATCCAAATTTTAAAGCCACTGAGCAGATTTGAAAACGAAGGACAAATATTCATTTCGGCGCGAGTGTGTATTTGTGGTTTTATCATACATGCCTCTCCATGCATATGTGAGTGCACTTTCTCATACAGTATGTGCTGTTACATCTGCCAAATTGAAGTGCTCATAGCCATTTGTAGCCAACTGTTTTTATGTATGCTAACTTGTGAAAACTGAAGAGGCGAAGAAATAATCCAGCGATCCCCTGGATCCTCCATATAATTTAAAGAGAAAGAACCCAAAAAGTCAGGGTGCAGTGAGGAAGGCAATTCCTTAACTGTATGCAGATGAACCCAGCTAAAAGAAACAACACCACAGGACCAAAAAAAACACAGTGATTCACTGAGAGAAATGTCAGGGGCTAAAAGACATTGCAGTGGCTCAAAATCTAAGATGAATGTAAATTAGACACTTGCTGGATTGTCATAATAATCTGAAATTTTTTTAAGTGATTTTTTCCCAGTATGATTGTTGTTTACTAGACAGAAAACACAGTGATCACAGAGTAGAAATGGATAACGAGACTGCTTCATGCTGTAAGCCTGAGGCCACTCTGAGCCACTGGGTGGTGCACTGCTGATAACAACCCATTAGCTGCTAAATGAGTGACCTAACACAAAAAAATGATCTAACAGATCCAGCACTGAAATGATGAAAGCAGCATTTGTTCACAGGAACATCATCAGCCACTCTCACATCGCCGTTTTTATCCTTTGCCTTTCATCCTCTGTTACTTTATCTCATTAAAGTTCTGGTTCTTGACATTGAAAAAGCAAACAACTAATGGCACAAATGTATCACTTGCTTACATTTGTACTACATAACAGGATCAGATTAATATATCTTCTTTATATATCAGATATTTGTGTGGTGGCTACTGGCAACAATAGAGTAATACTGAGACAATTGAATCAAGCGTTTTACATTTCAGCTCATGTTGATCAGGGAGCAAAAGGGTTAGGTAAAAAATTTAAAGGTAAATAAGTATTTTCAATAAAAAGACAAAATGATTCCATAAACGATGCAATATACAATATTACACACTGCATTTGTAATATTAAATTAGCATAAACAAGTTTATGTTTTTGTTAATTACAGTGTCTTGTAATAAACATAAGAAAGCAACGACTTCTTCAGAGGACACTCTGAGGTTTTGCAGTGCTATAAATAATGTCATGCTACTTTTGCTTTTGCTTCTGAGAGTCAACAGTATCAATTCCCATGGCCACAAGAGGCCATTGTCAGCCCAAACATAATGAACTAGTTAACAGGTTTCCAACCAGGGCCATGTCTCTAATCACCTTTCAAGCCTACTTAGTGTTATTAACCCATCCCATTCTGTTTGTCTTACTTTTTTTCATCCTGAGCTCGGAAGTCAATTTACTTTCCCACCTCATCCGTCCCTCTGCCCATTCCCATCCTTTCATCCTCTAATCCCTCCTTTTAGCCCCCTTGTCTACATTCCTCTCCCTTCTCCAGGTACCGTCTAGTGCTGGTAATAGCCACCATTGCATCTGTCCCAGACCAACCTAACCAGACAACTTCCTCCTCCTACAGTACGATCATCCACCCTCAGTGTTAAATATTTCCTCAGATTCACTCATTCTTGTCATAGTTCACAGAAAACATTCAGCTGCTTTTGGCACAATGGCTACTTTTCAAGCAGCTTTTCTTCAAAATCAGGAAATTGTATCAACTAAAAGCGTCCTGATTTTTAAAGGATATTTAATTTTTAGAATTCTTCTACTTTTTGTAATGCACAAAGCTTACATTTATTTATCAGGAATTATTGCTACTGTGGAAGGGCATGATGTAATACTGTTGCTATATTGTACAGCAATAGGATCCATTCGTTTTGCACATTTTCATACCACTCCCTGCTATACTGTATACAAACTACTTTCTGTTTGCTCCATTGTAAAGTCCTCTTTGTATATCATTTTACAACTTGTTGCTGCAGTGGTTCTGCTTTACATTGGAGATTATTTAATTTTCACCTGCTCTATTTGAACCTGAAACAAGAACTTAGTTAAGGAATAGGTTAGACTTGAGGATTTATTGAATGGTATTTTATTATAGTAATTAGATGAATATTTAACAAGCACATTATCTGTTCCTGGCAGCCAAAAACAGCCTAAATTATGGGCTTATTGTGTTTGTCATGGACACAATAAGCCATTCCAGGTATTGTTGATTGCTCACTCTAAAGGTGACACTCCTTCTCTCACTGTCATTTACTCACTGTTGATGACACAGTGTGGTCATTTTGCTTCCCATGGTAATGGGATACAAACAACAACAACAGCTAAACATTTTAAATGCCACCTCCTTCTCTGATGCTGTCTTTCTTTCACCTACTTCCCCCATCACTATCTTTCTTTCTCTGTCATACACAAATTTAATGATTCTCCTTTCATACATCCTAGATTCCTCAGAGAAAGTGTTTTTGTAGCTTACCCTTTATTAAAATGAAAGACTGGAGGGTTCAGCGTCTCTTGATATTTTAGTCACTTTAGTCACTTTCTGTGTGCATGTTAATGCTGTGTTTTTACTTTCTTGTACCTGTATATGAGAGAAAGAAATGGATATTGCATGTTTAAAACTGCACTCTGACTTGCCAGTTTATGAGGTACAGTTAGGTAATATTGAGGCTGCAACATTAATCTGATGAATCTGACCTTTATGAAGCTGATTATTTATGAGTGTCAGAGGGGTCTGTTTGGAGGCTGTTAGTTGTGTGTGGTGCTGTTGAAATCTACTGATATATAGTGAATGATGTTAAATAAATAAAAATATTTTTGTAGATTAGTGTTCGAAAAGAAAATATAGCTAATCATGGTGGGAACAAAAACACACCACATAGTGTGCTGAACTGAGCAAACACAGAACTGCTGTTTGCACCTTATAAAATTAGTCTGCTAGTGTTTGCTACAAATATTGTATAAAATAAAGTTCTAAAGCTTCTAAAAACAGATAGGACTGTCCTGCCTGTCCTACAGCCTGCTCATACTACAGAATGCATGAGCAGGCTGTCGACAAAGCTTGATAGAAACATATTGGTAGGAGTGTTTATATTTGTAAAGTCTGACCTCTGGGATGCAGAATGTTTCCTTTTGGGACATTAATGCCCACAGTAAATGTCCTGTTATGTATCCAAATTCATTATGTAATGTCTTGTTGGCACAAGACTGCATATTTACCAGAACGAACAAAGGTCCCCTGGGAAGCATAAAAGGCTTCAGTTTCTGGTTAAATCTTGACATATCCTATATACAAGTTACTTTTTTGGCCTAATGATTGCAATACAGGGAAGATCAAGGGGTCATTACAACCAAATTGCCTACTTTTTGCACAGTATTACTGTGGACTATGCATTGAAAGACTCAGTATGAGTTGATTAATTTTATTTAGGGGTTGTACCAGAATAGGTTTAACATAGTTTAATTTTCAAAAAACACCAATCTTTTTGTCATACTGCACATTGCTGCAGCAGCTCTTTTCACCCTGTGTGTTCGTTTTAGCTACCGAGTGAAGCTTTTTTGGGAGTTGCGCATGTGCAGTACCTAGTTAAGGACTACCAGCCATTTAGAAGCAGAGTAGGGTGGCTCAAGGTATTGTGAACCAAAACAAAGTCACTTCAGTGTAGCGCAGTGGGCGGATGTCTTGTCACTAGCCATGTTTCCATCTAATTGTCATAGAAATTTTAAGCGCACTTTTGAAATGTCGCAAGAAATACAAAAAGAAATTGCATTTCCATCAGCTTATTTGGAGTGAATAAACCAGGCTACAGCAAGCGTAGTTACGTCAGTAGTTCACGTTACACATGGCTGTAATAAACAAGACATATGGGTTCCAAAACAGAAACAAAAGTCGCATGAACCTGATGGCCATTGATCTTGATCCAAAAATGGAGAGGTCCTCAGAAATGTGTTTCAAGCTGGCATGTTGCCAGCTATGTCTCCGCATGTTATGGGAATATCCGGTGTTATGCCGAGTTTTGCATGCCAGCAGAGAATTGCATGCACCTCCAAATAATGCTTATAAACGGTACAATATCCTTTGTTGGGTTCATCAATGGTGATAAATGATTCGAAGTATATATTTTATGAACGTTTAGAGTTGTTAATATTTTATTACACTCAGTAGATTCAGCATTCATTGAGATTCAGCGAAAATATAAAAAATTCAGAGTTTCGTAATTAGCATTTCCTTCACTTAAAATAAGATATCTGATGTTAGCTAGCTGAGAGCCTACCCTGTCATTTTATTATCACTATGTAATTTAAAATTTTATGTAATTGTCAGCTAACACTGGTGCTTAGGCATGAACAGTGAAATTGGGGATTAGTTATTGTAGAGATACATTTTTACATCAACATATAGTTTATTATTTCATTTTAAGTCTTTTGTGAGTCCTTTCACAAAAAACATGGCATTTGTTTCAACTCTGGAATTCCCAAAAGTTCCCAATTCCCCAACAACAGTGTCTGACTACTGCTTTATTGGACGCAGATTACATCATGAACAGTCAACATGAGCAAGAGCAAGGGAGATATTGTTAAAGTTGAAACTTTAAACTTGATGGGAATGATAAGAATTAGGAATTAGATATGATAATGCAGACTGTATTTTATGATAGTGTCTTTGGTTCTGGTTCAGCATTGTGTGGGTCTGGTCTGAGCGTTCATCATGGTCTGCTTTTGTGTGACTGACTTGCTGGCAGTTAGCTCTAGAATACTTGGTGACCCCTATCTACAAAAGTTGTTGTGTGGTATGGGGCACTCGTGAACTGGTGTAATGAATTTGATTTATCATCATCTACATACTGTAGACATAAGTTAAATAAGCAAGGATATTGTAAGCTTTGTAAGATTTTAGTTCACTGAAGCACGCGCCTGCGCTGTACTGGGTTTCCTCTTTTGACCTGGGAAAAAAGTTGACCCCCCCAGTTGTCACTGTATAATTTGCACCCTGGTGAATGGCTCAGCCATATCTGGAACACATGTTACAGACCCCAGAGGCATAGCCTCAGATTTTGCAAAGTAAATTTTATATCCCGAAAATAATAATAATAATAATAATCTTTATTTGTAGAGCACTTTTCAAAAACAAGTTACAAAGTGCTTTAACAAGTGTAAAGACAATAATACCCAAAAGAGAATAATACAAAAACAATAAAAGATAAAAGCAAGAAAGCATTGAAAAGAATAAAATACACGTTTAAGATAAATATAAAATAAGTAAAATAGAATAAAATAAACTGGATAAAATAAAGTCAAATAAGATCGGGAAAGGCTCTCCTATAAAAGTATGTTTTAAGAAGGGACTTAAAAGAGTTCACTGACTCAGTCGACCTGATTTCCTCGGGCAGGCTGTTCCAGAGCCTCGGGGCCCTGACAGCAAACGCTCTGTCCCCTTTAGTTTTCAGTCGAGACTCTGGAACAGACAACAGACCTCTGCCCGAGGATCTCAAGGTACATGCTGGTATGTATGGGACTAAAAGGTCAGAAATATAACAAGGCCAGAGGCCATGAAGAGCTTTAAAAGTGATCAATAAAATTTTAAAGTAAATTCTAAAACTAAAAAAATGTCTAAGTTGATAAAAACATGATTGAACAAGCTTTGTGGTGTGCTGCTCAAAATTTAAATTACTATCAAACCAAACACCAAGGTTCTTTGCCACAGGCTTAATGTGATTTACTAGGGAACCAGCACATGGCAGTATTTGTTTTGCCATCTGCTGGGACCCAATGACCAGGATTTCTGTTTTGTCTGAGTTCAGCTGGAGGAAATTATTTGACATCCATTTTTTAACTTCACAAAGGCAGTTGTTAAGTGAACTCAGCATTCCAGGGTCTGTGGATCTGACGGGCAAGTATATTTGTGTGTCATCAGCATAAATATGAAAAGAAATGCCATGTTTATGGATAATATGTCCAAGGGGAAGCAGATACAAGGAAAACAAAATGGGTCCTAAGATCGACCCCTGAGGCACACCATATTTAACTGGACAGAACGAAGAGACATAGTTGTTTACAGACACGCAAAACTTCCTATTTGACAGGTAGGATGAAAACCATTCTAGGGCAGTACCAGATATCCCCACCCAGTGCCTCAGTCTGTCTAACATGATGTTGTGATCAGTGGTGTCAAAAGCAGCGCTAAGGTCCAGGAGTACCAGGACTTGAGCACATACCTTCATCAGCAGACATTAAAAGGTCATTGGTGACTTTAAGCAGGGCACTCTCAGTGCTGTGGTACTTCCTGAAACCAGATTGAAACTTTTCAAATAATTTGCTATTTTCCAATACAGTGAGCAGCTGTTTGGACACAATTCTTTCTAAAATCTTTGCAATAAAAGGCAGTTTTGAAATTGGTCTAAAATTATGTGGGAGGGAGGGATCTAAACCAGGTTTCTCTAAAAGTGGGTTCACGCAAGCTGTTTTAAAATAATCTGCGACACAACCAGTAGATAGAGAGCTGTTAAAAACAGAGATCAAATGGGGCCCAATAGAATCCATTGATTTCAGTAAAAACTTTGTAGGTTTGTGATGCTGTTTTTAAAAGCTCAGACAAGTCGATGGGATTAAACTGGTTAAAACTCTCTTGTTGCTGGTGAGGGACCTCTGAGTAAGAGGCAGTGGGGGTAATAGAGGCTCTGATTGACACCACCTTATTGGTAAAATAAGATAAAAACAATTCACAATCATCATTACTTCCAGCTGAGGCACAAGGAGGGGTTGGGTTTACCAGCTGATCCACAGTCTTAAACAGACACCGAATGATGAAATGACCATAATCAGGCAGGGATCAGAAGTTTGGGGTTGCGATAGATCAAAATGTCATCCGTGTATAAGGTAATTTTGTGTTCCCTTTCACCAACGAAGATACCAGAAATTAAAGTGTTTTGCCTTACTGCTTGGGCCAGCGGTTCAATAGCAATATCAAAGAGCAGAGGGCTGAGGGGGTCGCCCTGCCTATTCCCGCGGTGGAGGGAGAAATTGTCAGATCTAAGCCCATTAGTCAGAACTGCCACCGTCGGAGTATTATACAGAACCCTAATCCACTTCACAAAATTGTCGCCTAGGCCAAATTCTTCCAGAGCATAGAACAGATACGACCACTCGACCCAGTGGATGATGTTAAGGAGCCTCCTCACATTATCACCGGCCCTTGACAAAACCAGTTTGGTCCTCCTTAACAAAATGGGGCAGAGCCTTCTCTAGACTTAAGACATAAAATTTTGGAGATTAAAGTAGGGCTATCGGCCAGTATGAGAAGCAGCTTTTTTAAGGATGGGAGAAATGTTGGCCTCCCTAATGGATTGAGGTAGGATCCCATTTATAAATGAATGATTGAGCATAGACAGTAGAGGGTCTAAAAGAATACCACAAATCTCCTTATAATACTCACATCTAAACCCATCTGGCCATGGGGCCTTACCAGACGGCATAGATTTCAAAGCAAGTAGCGCTTCCTCTCTTGTAATTGGGGCATTTAGTTGTAATTTTTGATCATCTGTAGCCTTGGGAAGTCTTAAATCTGCAAAAAAACTGACACATGAGGGTCAGGGCTGTTCAGAACTATATAGGTTGGAATAAAATGATGCAAAGTGTTTATTAATGATTCTAGTATCGAACGATCTAACACCATTAGAGTCAGTAATAGAGACTATATTTTGAGAATCTGCCCTCTTCTTGACGAGATTAGCAAGATATCTTCCAGGTTTATCCCCAAACTCATAAAGTTTCTGCCTGGCAAATTTAAGGGACTGTTCAGAGTCCTGAATCAGAAAAGTTTTCAATGCAGCACGTGCATATAACAGTTCCTTGAGCAAATCAGGACTCGGGCCAGATAAGTGATTTTTCTCCAATTCAGTTAATCAAGATTTGAGAAGTTTACGCCTGTCATTCTTTCCACTCTTTTGGATGCAACAAAAGACATAATTTATCCACAAGAGTATATTTTACACGTCTCCCAGAGGACAGAGGGATTATATGAGGATGATGAGTTGATAGAATAAAAAATCTTAAATTCTGAAGTAATGGAGATAAACTTGTTATCTTTAAGAAGATAAGGTTGAAATCTCCTCAGCCTCAATAGAATATACCAAATAAAGGGGGGTGTGGTCTGATAACACAATGTTGCCTACAGAACATGATGAAGCGAGAGACATTTTTGAGGACGGGATGAAAATGTTATCAATTGTGGTATACCTTTTATATCAATAGGGTGAAGCTGCCTCCACAAATTACAATAGTCAATACCACGACTTATATTAGTGTAGCCCACCTTTCCCTATCTTAAGCAGGGTGGGGCCCTGAGTTCTTAAATCAAACTAACTGAATACTTGAAATAAGGTTCCTTTTTATCTTTGGTCTCTATACACATTAATTGTCTTGGGTTTCTGTATTTATCTCAAATGTTTTGCAACACTACTGTCACTAAGCTAGGTTCATCTAACGTCTATTAGCTCTGTAAAGTCACACTAAACCTTCATTAGAGTAACTAGCATGCTGCAATAAAATAAATGTACCAACTTGTCAACAAAACACAGACATTTACCTTATGTGTTGAATATACCTTTGGTAAAAGTAATAACAATGCAACACACCAGGGTTAGTTTAGAAATAATAAATCCCCATTTTACTTTGGCAATTTTAACATAAACAATAAAATAAATGTATTTTCAGTCTCTTTGGAATATCCCTTTTCTTGAATACCAGGGTAACGCAATAATATTAATCCCCTTTTACTTGTGTAAACACACTATAACAACTTTTCAGTTACCTTCAGTTCAAATTCAACTCTAATGTTAACACAGTGGGCCCACACTCACCAAGCACGCACAGACACAAGCCCGCATATAAAATAAAATAAAACCCCAAACTTCGTTGCAGGCCTGTTGCGATGCTTTAGAGATTCGATACTTAAACTATTGGTCCACTTCACTCAAAGGAGCAACAGAATGAAAGAGTTTTTACCTTAAGCAACAGTTCAGTCCACTGTGCAGAGTTCAACAGTCTTTCCCGGTCTCCAGCAAAACAAGGGCAAGCAGGTGTCCAAAGATGGCGTGGTCTGTCCCGCGCTCTGCCGCTGGGGTGAACAGGGGTGCGAGCATGCGTCCAAACTGGCGTGGTCGCTGTCCCTCTTTCTAAAGAACTCAGAGCTTTGATTTCGCAGTTGTAGCTTTCAGATAACTCTTCAGGGTTTTCACGTCGAAACCCGTGAACTAGTCCAATAGTATACAGCTGAGTTAACGTTAGCTATACTGGCTAAGAGTCCATTCACTGTGCTAATGAATGCTACCACAAAACACTGTGTGCAAACAGCTGTGATACACACGTGAATAACTGTACGATACATTTCGGGAAGAAATGTCTAACTTCTCACAAAAGTACGCAGGACGGTATTCTGTGGTAAGACTGTCGAGTGGACAGTCAAGTGGACAACCCCAGCTTACTACATACTACTTTGCATGAACTTCACACACTTCGCATCGCGTTCGATCGTAGTCAAGCTCCCACTGTTGTTTTTTCCTCTACATTCTCACTCTCTCTTCCTGTGCACCTCTGAACCCCCCGCATAGACCGATGAATGACCAGTATTACCCTTATTCTTACATACCACTTCCTCTTTACTAGACAGAGCTCTTCAAAATAAAACGTTTATAACTGCACATATTATTAACGTATTTATTACACTGTAGCTTTTTAATCTTTTATGAAATAGCTTGTAAACCACATTTTTAACAACAATGAATTTGTTTTAACTAGATCACATACTTTATATGCTTTTTATCAGTTAATCACAATGTATAGCATTTTTAACCTGGCTACATTAGTGTGAACCCTCACTTGCTTAGAAGGGGAAGAAATGTCAGACGGAATTTTATCAATTAAGGGATTACGGTGACAATTGAAATCTCCTCGCACAAAAGAGTCCCCTGAAGCCCGTTCCATAAAAACTGCAAAAGCCTTGGAGAGAAAATCGGGGAATAGGCTGGGGGACAATATATTGTAGATTCATAAATGTTACCTCTTTTCCTGCGAGTATTCCTGTAACAATTACATACCGACCCTGGCTGTCTTTAACACAATCAAGAGACCAAAATGCAAGCTTTTTACTAATCAAAATGGCTATGCCCCTACTGAAAGAAGAATATGAGGTAGCAAAGATGTGCCCCACCCAACTCCTTTGCAATTTAGCATTATCCTTGTCCTCCAAGTACCTCTCCTGGAGAAACGCAATAGAAACCTCTTCCTTCTTCAAAAATGATAAAACTGCCATCCTCTTGGCAGGCTTTTGGAGGCCACGGATGTTCCAAGAACAGGTCCTAATATTATATAATTATTAAAAATAATATTATAACATAAAATAATATTATATATCAGACCATTAGGCACCATTAGCCATAAAGGCAGGATAAAAAAGTCATAGCCGGTTACACCTACACTCATTCTGTATGTGCATCCTCTGACCCACATTATCAGATACATAGGTCAGTTACATTTAGCAGAAATAGAAAATGCCACACTGATACCCCACATAAATCTTATACACATGTCATGTCCTGAGCTAAACACATGAACACACACAGCGGCCAGCAGAGAGAGACGGCGCGCTGTCAAACGACAGCTCACTTGACCGCAGTGCACCGTCACGGTGGAGGTGGTGAAGTTAAGTTAGCCCCAAACTACTTGCGTAGCCAACAGCTATGCTCGTTACTGTAAGTACTGCAATAAAACCTTCACAAGTATATACTTTATCAATACACCTGTGTGTAGGGTAAACAAGTAGAAACAGTTCATTTAAACAGCTCTGTCCACAGTCTCTCATCCTGTATGTTTTGTACAAGCACAGCTAACGTTAGCTAGGCATTAGCCAAATGTTACAAACCAGCTAAATTGAAAGCTGATTGTCTGTAGCATAGACTGATCTGTAGTCTTAATAAAAAGCCAAAAGCATAATATGACTTCTTTAAAATAAAGGTAAAAATATCAATCACCATTTGTAGATGTCTCTAGACAATGAGATAAATGTAAAATATATATTTGAAGTTATACATTTAAAGGCAAGATATACAGTATGTGTGGTCTATCACCTTTGGGAAGCCATCTCACCTTTTGTGCTGTGTTATAACACTGCATAATGCACGTACTTCTTAGGAGGGAAAACATTCAAAAGCTAACATAGCACAGCTGACTATGCAGCGCTGACGAAACATAGCTCTTGCTCATCTACCTGCGACTGTATATTGTAAACCACAGATATTGTTAATTCCCCATTCTATTAATGAATAACATACTACAGTATCAGTGTAACTAACTAGATATGAGTTGGTGAGATCAGTTGCCCTACAATGGGTTGAGTGTTCGTCTTTCCCTGCTGTGTGTCCTTCTATCTCTGGAGCTGCATAATTCCAAGAGAAAGAATGAATGGTTGTGAGTGGGTCACTTTCTCACAATGTTTTGCATACCCCATGATGAGACACTGGCACCAGCGTATGAGCACTCAGCCCATGGTGGCAGCTGCATGTGACAGCTATCAGCTTCGCATATTCACACGTGTGCACAAACACACACAGTCTCGCACACACCCACTCACTCACACACAGCGGGATCAGAAGCAGCCATGTATGATTTTGATCCTGATCCCATTCATTTGAAAGCTGCTCCATGTGACACTGTCAGAACAGTTGTTTTGGATGGGTGGGCGGGGTTGTTTGTATACCTGTGGAGGTGTATGAGTGATATGGTTTAATTTAACAGGCCCCACAGCTGTGTGTGTATTGCTACTTTACCTTTCTCATGAGCAAACAGGTGTTCTTTGACATAGTATTTAGTGGGAAACTAGAGGAGTGAAAACAGTATTCATAGAGGGCAAAAAGCAAACACACCGACATCAGTTCCAATTTCCTGTTTTACAGTTGACTACAGAATGCTGTGGCTCTCGAGTCTCATAGTTTCATGTCTCAAAGTGGTTAATAAAGACAGTTTAAAAAAAAAAGCTCCCTGCTGTTAATTTCTAAGTCTGTGCATAACCCCCAGTCCCTGCCTGAATCCCAAACCATTGCCCCTGGAAATGGCATTAATTGCTTGAGAGAGGAAAGTTAATTATCTCAGGTAATTATTACTCTGGGTAGAGTGAGAAACCAGACGAGCCTTCTCTGTCGGTTCCCTGCGGAGAGAAGTAAAGAGAATTCTGCCTTTAACGTGTTATAATTGGAGGGGCTGGGCCCTCAAAGCTATAACCTCTCACGGCTCAAGGGTTTATAGCACACACACACGCACCCACGACGACACACACAGCAGCACAGACACCATGGCCTCCACATTCATGCTGTACTCTGCCACGAGTGAAATGAATGCACAAGAATGACTTTGATGTCCACATTTACAATAATCTGTCTTAATGAAAAAAAAAAAACAGGATTTAATGCACAGTTATTATTTTGTCTTGTTAGAAAAACTAATCACCAGTAATTACAAATTTGTCTTTGCAGATCCTCCTGAGATTCCTGAGCTTAGAATGCACAGGACCACTGATTAATGTTACTATCAAAGGCCTTTTAATTTTGACAGTGAGAGAGAATGTCCTTAACCATCAAACAAATGAAGCCACTAAAAGTAGAAAGTATGAAAAGGGAACAAGGTTGTGTAATGATGCCTCTGGAGATGTGCCCATGCTACCTGCTGTGCAGCAAACATGCCTGTCAAGCACCAGGTGGTCAGTACCCTGCTAAGCCTTCACATCTGTAAACACACATGGCTGCACAAAACCACATTCACAACCACACATACACAGCTAAATGTAGTTACAGACAAGTAAAGAGTCAGAGGAGAAGGTCCAGATATACCTGATGTCCTTGTCCCCCATACTCCTGAACAGCTATGTTTTAATTGACACTATCTGTGATACCAAGCACATGAGATCATGTCATATTTTTATCATTTTTTTATACATATATATATATATATATATATTTTTTTTTTTACAGTTTTTCTCAATTACTTAAACACATTTCATAAATGATTCCTCTTTTTATCCGAACTCTAAACACAAATCCACAACTTCTCACCCAATTCCCCAAACATCCTATTTTCAGGTCAAAATGAAGCTCTCCACTAAAAACCATTCGATCTTGCTGAAAAACCAAACTTTGCCCTCAGACATAACACACAGTTTTACACACTGGTAAGATAAATACAAAACCATACTACAAAAACAGCTTATTACTTATTTTGCTTGTGGTTCTCCCCCTCAAAAAACACAAAAGAAATAACAAATGTATACATTTGCATATTTGCACATACTTTATATTCCTTAGTGTACTGTACTGTACAGTACAACACACCAAACAACACATTTTCATAACTTGAAATTTTAGTTAAAAAGCCTGGTTATAGTGTTTAAGCAATGGAGAAAAACTGTAACTGAAAGATACTCTCTTATTCTCGGGCTGTAAATGAAACATCAAACAAATAGAGTAACTAAAGGCAGCTACTAAAACAGATTTCTTTTTTGTTCACACAAAAGTGACCATGGTGATTTTTTGCAGTCCCTGTTTATTAACCACAGACAGTGGATGTGACAGTACAGACTGACTGACAGCTGGCTAGCTGACGACAAGCACATACTTGTAGTTGCTATGTACAGCTCTGTGTGATTTTAAAACTTCAACATCAGTTCTTTTTAAAAACAATTTTCTCTCTTTCTTTTTTCCCTTCTGCTTGTGTGCACTCAATCCTTCAATTGACCTTGTAGTATGCACACATCGTCTCTAAAATTCACTCTGTGTTCAGTCTGAACACCTCATAGAGGAACTTAGGGAGAGTGCTCTCTGATTTACTAATCATCCAAAGACTTTGCTGCATCTCTTTGGATGAAAATATTTTGATCAGTGAAACACACAGTGTACACGTTGACTTTGGAAAGAAAAGTCTTTGTCTTTGGCCTCTGAGACAATTTCTGTGCTAGAGGATGTGCCAACTGAATGAAGACAGGATACTGTACTGAATGTTACAAATCAGGAACTGTACCTTACATGGATTTTTAAGCGTCGCTTAGTATACCAAGCGTTGTTGTGCAATGTGAAGCTGTTATTTCAATGGCCATTCCCAGGCAAGCTCCTGGCTGTTGCAAATATTGTGCTCTTGTACTAGAAAATTAGAATTCACTTTGCAGTATTCTTCATTGAAATTTCACAATCACATCCAATTTGGCACAAAATCACAATGTGAGATTGTGTTTATCACAGCATAAACCACTGAAGTTAATCAGTGCACACCATGATCTCTATCAGAAACACTCAAGTAATACAAGTAAAGAAAATATTGATTTTAAATGTACCACTTACCCGCTGGGGTCGCCAGTAGTGTTCAGCATGTGGCTGTTGTAAGTTTAGAATTAGCAGCACTTTGCTGATGATTGCTTTTGGATTCATAGGGGCCGTCTGTGCACTATTTGTCCTTCTTATAGGGAATTTAGATTTCTGTTACTTTTGTGACAGATGGCAATATGGACACACTTTAACATTATATCAGTATCAGTTTATTACTCTTTGAAGGTACCTATGTAGATGAGCTTTGTCAAAAAGCCTGCCCTGTCAAGGTCTCATTAAATCATGAGGTTACTGTACTATTACGGTTCTTACTCAAAGTACAAGCTAATGTCTTCTGTAACAATGACAAAAAGATAAAGAGATAAAATGGAGTTAAAATTGAGAACTCCAGTCCTGACTTGAAGGAAATTGCATTCGTTCTGGAAGGAAGAGAAAGAAGAGTGTTGACCAGATTGAGAAAGGGATGAGTTTCTCTAGAGAATGAATTGCAAAACCTCCAGCTGCTGCAGAACACAGTGCGCAATGAGAAGAGTTGTGCTGGATCATATTCTGGTGATGGAAGGAAATTGCTTGTATCCTATAGACTGGAGTCTCGCACTGACCATCCTGAAAAATAAAGGGAATTTTGTACCAACAAAATATTTGTGCACAGGATATGCCACAGGAGTGTACAAAATCTTCCACAAAGTAAAAACACTGGTTCACCACCTGATTCTCAGCCTTTTCAGTTTAAAGTGGGAATACATAAGAAACAATGTCTGGGGCAATGTGACAGTTGGAAGACTGACAATGGATAAAATAAGAAGCCATCATTAAATCTTTGACTCGTCTTTTCACCAGAAGGTATAATTAAATTATTTTATGTAAGTTGTCCCCTGAAAATCCATATAGGCTTATGCACATAACTACCAAATATACTTTATTTCATCCTACAACAGCAGTGCTTTTTGAGAATTGCTTTGCAGTCATCACCTTGTACCATCTGTTACTGAGAATATTTTGTGCTGAGAAAATGAGACCTGATCAGTTGTCCTGTCTGTGATTTGATGCTGAAACCTTTTCAGCAAAACCAAGCTTGGCTAGATTTCAAGCACAATTTTTTGTGAGAAATATATAATATAACCCCGCGCCACCCCCTTCCCCCTTTTTTATTGCTTTCCAGAACATGTACTATAACACTTCTAGGACTCGTCTTTTTCCACTTTATACCATCACTCTGCTTTGTTGGTCATGCTCATTGTACAGATAAGAGAGCGGTGCAAAAGAGTATATGTTTTGCACAACTAATACAACTGGGAATCGAAGTAAACCAGGGAGGCTGTGTGATGTGCTTGTTTGTTCGATCTCTTGAGATTTCAGAAGGTAAAGTTCTGCTTTTTCAGGGGGCAATAAAGAGGATACATGAGGAAAATGTTCAGCTTGGTCTGAGATGAGTACATGCATTTATATATATATATATATATATATATATATATATTTTTTTTTTTTTCATGAATTCATTAATCAGAGCAATGGCTATAACCTACATTTTAAATAGGACGATTCATTCCATCATTTAGAGAAACAGTAAGAGCCATTTGTCCAATTCATGACTGCAAATGACTGAGATAAAAATAAACCATCTATATTCTGGGCTGATTAACTATTTCAATTAGCCTTCTTCAAAATATGCAGCCTGCAAAATACTGTGATATATCTATTGTATCAATCTGGCAAAAAGTCCTTCGGCAAAATGTTCCTGGTACCTGGTCACTCAATGTTAATCAGTTTCGATACAAGCAAAACAACAAAAACCTTGAAATATGTGATATTTATTAATGCAACAAACATTTTCTTATTACTTCTACACTTTTTCTTCATGGGCTTTGATCCAATATCTACCAAATTACACAGCCAATTTATTTTTAGATGTACAGTATATGGTATTTTCAAATTACTCTTCATGGTGGAATTAAAGGCTCCTCTCACTGAATTCCCCAGAACTCCACCTTTGCTGCTGTGCATCAAAATCAAATCAGGTAAGCATCTGCTTAGAATTCACTAAACAACCCTTCATATTTACGCTGGGAAAAAAATTTAAGCTTTCTAGGATATTGCTCATTTTCTCCTTCTGCTGTTTGGGATAAGAGCTATGATTTATTCATTTCTAACCATTTTGGGCTCTAGATGGTATTCAGGGCCAGTTTTCCCGTTTAATCAATGTTGAGATAAGCAGGAGTTGCATTTTGTAATTTATAGCACCATCCCTGCCTGACTCTATCTAATGTCCTGGGTTTGTGTGCATCTTGGCGTGAGGATGAGTATAAGCGTGCACACTTGCATACAATTGTCTTTTTGACAGAGAGACAAAGACGTACATAACATGGCTAGAGAGAAGCTTTTTTGTTCATATCTGTCTATGAATCTTTTGTACGTGGGCGTGTTTACATGTGCATTAGCACATGCGTCAGAGTGCTCATCCATGTACATGCAGATTATTATGTTTTCAAGTTGATGTTGTATCAGATATCAAGGCACAGAAATTAATTTATATCCAGAAAAGTATGTAGATGAGACATTGGCCTGAGGTTGTGAAGCAGTTGGTGATTAAACTAATTTAAAAATAGCATCCCAGCCGTGAGTAGGGACCAACACTCATTCAAACAAATACACACGCGGATTGATGAGTTAAAATAAACCAAGATGGTCTTTTACCTAGTTGGCATGATGGTACTTGACTACTGTATTTGACATTTTATTTTCATCATTTAACAGTTATGGTGACTTATTAAAGATACTTCTCTCTGCCTCTGCGTGGAGTTTTATTTAACATGCCCATTAAATCCTTCAAGTGTGTATCTAAGTATGTGATGTGCTTTTAGTCAGGCTTCTGGGATCTGTTTTTGTGTGTGGATCTCTCTGACAGATTCCTAATTTTCCCACAGCCTGCCTCCACTTGGCCCCGAATGCATTATTACACTTGAGAGCAGGAAGAATTTAGATTTATCTGGATATATCCCACCTTCTCATTTGTTTCTACATGTGTGGAGCATGACTTGCGTTGAGATTCACACTGTGTATAAAAAGGGAACAGAAATTGGATAGCCTGCACTTTTTCAGTGATTATGAATACAGAGTATCCTGAGCGCTTTTCATTGCAACAGGCTGGGTATGCTGGGCGCATGTGTGTGTGTGTGTGTGTGTTTGGAAAGGTGTTGCTGTATTGTTAGCCATGAGTATTTCTTGATATGAGTTTGTTGAGCTTGGTCAGATTTACTACAAAACACATCAACTAAACAGTGTCAGTTTCACAGAGACATTATTTAATATCAGGCAGCAGTATATGTTAATATTCTGCACCTTAGGATTAGTGAATGTCCAGTAGCCCATGGGAGGTTCCTACTGTATGCTCAATTAATACTAAAGGAAGAATGTTGTTCTCCAAACCCTGCAAAGGAGGCACAACCCACTATCCCCAAAACGTGTTATATTAACCACAAAAACAAGGGATGTGTCTCCAGCTTTCTTAAATTGAAAGAAACAACAAAAGGACTTCTCCATCCGAGCCAGCATGACATGGAGGATAATTAAACTGATATTCTTTGATCAAACAAAGCTAGGCTGATGCAACAAAGGCATGCATTTCAATTAGAATGCAAGGCTACAGAACTTGGCGTGGGCAAATTGAATATGATAAAAACCACAAGGTTAGTGTTTGCTGATGACTGCAGTCTACAGAAATATTTCATATTTCATCTTCTGTCTGTGACTTTGTACATTGTTTTGATAAGTGCTCTATACATGTTTATGTATTCATTTTATCATTATGTATCTACATAATTACATGTATGTATGTATGTATGTATGTTACACATGGTTTGACATTTTTTAAATCAAGAAAACTGTTAAAGCCAAAAGTAAATCAAACTCATTATAATAAGATTTTCTTTTTCTTCATTTGCAAAAAATGGGTGCTTTACATGTTAATTGCATGTGATGTTCAGCTCCATATTACACCAGCAAATGTCCACAGGTGGGCATTGCTCCTTTTGGATGTGATAATCAATCATGCTGGGAATTAATCATTTTTTATTTTTTATCTGCAATCGGCAGAGTAAACCCACACAGGTACAACCAGAGCTATTCGCGACTGTCTAGTAAGAATCTGTAATTGGGTAGGGACAATCCAGTCTGGGCTGAATTCAATTTGAACACAATGCCCTCTGCTTTGGCATCATTACAAACATTTCACACTGAATAATGAAGCAGAGTGCAATGCTAATTCAGGATGAGTGTCAGACTAACTATACTCATCCTAAGAGAAAATTTCCATGTTGTCATTAATTATGAAACAAGAGCTCTCAGGTTGGATGAGGGGGTAAAAAGTCTGGCATCTCAGAGACAACGCCAGATTGCACTCAAACATTTAGTAGCTGACCTTACTTCTCTTCTCTAAATCCATCTGAAACTCAGATATTTGTTACCATTTGTTTTGTAGGCAGATTAAGTTTCCATGATATCGTAAAAATACCTTCTAAACACTGTGTTGCATGCAAGACCACATACAGTACAGGCTATGCTTGAATTAATACAGCACAGCAGAGCTCAGAATAGTACAGACTGAAAATGTATATCCTTCAAGAAGAAAATAGCTCAATAAAAGTAGTTCAGTGTCTAATTTAATGGAATCAAGGCACAACAAAAGAATGCATCATTTGTGTTCAGTTTTCATGTTTTAATAACAATATTGTATAATTATTGTCACAGAAGTGGCATCCACACATTTTGTAATTATAACATGATCACTGCTATCAATAGACGGTGCTGGCAGATAATGTCTAGTACTCTCTTAGGTTGATCAGAGGAGTCAAGACTGCATGATGAGCGATAGCTCCAGTCAGCTAAAATACATCCTGAGGCTCTTTCTGAGATGATCTGCTGGCATACCTCTGTTGATCTGTGTGCGCATAGAGATGTGTGTATGTGTGTGTGTGTGTGTGTGTGTTTGTGTTTGTGTGTGTGTGAGTGAGTGAGAGCATGTGTATGTGTGAAAGGAAATGTAAGTAGATTTGTAAAGAAGTGTGAAGTCTGATCAACACTGAATTAAACAAGTTGTATGCAACTTGTAGGTAACTGCAATTTTGTGTTTATTTTTATTCTGTATTATGTTGATGTGTAATGTCAAATTTATTTTCATTCATTTTAATTTGATTCAAATGAAAATTTGGTTTTCTGAATATTGCTCCACACAACTATGTTTTAAGGTCTTCTAAACTGACATTTAGGAAGCTTGCGTGATACTTCATGTTGACAAAGTGCACATGCAGGATAAATCTACAGCATTGACAAACTCTTTAATTATGAATCACCACTCATTTCAGGCAGATCAACTATTAAAGCGAGAGAAAGCTCCCCAAACCATACCGAATCACTCTCCAAATTCTGAAACAGCTCCCTTAATGTTAAAAGATTTTGCATGTCAACAAGAATCCATTGGCATATCCAAGAAAAGCAATTTGGGGGAGGAATTTTCAACCAAAAGGAGGTAGGATAGCAAAGTTCTGAAAGCCGATTAAAAACTTCAAACTCTGAGCCAAATAGGTTTGATATCCTGTGCTCAGGAGCATTGGGTTGTGTATTTACCAATCTCTGCGCTGCTTGTTTTATTGAATGTGCTGTCAGAATCCACAGGCTACGATTGAGCAGAGCCTAATGATCTTCAGCAGTCCCACTTCATTTTGGTTTGAAGTGATACATGAAAATTATTGCAGTGTTTACTTGTACAAATTTAGTAAACCTCTCTTCCGCTCTCCTATCAATTTACACCAAGCCAGCTTAGCTCAGGCTACCTCAAGCATGGCCGGGAAAGTACCACACAATGCAGTCAATCCTGCACCAAAAGACAGCTAGGAACTGCTGTGCATACACACACACACACACACACACACACACAAGATCAGCACACTCTATATAGTAAGGCTGTGCTGGTGCTGTAAATGACAAAATGCAATTCATTCTACACACATACACATGCGTGCACACACATCCATACAATATATAAACACTCCATTTTTTAAACTTCAGGTACTGTGTTGGAATACATTCATTTTACAGACACATTGGTTATGTTTGTGCCTCCCCGTTACATTCTGAACCTTAAACCCTACCTTATCATTAAGGTAAATCTAATTAGAATTCTTACCATAACCCTTAAGATGTCTGGAAAACAATTTGTACAGTTGATTACTTTTCTGCGTTTGTAGTTGTTTTCTGTTTCAACTAATCAGGTCCATTTATGCAAGTCTTCATGTGCTAATTGTATGTGTATAAATTACACACATGTAACTTGTATACTTGGATATGCTCTAGAATGTAGAGGGTTATGACTAAGTAGAAATTAATGTAAAAGCAAACAAATTAGTTGTCATTTATTTAAAGATCCTTCTGAAAAAGAAGGTCATTTTATTTAATGAGTAGGCTACAATTATAATTCCATTACTGTGGTGTGGGAAAAACAGATGCCCGTTGTTACTACCAAGTGGTAAATGAAAGATTCTGAGTTGTACAATCTTGACTTAAAAGCCATGTTTTAATGCTGCTGATATCACTAAAGAGAGCTTTGTTACAACAATATAAGCTGGTCTTCAGCTAAATCATCTTACTTAACAAACTTGTTAATTTTATTTATCCTGAGTTATCATCAGAGGGAGTAAAGCCTAGCATGAAGGTTCCGTTTTTCACCGTAATTCACATGGGTGGACACAACTCAACTGTCTGCTTAATAGCATGCCATGATAGGTAACAAAACAAAAAACATCCTTATTTTTATTTCTCAGTGAGTTTACCTCAATATTAATACATTCCTTGTTTGATTGCTGCCACATCCAACATTTGCTCTTATTACTACCACTGTCTGATGAAGTAACCTACTTTTAAGGCAGAGAAGAAAAAACTTGTGCTATTTAAAAATCTACAGAGGGGCTGCACTAATGTGACAACAAGATCTATTCTAATAGATTGTGTTTGTCTATTTATTCTCATTTACCAAATCGGTGGATTAACTGGAGGGTCCAAATGTGTGCAGATAGAAGAAGGATGGCAACAGAAAGAGGGTTCTGCTCAGCTTCTGTTACAAGCTGTGCAGCGGTGGGGGTAGAGGTCTGTCTCAGCTAGAATCTCCAGAAAACAGGGTGTAGAAGTCACTGGGGGACTGATTGTGTTACCTTGCTGTATGTTCCTAGTAATTTGATTGTGGCGGGTCTTTGGTAGTGCATCTAACAGGCTGGGACGAAAGCCAGGTGTGTGAAGCAATGAACTGCCAGCCAGGGCTCTGGTGAGTCCTCCTTCCATTTGTGTGCCATGTTCTTCTTTGTTTTTGGATGCTCCAGTGATGGAGCTGCGATGGTGGGGCCCAGAGATTCCTGTTGTTAAATTGGTTATTCAAGTATCCCTGTTTCACCTCTGTTTTAATCTATTTAAGCTCATACTAACTCTGTAAAACTGTTAATGTGTATGACTCTACACTAAATAGCTCACTTTGGTATCTTACCATGTTTCCCCCATTCCATTTTGTTGAAGAACATATGTATGTCAACAAAAATTAGCAGTACTTGGCATAACTTTTACCACTGGCGTCATCATTTTTTCTTCTTTTTACTTCTCAGTCAAACCACACATTGGATATCTGCATTTTACAGACTTTCATACAGACTTTTTATTGCTGACGGACGGCTTCATCTGTGGGTGGCTCACCACAAGTGGGCTGAAAGATTCAGTTTATTGCTTTATTCATGGCATCAGGGAGCTTCGATTAATGGGTATCAACATAACCTGTAAACTGCTTAGTTCCATGAAACCTCAGCAGGACTATGGCAAAGATTAAGGCATATGTAAATGTAGCTGTTGATGCAGGAGATGGCTGCTGTGAGCTCTCTCATTTTGCATCAGTGATAATTTCATATAACACAGAATGCATCTTACAATGTCACTCTAGTATGCCACAAATATACATAGTATACCCCTTTCAAGACTGCTGCACTGATAGGACAAACCTACATTTGATGTCAGCCTGTGGGTCAGTAATAGTCACAAATTTGTCAGTCAACAGCCTGATTTATATGAAAGGGTGGTTTCTGTGTTAAAAATAGGATTGCTAGTTACTATAGAATTACTATAGGAATACTGTAACCTTATAGTAGATAGTATTGTTGGTGCAACTTGCGCTCTCTTAGCCTTCTAATATATTCTGCTCTTTCTAATCTCAGAGAGAGAGCAAATGCGTGTCAAGCATGTGTTCAGTAGCATGCTTTAAACTTGGGTTGTATGTGTAAAAGTGGAATTATGGTATGGTATATGTGAATACATTTTACTTTGGCCCTACATTTGTGTAAGCCATAAAGGCTCTTCCAAGTCTATTAATCTGTAAAAACACCTATAGGCTTGAATAAACGCTTACTCACAGATGTCACCAGTCAGTTTTATATTTGATATAATGTACAAGGTCATCCATTGGTGATTTCCAAATTATGATTTCAAAAAGCATCAAGCAAACCACTTCCGGCGAAAATCTTGAATTTAGGTGGCATGCATATAGTCTGCATTAAAGTTACATGTATAATATGTGGTACAATAAGAGAAAGCAAAGGTCATGGATCCTATAAAATAAACATGTCATGACTTTATGAGCAGGATTATTGGTTACCATTCATTGGCTTTTTTAGCATGTAATTTGCTTTATTAATGTCATGTATCAATGTACCTAATGCTCATTGTCAAACTATAGTAGTCATTGTCAACATTACAGTGCAGACAAAGCTGCATGTTAGTGTGAACAATTCAGGTCCTAATTCAGCCTCTGCCTTCAC